>NC_136070.1:1260585826-1261247454 GCF_964261635.1 Lissotriton helveticus | reverse complement strand
GGTACGAAAATGCTGTTTGGTGTCCAATGAGGTTATTTATGTGGCTGTAGACTCTGCCGGAGTTGGCAGCTTTAGGATACGGCCATGGAATTACTTTTAGTCCTGGTCCCTTGATATACCTCTGTGGAAAAATAAAATGGTTGTCCCAGAGATTTTAATTTTGATTTGTGTTTTTGGATCTTTAGAGAAGACATTTTGCTTGGATAGACATTTCTAATCTGGGCCAAATTTCTCTTGGCGACACTTTTGAAAATGGCTGTTGTGTCGATGTGATGATGTAACGAAATCTATGGTCTTCATTTTGGTGTCAAAACATAGGTTTTTGGGGGTCAAGTAGTCTAAGAGACAGAAAATAACTCCTCAGAGCAACCTTTCCACCATTTCAAAAATAGGGGCTCCATAATGTATTTCCATCGTATTGGTAATTTATTTTAATGTGTTTTTGTTTCAGGTTTCTGTTGATTCAAATTCGTTAACATAAGCGAACTAGGTGGTAGCAGAGGCTCTTTACCTCGCTACAGTTTGCCAACTACAAAATCTGAGGACTCCTTCAACAAAGAAAAATGTGTCCTATCAAAATAATCCGAAAAAAGCTTACATCAACTGCGGCTGGACGCAAGAGAGTTCATGATGCTGCAGAAGTACGGCAAGATGAATTTCACAAAAGATTGAAACTGATGGGTAAAAGTCGATCAAATATTATATCTTAACAGCAAGGGCCACAAGTTGTATACAATGGAAAAAATGCCTGGAAAGAAATTGTCAAAAAATAGCTGAAACCAATGAATCGTAACAAGAGTCCAATCTTCTAAGAAGGCGACCACAACAAACCCAGTGCCCATCCACTTAGAAGATCGATGGCTACCCCTGTCCACCTTCAGCAACTGATCAGGAAGCAGAGGATCTTCGGTGCGTTATCTGTGGTTTGGCCAGAACAAGGCCAAAGGATTGACAAAAAAACAAAGTAAAGAGTATGTGAGTCTCAAAGGGCAAACGTGTTTTAATCTGCTCCTAGCTTCTTCCAAGATGAAGTTTTCTGCTGAGTAGCTGATCTAAACAGCAAGGTGAATGTATTTGCTGCATATTTGGATGCCCACCCAAACTGCATATGTGCACACATTCGAAAATATTAATGTACAATGAGCTCCCAGCAGCAACGTAACTGCTAGCCTTCAGTTGAGTTTGCACTCTTTGAAAAAGCAAAGGAAGTTTTAAAGCCACTCTTGAGTCCTGGCTACGGGTTTACAATCCGTGAGATCAGAGAAATAATGGTCAACATTGATGAAACTGTGTTGATCCATAATAATGAAAGTAAGATTTATTTGGTGAGTGTACAATGACAATTCTAACAAAAAGAATGAACCATTTATTATGTTCTCAGCTTATTTGACTCCTAAAGTTCTTGCTGCCATAATAAGATCACAGGATGCAGTAAAATCAGCAGGAATTCTTTTAAGAAACTTCTTGAAAGATTTAGGTTTTGGACTTAATGACAAATTTGTGATACCCCAGAGCTTAGCAAATCTTGGAATGCCTGATGATGTCTTAACATTTTTTAAATTTTAATTTTAATTTTTAATTTTTTTTAATTTTAACATCATTGGTTAATACGAGCAGAGCAAAGCTGTTACAAACTAAAGTTCTTGAGTTCGGAACAGAAGCCAACTACAATAATGATCGCTTTGAAGACATAAGCGAAGAAGTGGAAGATAATTCCATGAACCGACAGGCTTCTGCTGAGCAAATTAACTGGCTTTTCCAAATCCTGTTTTATAAATTACATCATGGCAAAAGAAAACTCCACTGCGCATGACTGCCCACGCAATCTGTGAATAGTGCAAAAATTAGAGAGCTAATTGCTTCAATGAATAGGATTGTGTATCAACAAGTTATGACATAATACCGAGCAGGAACTTGTTGATGGCTTATGCTATAAAATATTGTGAATCCGACAGCACACCACTTCCAAGTCACTTTACCAGGAAAGAATTTACAATTGCTGCTCTTGATAATTTAGAATCTGAAGGCGGCTCTTCTTTGTCTGAAACATCAGCACACATGATACTGCCAGGGTGCTTTTTCAAGACGGTACCAATGAAGTAGCTGCTGGAAAACAAGTTGTGTCCGCTGTAGGCATAAACAAATGAAGCTGCAAACTTATAAACTTATAATCCTTGCCAACGAGTGCAAATCACTACAAGCCATGAACACGTCCCAGTCAACCAGAAAGTTTCAAAGCGGCCGAGGACATAGATCTTCTTACCTGAAGCTGCGGCCCGCAAAACTGATTTAACTGAGTTTATTATATTGCTTATTTGGGGTGGACTGAAGGAAGATGAAAAGCCAGTTCCTCCGTGGGCTTGAATTCATGCTCTGATCTCCTGAATACCGTCCCACTGAAGGTTGGGTTTTTACCAGTAATACCATATTCAGTGACCAATGTTCAAAATGTCCTTGCTCAGCTGGAAGACCGCCTATCCTGCCAATTTTCCGCGAAGAAGGTGTTTTCCATATTGTCCGTATTGAATGGAACTCATTATGTTTGTTTGTTACAAGATATGCTAATCATATCTGAGGCTATAGAAACATTACGTTGGAAAGATTTCTGGAACAATAACAAATTTGGTTTCGCGTATCTTGTCTCAGAAGTAAACAAGTCACAGGGTGCACTTCAAAAGACATAATGCAATGCCGGGCAAGGTTCAATACACTCCATTTAAACCTGAAAACTACGTTAGTAGAGTTTGTCAAAGAATGTGAAGAAAAATCAGAACGTTGCAAGTACTGGGAAAATGTTTTACACATGATAGCTGTAGTGATGAACTTGGTACATGCTGATCGGTAAGAGCTTGGAGAAACCATACCTCTACAGAAAATTCATCCAAAGACATTTTGTGCTGAAAAACAGAGGAAAGTTTCAATGCTGTGACTCTCGATATTAAACTGGAACAGACGATCCAGAGATCACAGAAAAGCTCCAAGGGAATTGTTGGTTAGATACGTAAAAGTGAATATGTTGCTCAATGGCAGCTGGTTTACTATAAATTCCTTTCTATTTGCAATGTTTTCAGAAAGATGACAAATTCAAAATGAATGGACCATCATTAAACTGTTCCTCACCACAAACTTGTGGGTAAGAAAAGGGACTGTTTTAATAAACAAGTTGGCAGCCTTCTTCATTTCTTGCAGCAACAAGGAAACCCATTTGAAACGACTACGTTTGTGCAGCTGCACAACTTTGTGACCAACAATATGTGGATAACGGTATAAGACCATGTCTACTAGGTGTCCTGGAACATGGATTGAAATTATACGCAGAATTGAAGCAGGGGAGATTTGTATTGGAAGAGAAAAGGCTGTTTGACATAATCACTAAAGTTAAACTTACATGCTTTAATTGCCATAGTAAGAGTTTCGTCCAACCAGCTACTACAGAACCAGTAAACAAAAAAATGACTTTTGCAAGCTCACAGAGATGAATATAGCAAAAAAAGGGTGAATTTATCAAGGACGTTCTGTTAACTCGCCAAGACATTGCTTATGTTTCAGTGTACACTGAGTTTCCAATTATTGCAAGTGGAATGATAGTCAATGAGCAGTTGGTGCCTGCAGAGAGATATTCAAAACCTACGCGCCATTTGTTCAGGAACTTTGCAGCAAATTAGAGGAAGCCAACCTTTGTGTTGTGCCACATGTTAAGTGGGCTGTTCAAAAGGGTTCCAATCGATTAATTATACTTTCAAATTACACAGATGTTGTTATTGGGCTACTTAGATTTTTTGCAATGTTCATAAGTTAATGATTGTCAGTTATGGATACGTTATGGACCAGGCGAGAAAAGACACTTCATTCCTCTTCATATTCTGTACAAGAAACTTGACCAAGAGATGCCCAGTGTTCTTATCAAGGCACTATTCTTCTCGGGGATGACACTATGAGCTAAATTGGAGCTGCTGAACCTGTGACGTTTCTAAAAAGATATACTGAGAGAGAAGAAGAATGTGACTTTAACCCCTTGTGTGCTTCGGACGGCCCCCAGCCGTCTGACGTCACGGTGGGCGTGTGCTGGCGACAGCCCCCGGCATTCCGAATCCCACCCACTCAATAAAAACCCCGCACAGCGTGAAAATTCGTGCAGCGCGGAAGGGGTTAAGGAAGTAGAAAAATAACTTGTGTTTTTTTTGTGTGAAAAACGAGTCTCTGTCACACATTTAACTATCTTGGGTATAGTGAGTTCAAGAGAACTGTCCCGCTAAGTGACCTTCACCAATGTCTTTTTTTTTTTTTTTTTTTAAAACCTTTATTGTACAGAAGGCACTTACAGATATGGGCCTACAACCCACCGGGCCGGCCACCACAATAAAAAGACATATGAGGCAATACAGGAGTGACAACAGGATTTCTAAATAGCTCACATGAAGGCAAAGGTAACAAGTCTTCGAGCCGCCATCACGGACAGGATAAAAGTAGGTTAATTTTATAATAGAAAAAAAGGGTTTCGCAGGATAAAGACAATCTGTAAAGTCCAGCGGGCCGCGGTGGGCCGTGAGCAAGCCGAAGTTTCGAACACAGGAAAAGACCAAAAGAACAGTCACATTTTGGCAAAGGCAGAACGTAAGTCCCACATCAATAACAATCACAATAGCTGCTCAACGCCCTCCCACCACTACCATGGCACATAATAGTAAAACAGCGAAAAGTACGCTTACAAAACTAAAAGCCTCCGTTACGACAACCCAGGAGAGGAAAAGAAAAAAAGGGGGGGGGGGGGGGGGAGGGAAATAAGGGAGGAAAAGGACATCGGAAAAAAGGAAGGGGAAAGTGAGGGCGCAGCGTCAGTGCACGCCCCCCACGGCTAACAAAGCACCCAATACTAATCCGGCACAAGGAACTAGTGGCAACAGGAGAAATGAATGCGTAGTAAACCGTGACAGCAGACATACCAAAAGGGCCATGCCAGCACAAACACCCCGGGGGCGACGCGCCGACACCGCGCCACGAAATAAGGGGATACATAAGAGCCATAGAACCAAAAAAGGAACAAAGAAAGATACAATAAAACAGACCCCCCCCCCCACCACCCCGCACAGCCCACCCTGCACCCCTGCAGAAGGCTATGGCCTACCCCCAGCAGCGTGCCTGTCGCCCTAATTAGAACCCGAAATATAGAAGAAATACGAAAAGAAAGAATCACTTAGTTAATATGGGGGGATGGGAAAACAGGGAAAAACAGCGGGAGAGGAGCCACATAATCAAAACCCCTTCAGCTCCCACCCCCCCCCGCCCGAAAATACTCAGAGCCCACGGGAAGATAGTAAACACACAGGATAAGCTCCAGGAACGTAAAGAAGTATCAAACATAATCATACAATTATAAACGGATCATCCAACCATACCACAGAATAACATCCCACAGAGGCAAGAGCAGCTCAACCCTGTCCTCGTTTTTCGCAAACTGTAGTAGTCCAACGAACCAGGAACCAGATCACATGGAGCCGGAGGTGAATAACAGGGAGTCGAACCAAAAATACACTCAAGTCATAGCGATCGCGATCCGGATGATCCAGAAAGTACGGTAACCACCTCAGGCAAAGCAGGCACAGTTCCGATGAGAACACAGAGAAAGCCGGTCCAGCGGCGCAGTCACAGGATCTTCGTTCGGCCATGTGAGGCAAAAGAGGAAAAGGAGACCCATCGAGGTCGGTACAGACGGGATCCGGCTGGCGAACCTCCAGGGCAGAAGGAGGCACAGGATAAAGAAGGGCAGCGGACTTCCGTATATCCACACCAACAGCAGCCTCCAGGTCCACGACCCCAAGGAAAGTTCCAGCAGCACACAACAGAGATGAAGCCGCACAAAACCGGGGGGGCCCGGCAGGCCCAGCCAAGGGACCTCTCTCCAGGATAGCGATAGGTGCGCTATGGGCGCCCCCCAGGAGCGCAGGGCGGCGAGGATGTCGCCAAGTGTAGGCTCACCTTTGCAGTATTCAGAAAACGTGCCGTGCGGCGGACCCGCATCGCCAGTCCCAGCAAGGCCAAGAGTCATGGAGCCGGCCGCCATCTTAGAGCCCGGCGGGCCGCTGCGAACACCGACCCCCGCGGATACCAGCAGGGCAACACAGGATACCGGCAGCCGCCAGCGGAGGTGCCACCAGGGCAGGAAGGGGGGCCACCAGAAGAAGGCGATGGCCGGCACCCACACGCCGCCGGCACCTTTCTCCGAGCCCGGGCGGAGGAACTCAAAATGGCCGGGCCGGAGAACAAAGGGGAGACGAGCCAGATGTACGGTTAACCCCGTCCATGGAAGGCAGCGCCCCAACACCAGGCCGCAGGACCGCAGGACCAGCCCGGGGGGCCGCAAGCGGTCTATTAGCACATCGGCCTCTCCGACCGACTCCACACCACCACCAAGGGCCGGCCACCGCGCCCCGTCCAGCCCGGGCGCCGCCAGGAGTGCCAGGGCCCGGCGCACCGGAGGCCCGAAGCAGACAGGGGCGTAACTCAGGATCCGTGACACCCAGGAACCACCGGAGCAAACGGTAAGTGCCTGTGAGGTATCGTCGTTCCACTGCGCATCGTAGAATACTTTCCGGGGCAGGATAAAGTACAGGTTAGTTGTTGCAGACAGGAGAGTGAACGGAGCCGAGCTAAAACGCGGCCATCTCGGACGCGAGCTTGGCTCCTCCTATGACCTTCCACCAATGTCATTCTGTGCATGGACACATGAAAAGAGCATTCTGCTTGATCAGGAAGATGTGTAAATGTTTTGGATCATGCATATATACAGAAAGATCCATGTGAATTTGGTTGGGAAGATGTTGATGGGGTCCTAAAACCTATGAAATTTCTAAAACCTCTACCCACGGAACTTACACATACATGTACTTGCAAAACCTGTGCTACAAAAGATGTCCGTCCCTGTTGATATGTTCTTCTCAAATATTCAACATTAAGCAAATGTACCACAAACGATTGCTGAAACAAATAGAGTGAATTATGAAAATGTGTCTAAAACAGGAGTGATAAACATTATGTTTGAGACATGTGTGCTGTGGATACCCATGCTTTGCATAAGTCCGCCATCTAGTGTTGGGCTTGATGATTTGATTACAAGTTGTTTTTGTTCCAAGAAGTTATCTTCGAGTCAGGAGGCTATGTGATTCCTCCTCTTAGTGATAATGCGCATGGTCATCGACCCCATCTTCAGATTATTTTTTTCTGCCTGGTTCGAATGTAATATTTCACGCCCCGGTTCGAGACTCCTTCGGTTGTTTAGTATCTCCATGTGACGGTATGGTCTCGATCAGTTAGTTTATTGCATCCGAGTGATCACCCTTCTGCATAGCGGGTCTTCGGCTTGCTCCCTCAGCCTGGCATACGTTGACACTTCCAACGTTCTTCAGAGAATGACATGCTAATGGAACGCACTCTGTTCCATTTTTGTCCGAATTGTCACTCCAAATATCCTCCTACTGACCAACGCTCCTTTTTCAACCTATGCCTCTTGCCTGATAATTGAGAGGAGAGCTCTGAGGCCTACAAGTCTTTTACATCTAAAAACATTACAAGACTGACGTGCTAGACTACAAGAAATGAAGTGCAAGCAAACAGCAATGTACCCGGAGGACATCTTCCGTGGACAACAAGTTGAGGGTGAGGAGGCACAAGAGGAATCACTATCGATCCATGATTCAGAGTCCCAATCTGATGATGACTCAGCCACTCTTCAGCTGGCACAGAAGCATCAATATGTGAGTACTTATACCCCTGATCCTAAGCCTTGGCTTCGACCCAAAAAGACTGCTCATAGTCCGCCATGGCAAAAAAAGCCATGGCACACACTGAAAAACTGCTTCGGAAGCTCCGGCCTCCGGCTCCTCACCAAAAGTTTGGCCTGCTGTGAGGGGCCCACACCTCCTCCACAACTGGGTCTGCAGCCTCTCGATTTTCGGTCTCGGAACCGAAATCTTTTCCGGAGCGATCCTCGAGCAATTTCAGGAACTTCTCGACCCGAAACAAAAAACACTCCAGATTCAGCCTGGAACTAAAAGAATAGTGCTCTAACCAGCAAAACCATAATCTTCTTAAAAGCAGTTTCCTTTGAAGAAGCTGTGGACGTTCCTGTTCAGTTTTTAAAGAAGAAGAGGAAGTATACTGCAACTCGCCTATTGCACAGCCCTAATCCATCTTCACCTACCCCACAGACCATTTTCACCATCTACTCCACCAACTCACTCGCCACACTTATCTGAGGCAGGTGACATGTCTCCTCTCTCACCAATAGGAGAAGATGATCAGGACACTTGACAAAATATACACCCTGGGGATGCTTGGGGTGATTATGACATTAAACCACAAGTGGATGCAGACCCTGATATATATATATATATATATATATATATATATATATATATATATATATATATATATATATATATCCCACAGTGTTATCTGATGATGCCTCTACATGTCCGGATTTAAAAGCATGTGCAGCAGACTTCCACCAGGTCCTTTTATATAAAGATTGAATAAAGGAGGAATTCTCTTTTTTTTAGACTTCGTCTAATGCTCAAAGTGGGGCACAATATTTACCATTACTCAAAGGCATGACACGTCATGCAGATGACATTTTTAAAGACCCCGTCAAAGCAAGAATCATAACACAAAGCATTGACAACCAATACAAGGCAGCACCGTTGGATCCTACCTTTATTAAAGATCAGTGATCCACAGACTCTTTAGTAATCTCAAATGCATTGAAGAGGGCAAACTTGCAAGCATCAGGAGATGCACCACCTCCAGAAAAAGAATATAAGCTAATAGATGCTTCTGGAAGATGTCTTGCTGCACAAGCAGCCAAACATTCAAACATTGGCGTATAGGCAACGGTCAAGCTCTATTAGCAAGATATGACAAGCCCACTGGGATGAAATTGCGGGGCCCCTGCAACACCTTCCAGAGGAGCACAGAAATGGGGGACAGGAAATAGTTAATGAGGGAAAATTCATTACCAATAATTCCATTAAATACGCATTAGATGCAGCTGATGCTGCTGCCAGAGGTAAAACAAGCATTGGAAATGCAATAGGTCTCGCACCATTAGAGTTAGTGTTTTTAGAATTGTTTATGAGGTTTTTTTGTAAATGTTTAGCATTTTTGTTTCCTGTAGCCAATGCTAAAGAATTACAAATAAAAAAAAGCCATAAACATTTCTAAAAGCTCTAACTGAAATGGTCTGAGACCTATTGCACTGTGTGAGGGTGAGGGGTTGAGGGTGAGTGAGGGTGGGGGTGAGGGTGGGTGAGTGAGGGTTGAGGGTGAGTGAGAGTGAGGGTGAGTGAGGGTGGGTGAGGGTGAGTGGTTGAGGTTGAGGGTGAGGTGTTGAGGGTGAGTGAGGGTGAGGGTGACTGAGGTGTTGAGGGTGAGTGAGGGTGAGGGTGAGTTAGGGTGAGGGGTTGAGGGTGAGTGAGGGTGAGGGGGAGTAGTTGAGGCTGAGTGAGGGTGAGTGAGAGTGAGGGTGAGTGAGGGGTTGAGGGTGAAGGTTTGAGGGTGAGGGTGAGGGGTTGAGGGTGGGTGAGGGTGAGTGAGGGTGAGGGGTTGAGGGTGAGTGAGGGAAGCTTGCACTTTGCCACCAATGCATTGCC
Organism: Lissotriton helveticus; assembly: GCF_964261635.1. Lineage (NCBI taxonomy): Eukaryota > Metazoa > Chordata > Amphibia > Caudata > Salamandridae > Lissotriton > Lissotriton helveticus. The sequence continues at coordinate 1,261,237,810 of NC_136070.1, read as the reverse complement.
GGTTCTTTGCGTGAGGGGATACTTATACCAGTATCGTCAGTGTGGTAAAACATATATGTGCGAGGGAAGCTTGCACTTTGCCACCAGTGCTGTATCTGTTCTTTGTGTGAGGGTATACTTGTGCCAGTGTGGGCACTGTGGTAAAATATTTATGTGCGAGCGAAGCTTGCACTCCTCCCACCAGTAGTGTCTGTTCTTTGTATGAGGGTATGCTTGTACCAATGTGGTAAGCCATCTATGTGTGTGGAAAACTGGCGCTCCTGCCACCAGTGCTGTGTCTGTTCTTTGTGCGAAGGTACTTGAAACTACTGTCATTCTTGTTAATGTTCGCTGTGCTATGGAAGTCTGCACTCATTCCAGTTCTCTGTCTGTTTTGTGTGAGAGAATATGTGTGTCGCTGCTGTCAGCACTGTAACTGATTAGTGTGTGAAAAAAACGTGCACTTTTCATACCAGTGCTGTATCTGTTCCTTGCGTGATGGTACTTGCACAAGAGGGGACATGGTTGTAAACTGTCTCTGTGTGAGGAAAACGTGCACTCCTGCCACCAGTGCTGTTTCTGTTCGTTGTGTGAGGGTACTTGAAACACTGCTGTATTTCTTGTGAATGTTCACAGTGCAATAAAAGTGTGCACTCCTTCCATATCTGTTTTGTGTGAGAGGATATGTGTACCACGGTTGTCAGCACTGTAACTGAGTTGTGTGTGAAGGAAGCTTGCACTTTCCCTACCAGTGCTGTATCTGTTCTTTGAGTACGTCTCCTGCCACCAGAGGTGTCTGCTCTTCGTACTGAGGGTTTTGAGATGCTATCAGTATTGTAAATGATCCCTATGAGGTGCACGTTTTCCCTCAGTCGATAGTGCTGTCAGTATTGTAACTGATCTGTGAGGGATGTTTGTGATCGCTTTTGCACACGCTGCCTTAGCGAAGGTAAATAAAACAATTGTTCACTTTTCAAAAGCTAAAACTATTGGCTCTGTCTGCGTGTGCATTACATACAATAGCCTTTTAAATTGCTTTAATGGCGTTGCTCAAATTGCCTGGGTGCGAAGTGCAGAAACCCAGGAATTCGAGAAGTGCGTCATACATGACATGGAGCCACTAGGGACATATGCAGATATAGGATATGGTTCTAACATTGGAAGCGGGTGCTGTTTTGTGCTTGTATAAATGTTGACCCGGTTCAGCTCTTCGCATCACGTTACAGAACTGGAACACAGAAAGAGCCGAGTCCGAGTTACTGAATATAAAAATAAAGAAACAGGCCGTGGCAATGTGTTTTTCAAGCCCTGGTGCCGGGACAAGCCCAGGCGTGTCCGTGGGTGCGAAGTCTTGTGACGTCTTCAGCGCGGGAATCCCCGAGCGGGGAAGAATGAATGACAGATAAGGAATGCCCGGGGAGATCCAAAACAAACAGGCCCCGTGTACCTTGCATAGCGGACAAAAAATAGCATTTTCGGGATTCTTTCTATTCAAGTTGCAGACAGACGGTCGGTGTTTATGCAGCCAACACCGGGGCAGGCTGGGGGCTGGGAGAGGCAGTAGCTATGGAGGCCCAAAAGAAAGCCGTGGAGTGGAGAGCGGGCGGGCAGAGAGAGTGAGGGGGCGGAGCGGGGGTGTGGGAGGAGTGCGGGAACAGACGGGAGGGGAGGAGAGTAGGAGGAGAGTAGGAGGAGGAGTAGGGGGGTGTGGGAGGAGTGCGGGAACAGACGGGAGGGGAGGAGAGTAGGAGGAGGAGTAGGGGAGGCACGGCCTAGCGGCCGTGCAATCAAGAAGTGAGGGGGCGGGAGAGTAGGCAAGGCAGGCGGCTGGGGCCATGTGCACGCGCTTTTAAGCTCAATGCGCATGCGCATTGAGCTTAAAAGTCACGGGCACTGCAAGGAATCGCCACGATTCCTTGCAAGTTGGATAAAGAGTCGATGAGCCCCTATAGTCTCGCTTGCTCGATGCGCATGCGCATCGACAGGCGAGACCTAAACACCAGTAGCCTCTTACATAGGCATGCATGGCTACGGGTTTCTGGATTTGTTTGAGGTACGACCGGCTATCCTAAATCTACCTTTGAACTAGGAACATCTTTTCGGACCTCAAGTGGATACAGGCCCTGAGAAAATGAAATCTGACACAGGGGCCCTACAGACCAGCAAATACTGTGGATCTTTTCGTAGACCCAAATACAAGCAAGGTGCAAGATCTGCCACCTCGGACAGCACTGGGTCAACATACAGAACCCAAGGGCAAATCTCTACTTCAAAAGCCTTTTACAGAGGTTTTTATAGTGGGAATAATGTTAAAGTAAGAGGCAGAGAGAGCAGTACCCGTTCCCCAAATACCAATAACAAACAAACAACTTGATTACCATTCCTCTAGTCCACTTAAGACTGAATACTTTTTTGGTGTCAAAACGTAGGTTTTGGGGGTGTAGTAGTCTTAGAGACAGAAAATAACTCCTCAGAGCAACCCTTCTGCCATTTTCGAAAATGGTGGCTGTAAAAGAGGAAGAAGAAACCTATAGAAATGAAACTAATAATTGTTTTTAATCCTTTTATGTATACACCAAACATGTAATTGACATGGATGAAGAAAAGAAATTGTGTTTTTTGGAAATCCTCCTGTTTTGACTGGCTAATGTAACATCACTACGAAATGGTACTGCATAGAAATGTTGCGTTTTTTCCTTTTAATTGCAACTTATTATCAACTGGGGGAGGGGGGGCGTTTTGTGCTGGCAACAGAACACTTTCTGTGTTACCTAATACTATAAAGGTCAAAAAGGTGCTTTATTTCTATATAAATATCACAGTAGCAGAAGCATGCTTGCTGGTTTGGGTTTCCAAAAGCGACTTCATCTTTGTCCATGACGCCCTAAAATGCATGTACATCTTCCACAAAAAGACCTATTCACTTAGCATAAAAATGTTGTATGCTGGGTCCAGACATGTTTTCTACAAGTATTATTGCATCGACACTGATGTGAACACTGATTCCTAATGTGGCCAAGACACTTTTAAGAATTTCTCCACATAGATAGTTCTTTCTCTTTATAAATTAGCTTTGTATGCTCTTCAACCAATCATGTGAGTCTATGGAAGATGTGACTTGGGGAAGAAAGTTACTTCTCTTATATCACTTTCGTATTAGTATCTTCCAGAGATTTAAGTATACTCTACCTAGCCTTGCTTAAGCAGTGTTTTGCCCCTTTTTTTTTTTTTTTTTTTAAGTAAAAGAAAAAAGCATGGAAGTTGACACCAGTCGGTACTGGATCTTTATAACCTAATTGATATGATAAAGATTTGGAAATTTGGTCTCTAAATAACAAATATTTTGCATCTTTGCATGACCAAGCCTGTGAATAATTGAAATTTAGGGGTGCTGAAGCACTATTGTCATTTGCCTTTTCTTTTTGTATATACGAAGCCATCTGAGGAAAGACATCTACTGTGTACACTCCAAAACTGAAACACACTAGCAGTGGTTTTGAAACATCAGTTTCCCCTTTTTAGGTCGAGCATTCGCAACCTCTTGTATATACTTATTATATACTTATATGTGTATGTACTTGGTGGGCTCTGGAGATCAGCCCTAGGACTTGTCTGCTTCCGTTTAGAGTTGTTTTTTTCTGTTCAACTCACTCTATTTAACTGTCTTGATAGAAAACGACCAGCAGAGAACAGTCAAATACCAGAATTGCTTTCTGCTGAGAGAAGTTCTTTTTTTATTTTTTCTGGCAACTGCCTCTATTTAACTTTCTTGATGGAAAACGACAAGCAGAGGTCAGTAAAATACCAGAATCACATTCTCTAGATTCTAGTCCATAGAAATTGGCTTTCACGCGCACCCGTGGACCGTAATATTTTTTTCAAATCTTTTATTTTCAGTGATATGACCACCGAAGTCTATTTTATGTTAAAAACAGAGCTTTGGACTACGCCATTTCCCACTGAAAGGCAATATTTCTCTCCATGTTTTCCCATACCTTGCGTGTCACACAGTTTGGTGCTTACTTTCTCTTCATGTTAAAGAACATTAGATGTTTCAGCACCCAGTCCAATGTGCTGCATCGCTAAATACATATAAAGTCCCAAAGGCGAGATCAATTGCATTGCAAATGCTTGTTTGTTGTTGTAATGCCTTTGATGTCCTCAGCAGATCTTTTTTTTTTCTCATTTGTGTTTTGCTCCTGAAAGTAAACTGGCAAAGAATGACTTTATTTAATGCAAATCAGTGTGCAAAATGTTTTTATTGTTTAGTGGGAGGAGGCTGTCACATGCAGACAAGCCTAGGTGGCAAGAAAGCCATGTTTCCAGAAAGCAAAAAGGTGTGTGGGAACCACTGGATGTGAACCTGACAAAGACTATTGAGATAGTCCTGTTTTGCAGCTGTCAACCACTGATTCGAAAAACTGTCCTAACAACTTAATAGCCCTCGAATGTATGTATTTATTTTAGAAATCTCCCTTAAGGGAATTTTTTTACTGTAGAATTTTGAATTGCTCAGCAATGTTGTAACCCCTTTCCCATTTTCTCAAGTTCATGAGCTTTAACTGATGGTGGTGGTTATGGCACAGTGGCAGCAGTTAAAAGTACAGCCAGTAATTTGTTTTTGGTTGATAAAATGATGAACTGCTTAGTCCATGCTTGTCACTTTAAACTAATCCTTACTATTGGCACAAGTGTGATCTCTGGGAAATGACTAAAATGAAAAGAATGCACACGGCTGAGTTTGTTTTCCATTCTCGATTCTGTCACCTTTCAGATCCAAGAAGTGCTGGCCAGGCCCTGGAATCTTCACTACCCAAACCCCCAGCAGTGCCGACCCAGCCTCTCCCCAGAGGAGTCCCAGGACTCTGGCATATCAGAAGATCTGTTGGTTAGTTTCCCAGGTTTAGCGATCAGTGTTACGCTGTTGATATGCTGGTATAACGTTGTCTGCTCTACTCATGGTCTGGACGTCCATAGAGTAGAGAATTTGGGTGAGCCAGTGCTGACTGTTCAGCTATTTTGGCTATCCCTAAGTGTACTTTTACTCCATCTGCTGTGTAAGGTTCTTTATGCCGTTTGTCAGGTTCACACCCTCTAGTTCTTTCTGATCTGAGGTGTTTCAGACATACCTAACCCAGCTCTGTCCTCCTACACACTTAATTCAAAAAGTTTGTTACGATTGCCTTCACACTTTTCTTTATCTGACAGTATTCTGTCCAAAGTGGGGGGGAAGAGGTTGGCCTAATGGAGAGCTCTGCCCGGCTTTAATATTGACTTTTTTGTGGTATGAAGCGATAGTTAAATGTGATTGGACTGCCAGGACAACGCTTCGTAAATGCCGTTGGAGTACAGCAAAAGAGCATAGGCAAAATGTTTTAGAACATAACTAAACTCTAGATCTGCTCCTAGTCCTCAACAAGGAAGCAGGCATAATGTGGTAGATTGTTACATGAAAATAAGTACAGAAGTAAGATGCCATGTGTATCTTCAGTTTGACCTTCAGCTCTTTGCTAACTAACAATTGACAACAGGAATATTACTCTAGGGACAGTAGCACACTCCTCAAAAATATTTGAGTGTCTGTCAAAGGCGATTCATAAACCTTTTATATAGGGACTCACAAGCGCGATAATGGAAAAATGAGAATACCTCGAAGCAGCAACTTAAAGGCCATTTCTCTCTTTCAATTGGTTTTATCCTCTCAAAAGAAGCGGCTATGAGTATCTCAGCCTGCAAATTAAAAACACAATTAGATGTTTACCATTGGGCATTCACTCCCTGTTCGGGAAAAAACTCCTGTACCCACTCATTACTACTCCCATTTTCCAGCTAGTTTTCTTATGTCACTGGTGATGAATCTTCTCTCCAGTGCACTTGAGTTTGAATTCAACATTAAATGGAGCTCTTTAAAAGCAATATATAAATGATATACCACCATCTCTTACACATCACTCTTATAATTTAGCAACAGAGCAAATAGTGTGGTATATGTAGAACACCATTTACACGTGAACCAAAGTATAATTGAAGCATGTAAACTATTGAAAGATTAATTTTGAATTTGTACTTTTCATGACTTTTCTGTCTCTGGTATGTGATCGCTTCATACCTTGCAATTGCTACTAATCCACGATCTATATCTTTCATTGAAATTGAATATTTCCATTCGCTGTGGATCTAATTAACTTTGTACGCTTCAGACCATATTAGTGTCACATGATTCTTTCTAAAGCTAGAGGCTTAACCTATGTGTAAATCGAAGAAGTGTCAATCTTAATCCAAATAATCATGAACCTCACTCTGAAAACCATAAGCACTCTCCTGAAGACATGCCATTTATGTCCCTATGGCCCTGGAACCACCTCTTCTGGAAGTGTTTGTTTTTACAGAGACACCATAAACAGCAAAAACCTTTCTTTAAACTGAGCCAGTCGCAAGCAAACTCTTCTAGGTCATCTGGAAATAACAATTGTTTTGTTTCATTGAGTGGCCCTGGGAATGCTGCAGTGGGTTCCAGCAAACTTTGAATAGAGTTTTAACCTCTTTTGTTGTGCTTAGGCGCTGATCCTTTTAGAGGGTGGTTAGATTCTAAAGGGGACTTGGGGTGCTTACTGAGGTATCCCGACATGGCTTGCAGGCCAGTACTCTCCCTGTCCCTCGCTCTCATTTTTAGTATTTCCTGAGAAATCTGGTGGGACTTTCTTAAAACAATATTGGAAGTAGCAGCTTCATGAGAGGATTGTTTGTCAAAAAGCTGGGGATTGGGAGAGCAGAAAAGGTGCTGAGGAAAAATGTTTTTTTTTTTTTTTTAAATGAAGCCTTTCCCGCTCAAAAAAATGTTTTAAAGATGTAATCTAATGCCAAAACCTCTTGGGCAAAACAAGTCTGCCGCAAAAAACATTTGCTAATGAACTGGGTAAAATACAACATTCTGTGATTCTTGCCTTGTAGCTTGGAAAAATCAACCCTAGACTGACATTTTACATCATTATAGGCTTCTGGGCCATGGCAATTGCCCTAAAGTAACCATCCTTTTCCCCTATATGATGCTTCTGCTTACTGCCCCTTTTATTAATTTTCATGGGTGAATTAAAGAAGGGTGAAACGGCCCATTTGCCTTTTAAAGGTGGTTTTGATCCTAACACATTAAAACTATTCTAGATTGTTGTATTCAAACACAGCCTTGAACACTTTTACGTTATAAGCAGAAATGTTAAAGTTTTTATAACTAAGAATGTTCAGCATATGGTTTGCAAAGGTGACAGCGTTAAAGTCACTTCTTAAAAAAAAAACACATTTTTTAAAACATGAAATCCTAAACAAAGCAACACTGACATTGCATTTACTATTTAATTCATAGTATGTTAAGTAAGAGCAAATGCTTTTTAGCTGCTGGACAAACGGCATATGTATTAAGTTTAAAAAAAACAAAACAGTAGAACACTGCAAAAATGGAGAGGCAAATACATCTAGGAGATCGGTAATAAGATAGCACATGGAAACCTGGTGAACAAGAGTTGCTAACCGTCGAAAGCGGTTTAGTAACACAGAAATAGCCCAGGCACAGACAGAAGAACTATATTCATAACAGCCATGACCGTGAAATATTAGGTCCAAACAAACAAATTCAATCCTCCCCTCTGACATGAACCCAGATGGCTTCAACCTCCACCTCAGAAACAGTGTAAAATCACCTTGATTTATCCTGGACACAAACCTCACGTTCAAAGAAGACATTACTAGGATAAGCAAGACTGATTGTGCTAGCTCTCCCTCCTGAAGACACTTTCTACAGAAACTGATTTCAGAGGTGATATGAAAGCCATCATCCAGTTCCACAAACGCCTTGCTCAGCGACCAACAAGACTCTGCTTGGGCAACCCTGAAGGTATCCTATAAGTCTCTCCAAAGACCTATTGAAGTTCTACCACATCACCCCAGCTCTAGGAACTTCACTGGCACCCCCTCTGGACCAGTATCCACTTCAAAACCAGCTTGCATCATCTTCAAGCTGTCCACAAAAATGCTCTAACATTCTTACCACCAGACAAGAGCAGACCAGGTACAAGTAAAACAATGTTTTAAAAAAAGAAAATGAACACTGGCCTTCTACATCTAGGCACCCAGGATCTAGAACAGCATACCCAAATGACATAAGCACTTGAAACCACCTTCAATTGAGAAAGAACCTTGCTTGCACTTGTTAAGGGACTGTTAACCTATTAATGCAATTAGTTCGGCATACATAACAGCCGTTAAAGCTCACCTGGAGGCTTCAAAATATTAAATGGGCGTGAGATGGGCATTCTGGTGAGAACTCTGAAAAGTAAAGTGCAACAATGAGGCCCTTGTTAGTGAATCCAAAGGACACCTAAAGCTGTGTTATGTAATTTTGTACACAGTTATGTGCAACCCTTTGTTTTACACTATTGATTCTAGTGTCTTATTACTGCAATCCTCACACAGCCTATATTTGCTTGTGCAGAGTCTGTTCATGTGATACTTTAGTGAGAAGTCCTGCCTGAAAACCTCATAATTAGTTTTTTATGAAACATTTTGATCGTTTACTTGTATGGCATGAAATTCAGTGAAAAATAGGCCATCTACAGAAGTAGTTCGAGCAAATACAGTACAGTGAGAAATGCATCTCCTAAAGTGTCCCTGCAACAAAAGACTGAATAACCATAGTGAATGTTGATTTTAAGCTTCTCCCCCTCCCGCCCTTCAAATCATTGATCAGCGGCATACATCTGAATTTCTTCGTCTAGGACTTGGCGCGGAATTTCACCTCTTTGAAAGGTTATTCCCCTGTATTGACACCACACAGCCCATATTTTATAGTGCTTTTGTGAGCAAACACTACCCTTATGGAGCGAGGATTTCGAGCAACCTGCAACTGTCTAGTCCTGTCCTTCAATTCTCCAATGGCAGGGGTTCCATGCTTTTCCAGGCCCGCTGTATCTCTTTTTGCCAGCTCTAGCCATAACAGCACAACCGTATATCTGTCCATGTCTATTGCGGTCGTGATATGGAGTAAGGCTAATCTTGGGTCTCTAGGTAGGGTCCAGCCTAGTACACGCCCCACTCACATAAATACCCCCTCCCAGAATGGTTGCAGCCCTCCACACTTGCAAATTGTGTGAATGTCTCATCTCTGTGTGATCATAATAAACAGTGTGGTGAGGCAGTAGCATCCATTCTACAAAGCCTTTCACAGGTGTAGTTCACCCTCTGGAGGTATTTCCATTGTATAATTATATACTGTGAGGCTACAGCAGATTCCGGGTGGGTAGAGAGGGGTGTAGTGCTCTTTCCAGACCTCATTAAAGAATTCTCCCACAGCTCCCATCCAGGCCTCCCATAACCGATCGAAGGATTCGGACGAATTGATCACTAGAGAGCAACACATTAAGGAGATTTCGTGTCTGGTAAGTTTGTCTAATAGAATTTTAGCCTCCAGGAGACTGTAATACAGAATGTCAGTAAACTCCGCTACATAGAGTGTAAGTGTATGCCGGAGCTGTAAATAACCTAAACAAATCACAGCTCCGGCACCCACCACCCTCCCTCTTGCCTCTGCGTGGACGCCCAGCAAAGCCATGCAAGGGTCGCACTCCACTGGGTAGCCCATATTTTGACTTTTGATTTAAGTGGGATATGTGGTGGTAGGAGAAGTGATGTTCGGATGGGGGGTGGGGAGACCCCGCTTAGGTATGACCACTATGTCGCCATTGCACAAGTTTGGAAGTAACATGCCTGTCTACTGTGCTTTCAAAAATATCTTGTATAGCATGCTGAGAACTAAATTTCTATCAGTGTTAAAGAATTCTAGGGTTTCCTCTAGAACCTAGCGTTTTCCCTGGGAAAGTTGAGACCGGGCCTCGCCCATTTCCTCCAGTGTGAGAACGCTCTCGAGCTAGTCTCTCACGCTGTTGGCCAAGGTACGTTTAGAGAGATCCCTTACAAAGTCCAAAGGGTTGTTGGATCGGTCTTTGTTGGCTTGTCATAGAGGTTTTTGTAGTAAGTGGCGAATTGTCAGGCAACAGCGCTTCTGTCTGGGTATTGTTGTCATCAGTTGTGTGAATCGTATTGGTATATACTCTGTGTGGGATCTGACTGCCTTGTTCCCCCAAGTGCTGCACCCAACATTGCGTGGCGAGCCACACCATCCATGCTGCATCGAGGAGTAGCTGCTTTTAGGTCTTTTGGATGTGTAGTGAATTCCTGAGTGTTTCTGGTGCTCGGTACCAATCCTATTCCGCCTCCAATTCAAGGATGCATGCCTCAAGGTCAGTAACTACAAGTCTTCAATTCTTATGATATCCCGTAATCGTGACTTTTCGTGCCTCCTGAAGGATTACAGGTGTTTCAACAGAGTTTTTGTTAGTTTTTAGATAGTTTTCTATGGCCGTCCGTATATGGGCTTTAGTTGTGGGGTCCTGGAGCCACCAAGCGTCAAGACTCCACACTCGTCGGGAACATTGAGGGCAAATCTGGAATTGTAGCTCTAGCATACAATGATCTGATAGGCTCTGACATGAGTGAGGGTGTCAACTGGCTTATGGGGACTCCAAACTAGGAATAAGGAAGTAGTCCAGTCCGGAAAACACTTTGTGCGCTCCGGAGTAATAGGTGTATCCTTTCTTCCAAAGGTGGAGAAGTCTCCATCGATCCTCCAGACCCATTTCCGCTAGCAGTTACTTACAGTTGCCTACTTTCGATTTCCTTCCAAGCTACTCTTCCTGAATTTTAACTCCTTTCAGAGCCGTAAATGCAATGTTCCTGATGCGTCTCCTATTCCTTCCGTTTTGCACCCATCCTCAATATGCCAGAAGTGATTTTATAACATTTGCTAGTTTGTTGAGTAATATCACCTGAAATGGATTGAACCAGCTAATTTGAGTGATGTAGATTCTGAATTACACTAAAGCTTTTAAAATGTTACTCACTTGTGGTTTTTGTTTTTCAGGTGCAAGTCCACCAGTCTCCCCAACACGTAACTGTTCAGCAACTTTCTCCTCAGTTGACGGGGCATCAGTCCTCTGAGCAGCAGATCCAGGTCCAAGTACAGATCCAAAACCAGGTGCAGCAGCAGCAGCAGCAGCAGCAGACATCCCAGAATCTACAGAACCAGTCCCTTCAGAGTCACAGCCCTTCTCACCAGCTGCAGCAGGGCCAGATCCAGGTGCAACACGTGCAGGCACACCAGATCCAAGCGTCTGAACTTCAGGAGGATCACATTCAGCACCAGCACATCCATGCCCAGCTTGTATCTGGACAGGCTCTTTCTGGAGGCCAGCAGATCCAGATCCAGACTGTTGGGACTCTTTCACCGCCTCCCTCGCAGCAAGAATCCCCACGAGAAGGAGAGCGGCGGCTCAGTAGTTCAGGGGTTCTTCAACCTGTGAAGAAACGTAAAGTGGACATGCCCATTACAGTATCATATGCTATCTCAGGACAGCCAGTTGCCACAGTGTTGGCCATCCCACAGGGACAGCAGCAGAGTTATGTGTCCTTACGGCCAGACTTGCTGACGGTGGACAGTGCACACCTTTATAGTGCCACCGGGACCATTACCAGCCCAACTGGAGAGACATGGACCATCCCTGTATATTCTGCACAGCCACGCGGTGATCTCCAGCAGCAAAACATAACTCATATTGCCATCCCCCAGGAAGCCTACAATGCCGTCCATATGAGCGGCTCGCCAACCACCTTGACGACAGTTAAGCTAGAGGATGACAAGGACAGGATGAAAAACTCGCATGAGGAAATTGTGCAAACACTTGCAAACTCTATTTTTCCTGCACAGTTTATGAATGGTAATATACACATTCCTCTGGCAGTGCAGACTGTAGCGGGGACTTACCAAAATGCAGGACATACTGTGCAGATATGGGACCCCCAGCAGCAGACAATGTTGCAAGAACAGGTGCAGCAACAAACGCATCAACAGCAACAGCAGCAGCAGCAACAGCAGCAGCAGCTGCTGCAAGTTACATGTTCAGTAAGTGGCACAAATTGCAGTTCTGATGTTTGGTTCCAGAATGCCATTTAAGTTGTTTAATGCTCGCTCTACTCCACAATCATGTAGAGTAGCATGAAGCGAGTTGCACGTAAAAACTGTATTTTCTTTTCAGTAAGTTGGTGCAAAAATCCATGAGTGTAACTTGAATGAATCTCATAAAATATTTAATAGAAATAGGATGTCTAAAGTCTGCAAAACCTTTTTAGGGGAAATTGCTAAAAACTGTTTGAGTGCTCAGAAGGGACGGTAGCCGAGTTTTAGTGAGATAAGTGCTGTGTTCCACACTGCTTCTTTTTAGTGTCCTGTTACCATCTGCCTTCTTTTGCCGCTCAAGGCTCTTCATGTTGTTCCACCTCCTGCTCCATATACCATGATAAGAAATCACGCTCACCCACCTGCCTATTGGAAAGATGTATCGCTTTATATTAATTTATCATTCATAACTCAAACGGTCTAAATGACTGGACGGAAATAATATGTCAAGGTTATGTTGTGGATTGCCCAGACCCATGCTACAGTAGAAGATTCTGAAGTGCACCAAATTCTGAAGCTCTGGGCTTATTGATTTGCCTTATTGGTCTTCATAAATGGAGTCTGATCTCCATGCTTTCGCCAAGGTAGGAGAGGGAAGAAAAGTAAAAATACTGTGGATTGCATACACAAGTGTAACTTGAATTTGCAGTGGGGAACGTTTGAATCCACTATGAAGGCGAGGTTAAATAACCGTTCCCCGGTTTAATAGAAATCAAAAAGTTTCACTGCCCTCAACAACTTGCATCCATAAAATGGCTTAAGAAAAAGGGAATGTGCCGTGTTTGGTTCACATGGCAAACCTCTAGGTGTTTTAATTCATTCAAAGATATTTATACCTTGTAATGACATAGTAAAACTAGATAGGCCTAAGAGTAGCAACGCTACTAATGATAAATGCTCCACGCAACCTCACAAATAGAAAGATGTCCTATGAATCGCCAAAACCTCAGCTCGCTGTAGCAGCTATGATGGCTTGTACTTTCTGATACGACACTCTCCAGATTTAAAAAGATTCATGTCTTAAAATGGAAGCCTCTATTCTTAAAAATGAATCCCAAATTTTCGAAAACCCCACAGGAATGAATTCTGTAGACATAAGGGTTTTGACCTATTCCATGTTAGTTTGTTTTGTTCCTCAAAAGGGGTCATGTGACCAATTTAACCTCAGTTTATGTCCCAAATTTACATAATTGCAACAAACTGAGACAGTAGTCACTCAGTTGTTAATACACATAATACAAAAAACGCGGTCAAACATTGTCTTGAACTTACGTCCTCTAAATCAACATTACAAAGCGTACTTTATAGCACTCCTTTTGTATTAAGATTAGACCATCAACATGCAGTCCATTATTCAAAATAACAAAGGATTAGTGTTCCCAAGCCATCTTGTCTGGGGCAAACGGTGTTAGTCAGAAAGTGAAAAGATTGCCTTTTGCCCTAATATGCAGTCCATTACTCGTAGCCTGGTGCAGCCTGTTCAAGTAGATTCTTTGATTATTCTCTAGTTTGACCCAGCTCTTCTGAAAACACCACCCCTCCCGAACTCCCTTCAGGCGTATACTGTACCTTAGCTTGAATCTAGTTTATTAGTGCATCTGAAGGTGTCCTAGATTTGGTTCATATTGCTCAGAAGGTTCCAAAGTGTGTCCGGCGTCTCAAAATTGGTGCTCGCTTGCAAATGGGAAATGTTCTTCCTGTCTAATTCCGAAACAGCCAGAGCAAACGATCACCATATTTTTATGGCAAGGTGGCCTTTGTTATTATGCCTATTTCTGGTTTAGTAAAAATGTATTCAGTTGTTTTTCAGGTATAAACTAAAATGTGAGTGTGCAGTGCACATGTCAAAGTATGTATTTTTTCATATGGTTTACTATCTACAGCAAATAGATTCCAAACAGAAAAAGATACATGAGCACATGCAAATTGCAAATACATAACACTGCATGTGCGCATTGGGAAAACGTCTTAGTCTTCCCGTACGTCTGTCTTCCAGTGTGCGTATATATTGGGAAGGAATGCAACACAAAAAACACCAGAATGTGAGCGCTGATGCTGAATTCTTTTCAAGTCCGGGCTTGGCCAATACCTTTTCATTTTACTTATATCATATGTATAATATACTTCTTTATAGTGGCTTTCAGCCAGCTCTCTTCCTTCCTTGGTCAGTTGTTACCATTCACGTTGTCTTCACCCTAAGTGCTGCTTGTCAGCCCACTTCTGCCAACGGTTAACTTCACTGTGAGTGACTGCATTCTGCCGTTTTATAAGGAACGCATCCACACCCAAAGTAGTACCCTTCAGTGCTCTGAACTACAATGACATAGTGTGCTTTTTTGAGCCCCCCCCCCAAATTTTTTTTTCCAGCTATATATATTTTTTTGTAACGAGGGCCCAACAATTCCCCCAAAAACAAAGCTTTAGAACCGTAGAACAAAAAAATTAGTGTTCCTCAAGATCAAAAGCCTTAAAGTCAATTTCAGACCGATTGGCTTTGCAATAGCTAGTTTCAGTTTTTGGAAAGTCTTATACCAGCCAAATTTACATGTCTTTTCCCCATCTGTCAGACATTAAAATAACAGCCTTCACCTACTCCCTCCAGACCAATAGATACAAATACACCCTAGTTGACTTTCCTCAGCCTGGTACAGCAGCCATGGAGGAATACTTGGCCCTGCCTTTGTGAAAGTGAAATCGACCCACATTGTTAAAGGGATATCGAAGCTTACTTAAGACTCCACCTCCTCTCACCGTGCCCCAGGGCAAGGCAGGTAAAAAGAAAAACTCTAGGGATGCTTCCCTGTGCTTTTAGCCCTTTTGCTGCTAGGGGCACCCACACAAGTGAGGTACCGTTTTTTTATCGGGAGACTGGTTGGGTGGGCGTTTGTGGCTCCCCACAGATTCCAGAACTTTCCATCACAGATGTGAGGAAAATGTGCTTTATTTTTTTTAAACAAAGTTAGAGGTTTGCAAAGGATTCTGGTTAACAGAACCTGGTGAGAGCCACACAAGTCACCCCATCCTGGATTCCCCTGCTTGTCTAGTTTTGAAAAATGTACAGGTTTCAGGGTTCGACAAATCCACTTGACCGCTCGCATTTGCGAGGTAAATTTAATGAGGTTGAGCTATTTTTAGGTCTTACTCGCCCTTTCTGGCGAGCAGGAAATCATACTAACTTTTATCTGCTGTCTTTGAAAACGGAGCAAATGTGACAAGATAACAAGATTTAAAGGCCTTTTTATTGCTCACAAAGCAAATAAGCAATAAAGATGCCTTTAAATCTTATCACATTTGCTCCGCTTTCAGAGACGGAGGTAAAGTAGGTTACTGTTAGGTCGGGAAGATTTTTCAAGGTACTAGACCTGCAGAACTAGTACCATTTCTGAGATTTTTCGAGCCCTGGGTTTCCCAAGGTGCCGGCTGACCTGGGGTCCAAAATCCATAGCTAGGCACATTGTGAAAATACAGCCAGTTTTCACTGGAAAAATGTGGTGTGTCCGTGTTGCATTTTGTGCCATTTCTTGTTGCGGCACTAGGCCCACCCACACAAGTGAGTTACCATTTTTATCGAGAGACCTGGGGAAACGCTGGGTGGTAGGACATTTGTGGTTTCTTGTTCTGAAAAATTATGTCACAGTAATGCAAGGAAAATATGTGACTTTAGTCACATTTTGAAGTTTGCAGGATATTACGGGTAAGAAAACTTGTTGGGATCCACGAAAACGAGACAGCAGTGCACTCCCCTTGGAGTTGGTAGATTTTCCCTAGTAAGAATGTATACCTTGGCAGAGAAAGACCGAAAAGACTATTCTTACTGCACAACCATCTATTCCTCAAGTACACATATACTTGTTGGATTTAGCACAGCGGAGAGTGATGGTTCAATATATAACATTTTATTAACGAGATTTCACAAAAATGAAATGCACTGTTCATAATTGAAAGGATTAAAACCTGAACCAGTAACTCACAGCTCGTGAGCTGTAAAGCTGCGGCAAGGCACCAGCCTCTTTAAGGCCATTCATACACCTTTCATACGTGTGACACATATAAAACCATTCCCACCGCCAGCCGTGGGCCCAGCACATTACAACACTGTGCCATTCAAGGACCTATCACTTTCATACGCTCACCTGCCGGACACAGCAATCTCACCGGCTGACGGATTGTGTGGACTGGCGTTTGGCTACTAGTGTGTGTAGTGACCAGCAGCAAGTCACTGCTCTCACATCGCCAGCCAAGCTCCTGTACACACGCCGCCAGTCCATGCAACACCGCCATTACATTTACTCATGGATGCTCCCAAAAACTCTTGAGTGTTGTACATTCTGAAACAAGCAGGCACACACAGCAGGTTTAGAAAGACAGTCGGGCAGTACATACAAGTCTCCTTCCACACACCTCTTCACATACAGACTCTACATCTCCTACTGGAAAGTCTTTTTTGGGTGTGGGAGGAATGTGATCAGGAAAGTGGTGATCTTTCAATCTAGCCACATCCTCACCACTACAACTCTTGGAACACTTGCCTCTTCCACCACAACAAGGCTGCCTATCACAGACTCCTGAAACTTAACACAAGTCATCCTTGACTCTGGAGAACAATACTCAAAGACAACAAAAGCATTCAAAGTTGCTAAGTGGAAAAGATTAATAGCCAACTTCTTATACGAAATGTAAGCCTTAGGAAGAGCAGTGTAAGGTTCCAACCCCATATCTACACTGTCAACGCCACCCATGTGCCTATTCTAGTCTAAAATGCACACAGCTTTGGGCACTTCAGCAACCTGATCCCCCCCCCCCCCCAGTCACAGGTGAAGTACTTTCATCTTGGATGGTAGTCAGCATGTAGACATCTTTCTTGTCTGAAAACTTCACAGCTAGAAGTTTATCACAAAGAACAGCACTATCCCCTCTCAAGCTTTTGACAGACAAGTTATTTTGGGAAACCTTTACGGTTAGTGCGGATTGTGCTACAAGCAACAGTGTCCACTTTAACCAGTTTCCTGAACAACTGCTCACCAGTGTATAATTTAGCTACATATAAATAGTGACTTTTGTTTAAAAAAAAAAAGTCCTCTTCCAAGTTCCCACACAATTTTCTCGCTCACTCTGAAAGCAGACGGACAATTATGGGAGGATCAATCCTCTAATCCCTGCCGGTGTACACCCTGAAATTAAAGACATATCCAGTCCTACTCTCACACAGCATATACATCTTAAATCCATAACATGCCCTCTTGCTAGGAATGTGCTACCTAAAAACCAAGCGGCCCCTGAACAAGTCCAAACACTCATCCACAGCTATTTCTTTCCCTGGAGCATAGATCTTAGAAAATCGATCTACGATGTGATTAAGGACCGGCCGAATCATAAAAAAGATAGTCACAGAGTGATCTTGTGGCGAAGCAGAAGCAAATACCGATCACGACTTATGATTGCAGGAAATCTAGCCATTGCCCTCAAGGGACTAGTAGACCAATATGAAGACATCGACGGCCTCCTTATCAACTCCATCAAAAAAGTTAAACTCAAGCACTTCTTCAACTGTGCCAGATTTGTGGGAGTCCACCGGGTATCTCTAGAGTGGGGCCTAAGTCGGGCACTGTTGTCCCTCAAATACTATTCAGCATACAAATTAGTCTGCTTCACAATCTCCTCATCCATACACAACTGAAAAAAAGTATAAGAAAACCGGTTTACGTATCCACTCTACACCCTGCAACACCAGTAAAGACAGGCAATGCCAGCTGCACCATGGCTGGGTTAACCCATAGGTCATCTCTTCCAATGGGAAGCCTTGCAGTCCCAGGCTGCAATCCATATGCCTCTTGCTGCACTATTGGCACATCAATGTCCTCCTCTAAAACAGGCACTTCATCTGCACTGAGTGGCTTCATGATCAGATGATTCCTCTCGGACAGAAAAATCACTGCTAGAATCTTCCACTCCCTCCTCTGCCTCAGATGCAGAGCCAATCTCTGAACTATGGTCAGAGAAAGACTCGCAATACATACCAAAAACCTGCTGAATAATCGTACAGCTGGCCATGATCCTTACTATAAAAGGAATGTTCACAAACAAGTGAACAACTACCAACACTGTACAAAATAAGTAATAAACAAAGCGTGACTTTATCACAAAGAACTATATACTCAAAACTATACCACTCACTTGCCAGAGACCGCTAGACTCAACAGCAACTACTCTGCATAGACACCGTAAAAACCAACAATATCCCATTAGAAAGAAGAAAAAACAAACAAAAAAAATACTCACAAGACAACACAATACACATTGAGCACAAATGCAAAAAGATTTTAACAAACAATAAAACAGAAGCTAAACATACTGCTACTATTACACCACTTACAAAAACCACATTCATGTAGGGAAATGATACTCTTCTAGAGTCAATAGTACAAAAAAACGCTTTCTCACCTAACACATGTAACTACACAAACTTCAGAACTGCCAGTGAGGAAACCGCTACCTGGTACATCAGTCAAAAGAGCAAAAGCTTTGAACTATAATAAAAATGTGAAATAAAATATTACAATCACAAATGCAAATCTCGAGATATAACACAATTAACATAATAAAGCACTATGTCACTACTCAAATGCCAGTCCACACATACACACTGCCAGCCGAACTCCAGACACACACACACACACACACACACAAACTTTTCCTAATGTCTAGTGGTTGCCTGCCCCACTTGGGGGCATATGTGCCTACAAATATAAGACAAAAACAGGCAAAAGTAAATAACTGATGCCCCATCCCATTGGGGCATCTCTTACCCAAGGGGCCACCACAAACACAAATATATACATATTCCTGGTGCTAGTGGGTTTTGTGCCTCCGTGGAGGTGGGGGGGACGGGACAGAAGACCAGCAAAATGTATTAATACATTTTGCTTGTCTTCTCTGTAATCCTTGCCCAAGGACAGATGCCATGCATGCTGTTACTATATCCCTGGTGCTAGTGTGTTTTTTCTACCCCTTCTTGGATAGATGGGCCGCAAAATAGGTCCGATCTGCCCCCAGGGGGGTCAGAAAATGGCAGACACAAAATGCTCCCCTTTGGCAGCGACCCTTGGCCAAGGGGTCTCTTCCTTTTACAAAAAATAAATCCCTGGTACTAATGGGAGCATTCCTGCTTCTCAATCCCATGCATGATCGTGCAACAAGAATGCCCTGCAAAGATACAATTGGGGAAAGAACAAACTTTCCTCTCCCCCTATGCCTCTGTGCACACTGAAAAGTCCACACCTCCCCACTCCCACCACCCACCCTCCTCCCCCACCTCTCAGCGGGAAACACCCACCTGCTTCTTGGATGCGCTGAACGCAAATAGCTTCTAGAGCATCCGGCGGCTCTTCATGCGCAGACGTCATAGAATTGGTGGGGGGGTGTCAGGGTTGGCATCCTTGTTTTTGGGGGGTTCGATGGCTGGCCCATAGTGGAGGGGGGAGCTCCAGCGCTTCCCCCATGGGCAGATGCTAGGACTGAACGGTTCCGTCCTCAGCACACGCCCACCGTGGTGCATGACGGAACTGTTCCGTCATGAGCACCGAAGGGGTTAATTCTCCGCCTGCCCCCCATTCTCTTGCTGCTTCCTACATACTGTGTGTAGTGAAGGAAGAGCCACCTTTGCAACACAGTGTTTTGCCTAAGTCCAGGAGTGAAGATTTCCCTCCCAATATTGCCCCAAAACCTCCCTCTCCTTGTACAGGGTTGACAGTGCTAAATATTCGCCCTCTTAGACTTGGCATAGGACGTCCAGCAGTATGTTTTGACAAGTTTCATTTTAGTTCTATTTTAAAAACTATTTCCCCAAAAAACAGATATGAAAAGAAATGCAAAAATAGCTCTCACAAACCTCTCCTTTAAAATGGAGACCAACAAAGGAAACACAGGCCCGTTGTAAGAACTAGGCTATACAGCCAGAGCATTAAACTTACACTGTACCTTTTAGATGTTCTCCCTTTCTCCAGTGGCCCATCATGCACCAGGGGTGACTGTTAAGTGAGTTCATTTTTATGTAGTTGAAGGCATTAGGACAAAAACACAAAAAAATCTGTATTAAATCGTAATCCAGGGAGGGTTGCTTATGACTTTGATGAGGATTCCCCTTGAAGAAAACCAAGATTACAAGTTAGAACCTTTTCTTTCTCATCCAGGGGATCCTCTGCAGTAGTCATAAGCACTAAATAGAATAGAAAGTTCATCCTGCCATCTTTTTTTGTTTTTTGTCGGACAAGATGATGAAATACACAAGATATCCTGTATTATGCAAGAAGATTCTATAAAGAGACCTGACCTAGTTGTGCACCAGCTCTTTAATGTGAATTGACAGTGTCTAGTAAAGGTATGTATTGATCTCCATGTAGCAGCTTTACATATTGATGAATTAGGAATATTTCTTTAAGAGCTATAGAAAACTGCTTTTCCTCTAGTTGAATGTGCCTTAGGTTTACCAGCAAGTGTTTTTATTTGCTAGTTAGAGAATTATACAAAAAAAATCCATCTAGAAATCAATTGTTTAGAGGTAGACAAAACAGTTTTAAGAGGACCATAATTCACAAATAGGTTATCGGCTTGCATAAATTCTTTTGTTTTATGCAATTCGAATTTTAATACCCTCTTCTTTACATCCAATGAAAGCGCAGCAGATTTCTGCTTTATTAGATTTGGGAATACAGTTGGCAAAGAAATTGTCTGATTGACATACATCTGACATTACTTGTAGAAGAAAAGAGGGATGATTTCTAACCACAACCCTGTTTTTTTTATAAAATACAGCATAAGGGTCGTCTGCACATAAAGCTTGGATTTCGCTAACCCTGCAAACAGAAGCAATGGCTACTAAAAATGCTGTCTTCCATGATAAATGTTGTATAGTAGCTTTGTGAATGGGTTCAAACGAAGATTCCATTATTCTAAACTGGCTGTTAAGTTCAACTATGGTAGGTTGGGGTGTAGTTTCTGATACTCACATTTGTAGAAAAGATCCAGTCTGCACTGCGATTTCCTGTGTGGTCTCTCTGATAGGTGAAGAAGATCTGTGAACAACCTTTGCTAAGGCCATTCTAGATCTATTGGAATCATTCTTGTCTTGGACTGCTGAACTTTGATTAACACCATTGAAATCAAAGGAATGGGAGGAAAAGCGTAGAAAAAATTTCCCTGACCAGTTTATCAAAAGGGCATTCCCCATGGATAGTAATAATCTTGAGGCGAAGTGTGGGCTTTTTTTTATGTACTTCTAATTCAGGATAGCCCCATACTTCGAATATGATGTGTTGAGTTTCGTCATTTAGAGTCCAGTAGTGATTTTCCTAAATTATTCAACTTAATGCATCTGCTGGTTTGTTGTGTACTCCCAGAAGATGTATTGTCGTGATTGTTAAATTGTTCGCTAGAAGCCATTTCCAGATGGTCTTAACTTCTAGCGACATTTGTCTCAAATGTGTTCACCCTCCCCTGTTTGTTCAGATAATAAATTGTTGTCGTATTGTCTGAGCAAAGATTGAGGTTGTTTTAAATGAAGGGAGAAATTATTTGAGAGTGCAATATACAGTCTCAATTCCAACAGGTTGATATGATAAGATTGTTCTTTCTTTGACCAAGGCCCCTGAATTTGAAGGTGGTCCATATGAGCATCCCGTCCCAGAAGAGAAGGAACTGTTAGTATAGTTTGAGTAGGAATGTCTGTGTAAAGGAACTCCTTTCAGCAAATTGAATTCCTTGCACCACCAAGGGAATCATTGGATCCCTTGCTGGGTAAGAATTATATCTGAAAGAGACACGTTAGTATTAGATTCCTTACCTTAGAATATCCCCAGGCGTCAGACTGGATCCGGAAATTTTTGCGTAGCAGTACCCTTGCGCGTCGGTAGGCGTCGTCTGCGGCTCCGCGTTCGTGGGCGCCGTGATGACGTCGTCTGAGTACTTAGACGCCGCCTCCGCGTGCTGACGTCAGTTCTTCTTTTTTCCGCGCCAGCAAGCGCAGATCTGGAAAAAGCAGTAACCCTAGTCAATTTTAACTAAACTTTTTGATCCTTTTTGATTACTATTACGAGTCTCTCGACTCCGAAACGGTGCCGATAGGGATGCCCGGCTTCAAGCATTGCGACGATTGCGACCGGCTGTCGGTCACGGATCCTCACCGCGTGTGTTTGTCGTGTTTGGGCGTCGACCACGACGACAATGCCTGCTCCGACTGCCGGGCCCTCTCTTCGAAAGCCAGACGGGAGCGGTCCCGTAGGCGACTCGAACTCCGGCAGTCGGTCCCGCGCCGCGAGAGGTCCCGATCCCATGGGAGGTCGAGGGACAGGTCGCGGGCCCGGAGCCTCCACAGCTCCGAGAGTAGGCCGCACTCCTCCGGGTCGAAGTCGTCGTCCGGTAAGCGGCACAAGAAGTCCAAGCGGCGTAATCGCTCCTCGGACTCCCCCCGACGCTCGCGCGATGCGGCCAGGGGTTCGGGTGACACCGTCCACGCGGCTCCGTCGGAGTCGCGGGCGCCGCGTCCAGCCCCATACCCTACGGTCCCTGGGCTCAACGCGACGCCGGAGGAGGTCGAGCGCTTCCTCATGGCCATGAGGAAACTCTCTCCTCCGACGGGCTCCGCGGCGCCTCTGGGCCCAGCGGACCAGTCTGGGAGTCCTAGCGGGTCGGCAGCTCCGGCCCCGACGCCGTCGGGTGCTTCGGCCCCGACGCCGCCGACGCCTTCGGGCCCGGCGCCGCAGGCCCCTGTTATCCCGACGCCGCCGGCGCCTTCGGGCCCGGCGCCGAGGGGTCCAGTTGTTCCGACGCCGCCGGTGCCTTCGGGCCCGACGCCGCTGGTCCTCCTTCGGGTATATAAGAGAGGGGTCCCAGACAGAGAACTGATAATTACAATTTTAAACAATTATTTCCGAAAAAGACAGATAAATGAATGCAAAAAGATTTATTTCAAATTTGCATTGTAACCATTCATTGGTTGAATTTCATCAACATCACAATACAAAATTCTTATATATGTGCCCACATACACAACAAGGAGGGGGGTGAAGTGAGGGAAAGTGCCAAGGTTTAAGAAGGAATAGGGAAATGGTCAGATTCGTTCGTGATAAGTATTCATCAAAACTCAAAAACAAATGTTCATGTGATTCCTTGATCCAAGGTCCACGATATTGTGCTCTTATAGAGTCCACGATAAAATTGGTGTAGACCACCTAGCTCGCCTTCAGCTGCTTTAGTCTAGCTTGGGGGTAGGAGTTGGTGAAGATATTGGCGTCTACGTTTCGACCCACAAGACGCGTAGGATGTTAGTCCTTACAACGGGGTCTACTTCAGGACGGGATGGTTGTGGGTGGGCAACCTCCTAAAAAACAGTTGAAAGATTTAGTACACAGCTACCTTGTTGATGCATACAAGGCAGGTGGATAATTAAAAAAAAAGGGGGGGGAAGGGGGAGGACATGTTGTCTTCTATCCACTGAACATATCGAGTGTGGAACACTGCGATTGGAGGGGACCTCCAAAGTCATTTAAAGTGTAGTGAGAACTCACCTAACATACAAAGGGAGATGAACCACATTAGATTCTTGATCCTGATGGTTCCCAGAACTTAAGGTTGTATTCCTAAGTGGCGATCATAAAAGAAATCATGAACATTAACGGGTCATGCACAGACGGCCCAAAGCTATCTCAATCACCTCTCTTAGGTTTACTTTAACGTAAATGCTACCACTGGGGTTATGCCAGCTGGGATTGCCAACCTACCCATTAGTAAACTGGTGCCGGTGACGAGGGAATGCGCCTGCCAGGTGCGTATCTCAAAACTGAGTATAATTCAGCCGCGGGGGCTTCGGCGTGTTGTTCAACAACCTATTGTGAAGTATGATTCAAATTTTTTTTTTAAACAAATCATACTGCATCTACATACACAGTAAAGTCCCCAATATGCCTGTATTACCGCGGTATTGTTGTGACCATAAACACCGAGATAATCGTACCTCGAGTATCCAATTTAAATTGTAAGCTGTCTTGGCTTTACTGGACAGGTGGACTATATTGCTCACGATTAGGGTAGGATCGTAATAGGCGGCTCACTGAGGTGCCTGCTAGTCCAAAGAAAAACCACACTGGTGTTATTATCGTGGTTACTAAAGGGAACATCTTATAAGCATTTTGCTTCAAAAGCCAAAAAACATATACCGCACCTTGAGTTCAAAAAATTGTGATGGTTTTATATCTTCCTCTATGTTCTTAACAGAGCCCTGCTAAAAACGGAGACATAGTCAAATACAGGCTACCTTTACTTAATTGTTGGAATACATTGTGATCATTAGTGAACCTGGGAAACCTGAAAGTCTCACCTGGAAAACAAGTCAGAAAATTATTTGTCGTTTAGCGCATGGGCTGCATTATCAATGGATCCCCATGTGGTATAATTCTGAAAATTAAAGAGGTCGAAATAACAGAAAAGCGGGTAAACTATTGATGCAAAAACGGAGTATGCTAGCCATAGCGTGTTCAAAAGTGCATTAAGAATGCAGCTCACCTTAAATTAATCGCCACCAGTAAAGGGGGTATCGGCGGTGACCATCTGCAAAAAATCAAATGACCCCCGTGTTATAATCAGGCTCCTACTCCTCGGTATCGTAGTCATTGGCACACTGTGTTACCGCCTCTCACCTGACACCGCGGCCGTAGGGCTCAAAACGGTTCTACTTCCAGACTTAGTCGCGCAGTCACTAGCGTTCGCTCAGTGTAGAGTGAAACTTCCTGGTTGGAACGGGGTGGGCGGGGCCTTCTCCCGAGTTTTTTTAAAAGGAAATGGAAAAAAGATTGCTCTCAGCTCACACGGCAAGTGAATAAGCAGTGGCTTGATATTTGAACCCAAATCCAAAGGCATTATTTCATCGGGCAGAAATAATTGCAGGGACATTAGAAATGAGTTTACCGAAAGGTTGCCCAAATTATCACGCTTGAAATAACATTAACCTAGATTACTATAGATATATATAAATTTAGACAGTGGCAATCTTGGCAATATATGTAAACAAAATTTGTTAGTAGCGCCATTGGCAGTTGAATTTCTGCGGTGCAAATCGCATGTTAGTCAAAATACATAGACAACATCCAAACGCAGTACAATGCATCATTTACACAGCAATTGATGCACGGGGTTGACCATGGAGTATTTTATGTATTACTAATAGTGTCCATCGGGTGTTAGTAGATATTCCCAAGGGCTGGACGTTTGGAAAAATAGCCCCAAATGCTAAGAATTCTCATAAACTGAAACACATGTATTCATAATGTAGAGACATCACAGTGTCAGTGTCACAACAGTTTTGACAAAGAGGCAACCATCGGGTAATGCGCACAATACTCGCAGGTTAGTGAAAGGCACTACCCTACATGGTTGCGGAAAACCCATGCTTCAAACAGGAACAAAAAAGAACTCTTCAATTCATAGGTTCGCCAACTGTGCGAAACTGCTTTCAGATTCATTTAAACCCTCAGATACAGAATTAAAGATATGAATCCACTTCAGTTCTCTGACATTCAATACACTAGATATATCACCACCCCTGGGGCCTAATGTCACATGCTCAAGGACTGCCCATTTCAGTGTTTCAGGGAGATGATTTTCTCTTTGACAGTGTTCAACTAATGGTGCTCCCAGTGTTTTGCATCTTATGCGGCTGCAATGTGTAAGAAATCTAACTTTCACCCGTTGTTGGGTTTGGCCTACGTATATTAAATTGCACGGGCAGATTATCCCATAAATAACATTAGTGGTGTTACAGTTAGTGTGGGTCTTGTAAGTGTGATGGTGGTTCTTGAATGTGAAGTCCTTTGATTGGATGGTTGAGGGACAAGCTTTACAGCTACCACATCTAAAATGTCCGACTATAGGGGATTGTTTCCAACAGGAGGCCAGGGTAGGAGCTTTGGGACATTCCAAAAAGGATGAAACTACATAGTCCTTCAGGCATCTAGCTTTTTTAAAAGCATGCATGGGTACCTCGGGGATTTCAAACTCCTTGCCGACTATGCCCCAGTGTTTATTGATTGTTTTTTTTATTTCTTGACTTTTTGTAGAGAATGTGGTGACACATATCATGCGTTTTCTTTTTTGGTCCATGCGTGAAGAGGGTTCAAGAAGTGTCTCACGATGGCTGAACCATGCCCTTTTCCGTGATCGCTTGATTAACCGCTTGGGATAGCCTCTTTCGATTAGGCGTGTCATCAATACATCCGATTGAGCCATGTAGTCTTCCTTCCTGCTACAATTCCTCCTGACCCGAAGGAACTGCCCATGTGGTAAATTATCACGTAAACTACGTGGATGGTGGCTTGAATACAGTAACAGCGAGTTGCGTTCAGCAGGCTTCCGGGGATTGTAGGTTGAGCCATGAATGAAAGCGGTTCAAATCTTCCTTGCTTCCGTTCCAAATGAACACAACGTCGCGACGTTGTGTTCATTTGGAACGGAAGCAAGGAAGATTTGAACCGCTTTCATTCATTGCTCAACCTACAATCCCCGGATATCCACTAACATCCTACGCGTCTTGTGGGTCGAAACGTAGACGCCAATATCTTCACCAACTCCTACCCTCAAGCTAGACTAAAGCAGCTGAAGGCGAGCTAGGTGGTCTACACCAATTTTATCGTGGACTCTATAAGAGCACAATATCGTGGACCTTGGATCAAGGAATCACATGAACATTTGTTTTTGAGTTTTGATGAATACTTATCACGAACGAATCTGACCATTTCCCTATTCCTTCTTAAACCTTGGCACTTTCCCTCACTTCACCCCCCTCCTTGTTGTGTATGTGGGCACATATATAAGAATTTTGTATTGTGATGTTGATGAAATTCAACCAATGAATGGTTACAATGCAAATTTGAAATAAATCTTTTTGCATTCATTTATCTGTCTTTTTTGGAAATAATTGTTTAAAATTGTAATTATCAGTTCTCTGTCTGGGACCCCTCTCTTATATACCACTTAATCACCCAGGTCCCTTGACTTTACTGGGTCTAACCCTTTGTGTATACCATCGGTCCTCCTTCGGGATCTGGTTCGTCGCCGGTGGATCTGACGACCAACCCGGCGTCGGACCCTCAGGTGTCGCCTCCGGCGCCGTCCTCGGGCGGCGCCGACCCCGGTTCTACTTCCGTTCCTGTTCGGCCGTCGGGGCGGCCCCGTTGGGCGCCGCTCCAGACGCCGTTGGGTGATTTTCACTTTTATGAACAGGCCCCATTGGTTGAGGACCCTGAATTTCAGGAGATGGGTGAAGGAGAGGACTGGGAGGGGTCTGAGGACCCTCTGACCAGGGAGTGTCAGTCTCATGAGGACTGGACAGAAGACCTTGAGGAGGCCAGTGGCCTGGACACCTCTCCAGACCCTGGGTTTGTCTCCCCTCCTACCGTGGCTTCGGAGGAGGGGGCAACATATAGTGTGGTGCTGATGAGGGCTGCCATGGCCTTAAACCTTGAGCTCCCCGTCGCGGCCGTGAGGACTAACCTCCTCACTGAGGTCCTTAAACCGCAGTCAAGCTCGGCCGAGCCTCTGCTGCCCTTTAATGAGGCCTTGACTGACGTTCTTCTGGGCACTTGGTCCAAGCCCGCTACGGGTTCGCCCGTAGATAGGAACGTGGCCAGATGCCACCGCCCGCCCCGGGCGACCCATGTTTTCTGTCCTCCCACCCTACCCCCGAGAGCCTGGTTATCCAGGCCTCCAATTCCCAAACCGCATTCCCGTCGGCCCCGCCGGATCGGGAATCCAAGAGGTATGACCAGTATGGGAAGAAGATCTTCTCATCCATTAGTTTGGGCCTGCGGTCTTCCAACACCGCCTGCCTCTTGGGACGTTACACCCACTCTGTTTGGGATAAGGTCGCGGAAGTGCTGCCAGAGTGTCCGTTGGAGGTACGGGCCAAACTCGGCCAAGCCCTTGTGGAGGGCCGGGATGCAGCCAAGTATTCCATCCGGTGTGGGCTGGATACCACTGACTCGCTGGCTAGAGCGATGGCAACGACGGTGGCGGTCAGACGCCACGCCTGGCTGAGGTCCGCCAACTTCTCGGCAGATGTCCAGAGCACGCTCATGGACATGCCGTTCGATGGCCGTCGCCTCTTTGGCGACAAGGCAGACCATGCGCTTGAGCGTTTTAAGGACTCCAGGGCTACGGCCAAGTCCTTAGGCCTCTCGGGCCAACGCCAGCAACCGGCTGCCTATCACTCCTTTCGTGGCCACGGAAGGGGTGCGCCCGCACGTGCCGCCAGCCACGCGCCGCAGGGCAATACCCAACGCGGTGGCGGCCGTGGGAACCGCCGTCCGGGCGGTCGTGGGCAGCGGCGAGGTCAGTCCACACCTTCCCCCGCAGCATCCGCCTCAAAACCCTCCTAGTCCGTGCTTTCAGGCCCATGTGACGCCAGTGGGGGGCAGGGTTCGCCATCACCACCTCCACTGGCGCACTGTCACGTCGGACAGGTGGGTGCTGCAGATCGTCCGAAGGGGCTACTCCCTCCCCTTCGAGGCGACTCCTCCAACCCTGCCACCGCAGAACCACCGTGTATCGGGGGATCACTTGCGACTTCTGCAGGAGGAAGTTACGGCCCTCTTGGCCAAAAGGGCCATCGAGCGCGTTCCTGGGCCAGAAGTAGGGTGTGGTTGCTACTCCCACTACTTTCTGGTACCCAAGAAGGGCAAAGGGGGCCTGCGCCCTATCTTGGACCTACGGAACGTCAACGGCTTCCTCCGGAAGGAGAAGTTCAAGATGCTGACACTGGCTCAGGTCTTAGCTGCCCTGGATCCAGGAGACTGGATGGTGGCGTTGGACTTGCAGGACGCTTATTTCCACATCCCCGTCCTGCCGGCCCACCGGCGCTACCTGCGGTTCACGGTTGGCCACGAGCACTTTCAGTTTACCGTGCTCCCCTTCGGCCTTACCAGCGCCCCACGGGTGTTCACAAAGGTGATGGCGGTGGTCGCAGCTCATCTGCGCAGGTTGGGGATTTCAGTCTTCCCCTACCTCGACGACTGGCTGTTGAAGGCGGGCTCGCCCCTGACAGTCGTCAGCCACCTCCAGACTACGGCAGACCTCCTGCATCAGCTGGGGTTCTCGATCAATGTGCCAAAGTCACACCTGTGCCCCTCTCAGAAGCTCCTCTTCATCGGAGCGGTTCTAGACTCGGTGCAGTTTCGGGTTTATCCACCCGAGTAGCGGGTCCGGGATATTCAGGCTCTGATTCCCATCTTTCAGCCGTTATCCCGGGTTTCGGTCAGGTTGACGCTGCGGCTTCTGGGGCTGATGGCCTCCTGCATCCTGCTGGTGCATCACGCCAGGTGGCGGATGCGGGCTCTGCAGTGGGACCTGAAGTTTCAGTGGGCCCAGCATCAGGGCAACCTATCCGACCATGTCCTGATCTCGGAGGGCACTGCGAGACAGCTGCAGTGGTGGCTTACGGACCGCGATTGGATCAGCGGCAGATCCCTCTCCCTACCCCAACCGGAGCACGTAGTTGTGACGGACGCGTCCCTCCAGGGCTGGGGAGGCCACATGGGAGAGGCGGAGATCAGAGGCCTCTGGTCTCCGGCGGAGTCCCGGCTCCACATCAACCTGTTGGAGCTCAGGGCGATTCGTCTGGCACTGAAGGCATTCTTCCCCTCTGTCCGGGGGAGGGTAGTGCAGGTGTTCACGGACAACACCACCGCCATGTGGTACTGCAACAAACAAGGCGGTGTGGGGTCGTGGATCCTTTGTCAATAGGCTCTTCGCCTTTGGCAATGGCTGGAACGCCAGGGCGTGACCCTGGTGGCTCAACACCTGGCGGGTTCTCTGAACGCCAGGGCGGACGAGCTCAGCCGTCGGTGCATGATGGATCACGAATGGCGTCTGAACTCGGAAGTGGCGCAAGACCTCTTTCAGCGATGGGGAGAGCCTTGGTTAGATCTATTCGCCACCGAAGAGAACGCGCAATGTCATCAGTTCTGCGCGTTGGAATTTCCAAGGCAGCACTCGCTCGGAGACGCTTTTCGTCGCGAGTGGAGTTGCGGTCTGTTGTACGCAGGGTGGACACGTGCCCCCCTACTCTCAAAACTATCAGAGGCCACAGGGATCCCAACAGTGGGACCTAAAACTAGGGGTGGGAGGAACTCGCGGAATACCACACATGGCGAAATTCCAGTCCGTCGCACTGAAAATAGGTCTTATTCATCAACTGACCCTGCGAGCCCTTTGATTTCATTGACTGGAACTGAAGTACATTGTTCCTGGCAGCCTGCTGTCCCAGTGTGTCCCGCTCACCCCTTCCTCCCTGGTTCCTGAAGACTCCGCTCAAGGCCTGCCACGGAGGCCACAGCCATCTCTTGTAATCCTGACACGAGGGCACACTCTGTCCCAGCCCTTCAGGCTCTCTAGAGGCAGAAGCTTGACACTGGGTAGATGCCACCCCAAACCTACTGACCTTTCTGAGGCAGAGACATGACATGGTAGACACCACACCAAAACTGCAGTCCTCCTAGAGGTCTGACACGATACAGCGTATATCAGCACAAAAAAAGAAAAATAAGGCATCACCGGCGTAGCAGCAGTAGGCACACTCGGGGAAATCATATACTTGGGCTGACTGGCAGGTGAGAACCGGCTCCTTGAAACCACACGCTGATGGCCAAAGCGCTATATCAGCAATCTTACCGGCTTGTCCTTGGCTCTCATATATGAGAGCAGCAGGCTACTGGCCGAAGGACCGCTTTCATAGCTCCTTGTGAAAGCTGTATGATGCTAACTTCATGAGCTGAACATAGTCTGCAGAAATCTGAGCTAAATGTAGTCATCTCAGACCCCAAGCCAGGTTAATGTTTTTGACATCTGGATCCTGTGTAAAATGCAAAACTCAAGATCGACACACTGCCAAGATATCGCTGGCTGCATGGCTCAGTGCATGAGCGCTCGCTGCTGGTTTTCGGAAGGTTATGCTGCTGAATGATGGCAAGCAGATTCAGGCAAATAGGATGTTTTCTGAAGTAAGTGTATTGTCGCACACAGGCTGGGATGCAGATATTTCCATGGTCACATTTATATTTATTGCAATCAATTATGAGCATTTTATTGACTTTAACGTAGATGCATCAAGATCGCGGCTCTTCCAAGAATACTACCTAATCGCGAATCCTTTCTCTTGTCAGTAGATCGTACAAGGGTTTGATGGTGCGAGTCGCTTACTGCTTAGCAAATGGAACATTTGAACATTTCCTTTAAGAAATTCCCGTTCATTAAATCATCAATCACAAACCCCTCACTGACAGAATAACATATCATTTGACAATTGACTCACTGTAGAATAAGTGGAAACTACAAAATTATCAAGTAATGCCAAATGTTGGATATAAATTCACATTCAGCAGTAAACTGGTCTGGTCACCACCATGGAAAGCGATTTTGAAAAATGAATGATACCTACACGACGAGCCCAGTACCAGGAGTGAAAGGTTGTGCTTGTGCTGCTACAGTGCGGGTGCAGTTGAACTTTGACAATTTACAGTTTGAACATGGACCGAGGTTCAGCACAACACAAGTTTTCCAACATTTTGCAAAACCCAACATTAGCCACACTCCTCACTGTCCAGGCTTGTAAAGTGGTGGTGTTATTCTGCAGTAGTACACTACAGGTGAAATTCCACCAAAGAAGTTGTCCTACATAGGTGTCTTGAAGTCAATTACATCACAGCATTGTTTTAAGCACTTGTATTGCAAACAATCTTTCATTTTCAGAACGTGCACATCCCTCTTCCGATAGGCATAACCACTGAAACCAATTAATGATCCTGATTTTCCGTTTGCCCTCTTTATTGCATTCAATGGCTTGCACTAATGCAGAGCACTTTTGCTAAACCGTTCTGACGCAGTTGTCATGTGCACGCAGAACAAAAGATTTCAAGTATTGTTTACTGGCTTTATGGATGCAATAACATTGAGAATATCCTTCAGCAGTCACACATGCATTTTTCTACATCAGCCTTTCTGTGTTTCCGAATGTAACCAAAATCCATTCTCTGTAACATCAGACAGGATCAAGGTTAATTATGCTGCATTTCTAAACCTGACTAAAGTGACCCTCCTTGTCCACATTTACATGCTTTAACATCTGATGAGCCACCGAGGGTTATTGAAGGACTGCAGACTATCTCTTGTCAAAAGATCAAAAGATCATCCTGTCTTAAAGAAATGCTGCAATATTTATTTTTACAATTTACAGACCGGAACAGTAAAGCAGGAAAGCAGGTGAAGAGTATTGTACAGTACTTCTGTGACAATGCAGCTTCACCTATTGTGGTGTCAACCCTGGAAGATTGACTTAATATTAGTTACTAGCCAGTCACAAAGATCACGTGCTACAGTGCTCACTTGCTTCCTGGCTGCTTTGATAAATGTATGTAGATGGTTCATGGTTTGTAGCTTTTTTTTTTTTTTTCCAGTGATGTAACCAATGTTTGTGGTTCATAATTTTCAGGCATTGTAGCTTTTTTTTTTTTTTCCCAGTGATGTAACCAATGTTTGTGGTTCATAATTTTCAGGCATTGTAGCTTTTTTTTTCTTTTTCCCAGTGATGTAACCAATGTTTGTGGTTCATAATTTTCAGGCATCAAGATCTCGTTCTTCAACCTTGGTTTGATGCTGTAACTGATGTGTGATTTATCATTTCTGGTATTATGCTTCTTTGTGCTTGAATCCACGGTCTCCCGCTCTCCCGTTGCAGGAGTTTGTCCTCCTGTTCTGTTTTTGTATGGTCTGGCGTGGATGTGCAGATTTCGCCAGGCAATTGCTTGAGAATCACCAGGAGAAGGTCTGGCCACATGTTAGGAGCAAGGATTATATATTTTAATTGGGCTGAAGTTGTGTGCTTCCGCAGAAAAAAGTGCCTGCCCTCCATACAGCTGTGATCATTTTTTTAATTTATCTAGCTGCCTGGCTTCAACTTTCAGGGTCACATACGATACTGTAATGCGATTAAAATGTCTTGGAATACTAGATAATTTACGGTGTTTTCTCTGGCATCAGCACAGATACACGGGCAGTCATTAACCTACATGTTTAGGTCTGGCTTGATAGTACAACTGTCACTTATCCAGTATTGGGGTATCTTTCATAGATTCATATGCCTAATTCATATCCTGTCGTCGAGATGGAAGTACCACGGTAATATTATCAAGCATTAGTTAATAAATCTCATGCTATAATTTGTCCACTGGTCAAATTGTCACTCCAGTATTGGTGGAGTACACTGAGTGAATGTTGGAATGGAAGAGGTTGACTGTGATATGTTTTGAGATTTTATGAATGACGGTATGTATGAGGTTTTTTATCTCACTTATTGTGTCCTTATATTAATTTTTGTTGTATCAAATGTATTTTGAATCATTGCATCGAACTTAAAAATTGCATAAACCCCCCAAAAAAATTCAAAATAAACAGCTATTAACTAGCATCGAGATGTATTGAATTGTCATCCTTACATTGCTTACTAGATAGCTCTTAGAAATCAGATATCGGTATTGGCACTTCTCTTTTGTTGTTCAGTTAACGGGCTCAGCCTTACCGATTCGAGCCGACGCCCTTTGTTACTAGAATAATGTCTCTGAGCCACATTTTCAATAGCCTATCTATGTCCTTTTAAAAAAAGTACCAAATGTTGAATACAAGTCAGCTTGCTAGCATACTCTAAAACTCTCCCAGCAGAGGCAGTTTCCCTCCGATTTTTACCGCACGTGCTGTGTGAAGGGACTCTGTTATTTCTTCAAACTTTCTAGGATTTTTTTCTGGAAATCAAATTTGACCAGCATGTCTGATTAAAAACGAAAGATAAAAAAAGGCCTTCTCCACCCACGTAAGACCTGGGCAGGAAAAGAGTTCATGTGGATGATCCACTTAAGGACTGTAATAATTGCCTCCATCCCACCCATGAGGTAAGCCAGTGCAAAATGTGTTGCACTTTCTCTTCGAAGGCTGCAGGGATGCTGCTTTTATGGCTCCAGTCCACAAAGCAACAGAAGACATCTGATGAGGACAGATCCAGGCCTCACAAGAGAACCAGACCAGATCCCAGGAGGACACCTCTGGAGATGGCAGGAAACTCCTCAAACCTTCCCACTACAGTAAGGGCTCTAAAAAGGAGAAACATCGTAAAGTCTCCTCCGAGCCTACATCATCTGTACCTACACTCCAGCGAGCCTCTGCCAAAGATTCTGTGAGGCACAGAGACAAAAAACCATCTTCGATGCAGTCAGACTCCATGAGTGACGAGAAGTACTATTTTCATCATCTACACAGTCGACGGCAGGAATGACGACAGCAGCCATCTCAGGACCTATCTCGTTTACAAAATTCTCTTTCTAAAAGCCCATCTACGGTGAACATTCTGACACCGCCGACAATATCAGCGAAGACAGCATCGTCCTCAATCCCATCGACGTCCATCACATCGACGAAGACCCCTTGGACGAAGGCACCGTCAACAGAAATTCCTGTATCCGTGGTTGTGGTACAGTTGACGCCACAATAGAGGATGGTGAATATTGCTAGGGGGACAAACACCTTTCTGCATCCAGACGTATCTTCATTTAGTAAGGTTTCCCCATCGCACCTGTTGGAGCTACAAGAGACTGATGAGGATAATGGTGATGGAAGGTATGGGGTGGCTGACAGCCCGTGTGAATTACATGTTAAATGCCAGGAGGAGGAGGATGATAGAGGATGAGTAGCAATATTATCAGCCGTATCTATCGCCACCGTACTATTACCACCATATGGCTATCCTCCTGAGCCTCGTCCTAGAGAGATGTCGCCCTTGCCACCATCTTATCCAGGACCTTCAGGCGATGCTGGCTGACTATAGACATAAGTTTCCACATCAGGATGACCAAATAGAACCTCCTACTCAGTCGGAGCCCCCAGGAACACCAGCTTTACCTGCCCGCCTCCTACTTACCGTCAGTCTCTTATGACTGGTTTCTCTCATCAAGACGGTCACAAAAGAACACCTATTCATGGACGAGATGCTGGAAGAAAGCAATGATCTAGACCGGGTACCAGCTTTGCCCTCCACCCACCTTACCCTTCCAGTGGGTGCGAATATCTCCAATTTTTGGTGACAGTGGGAGAACTTTGGCCATACGCTAGAGTTCACGAAAATACCTACCACTACTCCACCCAATGGAGCGCCCCCGCCCCCCCATGGTCTTCACTTATTGCACAAAGAGGCAAAAATGATGCTCTCAAAAGAAGCAATCAAGGAAGTTCCAACCCTAAGACGGGGTCAGGGTTTCCACTCCTGTTTTTACTTGATAAATATTAAATCGGGGGAGTGGAGACCAATACTGGATCTTGGGAAGCTCATGTTCCTAAGAAAGCAAACATTCAGGATTGTAACCCTGGCCAAGATCCTGCGTCACCTCAACAGAGCAGACTGTATAACTTTCTCGATTTGGAAGATTCATATTTCCACATCCCCATCCATTGAAAATTCCTTGGGTTTACGGTAGCTGGTACCCACTACCAATTCAAAGTCCTCCCTTTCAGCCTCAAATCGGCACCAAGAACATTTACCAAATGCCTCACTCCAGTAGCCGCAGCTCTACTTTTTCAAGGTCACCAAGCATTCCCCTACTTGGACAACTGGCTGCTGAAGGCACCAACAGCAAGTCACGCTACTAGAATCACAAACGCTTGTCTTCAATTGTTCAACAAGCTAGGACTGATAGTGAACTTCAAAAATTAATCGTTTCTTCCCAGCCAAATCATACCATTTCTGGGAGCTAGACTATATACAGTCCAATGCAAAGCCTTTCTATCGTACGAACGCCAGATAAGACTACAGCAGTTGACTATGGCCATCTCAAGAAAAAGGTCAGTTTTTGTATGGAGGTACAAATCGCTCCTAGGAATGGGCGAATTAGCAATAGACCTAGTGCCTTTGGCAAGACTCAAGAAGAGACCTTACCAGGAGGTACTTCAACAACACTGGCTGCAAATATCGGGATCCTTCAAAAGACATCGTTCGGGTCACCCCGGATATGAAAGAAACCATGTAATGTGGCGCCATATACCAAATCTTTCGAAGGGCCTCACTTTCTTGCTAGAGATTCCAGATTACATCCTGACAACAGATCCCTCTATGGAAGGCTGGGAAGGACACATACAGGACCTCCGAATTCAAGGCGAATGGTCCAGTTCTCAGAACCTAAAGCACATCAACAGTCTGGAATTAAAGGCCCTATCCCTCTCTACAGGCCTTTCTACCAAGGATAACAGGTGCCTCCGTGCTGGTTCATATTGAGAATACGACAAGTATGTTCTACTTAAACAGGTGGGAACCAAGTCTTTCACGCTTCCGCAGGAAGCTCAAGAGTTATGGAACTGGACAACAGAGCATAGAATTTCTCTCAGAGCCGAACACGTTCCAGGCTTGCACTTCACACTAGCGGATGCTCTCAGCAGAGCAACAGACAATTGCCACGAATGGAAGATCAGTCAGCACCAGTTGGACAGAGTATTTGCATTGTGGGGATAACCAGCGCTAGACCTATTTGCCACAGACGTCAACACCAAATGCTGGACCTATGCCAGCAGGTTCCCCCTCCCGGAGTCTCGGTGCAATGCCCGATGCGATGGCCAGGGTTATATGCCTATGGCCCCCCCAACCCAATCCCATTGATCCCCAGAGTACTGACCAAAATGAAGCTGGAGCGTTGCCGCCTGATACTCGTAGCTCCCAGGTGACCAAGGCAACATTGGTTCCTGGAACTTTTTCATCTTTCGGAATCAAGACCCATACTACTGCACCAGTCTCCTTCCCTCATGACCAGGAATAACAGACCGGTGTGTTATCTGGACCCTTCATCACTGCACTTATATAGCACTGGCCAGACCCGAAGATATCTGAGCGCTTTACAACATTTGTCACGCGTAAAACACAGTATCACAGTAGTATGTACATTGACTTGTGACGCATCACATAGTATCGCCGTAAAAAGCACCATGACTCATGACGGGACTAGATCAGAGAGGGGAGGATAGAGGAGGGAGTCGGGAGGAGAGTGAGGTAGTGTGCTGCTGTGGGTAGGCTCCTGCATTTGGGCGATAGCTATCCATTCGGGAGAGATCAGTTGAGAAAGAGGTCTTCGAGTTGCCTTTTGAATTTCAAATAGGAGGGGGCAGTCCTGATGAGGACTGGGATGGAGTTCCTGATTTTGGACGCATTTCCTGAGAAGGATCGAGATGCGGGTTTTTTTCTTGCGAGTTTTCGGAGGGATAAGGAGCCGAGTGATGGCACTCCTGAGGTTTCTTGTCTGACCGGCCTTCTGGAGTTTGGAGGCCAGGTAGGCGGCTTTACCTGTGTGCAGAGCTTTGTGAGGCAGGCAGTTCTGAAGTTGGCATGCATTTCGATTGGGAGCCATTTTAGCTCTCTGAGTTCAGGCGAGATGTGTTCATATTTCTTTTCTCCGGTAACCATTCTGGCTGCTGCATTCAGATTTGATCTGCGGGGAGTGAGGTGCGATTTAACTGATCCTGTGAGGGTTGCATTCCCGTAGTCCAGCCTGGACAGCACCAGTGATTGAGTAGCTTGTATGAGATCGTTAGGAGGGATGAAGGGTTTTATTGTTGCTGTGTTCTTGATGTGTTTAACCATGTCTAATTGCATTCCTGGCTCCTGAGTCCTTGGAATTCAGGTACATGAATATCTCGCAGGAATGTAGAAACATTCTCACGAAATCTAGAGCAGAAAGTACCAACAAAACGTACAGGCTGAAATTGAAACAGTTCTGCTTCTGGTGCCAACGAAATTACTTTCATCCATTTCAAGCATCTCCAGAGCAGGTTTTGCCATGCTTCCTCTCCGTGGCAAAATCATGTCTGGCTTTCGCCTCAGTTAGGGCACATAGGGCCTCCATCTCTTATAGAAGACCTTCTAAAGCTCCCTCCCTTTGTGCTTCAAGCTTGGTGAAGCAATTTATGAAAGGACTTTTCTGCACCTTTCCTCCGGTGCTAGCACCTCCCTTGGAATGGAAGCTTAATGTAGTCTTAGCACAGTTCATGAAACGACTATTTGAACAGATTCACAGAGCTGAATAAAAGTTCTTAATGTAAGGTTGCTCTTCTTCTCGTCCTCACCTCAGCTAGGCAAGTGAGTGAAATACAAGCATTCACCATCAAGGAGCCTTTTCTACAATTTAAGGAGGATTCTGTGATTCTAAAAAATAATCCTACCATTATCCCTAAAGTACCATCTCAGTTCCACCTTAATGAGCCCGTTATATTCTGTTCCTTCTTCCCGAATCCATAAACGCCAGCGGAGCAGGCATTACATATGCTTGATGTTAAACGATTCATCAAGTTCTGCCTTCAGAGAACTAAGGACATCCGAAAGACTGTTCAATTGCTTGTGGCTTACGGCCAAGGCAGGGAAGGAACTGCGATCACTAAAGCTACTTTTGCAAGATGGATTTCGGCGGCAGTTCAGTTTTGTCACATCAAGGGTAACAGGCCCTTATCAAAAAGGACTAAAGCTCAATCCACCAAATCAGTAGCCATGTCAGCAGCCCTTTTCGCTGCAGTGACACTTGAGAAGGTTTCTCGTGCTGCGACCTGAAACACGACGGAACAACATTATGGCCTCTTTAGGCGATTATCCCTACCTTTTGCTAATTCATGTCCTTCCTGTTTCCCATCTCCCCTGCCTTTTGCCAAGTTTCCTATGGTCATTTTCTTGAATGAAGGATATTAATGTGTACTTTGTTTGATGTTGGTCAGGGTGGGATGTGCAGTTCTGTATGTATGGTTTGATCATTCAAAATCTCTCAAATTATTTAAACCTAACTAAGAAGTCATTTTGTGTAGGTTGTGGCAGTAGGACATGCAGTGGACACCACTTGCTGGGATATTAGTCAATGCTCTGGTCAGAATCCCAGATTTCACATTTGAAAGAAAGTGGAGCCTTTCAGAGTTTTTGTCCATGTTCAGTATGCGCCAGTGGGTATCCATTTACTCCTCGATCGTGTTAAGAGTTGGAAATGCTCAGCAGCAGAATAATCGCCACCTAGTTGACGTCAGCTTGGAGTCTGCAGCATACCTACAGAAGTACAGCATTGGAATGTAAGATTTAACTATTGGCTCAGCATAGATGTTGAATAAAGAGGACCTCTTGCGTATTCACTGGGCGTGTGAGCACAAAAGAAACTAAATGAGTGCTTTAACTTGGGCAGACTAATATTAATTGAACCTTTAACAATCGGTTTGCAGCTTGTTCTCTTGGCAGTTTCACAGGTCCTTAGAGGAACACTGGTATCAATTCCAGTGGGGGCAATACTTTAGGAATCTGTGATGAATTCTCTCCAAGTGCCTTATGATCCTGAGAGGATTGCCTCGAGAACCACTAGTAGCACCTCTAGCATATAACAAAAATCTTTGGGGAAAAAAGTAATATTCCAGTGCTCAAAACAAGATTGCATGTATAGAGCATTGCCTGTGAAATTGCAACGAATAACCTGCAAACCTAGAAAGTGAAATTTCTCTGCACACTCCATTTCTTCACTAGCTCATTCAAGCTGTATCTGATATCTAAAGGAATATCAGAAGGGGGAACATTTTTTTTTGGCTCTATATATGGAGATGTCACTTACCGCCAATAGACTGAAATTAGAAAGAAGGAATTTGCAGATTTTCACCCCTTTGAAGCTGTCTGAAGCATTCTTGACTTGGTGTAATCTACAACTTGTAAAGCTATACATTCAGAACACAATCTCTTTTGCTCAAGGGAGGGGTTCAGGCGTGTCGGTGCTAGGGATGGTCATGATGATGCGTGTGGGGTTAAACATCAATGTAGCTTTCCTATTCAATAACCTCTTGTTTTTATTATGAGGTGAACCTTTGCTTTAGAGAATACTGGTCCTTTCTCTGCACACTGTTCTGGTTGTTCATTGATAAAAAGGGAAGCAAGCACTTCCAAAGATAATGTGAAATAACTTGCCACAAGTTTTAATCCCATAAAACCTAAAGCATTGTTTGCTTTTCTCATATAGAAATCAGCAATTTAAGTGTTTGTTTGCCTTTTGGATCGCAGGCCCAAGCTGTCCAAGTCTCCGAAGTGGACCCTCAACCTGAACCGTCACCTGAACTTCTGCTCCCTAATTCCTTGAAGCCAGAAGAAGGACTTGAAGTGTGGAAACACTGGGCACAGATGAAGAACGCAGAGCTGGAAAAGAATACCCACAACCGATTAGCGCCTATTGGTAGTGAGTGTCTAAACATCCAGTCTTTTCACATTCCCTGTGTACAGAGTTGAATGCTTTGAAGAGTTGAAACATTTGCTTACTGGTGTTTAACTTGAGCAAGTGTGTGCTCCTGAGCGGTCCTTCACAAACATCTCCTCCTAGCACCTTTTGCCCAACCTTCTCAGCGTGGCTGCATGAAGTATTTTGGAAGTAGGAGCATTTTGCTCCATAATTTTGGAGGGTGTGGGAAAAATCATTGTTATGAATTAGACATGCTAGTTTCCGTTCCCAATGGTAAATATCCCAAGACGAGTAACAAATACATTTTCACTTGATCACAGATAGGTTTTTGATGAAAACCTGTACATTCTTTCAGATGAGGCAGCAATATGGTAGAACTCTTTGTGGCTTTGTGCGTTGTATGGTATGGAGCTGAACATGTTGACAAAAGAGAGCAGGTGGACACATTTCCGCATATCGTTTACTTCACATTGCATGCACTGTGGCCATTTTTGCTCCTGTTTAATCCGTTCATTTTGTTCTGATTTTTAAAGAATAAAGCCAGGTGCCTAAGTGCTTACCTGGAGCACTACTGGAGAAGTGAACTGGATCTGAGTTTATACTGGAAAACGTGAATTCAATTCTGTAGGAAAAGCAGAGCAAACATGGCCAGTCCAAATTTGTCTAGGCTCTGCCACCACTGTTACACTAATGGTTTTAAAGACAAAAAGCACACTCTTCGCAATACACAAACAGCATGGATATGGATGCATTATAAATACAGAAAGCAATATACTGCGCAAATGTGGCGTTATGACCCCTAATTCTGACCTAAGAGAGAAGTAATGCAGTAGCCTATGAGATGTAAGTGGGTGTTGAAGCATGAGTGAGGCTATGCCTTCTCGGTTAGGCAATGAATGCATAGTTTAGCAGCAGTCTGAGTGCTTACAAAATGCACAGGCAATTTGCAACCATTTGCAGCAGAGAGTCTAACATTGCACTACTGGTTGCCTGCTATGATGCTTGTTATTCGGTGAGTGTGGCCACCACTTATTTTACCATGGATTCATCCTAGCATGTGTAATTAGGCAAATGAAGAAAGCTAGTTCGAACCCTTGTGAAATCTTGTTGCCTCCTTCTGGATTTACTAAATGTGGTGTTCTGTTCAACGTGTGGAACCGGGGCATGCGTAACCCTTTTCCACGTACTGATTGAGATCCAGTTGAAAATGTCCCTCTCCAGCTTCAGGGTTGGGAACAGGAGGCGGTGACAGCATTGACTTCGGCTGCCATGTCAAGTTTGCTTTTGATGATGATCCTGAGTTTCTTCCCATGGGTGGAGAGGGAGGTGTCAGTCCTAGCTCTTTTAGCCACCGGGTGAATTCCCATGGGGATCTCGATTTCAGTCTTGTCAGTGTTCTGCTTCAGTCTTAATGCAGTGTGCGATTTCGGTCATGCAGGCATTGAACTTCATCCGGGTACTGGGCGTTTGTCTGTGAGGGAGAGAATGAGTTTGGTATAATCGGCGTAGAAGAGGATGTTTATCTTCAAAGCAGATGATGCTGGCTAAAGGCAGCATGTATGCGTTGAAGAAGGTCTGGCTCAGGGAGGGTTCAATTCACCTGAATTATAAAGCGCATGGCTACCCAATACGGGCATCCCATCGCTAGCAAGAGTGAGAGAAGGATAGTTAGGTTATTATTATTATTTATTGTTCAGTTAATTAAAACCATAACAAAAATGATAGTTGGGTGAAAAGCTAGGTTTTTAGTTTCTTTCTGAACCTCAAAAATGTGTCCTCTGTTCTCCGGCTAATCGGTAAGGAATTACAGAGTTTGGGTGCACGGTATGTAAAGGAGCAGCCTCCACTTCTGGATTTTTTGATGCTGGAGACCACCTATAAGTAAAGATTGTTAGACCGAAATGCTCTGATTGTCCGAAGAGAGGTGACCAAGCTGATGGAGGACATGTGAGCCCCCTTTGTGTTTTGCCCGATGTGTCATGCAGAGTGCCTTAAATTGTACTCTACAACTTATGGGCAGCCAGTGGTGAGTTTTAAGTGCTGTCTGTGCTGACTGAGTTTTTGCGATACCTAACAGTACTCGTACGGTAGCGTTCTGAATCATTTGACGTTTTTGACGACAGAGACTGGGATACCCAAGTCAAGGCAAGAAAGAATCCATCCTTAGATCATAATTCTACGCGACTCCTGTGGGTGCCAATTCAGAGTCTTTCTTAGGGCTTTGAACAAATGGAGGTGCACTGAACACAATACAGGAAGTCCAATTATATTTTCTTTATTTTCGTCTTGTAGTTCACAAAGACAGCCAATGCGTTTCGTTCCCCAAAACCATAGGTTTTTGGGACTTCATCAGGGCTTAAATTGATAATGACAGAATCT
The DNA here is from genome assembly GCF_964261635.1 of Lissotriton helveticus. NCBI lineage: Eukaryota > Metazoa > Chordata > Amphibia > Caudata > Salamandridae > Lissotriton > Lissotriton helveticus. Next base: position 1,261,195,087 of record NC_136070.1, on the reverse strand, counting down.
CACTAAGGTGATAATAAGTGGCGATTCCTGAAGTGGAAATATCGTCTCCCGTAAACGTCTAATAACAGACCTAATACATCACGATACAACTACGTTTTCAGGAGGTGGCATATGATAACAATAGTTCATGAAAGAGAGATAGATCCAAGATTTAGGATTATCAATTAAGAATTCCAGTAGTTCCACAATTGACGCCAATTCCTTAAGTAGAGATTAAATTCCAAATAAAGTGGTGGTGCCACCGTGATAAGTGGTCTTGTCTTCTGTCTGGAACGCCACCATTTCTTAGGGCTCTCAGAAGGCCGAGGCAGCAGCCAAACACCAGCTTTATTTGGGAGGCCATGGACTCTTGCAGTACTCTGTAAGTGGGTGACCGAGGCGTACGGTGCCAGGCTGACTGACTGGGTGCTTCCCGTTAGAAGGAGCAGATTCATTGGCGTGCTTATCGTTGGATTCCAATGTTGTGTAGGCGTTTGATGAGGATGGGGTGGTAGTATGTCAAATGCTACCGATGGGTCCAGGAGGATGAGGGCCACTGTGCCTCCGCGGTCCCGAGTTAAGTTGATGCCATCCGGTGGCAGCAGTGTGAGCAGTTCCCATGCTGTGGTTGGTTCTGAAACTTGTAGTAGTTGATGGCTGTTGAGGTATTCAATGAGGCGTTTGTTCATGATTTTCTCTAAGACCTAAGATTTTTGTCGGTGAAGGAGGGGATATGCTGTTTTGTTGACATTATTTGTGTGTGGGAAAAGTGTGAGTTTGCTGTTAAAGTTCACAGCGAGGTTGAAAGTTTTTGGTAACTTGGGCGGGGGGGGGGGGGAAACAGGCGAAGTCCTCAGGGAAAGGTTAGAGAGAAATGGCTGACCAAGCCAAAGAGCTGAATTTCAGCCCTTTTTCTGTTAACACATACCAAGTTCTTCTGCATCGACTAGTGACTGAGCAACAGTTGAATAACTTACAGACGTTGACACAATCGTCTTTGAGTTTGAATTGGAGGTCCAATGTCATCAGCATATATTTGGTACTCAGTCTTGTGGGAGCCAAGTATGACTGCCAATGGTGCCACATAGGCATCAAATAGAAAGGGTGATAGGGCAGGCCCTTGACTTGCCTGTAGGATGTCTGTCTTGAAAAGGGGGCTACAGTAGTACTTGCTTTTAACGTTCATCATGGTCTGATCAAAGAACACTGGGTTATTTTAGGTAGCCTGGATTGTTCTTACCTTTATTGTAAATATCTGTCGGAGAGATTTACCCCTTGTTTCACCAGTTTTAGGACAAGTAGGTAGAGTGTTGACCTTCTGAAGTGCCTGCTATAGACCAGAGAGTAACTATATAATTTCCAGTCTTGGCTGCCATGAGAAATCTTGACATAAGCAACAGCAAAAACATAATCCTTATGATGTACCAGGAAAGCAAAACATTAATGCAGACCCGTTAGGCAGACAAAAAGTGATGGATGCCATATGAATAGAAAATGAGATGACTTAGAAACACATAGATACCTTTGCCAAAAATGTTGTCTTAGCATCCAGATTTTACCATCCAAAATTACTGGGCAATCTCACCCCGCCCCCTTTAAAAATTACAGCTTGGAATTTTATTATTACTTGCAGTACGTGTACGCAAGTTCAAAGGGGTGTTTCATAACTCAACTATGAGACATTTGATTCAAAAACTACGTTTGTGGCATGTGTAGCTGTAGATACACCTACTCTGCATTCCCCTGCCATCTATTTTCGGGCTCGGATGTGTATAACTTGTTGTTCTTCATAGAAGTCTCTCAAGTCACAAGGTATGACTCCTCCTATGACTGGTAATGCGCAGGGTCATCAGTTCCATTGGTAGATTGTTGAGCTCCACTGTCCAGTTTGGACATGTGTAACTGTTGCCCCTAGTCAAAAGGGACACTTTTTGATATGGTCACCACCACTTTTTGCCTGGTATCTGATGCAATATTGACAGAAGGGCACTGGGTTTCTTCTAGCCAGGTCTCCAGTGCCAGTCTGTCCCTAAAACTGTACACCTGTTCCCCAATCGGCAATACCTTTAGCACTCCCTGTAAATCCCTAGTTAATGGTACCCCAGGTACTTGGGGCATGGAGTCCTAACGAGTGTTCTTCAGGGTTGCAACATGTATTATGCCACCCTAAGCACGAACATGCAAACTACCATTGCAGGCTGCGTGCCACGGTGCAGAAAAAAGTGGAGATACGATATGGCCCACCTCTTGTGTGCCATATCCGCAGACACTGCATTCAATATAAGTAAGTCACCCCTAGAGCAGCCTTACAGCCCTAAGGCAGGGTGCATTATATTACATGTGTCGTCATATCTGCTTGAGCGGATATGCCCCTGTGCTATCTAGTTTAATTACTAGATAGTACAAGTGAACAGGGAAGCTATCTTAAGTACATGTACTGGGCACTGGTCATTACTAGTTTCCCCAGCTACATGGAGGCTTTACTGAAACACCTAGTGTTTGATATGACACACCTAGTCTTAATACATCCCTACTGATGCCAATAGTGGATCTATTGAGACATGCACCCAGAGGGCACTTTAGAGGTGCCCCCTGAAAATCCACCAACCACTAGTGTACTGGCTGACAGGTGTAGACCAGCCTGCCTCCACAGACAGGTGTTTGGATCCCTGCAGGTGGCAGCCCTTGCTCATTGAGGGCAGAAACAAGGCCTGCTCCCGCCAGAGGTGTTGTCACCTCCTCTTAGCAGGATGGCTAAGTAATCCGCACATCAAAACAGGACAATATAAAGGCCTCTGCCGCCTTTGATATGCAACATCCGCTTCCCCAAACAGGCTGAATGCCACACTTGGCCACGACCCATTTGGCACCAGCCTGGCGGGAAAATAAGCTAGTCAGGAGGCTTGTTCTTTTTCAGGCTAGTTAAACCCCTGATGTGGGTTACCTATAGTGAACGTGAAAAGTGGAATTCCAACATCTTTATTTTGGGTGAAATTAGATACCATTGGTCAGTTTATGCCCACTCCCCACAGGAAGTGGTCATATAGGGTGGTGTATGCACCCTAATGGTAAGTAGTCCGTTGGCTACTATCAAACACTGCCCTCAATGTCCCTAAATTGAGTATTTAGATGATTCCCCTGGCACCAGGAACTCAGACTTGTCGTACACAAGAAGGGGGCAAAGAAGCGCGAAGGAGCGAGAACTGAGTACCAGCTGTGGAGTTTTTGGTGCCAAACCCTGCCCTGACTATCATGACACACACGTCCTGCTGCTGTGCATTTGCCAGGAATCCCAGTGGATTGCCAGCAATCCCCCTTGGGGTAGAGGAGTTACTCTCTTGCAGGCACCAAGTAGCAAAGCCCGGTTCACCATTCTGCTGCTCCCCGGTCTCACCGATGCAGCAGCTGCCCAGGAAGAGGCCACTGTGCTCCAGGAGGTCAGATCTGTCTCTCCACCAAGTGAAAGAGACGCAAGGACCAACCAGAGTCATACAGCATCGGTACCCAGGGCACCGGACCTCTTACAGCAACCAACGACTGTTTGAGTCCAATCTGGACTCTACGATCGGGCAGCTGATGAGGTAAGCCAGCACCGTAGAGATCCACTTCAAGAGTGGCCCAGCTGTCCTGTTTTTGTCACCTCTACTGACGAGACCGACCACCGTGAGTGTCAGTGATGCACTCACACACCCAACCTAACCACTCTGCACCCGAGCACCCCAGCCTGGGTTCCCGAGAACTGACTGTGCTTCCAGGGCCCGTACGAACTGTGCCCCCTTGTTGGGAGCTCCCAGATGTATTCCGGTCCCCAAGTTTTTCTTGTAGACCAGAAACCTCTGTAACTGGCTGAACAGATGGGAGAAACATGGAGAATGAGGAACTGCAGCTTGGTGAACTCATTCAGAAAAGGATTCTTACGGGAATCCCAGTGGTCGGATGCATCCTCTGATGGAGGATATTTTCTTTCACAAAGGAGCACAGATGCTGGTGGACAAGGGTGTGATGCTGATAATGGAATGTAGCACTAGCTCTGAAGACTGTGGACGACTAGTGTTGAAGCCCGAGCTGCTAGAGGCGTGGAGGTGACATACTTGAAGATGAAGGGATAGCGGGGCGTAGGAGGAAAAGCTTCCCCCTTTGGATCTTTATGGACTCTGCGGAGTGTGGCCCAGATGTTGATGCAGGGCTAACCTATGAGGTAATGCCCCTGGGTTGTGAAGAAAAGGCCTCTCTACTGTTCTCCAGCTATGTTTTATCGATCGGTTGTTGTAGAAACAAAAATGTATCCTCATGGAGTGTGAGAGCTCTTAACAGTTTCTATAAGAAGCAAAGAGTGTTGCCCTTCCTTAGGAGCTGGGCATTGTCAAGAGCATTCTTGCAGGAGAACCACCTTGAAACTGAAATTCACACCCGCTTGTTAATCAAGTGAAGATGACGTATGTATGCTTCTTAGAGCACCTCCTATTCTAGGCGCATACTCATCTGGATACACCGTGGTTGCTATTTAATGGAAAAGCTGTGTTTCTGGACATTAAAGGAAGATACTTAATAGTATTCAGGACACTTTGGAAGCCGTGTATGGATGTTGAATGTCTGTGCCCCTAATGGGGTGGAGATGACTTTTTACGATTTGAGTGGTGATTCCATGGTTGGAAACGTAGAATTTGTGCAGGTGACATTGTGATGACTGGTGCGATTAACAGAAACTTCCCTAGGCTAAGATGTACACAGTAAACTGGCAACTGAATCACCTGCTAGATGTTAGATTTCTGAGAATTTTTGGCAAGAAACAGGCTATTCATTTTTCTCTCCGCCACATGGCTTGCATAACCAACTAGAACATTTCTTTAATCACTTTATGGGTATGGATAGGACAGATGTTAGGTGTCTGAGAGTGTTGTATTTCATCCTTTGCTATGTATGACCTACCCACATTATAGGGTCTGACCTAAAGTTTCTGTGGAGAAGGAGGCAACAACCTGGATGATTCTCCTTTGTATTTCTTTGATTTCAAGAAGCATGTGATTAAGAGTCACCTACACCAACTGGGGGGTCTGCTAACACAAGATTTAACAAATGTGATATGATGAATGTGCTGATGAGTCTAAATGTCTGAAGGGGTAATTGTGGAACAAAGACAAAGCAGCCTGTATGCAGAAAAAGAGCTCTTAAATAGTCAGAACCAATAATCCATCTCTGTTTACATACACAATTCATCATCATGAATTACATATGAATAAACCGCATGAAAATGTATCCTCATATTGTGAGATGGTTTCTACACAAGTAGTTTTTAATTGTGCTAATTGCAGATATTAATGTGCTACCCATTGCTTGCGGTACTGGGATGAATTGCAATGTTTTGCTTTTTAGGACGGCAGCTGTTGAGGTTTCAGGAAGATCTCGTTTCCTCTGCAGTGGCGGAGTTGAATTACGGGCTCTGCTTGATGTCGAGAGAGTCGCGGAATGGAGATGGAGAGCCTTATGACCCCGATGTTCTCTATTACATTTACCTCTGCATTCAGAAGGTGGGTAAAACACTCCTGTTTGTTGTTGTGCACATACATGAATGCATCTCAAGACCGGTCTGTTTTCTTGTATTTTTGGCTTCTTTGACCACATTTGGTAGTTTGAGAGTAGGAAAACTAAGGGGAGTAGAGATAAAAAGATGAATTGGGAGCGGTGAAGGAAGGGGGCAAGGGAGAGGAGGGGGGGTGATTTTTCTTTAAAATCATAGTACCACAGTTTATTGACATTCTGAACGACTTGGTTTGAACTTAAAAAGAAAGCAGGCTACCATTAAGAGTGTTAGAATGCCAGGAAGTAAACGTAAAGATTACTTTACAACACAGTTTATTTTTTCCTTTTCTTCACGTTTCTGTATTTAAATACAATTTGGAGCCACCCACTCCTCATAGTCACTTTTGTGACGCTTGTTCTTGAAGTTCTAGGGCAATCAGTGGGTATGGGTCTGTACCGGTGGAGGGTATTGTGTCACCAGTACCAATGCATTCCTGTTTGAATTACAGTATCGTCCATTTCGTCACTTGACTTTACAGTGTGGCAAAGGCATGTAGTTGGTGTCTGTTATAAGTCCTATCTCAATAGATGAACCAACCTTTTGAGCCCATCCATAGTGCGGACATAAAGTTCCTGACTTGGAAAGTCGCTCTCTTGCGCGCCCTAACATCAACTACAAGGGTTAGCAAAATACAAGCTTTCACCATAAATCATCATTTCCTTCGTTTTACAGATGAAATGGTCATCCTCAGGACGAATCCCAAATTAATCCTAAGGTTCCTTCGCAGTTCCATTTACACAAACCTACCATTCTCAGGACTTTCTTCCGTGATCCTTCTACACTTGCGGAACGAACACTACACACTCTAGACATCAAGAGATGTCTTACATTCTACCTGCAAAAGACTAAGTCTATCTGCCAGACAGTCCAACTGTTCGTAGCCTATAGACAAGGTCGTCAGGGCACTTCTGTTTCTAAAGCTACCATCGCAAGATGGATAGCAACCAAAATCCAGTTTTGCCATGATAAGGCAGGCAAACCTTTGTCAAAGACAGTGAAATCACACTCCACAAGAGGAGTCTCTACATCAGCTGCCATGTTTGCTGGGGTCCACTGGAAAAAATCTGCAGAGCTGCGACGTGGAAGACTACGCATACTTTCACACAGCATAACTGCCTGGAGTCGATACAGCGTGCTGATGCAGCCGTGGGACAGGCAGTACTACTTGTAATGGTTATTGAGGCAGGTGCACCGCTTTTTGTGTAAATCACTTGTCCTTGATTTTTATTTTTTTGTACGTGCTCCACAGGTGGCGTCTGAACGTCCTATGACGCCTAAAGTAATCGACAAGAAAGTGCTCCTAATAGGACATTAGTTGCATCCCTGCAGGCACACAGTCACCCCTCAGCGCTAAATGAGGGTTCTGAACACAGGATATTCAAAGATTCTCCGTGTTTTATTTCACAAGGTATCTATGCATATCCATTTCATTTTTCAAAGTGTTTCAATCATTTTCTTATTTCACTGTTACACACGCGGCATTAATTGCGTCAACATCCAATGCATTTCGGGCATAATGAGCTGCCCTTCATCAGGGTACAAATAATGCCGGTTTCACTGCATTTAAATCGTCCAAGAGTCCGAGGGCTGTTCTCCTTACGATTGTCAAAAACCTCCTCGTAGTTCCGACTTCTGACTGTGTGCCTGCAGGGATGCAACTAATGTCCTATTAGGAGCACTTTCTTGTCGACAGGCAGTACTACATCATTTATTTCAGTAAGGTGAGCCTCTTTAAGTAGAGTATTTCTACTAAGGGTGCTTATTTGTTTTACATTACTGTTGCTATTCTGATTCAAGCATGTAAATCTATGAAAGATATTGCAATACTGGATAAGAAATAAGTTACCTGTAACTGCAGTTATCCAGTATTGGTATCTTTAACAGATTCACATGCATCCCACCCTCCTCCCCGTAGAGGCTCCCCTTGCACTCCAGTATTACTATCCACACTTGTGCTGGAAAATCTGAGGGATTCAGCCTCTCTTGGAAAGGTTCTAGAGGGTGCTGGCTACTGATTGGTTATTTTTAGGTTTGGTCCTTTTTTAGGAAAGGTGGTTGGTAGGCTATGAAATGCATGGTTGCCTCCATGATAGCCTGTGGAAGGTTTTTTCATTACTGCTTTATCTATATTACCGTGGGACCCCCACTTTGACAACAAAGAGTGATGACTGCAGTTACAGGTAAGTAACTTATTTCTTTCTTAAAGTTTCTTCGGTTTGATCCAAACTAACCTAAAAAGGAAATAATAAAAAATATTAAAAAACCCACACCGGAAAGCGGTCTCAACCAAGTTCCAGAAATGTAAAAAAACTGCTTTTTCAAAACCTTACGTAGACGTTTCTGGGTGCTAAGTGAATCTACAGACCCCCAGGACCACGCACACAATTCAGCGAAGACATCGCCGACTTCATCAGCCTGCACGCCCTCCTCTCCGCTGACTACATCCTCCTCGGGGACCTCAACTTCCACCTGGAGAACAACAACGACCGCAACACCACCACCCTGCTGGACAACCTCGGTCTCAAGCAGCTGGTGACCACCCCCACCCACTACGCCGGACACACACTCGACCCTGTGTTCTCATCCAGCAAGGACATCCCCTTCAGCCACGCCACCGGACTCCACTGGACGGACCACAGCTGCGTCCACTTCAGCTTCAGAAGGACCACGATCCACCAGCAACAGGCCGCACGCAGAAGCTGGAACAAGATCACAGCCGACCAGCTCGCGACCTCCCTGAGCATGAACCCTCCCACCAGCGCAACTAACCCAAGCCAGGCGGCCACCAACCTCAGGAAGTGGATCAGCAACTGTGCAGACAACCTCGCCCCTCTGAAGACCCCGCCTAGCAGACCCGGCAGCAAGAAAGCCCCATGGTTCACCGACTAACTCAAGAGCTCCAAGAAGAACTGCCGAGCACTCGAGAAAGCCTGGCGCAGAGACCCAACACCGAACAACATGACTGCCCTCAAGCCCGCCACCCGAAAACACCACCAACTGATCCGCGCCACCAAGAAAACTGCATTCAAGGAACGACTGGACAACAACGCACACAACAGCAAGGAACTCTTCAACATCGTTAAAGAGCTCTCCAACCCCAACGCCGGAATCAACGACATCACCCCCTCGCAAGACCTCTGCAACTCCCTGGCCTCCTACTTCCACAACAAGATCGCGGACATACACAACAGCTTCAGCACTCAACCGACGCACGCCACGACTGAACCACCGCCCCCCACCACCACCCTCCGCGCCTGGACCCCGATCAGCACCGAAGACACCATCCGCACGATGAACTCCATCCACTCCGGATCTCCGACCGACCCCTGCCCTCACCACGTCTTCAACAAGGCCGACGCTGTCATCGCACCCAACCTGCGGGACATCATCAATACCTCCTTCGACACCGCTACCTTCCCGGAGGGCTGGAGGCACGCCGAACTCAGCGCTCTACGAAAGAAGCCATCAGCCGACCCCACCGACCTCAAGAACTACCGCCCCATCTCGCTGCTCCCGTTTCCTGCAAAAGTCATCGAGAAGACAGTCAACAAACAGCTGGCCGCCTTCCTCGAGACGAACGGATCCCTCGACCTCTCGCAGTCTGGCTTCCGGGCCAACCACAGCACCGAGACCGCCCTGATCGCAGCCACCGATGACATCCGAGCCCTGCTCGACAACGGAGAAACAGCGGCCCTCATCCTCCTAGACCTCTCCACGGCCTTCGACACTGTCTGCCACCGTACCCTAGTGCGGCGCCTCAGCAACGTCGGAATCCAGGAAAAGGCACTGGAATGGATCATCTCGTTCCTCGCCGGAAGGACACAGAGAGTCTGCCTCCCCCCGTTCAGATCAGAAGCCACCGAAGTCATCTGCGGCGTTCCTCAAGGCTCCTCGCTCAGCCCAACCCTCTTCAACGTCTACATGAGCCCCCTCGCAGCCATCGCACACCAACACAACCTCAACATCTCCTACACCGACGACACCCAGCTGATCCTCTCCCTCACCAACTACCCCGCCACCGCCAGAGCCAACCTACACGGAAGGGATGACAGACGTAGCCAAGTGGATGATGAACAGCCGCCTGAAACTGAATTCGGACAAGACGGAAGTCCTCATCCTGGGATCTTCACCCTCCGCCTGGGACGACCCCTGGTGGCCCCCCGCCCTGGGCAGCGCCCCAAACCAACAGACCACGCACGCAACCTGGGCTTCATCCTGGACTCCTCCCTCTCCATGACCAGACAAGTCCACGCCGTCTCTTCGTCGTGCTTCAACATCCTGCGCATGCTACGTAAGATCTTCAGGTGGATCCCCACCGAGACCAGAAAGACGGTCACCCAGGCCCTCGTCACCAGTCGTCTGGACTACGGCAACTCCCTCTACGCCGGAACCACCGCCAAACTCCAGAAGAGACTCCAGCGGATTCAGAACGCCACAGCACGACTAATCCTGGACATCCCCCGACGCAGCCACATCTCCGGACACCTGAGAGATCTGCACTGGCTCCCGGTCAACAAGAGAATCACCTTTCGTCTCCTCACCCACGCACACAAGGCCCTACACAACCAAGGCCCAGGATACCTCAACAGCCGCCTCAACTTCTACGCTCCCACACGCCAGCTACGATCGACCGGCCACGCCCTCGCCTCCGTCCCCCGCATCCGAAGAGCCACCACAGGAGGAAGGTCCTTCTCCTACCTGGCCGCCAAGACATGGAACTCCCTCCCGACCCACCTCCGCCTGACCCAGGACCACCTTGCCTTCAGGAAGCAGCTCAAGACCTGGCTGTTCGAGCAGTAGCGGACCCCCCCTCCCCTAGCGCCTTGAGACCCTCCGGGTGAGTAGTGCGCTATATAAATGCTTTGATTGATTGATTGATTGATTGAAGTGAATGGACCCCACAGCCAAGTCCCAGAGGTACCTTTGTGGTTTAAAAAAAACCAATTGTAATGGACTGACAGACCCATAAGTTCCCTGGTTGGACATCTATTATATGCTCCGTGTCTAACCAGTGCTTTATAAGTGCTGTCATTTGGAGTAATCTGGGCTACTGAAGTCCATGAAACAGGATGGCTACATCTAATGCAATAGAATACCAATACCTGGGATAAAGAGGCTCCTGTCGAATCGTAGAGAGCACCAGAGTGGGCTCGCTCACAATACTTAGCAGTTCTGGAAAGTATCTTTGAAGCTGCTGTATTCCTCCTATTCCAGTTACACAGCTGCTCTTGGTCACTGGTCAGCGTGGCTTCCAAGATCCATGTGGTTACTCCATGGCTCAAATTCGAGACCGAATCCATGAAGAAGTTTATTCTACTGGGCATCATGCTGGTCTTCCACTTGGCTATGGATCTGCTTCTTTCTCCTCTTTGGGCTCTACAGCTTCAGCTTCCAAGCACACCATAACTACAGGACCTCTCCAGCATTCGATCCTTGAGGTGAAATTGCTACCGGGAGGTCCTGTCTCTAGCAAAAGTCCATATCCTACCTTTGGAGTGAACTTTACGCTTTGCTCGAGCAAAAAATAGGGCTAAAGTATACAGCTAGATTAATTCTGTATATGAAACTCTAGGACTGTTGAGAAAATCACTAGATCAATTGCATTTATTTTTGCTCAAAGCACCAGGATCTATAAGTGTTAAAACATTTATCCAAGAGCATTAAAATGCAGACAATACCTTTATCATCCCCCAATGTCCAGGACTTTTTCAAGGCTCAATAAATATATTTGTTTAGAACTCACCCATGTTTAGAGAAGAATGACATATCTAAACAAAAGGAGAGGCAGGGTAGTGGGACACTCTTACACCCCAGTATCAATCCAGTAAACAAAACAAGAGTATTCCAAGGCAATTTTAGAGACCATCGGTAAGGAGCAAATAAACGACTTCACTTAAGGCGTTTTTTAAGAGAAAGCCCTCACTCACCACCTAGTGATGACATGCTTCATCATCGGGCCCCACAGAAGGGACCTAGCATCCCTTCTGTGTGCTACAACGCCAGATCTACTGCGGAGCGGGTTGGTGGGTAAGGACAGTGCTGTGCAAAGAATATTAAGTGAGTGATGTGAGGTTAAAAAAGTCTGTAGTGTATCAGAATTAATTTTATTAGGATCACTAAGGACTTATAAATAAAATGATGTGTAGGAAATATGTCCACAATTATTCAAGTGGTAGTTTCCTAAGTCAGTCGACATGTTTCAGCCACGAAACAGTGTAAATTTACCTGGCATTCTTCAGGACTTGGTGTGGATAAACCCTGGCGGTATGGACTCTCTAAGGCCCACCCTTACCTAGGGACGTGAAAGTGAAAATAAATAGTGAAAAAAGTGCAAGAAAATTAGAAAGAAAAACTGTCTTTCTAATAACTCCTGGTTTAGGAGGCTTCTGCACCTGTTAGAAAGAAAATAGCGAGGACAGACAAAAAAGACAGAACAAACAATCAGTTGTATTGATGATCGCCAATTCTCAGTCCATTGTGCTCCAGTTGGTGGTATCAGAGACAACATGTGGTTGAGTAACAGTATAGTTAACACCACCTTGGTCCCCAGAGTATAGAGCATTATGGGTAGGTAGTGATAAGTGCTATACGTGCTATGTACAACGCGTGATATTTACAAGGGGTTGTGGGTTTAAAAACGCTATCAACCTAAAATGTCGGCGCGTTCAAAATCGTGCTGATGATTAAAATAAGGGTAATTTTGTCACTTTGATAGTGTGATGATTTCACACCATGGGTCACAGGAGGGGGGTGGAGGCGTAATTGGCACACCCTGCAATCGTCAAAAATAAAGTAAGGCAATTGTGTGACTCGAAACTGTACTTAGCTCAGTAAAGTATAGACGATGGAAGGTTTTCGGCTTTATGTACTCACGCCCTCGACGCTCGGCACCCGTGGTATACCTGTAGCGACCCTCTGCTGGACCCCGAGGATGTCCGCTCGAGGCAGCGAGGTCGTTAAGTAAACACAGCGTTACTCTGCTTCCGGGTGGGCGCGGTCGTGCTGCGTCAGTGCGTGAGCATGGACCAATCAGTGTGTACTGACGTGATGTTCGTTCGGCCAATATGGGCCGGTGGCATCGTTGTTAATGGCAACTAGTGATTCCAGCCATGTCGATTAACCACAGCGAGTTTCCGCAACTGTCTTACACACAGCAATGACAACAATTTCAGATTAACTCGTGATGTAGCAACAAAAATTCTGATACTAGTGCGTCAATTTGAGAATACATAAGACGATATCAGACACTCGTCAAGGCTCTGGATTTTCTGAGAACATGTGTTGTCACATGATTCTCTGCAAACACAAGATGATGGACGGAGCACTGAAACTTTTCAGACCCCCCCTACCCCTCCCCCCCAGTCACAGATATGGCTAAATCCATCATCATTCTTTAGCTCACTTCGCCCCCCCCCCCCCCCGTTCAGACACAGCTATATGCAAATCAGTCTTAGCCCTGTGCCTCATGAGAACAGTCCAGCCTGAACTGCCAAGCCATGTCTTCCCTGGACCGTAAACAAGCATCCTGGGACTGGTTTCGGGGTAACACCCCTTTTCAGCCAGGCTAGCTTGAATCCAGTGGCAAAGTGGGCAAGGGACCCACATCTGGGCATACCCTGCCAACGTAGGGTGAACAAAGCAAACACTTTCTTGTTTCTCCTGTTTTCTTTGGCATTGATGTGTCAATTTAACCGGTATTCTGATCCCATGGTGTTTAGGTTGTACGATTCTTCTGACCTGGGTCGCTAGTGCAGGACTAATGTGGCTGAGTGTGATATTTATTCCTCAGTCTTTCTTTCTCTCCAGTCTCCTTGTCTTCTAGACCAAGTTTATTCTACCTGTGCAATCTTTTGTAGTCTCTGTTTGCAATCCCTCCTCTGGGGATGGTTTGACTGGGCATTCTGATTCTTAAGGAATCTGAGGCTAGATGTCTCTATCAGATGAACAAGTTACTTACCTTTGGTAACGCTGTATCTGGTAGAGTCGGGATCTAGCCACAGATTCCTTACGCCCTTCCATTCTCCCTGCACCGCAATCTGTTTTTCCTTCCTTCCTTTCATTTTGTACTTGAATGCTTACAAAATTTATTTCCAGCATGCTATGGAAAATGCCTTCTCTTTAAACCACAGGGTTTATGCATTATAGGGGCTGTCGCAATAAAAGTGTCTTTAATAAATTCCCATGAGGATGTTTTGGTCGGGCTACAACTCAAAGTTGGGCAAGGAGTGTATCCTGATGCACCCAAAAGTGATCTGGTTCCTCAAAGCCATTTTGTATGTCAGCGAGCACTGACCGAATTTGTTTAAGGGGGTGCCACCGCATAGTCAAGGGCACAGACTTGTCCCAGCTCTTGTGACTAGTCCCTCAATAGGTAGTCAACGCGATCCAAGTGTTATGGTAAATCTAAACGCAAAAAGTAATTCAAGAAGTCCAAGCGGGCCTCATCCCAGTATTCAATTTTCCACTCTCTTCGCCGTTGGTACCTCCTGACCCTGCTTCAGGATCAGCTTCTACTCCGGAGCAGACTCCATGCCTGGCACCATGATCCAGGCTGAATGGTGCCGGTTCGACTGCAGAGGAGGTCCTCTAAACTTCAGCCAAAGCCTCGCTCACGCTCAGTCTCTACTTGCCTGGCCACCCCATACATTCTGACTGATTGAACTGTGACTTTGCATGGGAGTTGTCCTCCAGTGTGCCAACAACTGTTTGAATCGGACTCTGACCAGAGCAGACCAGCTTTTGGTGGTGATGAATTTTCCCCACAATATGAAGATGACTGTATTTATATGAACCTACAAGAAAGAGGCAAGTGGGCTGGACACTTCCCCTAATATGAGGCTGGTATACACTCCTGGCCCTTCCACAAAAGTCTCTGCTTCATTTGCCTTGTCATTAGACGGCGGCTAAAGTCTTGGATGTACAATTCCTTTACTTTGAGGCAAAGACCAGTGTCTTCATGGAAGTGCAATAACTTGGGCATTCCTCATCTGAACCTTTTCTACCGTTCAACAAGGCCTTGGCCGACATAATCATAGGCTCTTGAAAAAAATCTGCTCTTGCCCATCCATAAACAGACAGGTGACACATCGTTACAGACCTGCTCCGTGTGACTCTGCCTTCTTAGTGTAGCCACCTACTTCTGAGAGCCTGGTAGTACAGGCCTCCATTAGCTGGGTTAACTCTTTTATCCCTGCACACCCCAGGCACCCAGGAAAGAGATGAAGGAGAGTTGAGGCTTTTGGGCAGAGAATGTTTTGGTCCACTAGCCTTGCACTTATATTGATTAATGCCAGCTATTTGTTGGAAAGGTACTCCCGTGCATTATGGCACTTGGTCTCTGAGATGTTACTAGCAGCCCCAGGACAGTTTTGCACTAATTTGGCACAGACCATTCAAGGTGGCCAGGATGTGGAAAAATACATCAGCCAGTCAGACCTAGACACAACAGACTGCATATGCAGAGCAGTCTGAACCATAGTGGTGATCAGGCACCACATGTAGAGGAGATCCACATGCTTCTCTGGAGATGTTTGCGGTGCAGAGCGCCAGGATACTCTTTGAGTAACAGGTCGCTATACATTACATGTTGAGACAACACTCATGGAAATGCCTTTTGACGAGTTTAGCCTCTTTGATGAGAAAGTAGACTCTGCCCTCGAGTGCTTTAAAGAGACTAGAGCTATTACTGTCCCTCCACTCCGGCAAGGCAATATCTCCAACAGTTGTACCCCTTTCGAAGTATTCTAAGGGTTTCTCATTCAGACATCAAGAACTGCTGCCCCAGCAGGCCACCCTGTCCTGTTTGAATCAGGATAGTGGATCCAACAGACAGCTGTTCAGGCCAGCAAGAGCAGCGACCATCTCAGCCCTTCTGGTAGCAGCTTCCAAACCGTTCTCGATTGTAAAGCCCATTTGAGGCATTATCACTTATTTTCACCAAGGGCGACAAGCCATTAAAGCCAACAGGTGGGTCCTGCAGATAGTCCAATGGGGCTATGCCCTGCCATTCCTTACCTCCCCCGGTCTCTTTCACCTATATCAGAGAGTCTTTGGGGAGACAAATTGTCTGTTTTCCTGGTGAAGGTTCAGGCTCTTTTGTATGTTGTTCCCAGTATTTCCTAGTGCAGAAAAAAGGCAGAGGCCTTCACCCAGATCATCGAATTTCTCCCTGCTGAAGGACACTTTCAGTTTGCTTACGGTGCCCAGGTTCTGGCTCAACTGGATCCAGGAGACTGGATGCAGGAGTTAAGCCTGCCGGATCCCTACTTGCATGTTCCTGTCGTGCAGGCCCTGAGCCTCTACCTGTGGTTCAAGGGAAGCCACAAGCATTTTCGATTTGCCATGCTCTCTTTTAGCCTCAGCAGTGCCCCTCGGGTGTTCACAAAGGTAATCGTGATGTCTGCAAAAAACCTTTGACGGTTGGGAATACCAGTCTTCCTACTACCTTGACCACAGCTTTTGAAGGTAAGCTCTCCTGTGTCAGACGTGGCCCACCTCCAGATAACCATGACCCTCCTTACATTTTTGGGCTTCATAATCAGTGTGTCGAAGTCACGCCAGACTCCTCCGCAAAGGCTCTCTTTCATTGGAGTCATCTTGGATATTGGTGCACTTTTGGGCCTTCCCTTTAGAACAAGTTCAAGACATTCGGGCTGTGATCGTGAAGCTTCAACCTTGGTCCTGGGTCTCAGTGCGAGGCGTCTTGGACTATTGTCCTCCTACATTCTGCTTGTCGACCATGCTGGAAGTCCTATGCGGGCACTGCAGTCTGATATGAAGTTTTAGTGGGCCCAGCCCCAATGGAACCTGTAAGATTCCATCTAGGTTTCGGAGGAGACTGCTAAATATCTGCATAGGTGGCTACTCGACGGCCATGGCGACACATGAATCACTGCTGCATAAGGAAGGTGTAATCTGGTAGAGATGGAGATCAAAGGATCTCTGGTTTTTGGCTGAGACCTGTCTCCACATCAACTTGTTGGAGTTGTGGGCCATTCACTTGGCTGTGAAGGTTTATCTGCTGTTCAACGGAAGGCTGTTACAGGCTCTTAGGGCAACAACACCACCATGTGGTATTACAACTAGAAGGGCTCAGTGTGCTCTGTGCCAAGATGCCTTGCACCTCTGGTCCTGGCTGAATTGTCATTGCATCTTCCTGATAGTACACCACCTGGCAGGATCTTTGAATGTCAGGACAGATGAAAGCCGGTGACAGCGGATCACGAATGACCGCTACGCCAGGAGGTGGTGCAGGGAGTCTTCCAGCAAAGGAGAATGCCCCGGCTCGAGCTCATTGCCACTGCCAAGAACCAGTGTCAACACTTTTGCAGGTTGAAGTTCCAAGAAGGCTCTCTGAGACACATTCCATCTAGAGTGGAGCATGGGACTTCTGTATACCTTTCTTTCCCCGGGGTCTGTACAAGATCACGAACTGGCCCAAGTTGTGTGGAGAATGTGGTACTCAAAACGTGTGGGCATGAGCATCTGTCCTCCTATCAGGCTGCCACATCGGGCAGTTCTTTTGTTGCAGGGCAGGATCTTGAACCAGGGCCTGCTCCTGCTCAATTTACACCTCCATTCCAGGAGATAAAGCAGCAGCACTTGATTGCATCCGATCTATATCCCGAAGTAGTGGATATCTACCTGGCGGCTAGGCGTTCTTCTACTGAATCGATTTATGCCGAATGCTGGTGCAAATTTGCAGCTTGGTGTGGCACCTGTAAAATGAGCTATTGCGAGTTAAACCTTCAGGTGTGTTATTGTTTGTTCTGTTTTTACCTAGGAAGGACTTGCTGCAGGCACTGTTTAATGTGTATTTGCCGAACCCAGCTATCTCTGTTCACATCACCTGTTATGATGCATTTTCTCAAAGGTTGTTCCACATGTTCAGTCTTAAAACGTTGGTTCTGCCAAAGTGGGGTTGTTATTTTGCGCTTAGTTTTGTTGTGTACTCCTTTTGAGCGTTGCGCAGCTGTTCCCTAGGTCTCCTGACCATGAATGGGGCCTTTCTCATGGCGATAACCCCAGCCAATCACTTCAGTGGGCTTTAAGTTCTGTTAGTCCAACCGCCCTATACTACCAGCTGTACAGACAAACTGGTGCAGTTAACTATAAAGCGGCCTTTCTCCCCAAACTTGTGACTTCCTTTCACGCTGGACAGTCCATCATTCTCCCAGCATTCTTTCTTCTACCTCACCCCTCGAAAGAGGAATGTAGACTCCATTGTTTGGACCACAAAAGAGCACTCGGCCGTTACATTTATCGCGCCAAAGCCATCGGGTGGGCAATGAACTCTTTGTAGGGTTCCCTGCAGCAAGCAAAGGCAGGACAATACAGAAACCGAGTTTGTCCGGGTGGTTACTCCTCTGTATTAAGATCTGCACAGTGATTGCCAAAAAGAAGCCTAAAGAAGGGTTGAAAGCCCATTCCTCCAGGGCCAAGGCTCAGTTGGCACGCAGAGTGCCTGTATCGAACATTTGTAAGGCTGCAACATGGACATTGGTGCAGATGTTCACAGTGCACTACTGCGTGGACAGCCATGTACGACCGGAAGGGATGTTCGGTCCTGCTGGACATTTTGGTCCGAGTCATTAGAGATCGACCACCTGAGAGATACGCCTTGGACATGGAATCTAAAGGTGAGGAATCTGCCGTTAGAAGTAGCCTTCAGAAGAACAAGTTACTTAACTTTGGTAATGCTCTTTCTTGTGAATACTCTCACTAACTGCAGATTCCTCACCACCATCCCATCTCCCTGTTCTGTGGAATGGACTGTTTTTCCATCTAAAAATGCCCCAGATAAGTAAGCTGCACACTGGCAAAAACAATCCGTTTTTGGGATCCATGTCCGAGGGCACAGACTGTCAAGAAAGAAACTCGCGTCCACACATGTTTGGTGGTACCCATTTGTGGCTCCAGTCGTCACTTTGAGGTTGAATAGAGGCGATGCTAAAGCCAATGACACTACCTATTGGCACACAGAGGCTGGGCTGAAAAGTCCTCTAGATCAAGTCTGCTGCCTGAGGATATTCTAAAAGTGAGGTATGTGCAGTTAGTTTTTCCACTAGAGATAGATTTGTCAAAGATAAGTAACTTGGTCGTTAGGTAGTCAGTGTATAACCTTTTGGCTTTTCTTTCCTCTCTCACAGTACCTTTCTGAAAATGGGCGAGTAGATGACATCTTCTCCGATCCTTACTACGTAAAGTTCACAGAATGGTTCCATGAAGTGCTAAAAGAATTTCAGCCACGTATCACCAATCTTGGTAACTACTCTGTTTTTGTCTGTGCAAACAAGTGTTAATTTTGATTATTGGTTAGAATCTGTACATTTGCTTTTAAACAAATTATATCAATTGCCCTGCACCTTTTCAAAGAGCTGGTCGAGGTAAGAATCCTAATCCACACCCCCACGCAAATTTGTCAGTACATAGAGCGCTGACACCTCTGCTTTTGCGGTCTCTTGGTGTATCAAGGGATGTGGTTGTAAACCTCTTCATGTACTTGTACCTTTGATAACCTATGCTTCATTTTTACAGGCTATATAATTCCCAGTCATGTAACAGAAGAGATGTTATGGGAATGCAAGCAGCTAGGCGCTCACTCCCCAGCCACCCTTCTCACAACACTTATGTTTTTCAACACAAAGTAAGTACCTGGTAACTCACTGAGAGGGCTTCTTTGTATTTGCAACAAGCATTTTTCTGGTATAGTAAAAATTTGCTGTTGAGATCAATTGATAGATGCAGGAATCCATACCGCCTTGTGTTTATTCTGTACAGCTTTAAATGACATTCAAAACACTCTTTTATTTTGCAAAAAAGTTTGTCTATCAAAGAGGATTAAAAAATCTTTGTTTGAATAACTGAATACTTTTTTTAATAAAGCGTTTTTTAATCACGTGTCATCTAATAAAAACAATGAAAACAAACGTTTTACATTTCAACTATTGGCAAGTGACCTTACATAAATTACTTTCCCTAGCCTTTACACCTCCATGGTTTTTTTTTTGGTTTTTTTATTTTGTAGAATTTTATATAGCGCGAACTAGAACCGAACCGAATCAGTTATCAGAGCGCTTTACATAGCACCAGTTACGTTACATGAGGACACGGATTCATTTTAGGCACGGGGAGATTAAGTGATTTGCCCAGAATCACAGGGGGTTTTTGGCGTCGTTACCGAGACTCGAACCCAGATCCCCAGGTCCGAGGTCGAGCGCCTTAGTGACACTGCACTCTCAAAATTCAAACCAAACCCCGTTAAATTGCACAGGCCCCTCACCATTGTCTTAGGGCTCATGCTGGTTTCATGCCCATCACTCCACTGAAATGCCCTGCCTCCCACCCGTTCCGGAATTTAACCCTTGTGTTTGCACTCACAAAGCCCACAAAAAACATCTCTCCTATTGCGAAATACCAAACTGCTTCGCCGTTCATCCCATTTGTCAGCACTGACCTCAGCCTCCAAATAAACTTTTTGTATGGGGCGAACATCTTGATTACAAACCCCCTTGCCACCACTTGTTACTTCAATCGCACTGTAGCACTGGTACATGTAGTCTTCCAGCCTAGAGATGTGTGAGATGTCCAGTACATGATGCAATTAATTTATGTAGAGCAAAATATTATTATTTAACATTTGAGATCCTTCACTCAAGTGTAATTTGAGTATGTCCGCTTCATGTCACTCAGTCATGTTGACAAGACAGGCAGAGGGGGAGGTGCTTTGTGTTTTGATCTGCAGTGAGACCTGCTAATTTGCAGTGTTATCTAGGAAGGCCAAGTGATATCCCTTTTGACAGACACAATCATGATCCCTCCATTGGATAGAATTTTAATCTACTTCTGTGAAGTGGCCTTCACGTCGTACATTTAGGGGGATCAGCTGCATGACTGTCCTCTTGGCTTTGGTGGAGCTTCTTCCTCCAAGTTTGTTTCTCTTGTAAGAAGGTGAAATTAAGGGGGGGGGGAAAAGTGAAATTAAAAACTGCAGCGGTTCACCTTCTGACGCGTCTGTTCTAATTTTGTAATATCTTTGTGCAGAGAAATGTGCAGTTTACACAAACTTCTCCCTCTGCCAATGAATTGCCTGGTTCGTACTGTTCTTATCTGTACCCATTTTGAGCAGTTGCACAGCTGTCCTCTGTCTCCTTGTGGTATATAAATAAATAATACCGGATCTAGGTTTGACTGGACATAGCAATAACAGATAGCTCAATAAATAAGAGTCAAGATTCGAGGTAGTAGGAGTTTGCAGGTTTAATACAGCATAAAGGACAGGAACAGGACAACCTGCACGGGAACAGGATGGCAGGGCCCTGCAGGGGGGACAGGGAATGAGCGCGCTAACTTTAATAACAATGTACAACATATATATACTAAAACAATTGCATTATAGTGAATACAGTAGGCGGAGCAGTGGGTGTGGTCAATAGCAGTCGCGAAAGATAAGGGTGAAAGTGGGTGTAACAGGAGGCGTATACATGGACATGTGATGTAAACGTAACAGAATATGTCATAAATGGGGCGGAAACATGGAGGGGGCTACCTAAGGAGCCGGGACCTCTAACCTAATGGTGCGCGCAAACTGACAATGACGTGTTACTAGGAGAAGCTGGGGGCTATGAACTCTGCGCTAGGAGTAGAGACTGAAGTCTGGAGAGTCAGGGCGACATGTACCTAAATCCTATCTAGTATCTAATGTTTAGAGGACATGTTGATATAAACTAAGAGTCAGGAGGGGAGAGGCTAACAGACTCTAAGACTGGAGCATGCATTATTCTACATGTAGTGCGTGATGAAGAATATTAAATGACCATTAAATGCAGTATTTCTCTTACATGGAGACGTAAAGGCTAGACAATGACGGAAACTATTGATGCGATTCAGTAGCTTAGGAATGCAGAGAAGGAGGGCTGGACTGATAACTAGAATCATAACATACTCTTGGCAGACTCGTAGGCAGAGCCAGGCTGAGCCGGGCACTGTGAGGCAGGAAGTAAGTGAAGGGTCGAGGATACAGGTGGGGGCTGTATCGCTCCTCAGCGAGGGCTCAGGAGACAGGAGCTGAATCTGGTGTCCGGGCCCTTTTGAGGCCTAGAAACGGGGACTTTACAATGAAATAACGTGCACACTGAGAAACGTGGCAACGTAACTTTACATAGGCCTGATATTCGTAGTATTCACGAGAACTGGGAACTGGCATACTAGGGATGGACACAACTGTAATTGCGTCTTTAATCAAACATGGGGGATACATATGCATATTAATCATGCACACATAACATAAGATGGGGGACACGTAGGGACACAGAACATGGCAAAATTTACTTTTCCACATTCCCTCCTTGTCACTACGTTTCCATCAGGAAACATCAATATTCATGATACCATCTATCATTTCATACAGTATCATTTGCTCGTCTCGAATTGTCTTGGAACGGGATTTAGAACGGGACTTGGGACTAGGCATACAAGAGGTAGCACAAATGCCGCAAATCGCAGGGCCACATTGTAAACAGAGGCAGCAACTGAATATGATCGCTACTGCAATACCCAGAAATGACAATACTTTCCATCCCCAGGCGGAAATTATATTCCAGAACCAACCGGACCATGTCCAGGTGCCTGGATCTTGGTGTAACATATGGGCAATATTATGGAGTCTGGTTATAGCTGAATAAACAGACGGCGCGTTATTAGGAATGAAAATGCAGCAACTAGATCCGATGACTCTACATGCCCCGCCCCTATCGGCCAGTATGACGTCAAGGACGAGACGATTCTGGAGCACGACAATTCTCATAAAGGATTGCTCTTCGGTTAAGTTACCTAGAGCAGAAGTAGTCTCAATCACTACTGCTTCGAGGGTTCTCGTTAATCTACGTATCAGTTTACTATTCACGACAGTACCTAAATAGGGGAAGACACCTTTATTGATATCTATATATTGTTCTAGAGCAGTTTCAGTATAATCGACAATCGGGAGGTCTCTCTTGTGTCTAGTATGTACTAGGTGGGAATTCCTATGGTAGTCAGGTGGGGCTAGAAAAACTGGTGGCAGTAGGAAGGCAATGTAACAGGTTCCCTCCCAATCGAGGGGCAGACGAACATATGCGGTCTGACCACAAACAAAATAAGAATGACGTGAAGCTTTGAAAATAGATTTCCTACTGTCACTATACTTGACAATAGTAGTACAATCGCTATGTCCTACATGTACGGAACCATTATTTCGGACACATAATTCACCTTTGACTGGTAATACTGACATAGCAGGTAAGTCTGGAGTAGTATCAGACTGAACATTCAGGACCATGAAATTCGAAGAATAATTACCTAAATTATAAACTTCATTTTCTAGATCTAACCCTGTTCTGTGGGGAAGACCTTGCTTGTCTGGGAAACATGTACTGTTAAGAAAAGACATATCTGTTGAGGATGACGTTAACGTGGACCATGCTCCACATGAACCGTTATGTGAAAATGGATAAGGAAAGAGTGGCAGAACTCCCTTCGGTGTCTGGAAAGGGGGGAGTCGACCACACACCCAACAATTAGTGGCATTGCTGGTCTGGTGTGAATAATGTAACATGCGGATAAAGGAATTATTACGCATAGCAAGACGATAAAGTTCATGAGGAGGCAGATCACTAAACGTGTGCTCTACTGTAGCATTAGCAGACTTATTTACATTAGAAACTGGAAAACACAAATAAAATGCATAACTTATGCAGGTAATCATAAGGCTGAAATATAGCAGAAAACATAAAATAATAGTGCAACTTTTAGAGTTCTCACTAACTCTCTCTCTGTGGGGGTCTATTTTATACATGTCAGAAACCGGTCTAACCGTTTCACCTAGGGGAGGACTTAGACAATCAAACTGGCTGACTTATTTTACTAGACCTTAATTTTTTCTTATACTCCTGCTGCGGAGTTTTCTCTAACAGGGAGGGATCTGTATCATTGTCTTTTGCGGGACAGTCCTTGAGAATAGTACTTTGGCAATCCTTAAAATCCTCGGAAATGTTCTTTGAAACAGTCTTTAGTCCGTAAAATCTTTTCACATGAGACAGGTGGACCCAGCCCTTCCTGTCTTCCAGCTTGACGGCAGTACGGGTGGCCAGGAGGACCTGTTTTGGCTCCTTCCAGCGGGGCTCCAGCGGACTTGAACGATCAAAGTTCCGGACAAGAACCATGCATCCGGGAACGATTTCATGCGGTGCCACCTCGGTATTGTCTGGAAATGCGGCGGCAACCTGTGAACGATAAGAGTGTAGGGCAGACATCAAGGAAGCTAGGTAATCTGTCAGCATATTACTTGAAACATCTGTAATACTTCGGGGTCTAGGTGTACCCCACATATTAGGGGGGCGGCCGAATACGACCTCGTACGGGGACAGACCTGATCTGGAATGTGCGACCATGCGCATATAAAACAAAGCGACTGGCAGAGCTACTAGCCAGTCCACACCTTTCTCTTTACATACTTTGGCGATGCGGATTTTCAGGGTCTGATTATGTCTCTCTACTAGACCGGCTGCTTCAGGATGGCGTACACAATGGAACTTCCACTGGTACCCTAACAACAGGGAAACGTGTTTCATGAGCTCAGATGAGAATGGCTGGCCGTTATCAGAATACACGACCCTAGGGAGTCCATAGCGGGGGAAGAATTCACGAACCAACTGCTTGGCAGTGGTCGCGGCTGTGTAATCTGGAACTGGATATGCCTCTGTCCACCTGGACAAAGCGCATACAACTACAAGGACATACTTGAAACCTCGACATCGCTCCATCTGAATATAATCCATTTGGAGGACTTCAAAAGGGTGGTCAGGGGGCTGGAATCCACCTTGTTCCACCGGGACACTTTTACCTGGATTAAACTGGCAACATATCATACAGGTACGGACCTTCTGCTTGGCTGCAGCTCGTAAATGCTTGTTGAACCAAATGTTCTGGATACTGTCTAACATAGCTTTTTCTCCTAAATGTGCTGGACTATGTGCGGTATTGATAATGACTTGAACCATAGAGTCGGGGAGAAACCATGTGGCTTTTCCCTTCGTTACCCATCCCTGATCTGTCTGGACCCCTCCTTGTTCGGACCATTTCTTGATTTCATCGGGAGTAGCATGTAACTGGATATCTATGACATCTTGAGTAGGGTCCTTAACTGTCATACATGTAGTCGGATCTGGAGTATGTGTCTGTGTCGGATTAACTGGAATGTCTGGAGTCTGTGCTGTAAGCTTGGCTGTGCGATCTGCTAGATCATTACCTTGAGAAATAGTGTCAGTAACTTTCGTATGTGCTTTGCATTTCATGATAGCAATAGATGTCGGTAAATGTATGGCATCCAACAGAGCTTGAATAAGGAGACCATGCTGAATCTTGGTTCCATGAGAAGTCATGAAACCTCTCTCCTGCCAGAGCACTCCAAAGTCGTGTACAACTCCAAATGCGTAGCGTGAATCTGTGTAAACATTGACTTTCAGTTTCTTGGCGTGTATGCAGGCTTGGGTCAGAGCAACTAGCTCTGCTGCTTGAGCAGACAGGGTGTCAATACGGTGTGTTTCTATAACTTCAGTGTCAGTAGTCACTGCATACGCGGCTACTAGTTCTCCTGTACTTGTTCTCATACATGAACCATCCACATAAAGTGTCAGGTCGGGATCTGGTAATGGAATATCTGTCAGATCTTGTCTTGGCTTTGTCATAGTGTTAACTACTTCCACAAAGTCGTGTGTGGCAGGATTTGAATTAACTGACGGTAATAGTGTAGCAGGATTTAGAACGTTGCAGCGTCTGATTTCTATGTGTGGCTGGAACAGTGTCAATTCATAACCTGTTAAACGTGCAATTGTCAAGTGCTGAGTCTGTGTTAGATGTAAAAGAACTTCCACGGAGTGTGGAACTTGTACTGTCAAGGAATGTCCTAATACTATGGAATCACTTTGTCTGATAGCTAGTGCTGTGGCTGCAACTGACTTGAGGCACGCAGGCAGAGCCTGGGCTACAGGATCTAGTGTGCTCGAAAAATAAGCACAGGGCTTGTATTGTCCTGCTTGATCTTGTGTGAGAACGGATAATGCTGTACCTTCACGTTCTGTGACGAAAAGTGTAAAAGGCTTACTGTAGTTCGGTGTAGCTAGAACAGGAGCTTGGCATAAGGCTTTCTTTAACTCATTGAAACTAAGTGTATGTTCAGATGTCCAAGGGAGGACAGTCGATACGGCTGCCTCCTGTGTCGTTAACTGTATCAGTGGCTTAGCTAGAAATGCATACTGAGGAATCCATTGTCTGCAATAAGAAGTAAGGCCGATAAAAGCACGTACCTCCTTCTGGGTCTTGGGCTGAGGAAGACTCGCTATTAACTGGATACGGTCAGGTGTCAACTGCCTACCCCTCTTGGACAGTAAGTGGCCTAAGTAGATCACTTGCTGGACACAGAATTGAAGCTTCGAAGGGGACACCTTGTGCCCCATCTCGGCAAGGAAATACAAGACTGTAAGTGATGCTCGCTCGCAAGCACGTTCAGAACGGGCTGTGATCAGTAGATCATCGACATACTGGAGCAGGGCAGTGTCAGTTGGCATGTGAATGTTGTCTAGTTGTCTCTTAAGTGCTTGACTGTAAATACTAGGACTTTCTGTGAAACCTTGAGGAGCTCGTGTAAATTTATAGCTCCTTCCATTTAAACAAAATCCGAAAAGAAACTGGCTGTCTGGATGAATGGGGACACTGAAAAACGCGTTCTTGAGGTCTATGACTGTAAAAAAATGAGGCTTCGGAATCAATGGCTGTCAATAGGGAAGAGATATCTGGGACAACTGGGTACTGGGGAATAATACATTTATTGAGTTCTCGAAGGTCAATCACTAATCGATATACTGGGGGTGCATTTGGATCAGTACGTTTCATGACTGGAATGATCGGAGAATTACATACATTGGAGTCAGTTTCTACAACTACTCCTTGAGCGATGAGCTCGTCAATAATTTTGGATAAGGCTGTTACAGCCTCAGGTGGCAATCTGTACTGTCTGATTCGTGGTAACACTACACCTGGCTTTAGAGTCACACGATGGGGTGTGATTTGCATATAACCTACATCAGTTGGACCGTGCGCCCATAGATGCTGCGGAACATTAGACAATCTCGGATCAAAATCTCGTAATACATAGTGACCCTTGAAGTCACGTAGAAACAAGCGTATTCCTTCTGGGGAGCAGCAAATAACTGCACCTAATTCTTTCAGTGTCTTAATGCCTAACAAATTTTCTGGACATGACTTCGTAAGTAACAGATCGGTAGTGCGGGACAATGGACCTACTTCTAGAGTAACTGGTTTAGATATCTCGTTTACAATAGGCTTTCCTGAAAATCCAAGGGAAACATTTCTAGAGCCTGAGAGCGGAGCCCCTGGAACTTCGGCGTGACTAATGGTGGTCCTACTTGCCCCTGTATCAATCAGAAACTTTCTGTCTTTCCCTAGTACTTGACTATGAACATAGGGACCTTCTTGATCTACAGGTATCTCGATGAGAGGCAAGCCTACCTCCCTCTCTAGGCTGTTTCATGAATATGGCTGATACTCTGGATACTCGGACTGTGCATACTGGTACATCTGCTGTGTAACATGCTGTGTTGCAGCAATAGGCTGCGGTGCTGGAACTGTCTGTTGTGCATTCTGTGGCTGAGAAGTCTGTGAAACTTGTTCTTGTCTAGGCGGACGTGGTCTTTCTTTAGTCTTACCAGTAGCTATATTGTGTTTCAGAACTGCACACTCGTTTATAAAATGACCTGGCTGTTTACAATAATTGCATGTCCCTTTAACGGGAACTGCAGGATGACTGGCTTGATTCGTACCCCTCTTCTGACTGTCTTGTGGAACAGATTGTGCAACTAGTACTTTCATTTTCGTGTCTTTCATACGTTTTCTTTCATGATCTTGCTCTTCTCTGATTCTATTCTGGTGATACTGAAGCATCTGTAACATCTGGGACGGGGTACTAGCTTGCCATGTACTTTCGACTTTCAAAACTCGATTCTTAACTTGTGGACTTGAATTCTCGACTAATTTAGTAACAAAGAGATGAGGGTATGACTCGCTACTCGTCTTCAAGCCACTGTTTATAATAAAACATTTTTCAAATCTAGAATAAAAATCACTAGTGTCTTCGTCTTGTTTCTGTTTACAGGCTGAGATTGCATCCCAGTCTTCCTTTTTAGTGGCTAACAATCTTGGCAAAACTTGTATTAACAGTTCTGGTAATTCTTTACATTTCTCTCCAAGACCAGTACCTGGTACTCGTATCTTATCTTCAGCTTCTAGAACTGCCCAATCGATCTTTTTCTCTCCCACCTCCCATTCTTTTTCCTTGAGTTTTTCATATACCCCTGCGGGCAACAAGACCTTTAGCATTTTAATAATATCTGGATACGTATATTCTCCCATACGGAGCATGTCTTTTAATTCTCGGTGGAACCCTGCTGGATCTTTGTCATGACAGGGAATTAATTTCTTCATCTCTAAGAGTTCCATCTTTGTAATCGGGGTGTAAACAAATACTCGTTGCATTTCACCATCTGCTGTCCTGACTGGGTGCACTTCTCGTAACGGATTCTGTCTATCTATATAAAACGGTTTACTTTCTGGAGGTGAGACATGAACAAAATGCGGGTTCTGGAACGTTCTATATTTGTGGCGCTGTTCTAGAATAACACTAATTAAATCGGTACCTAGACCTTTCCATCTATACTGGAGTAACTCGTTCAGGACATCATGTAACGGACCTGGATCAGAGTGTTGACCCTCATACAGAGTGATGAGGTGTTGGATCATATACATACCCACCAGTCGTTGCTCGGCTGGGGGCAGTTTCAGAAACATTTGTGCCACTATTTCGTCTGGAAAAGTGGTAGAATCAGTAATCCATCGGACTGCTGATCGGGCTAGTTCTTGTTCATGCATAGTACTTAATTCACTGTAACCGATTCGTGATTTCAGAATATGATCGGTAGCTTGAAATACTTGTTCTAGGGAACTTTGTTCTGGTGCTGGATGAGGAACAGTTTTCTTGTAGTCTAGACGTGAATGTCGGTCGGAAAGTCTAGTTCTACCTACATACGCTATTCTGGCGGGATTCTCGTCCTCTACCTCTTCTGTAGAAGAGTCATTCTCTTTCTCGCTTACTTGTGCTGCTTTGCGTTGTTCGTGTAACTTTATTATTTCTTTACGAATTTTCTTGTACATACTCTCTATACTACTGATGGTTCTGTGCTTACCCTCGGCTATATTATCACTCCACCTTGTCAGGATTCTCATTTCACTCGGATCTTTGGTCGGGGAATCTTGTTCCCTTATTAAACAATTAATCAGAAACTTTAATAACATGAGCTGGATCTCAGCTTTCCTTTGAGACATGGCTTCGCCAATACTTTCTGGATCATCCCCTGTACGGATGAAACGATATATTCTGTCTAGATCTTCTTTCATATTCGGTAGGGTATCCAAATACCCGGTCACCCGTCTTACACGGATGGAATATATAACTGTGCTATCATCACCTGCAACTGGATCATAGCGGCATTCAGTAAGAGCTCGTCGGATATCTGCAACAGACTTATATTTGGGCGTACGCTGTAACGCACTTTCATGTAACTCGACTAACGTTACTCGTTGGTGTGGTGGCGGGGTACCAGGAGGACCTCCTCCTGGGGCCCCTAAACTAGAATCGTCGACTGATACTCTTCGTGCTGGCGCGGCGGGAAATTGTAATGTGGGCTGGACCGGGGGTACCGTGGCAGGTACTCCGGTGTCTGGAGGAGCAGGATTTACATTATTTACAGGAGCTGGCGGAACAGGATTTGCATATTCTGGGACTGTGTCGTCCAAGTAGGACGAGATGAAAATATCAGCTGCGGTCGGTTTGTGACGTAGCTTGGTCGGAACTAAGGGTGGCGGAAAATTACTGGATGCCTCCGGGGTTGCTTTTGGCAAGCCCTCGGCAAGAAGAGGATACATACCCTTAATGAGGGCATTCCTCTGTCTGTCGGACTGTTCGGTTTTAACTCGTTCACCTATCTCGATTAGTTCCCTTTCTTGGGCTCGTCGTAAGGATTCTCTACTTAGTTCTGACTTTCTGATTTCTTTTTCGGTTCTTTTATGAGATTCTTTGCGCCATAACTCGATGGCATCTTTCTGTGACTGTCTGGCTTTCTTTTTCCATAATGCTTCTTCTAATCGCATGATGCACTCGGCATCCCATGTGCCTGATACAGGCCATCTATACTTTTCTTCTAACTCTTTGGTGTACTCTACCCATAAATCTAGATATAATATGGCACTTATGCCATGCTTCTGATACATAAAATGACCTGGACTGTCCCTAGGCGGGACAGGAACTGCTTCTTCTAACAGACCTTTTCTAGTTTTCAACTGACGTAGTTTAGAAAATAAGGGCATGACTGAACTGTAATCTAGACACAATACAATACACAATGAACACGATAACTACACCACTTTCATACCACGACATTAAAAATACATGAACATTTAAAATAACAGTTCGAACAGAATACTACCTGGAATACTGAAAACAGAATACATGAATTTTCTCGAGAACAGAACTGACTAGAACAGAAACTAGATGCACTGCTAAAACAGTACGAAACTTACCGGTCTCATGAAGAGACGCGTCAGGACCCGCATCCACCGAAGTGGACACTTCGTTTTGGGTCTGTGTACCACCAAAACCCACGGACCAGAGACAATTAGATTGACCCTGTCTAGATACTACCCCAGCAACGGTACTCACCGGGCAGCAAGAACGGAAGGCCTCGGACTGGACTGGACTGCTTTGACGCCGGACGGACGAACTTCGGACTTCAGTTACGGGTGGGCCTCCGGATACCTCGGACCTTGGACTCTCGGCTTGGGCTCTGGTCGGGACTCGCCGCGTTCCTCCACCGCCTCGTCTGGATGCTGGACCGCCACCTCCGTCTCCTCCGTGGGCCTGAGGGATACTTGAAGCAGAAATATCTGCACGTGCACGGTATGGTTCCGTCACGGCTGCAGAGGGTCAGGGGGCCGGCGTGGCTTCACCGGCGCGTGGGGAAAGGGCAAGTCCCTGTTCGGGCGCCATTATGTGGTATATAAATAAATAATACCGGATCTAGGTTTGACTGGACATAGCAATAACAGATAGCTCAATAAATAAGAGTCAAGATTCGAGGTAGTAGGAGTTTGCAGGTTTAATACAGCATAAAGGACAGGAACAGGACAACCTGCACGGGAACAGGATGGCAGGGCCCTGCAGGGGGGACAGGGAATGAGCGCGCTAACTTTAATAACAATGTACAACATATATATACTAAAACAATTGCATTATAGTGAATACAGTAGGCGGAGCAGTGGGTGTGGTCAATAGCAGTCGCGAAAGATAAGGGTGAAAGTGGGTGTAACAGGAGGCGTATACATGGACATGTGATGTAAACGTAACAGAATATGTCATAAATGGGGCGGAAACATGGAGGGGGCTACCTAAGGAGCCGGGACCTCTAACCTAATGGTGCGCGCAAACTGACAATGACGTGTTACTAGGAGAAGCTGGGGGCTATGAACTCTGCGCTAGGAGTAGAGACTGAAGTCTGGAGAGTCAGGGCGACATGTACCTAAATCCTATCTAGTATCTAATGTTTAGAGGACATGTTGATATAAACTAAGAGTCAGGAGGGGAGAGGCTAACAGACTCTAAGACTGGAGCATGCATTATTCTACATGTAGTGCGTGATGAAGAATATTAAATGACCATTAAATGCAGTATTTCTCTTACATGGAGACGTAAAGGCTAGACAATGACGGAAACTATTGATGCGATTCAGTAGCTTAGGAATGCAGAGAAGGAGGGCTGGACTGATAACTAGAATCATAACATACTCTTGGCAGACTCGTAGGCAGAGCCAGGCTGAGCCGGGCACTGTGAGGCAGGAAGTAAGTGAAGGGTCGAGGATACAGGTGGGGGCTGTATCGCTCCTCAGCGAGGGCTCAGGAGACAAGAGCTGAATCTGGTGTCCGGGCCCTTTTGAGGCCTAGAAACGGGGACTTTACAATGAAATAACGTGCACACTGAGAAACGTGGCAACGTAACTTTACATAGGCCTGATATTCGTAGTATTCACGAGAACTGGGAACTGGCATACTAGGGATGGACACAACTGTAATTGCGTCTTTAATCAAACATGGGGGATACATATGCATATTAATCATGCACACATAACATAAGATGGGGGACACGTAGGGACACAGAACATGGCAAAATTTACTTTTCCACATCCTGACCCTGAAGACCGTCTTTCTCGTTACAATAATTCCAGCACATTGCATGAACGAGCTTCAGGCTTTCAGTCCAGCTGCCTTAGGCCACCTTTCTGGATAAACTGGTGCTGAGGACCAAAATAGCCTTTCTATTGAAAGCTGTGACTCCCTTTCACGTTGAGCAGTCCATCACTCTTCGTACTCTTTGCCTTCCCTCCCCCCTAAAAAAACTAAAGACTCTTGTTTGGACCCCAGAAGAGCGATGAGTTTTTACGTCGATATTATGAAAGACCATTGGGTGGGTGTTCATCTCTTTGAGGTCCTCCGGGGCAAAGTAGCGCAATGCAGTGGAGAAAAGTCCTTTGTCCTGGTGCATAGTCCTCGGCATTAAGACATGCTACACGTTGACCAAAAACTAACCTCCAGAAGTATTGACTGCCCATTCCCCCAAGGCTGCTATCGGCGTATGCTCTTTGACCAGGGCCAAGGTGGCTATCAGTGCGTTGTCATGTGGATATTTGTCAAGCCACTTTCAGCGCATTAATGCCTTAACAACCAAAATCCTAAGGGAAGGGTAATTTGGTTGTTCAGTCTCGCTGGACTTCTTGGTATGAGTTCTTTCACAGGCCCACCAACAGGTGAGGGTCTTTTTTGGGATCTATTGAAAAAGTGAGAAATCGGTGGTTAGAAGTATCCATTAGAAGAACAAGTGACATACCTTCGGTAATGTCCTTTCTGATGAATACACTATTTAACTGCTGATAGCTTTCCGGGCTCCCACCTCCCCATTCTCTAAAATGGACTCTCTTCCCTCTAAAAAGGTCCCAAATTTGAGATCGGCCCATAAGCAAGAATAATCATTTTTGGGCTCTGCATACAAGAGCAGGGACAGTGCTTAAAAGAAAATGACCTCAGCGTCTCCGGTCTGTTCCGGGGCAGAGCAGGTTTGACGTGAAGCCTGATTGAGGTCACCTACCGGCACGCTGGAGCTATGCTAAAAATCTTACGGATCGAGTCTGTCTCCTGGGGATATTGTAAAGGTGAGGAATCTGCAGTTGGAGCATCGAACAGAAAGAGCATTTCTGAAGATAAGTAACTTGTTCATATCCTCATTCAAAAGAAAGTGGAGATATTCTTTTTCTTCACGTTCTATTAATAAAATCTTGTGAAAAAGGAAAATGAAGGTGTTAACCTTAGGCAAGTTTTTTTTTTGTTTGTTTTTTTGTATTGCTGAACCAGGATAGGATGGTCCGGACCTTATTCATACCCCCAAACATTATCTCTTATCCACGTGTGAAATATGTATGTTCGAGGCATATGAGCTGCAGATCTCACACTGTGCATTAGATCGCCACCTGGTGTTGGGCTCGGATGATTGCATGTTATTGTCGTCTTTGGAAGAAGTCTTTGTAGTCACAAGATAGGTGACTCCTTCCTTGGACTATAGTGCGCATGGGCATCGACTCCATCCTTAGATTGTGGTTTTTCCGCCACAGGGTTCGGATGAAATTGTTCCGCTCCGGTAGGAAATCTACTTTTCAACAAACACCTTTCAATATTGATAAACATCGACTTGACTTCATCAGCTCAATTCCGGTCATAGACGCAGACCGTTGGGCCTACCCACGGCGTGAGGCCTACACGTCCTGGAAAGGACGCCATTCAAAAGATGCCCCGAGTGTGGAGCAAAATTTCCACACAGTGACCATCACAAGGTCTGTAACCTGTGTTTATCGCCAGAACACGACGAATCCAGCTGCACAGCCTGTGCATCCTTTCGATCGAAAAAGACCATTCGGGATCGGAGGGCCCGTCAACTCGATATGCAGAGATCAGCTCCAGAACCGGTGGATATCTTCGACGAAGGCCATGCGTCCAAAAGAAGAAGATTCTGATGATCTCCAGATCGTATCCGAGGCAGATGACTCAGATGACTCCATACCTTCGGGTCAACGTGTGAGTACCACTGCCCCTACCCCAGCCCAAACACCAAAATCTAAAGCAAAGGTCAACACTCCGCCTGCGGGCCCCAGTCGAGACCGAAAAAACACTTTGAAAGCCCCGCCATCGAGCCAGGCTCCGAAGAAAATAATGAAGCCTTACGGTAGCTCCATACCAAGCAAACCGCATGTGCCGATACCATCTGCTCCCTCGTCACCGAAACAAAAGAAGTCCCGGTTCCGAAAGACACTCCGAAACCGTCGACTCTGAGAGACAAAGCTGCTCCGAAAACAACTAAGCCTATTTCCAATGCCCAGAAAACACCTTCCACTCCGAAGCCGATACCAATACAGACAAAGCCTGCTTCCAAGTCCACGAAACAGGCTTTGGCTCCAAAGACAATATCTTCAGTGCCGAAAACTACGCCAAAGGACTCCACATAAGCTCCTACGGCTAAAGACAAGAAACAAACCGGTTCGGAACCGAAAAAATCGGCGCCGATGTCTGTCCCTCAAGAAGAGGAGCTTTTCGACCAGATCCTTTACAAAAAAGGATCTACATTGATCCAGAAACGGGACATGTTTCCACTACACCAAACAGGAAGAGGAAGTCCGATACAGCACCTACACCTTCAGTGCCTATTAGAATAAGAAGGACTCTGCCACATCTCCTATGCACCCTTCTTCTGTATCTCCTTCTTCTCCTCTTCCTTTAAACATTTCACCTCCAAATTCTCCTCCTCATTCTCCACCGCATACACCTCCTGAGGATGTTGATGATGATGAGTATAGCATGGGGGGAGGAAGAGACCCAGATGACCCTTTTCCCTACCCAACAAGTTCACCAGACTGGGAGTATCCAAACCCACAGGATGTACCAGATATTCCTGACCCACATATATATCCATCTAAACCTTCTCCTCCAGAAGACAATATTGGATTTGGACACTTAATTAATAGGGCTGCCATCTATCACAATGTTATCATGCATTCAGAAAAGGCAGAGGAACATTTTTTATGAGACACTTTTGAACACTCCCAAAAATCAGTGAAAATACTTTTTTCTTTAACATGCTTGAGAGTAGAACCCTATGAGAGTGGTTGGATGAAACTTGTTACCAGTGAAAGAATATGCTTGGATTTAGGAGAATAGCCATCTTTTACAGTAAAGGTCACTTAGTTGTCGTAGTTTTTTTTATTTTTGCGCGCTCTTTTAGGTGTGTAGGTGTCCTGTCTCCGACGGGTGGGTAATGGTGGTGCGAGGGGGTCCTTGCCTATTGTATTGCAGAGCTTTCCTACCAGAGTTGACAGCAGGTAAGCAATAATGATTTATTTGACGAATAAGTAACAGTAATTATAATGTAAAAAAGCTATATAGTTTCCATATGTGAACCAATAAAAAAATGATGTTGATGATCACATTTCCGACTTTTGGATGCAGTAAATGGATTTTTTCTCGGACAAGAATATTTATGTAGAAACGTAGCTTCTAGAATCATGGTAATCATCGCAAAGGTTTCTTGTTAGGAAGTGCACCTAATAAAAAGTGGGAGGGAGACCTAGGCCCTCTTGAGGATCACTAGTGGGTCAGAGCTATACAAAGCCCCAGAGAACTGGCAATATAAGCCCAGTTCTGCCTCGTCAAATTACTCCACAAGTTTTGTTTATCCGGAGATGAGGCATGGCCTAATTATCAGAAAATATGGATTAGGAAATATTGCCTGATCCTTGAGGGCCGAGAGAACCCTGCGGGTTGCAGACAGAGGCGAATTTAGGCTGGTGTCAAAAAACAGAGCAGGCGGTCTATCCGAGGTGGGCTGCCCAAAGAAATGGGAGATAGTCTGCGCCAATTGTCCCAAACACAAAGAGGCATCTGAGGTATAGGGCGGGGGTGAGGCTCCTCGCGTAGAACCTGGAGGTTCAAGAAATCCATTCATGTGTGCAGAAACAGTTCTATCTGCATAATGTTTATCTCTGTTTCACGGTGATAGTGTCATGACTATGATGATTTATTTTGCGGTGAAGTCCCTTTGATATCTGATAATCTGTACTCCTGCTATACTGAGCAACCGTTTACTACAAATAATTAAAAAAAAGAAAGCGCACTCATTTAAGACATTGAAATTAAAAATTATTTTTTAGCTATAGCGGTCTGTGTTTAAGGGACATGAATACATGTGTGAGCATCATAAGCATTAGTGATATTATTCTGTGAGAACCTATTAGTTAAGAAACATGAGTGAGCTGTTCTACAGATAGAACATGATTAAGGGCCTGTGTAGAAACGAGCAGAGTGGGCTATTTGAGTCTTTACTATTCAACCAATACAATCTGCTCATAGTCACTTTTAGCGACAAACTGTTAGTTTGGAGCTCGATAGATTTTCTTATTGCTTGCTCTTTTAATAGGCTCTATCATTCGACTAGCTACATTTTTTGATACTCCATTTTAAAATCTTTATCTGGGTTATGGTTGTCCAGTTAAAAAAAAAAATAGCCATATTTCAAATTAAAACATTTCTAACCTAGTGGCAAGTTTTTTGACAACGCAGAAGTCTTATACAAACTACCCTTTTGGTCAGATTTCATAGCATCACCGAGGGTATTTGGTAGACCTCTTTCACGCAAAAGCTTCAGTAAATAGCTCGTAGTGGGTTTGCAGAGGTACCTGTGATGCCTAGTTCTAGATGTAATACCTGTACAGAACTGATAACTTCTTTCTCTTGATGTTGAGGAAGTTACTTGGTGAAAGTGAGTACAATTCGATCTGACAGCCGTAGAATTCCTGCATGTCTCAAAACCCGGCATTTAGCCCATCCGCTTCCTCCTTTGTCCGCACATATTGTCATCTACACAGGAACGCAATAGAAGTAAGAATTAGAAATTGAATACTCTGGATCTTTATAGAGCAAGACTTAGACCTCAGTCAATGCCAAGAGGACCTCCTGCACAATGCATGAGAACAGCCATATGATGTTAGGTCAACAACCTTATCTGATTCCTTAATTATTTGATTGGACCAATCCTTTCCTTTGTTCACCGCATCTAGAATATTGTGTCTCACTTTGCTAGGGATGTAGTCAGCAAAATGCTCTTATATCTAGACACTTGTGCCGTAGAATTTGCTTTCTTTAAGATAATGGTTGGATATACCTCCATATTTGGCCGATGCATCCATTTTTAATTTTCTTCAGCTAATCTAGACGACAAATTAGAAAAGCACCTTAACTGCATTTACTATGACAGAATCTGGTGGCGATTCTCCTTTCAAGAATCGCTCATTTTGCCCTGGCGGCTTGAATTTTTTCATTATTGTAACTTTGGAGGTGGATGGAGATGAGAATTACTGCATTACGGTCTCTAACAGGCCTGGACCAGTGGCATTAGAAGATGGAAATATGCCCAAAGTTATAGTATTTCAAATATCGTTGCAGTGTTCCTTATAGAATGGTTGTACCGCACAGATAATTTGTGCATCATCAAATTGAAACTTGGGTAACTTTTGACTTTAGTCCCCTTCTAAATCTGAGGTCCTGTCTCACTTGGTTCTTCCCTTTAAAGAAGTCAAATTTTCTCCTGATTGATCAGCTGAATGTGACCTGTGTGTTACGAGTTAACTGAGGGAGTTTATACTTTGACTTTTTCTATGTGCCAGCTGCAGCCTGACCAGTGATGATGTCGTTTTGGACCTAGTCCCTGTGGGAACTTGACATTTGTAATGTCGCACATGTTCGACTCTTGAAACAGCAAGGTGCGCTTTGGAGTGACTTATTTAATACTTAAAATCTGGTTTTCCAACCTGTCAAAAGAGTAGTTTTTGTCAGGGCTGTGCAGCAGGCTTCAAGATACAGCAGTCAGACTACACAGGGTATGCCTCTAGGGGATGGCACAATACATGCTGCAGCCCACAAGTGGCATTTAACTTTCCATGCCATGGGTGTACTTCTGCTCCATATACTATAACCTTATACGCAAGCTAAATGTACCAATCCGGTTTTAAGTCAATTTCCACATGTTGTAGGGGTGAGAGCACATGCACTGGGCTCTAGATGGCAGTGTCCCAGTGTTGGAGTTTAAGATTACCAGCAGCTAAGACCCCCCAAAAATACGGGGTGACAACCCAAAAAGGGGTCGCTTTGCAACATGTAGAGTTAGGCTGTATTCAGCGTTTAACTTTTTCAGAGGATTACAATACAAAAGTGCATTGTTTTTTAGACAGATTTAAATATAGCATTTAAGAGTTTTTAGAAAGCAGAATTAAGCAACAATTCCTATGATGGAGAACCGGGATTGCAAGTAAGTTATGTTTTAATTTTGTATTTAGATAGTTATCAGTGTGTTTTTTTGCACACTTTTAGGTTGAAAATAGTGCCAGGCATTTCTCTTTTCCACAAATTATTTTGCACGGTTGAAGTCCAACTTGTCCTGGGTTCTATGGATATTCTATTTGGCACAGACCATGAAATTAAACTCTAATTGCTTTTCTGCTGTGTTCATTTTAGACAACAAAAGAATACACCCAACAAATTAGTGTATTTATTAATTTAAATCTGTTTATTTTTCCTTTCAGGTATTTCCAGTTGAAAACAGTAGATCAACACATGAAACTGGCTTTTTCAAAGGTCCTGCGGCAGACGAAAAAGAGTCCTTCCAATCCAAAGGACAAGAGCACAAGTATCCGGTATCTGAAGGCTTTGGGAATCCATCAAGCTGGTCAAAAAGGTAAGGAGGTCTTTGATACGTTTGGTTCATTGTTGCTTCGGATACTAATATCACAATAGTTTGTCCTTCTGTATTATATTTAAAGTCTGAGGTGTCTATACCTATATGCAGGATCCCAGAACACATTGTTCTCTTGAAGGAGACATGCCTATAGTAGGCCACAATATCCATCTTTTCTCTTTAAAAAAACATGAGGAACCAATTCGAATGAAATGCAAACCCTATAAATAGTAAATCTGTCTGAAAACCCCACTACAGTTCTTCCCAAAAATAGAGTTGGGAATGTTGCATGTAAGCATCACCCTTTAGAATCAATCATTTTTATTATGCGGAGAGGACATCCCAGCTGCCTACATCAACATGCCGGCAGGGCGGATACATACAGTAAAGACACCGCGTCATCTATCCCAGAATGAACTGCGGTGATAGGCAGTTCATTTAATCAGGATGTGCCAAGACAGAATCCAGCAACGTTTGTTTCTACGTATGTGCCTGGCTTTATGTGGATGCTCTGTGTGTGAATTTAACAAAGGAGCACAGTGAAGAACCAAGTTTGCAAGATAATACGTTTTATTTAATTGTTATGGGGTTATATTGAATAGTCGTAAACATAAGAATAAAATAACCTAATCTCTTGACTTTGGAAGGGGGGGGTGGGTACAACACGTGATTAGGGGTAAGCAATTGAGAATTTAATCATGGAAATAGATTTTGCAGCGAGGTCTGTTTTCTCTTCGGATATTGAAGTCACTGTGATAAATGATTGTCAAAGGGTTTGACTAATTCCAGTTCTCTTAAAATCAGGGCCATCAGAACATTTCTCGAGAGAGCATCTAACCATATAGAAATCTCCATGAATTACAGAAAGATACCCCAGATGGAAAACTTGGATTGTTAGTTAATGAGCTATCCTTTATCAAATCATTCTCCCTGACTTAGATGAAGGAACGTTATTTGTTTGTTTTATAAATTATCCAACATGAATATCTTCATTAACTTCATAAATATAGCCGGTTTTCTTCTATGCATTTCCCAGAACGTTTTTTTGCAGAAGGAAATATTTCATCCAAAATATATTTTAAACATATATTCTTTAAAAATAAAAAAAGATATCTTTTTAATTTTTTATTATTATAACTAATTCGATTTTTTTAATGGGTTTACAGTAAGGTACTGGATTGAAAATTACTTTTTAGTACTTCCCTTTGAAACAAAACTTTCATGCAATGTGGTTAAAAAGGCAAGAAATTCATTGTAAGCAGGCTTCTCAAGAGTCCCTGAATACATTCAGTGTTCCA
Source organism: Lissotriton helveticus (assembly GCF_964261635.1). Lineage (NCBI taxonomy): Eukaryota > Metazoa > Chordata > Amphibia > Caudata > Salamandridae > Lissotriton > Lissotriton helveticus. Next base: position 1,261,155,243 of record NC_136070.1, on the reverse strand, counting down.
GCCAGTTAATTTCATTTTGTTAGGTATTCAGTGAGATTATATGAAGTCATCCCACCCACTAATCTGTGTTCATAATGTTGACTGGATTGTTTATACATTTAAAGGAAGAGTGTTTTGTAAATGTACGCATATATGTATGTGCAATTCCCTTTTGTTGAAAGAAGTGCAAATAGGTAAAAACTATTTTTTTTGCAGCCAGATAAAGGCTAGGAACGACCAGATTTCAATTATTTTTCTTCTTTGAAATGTTTCCAAATATGGAAAAAATAGCCACTACATTTAAGTATTGGCAAATTATTTTGGGAAAGGAAACATAAGGGAATGCAGGGCAGGCTGCATACATTAAAGCCATAAAACTGGCACAGTGTCTTTAAGGGCCTCCCTGTGCCCCCTCCACCTCCATCGTGCACCAGAGGTGACAGGTCAGTTCTGTTTTCTGGCTCATGGCAACAGGATCTGGGAGCACTGAGCTCAGCCTTCCTTCGTTTTTTTGGTTGTATTTTTTTCATAAATCCGAAAACCCTTTTGGAAAATTTGTTCAATCCACCTCATTTGTCGACTTGTAGGACTAGGAAGGATTTAACCGGTTTTCTGACTAGAATCTTTTATTTTTCCATTGAGAATGCCTTCACCTTTTGTGGAATGCCCTGTCTGTGGCACAAAAGAAGACAATTCAGACCCCCTTGACCTCTATGGTTACCAGAGGATCGCCACCCTCGAGACTATGGACTCTGTCATAAAATGTCCGGGAGGACCCTGAAAGACAGGCAGAAGAACAGGCTGCATGGCATCAGGAGAGAGACTTCAGGCAGCAGCTTCAAGACATTCCCAGGAGCGAGGAGAAGTTTTGTAATCGTCCTCTGGGCTCTCCCCATGCTAAGGAGACTTCCCCTTAGTTCCTAAGCTCCTAAGGAAACTACATTAAAAAGGAGAAGATCACTGTAGGAAAGTATCCCTTTCTGACATGGTCACACCCACTTTTTGCTGTGGAGTGGTGTGGCTCACTGGTTAGAGGCGGCAGACCCGGAAGCAGAGGACGGCCCGGGACCAGGGTTCAATTCCCGACGCGGCAGGGTCGTGGACCAGGGTCAGCAGACTCGATAATTCTCGCCTCGGTGCCTACTCTAACCAGGGATCACACTCGGCAACTCTGGGCATTAGCTTGCCTCATCTCCACAACGGCCCCCCACATACACGGGGATGCCTGGTTTCACCTTGGAGATACCCAGTAGGGATCATCTCACAGGGAAAGCCAGGACGGGTTCCCCAGTGGTCTACAGCGCTGGGACGCCCCATTGCTGGGGTAGCCATGCGCTTTACAAGACAACAGAACATAACATAACATGCATGTGGTTTTGACAGGAAGTGCACTAGGTTTCTGCTAAGCAGGTCTCCAGTGCCAGATCTCTTTCCCAAAAATATACAGTTGGTCTCCCAATTGCCAATACCATTCGCACCCTCTACAAGTCCCTAGTAAATGGTTCCCCTGGTACCTACATCGGGCCCGAGGTACTAGAGCTGGTCCCCCAAGGTCTGTAGCACAATTGGTGCCACCCTATAGGACACCTCACCAAACTCGTGCAGTGCTGTCATCACAGGCTGCATGTTTGGGTGCAGGAAAAAGTTAAAAACACGACATGAAATTCATCCCTGTGTGCCATGTCCCCTAACACTGCATGTCGTATTTGTAAGTCATCCTTACAGCCCTAAGGTTCCATGTGAGGACATACCTGCATGAGCAGATATGCCCCTGTGCTGGTCAGTTCCAATACTGCCAGTACAAGTGAACAGGAAAGTCATTTTTGAACATGTGCTGGACAATGGTGAAAACAAGTTCCCCAGCTACGTGATGGCTTCACTGAAAATAGGGATGTTTGGTATCTAACATCTCATATTCACAAACCCACCCTCATTCCCGTGGTCGATTTGTGAACACAAGCACACAGAGGGCACCTTGGAGGTGTCACCTGAAAACCTACCACCCAAGACCGATTTGTATCCTCCCAGGGTGAGGGACTTTGCTCTCAGGAGGTCAGAAATAAAACGTAAACGGGTAGAGGGTGTTCATACCTCCTTCCTCAGGATAATCTACTGATGAGCACTCCTAGGCCGGCGAGCTTGAAGGAAGCTCCCACCTTTGAAATGCGAATTGTTCTCCTCACAGGAGAGGAGGCTAACCCCCCTTTGTCCAGAGCCCTTTGGCACTGGGATTGGCAAGAGAATTGCTAGTCGGGCAGGCATTCCCATCCCCAGGCTTGTACCACCCCTAAGGTGGCCTAACTTGATGTGGGCACAACTTTTCAGAAGTGGTCATCCTTGTTGGCACACTTGGGAATCTCTGGGACAGGGTTAGGCCCACTTTCCACAGGAAGTGGTCATATAGGAGGTGAAGTGACCCCATGGGTCAGTAGCCCACTGGCTACCACCCTACAGTCCCCTAACGCCTCTAAATTCAGTATTTTGGGGAGCCCCGGCACCAGGAAATCAGATCCTGCCGATTTGAAAGACAAAGATGGATGTGAAAAGTTGCATCCTGCAAGAACTGAAGACCCAGCATCTGACCTGGTGCCATCCCTGCCGTCCTGCCTGCTGACTTTAACAATTGCGACAAAAGACGACTTGCCCTGCAGATGCGGAGTCCCCTAAACCCGGGACCTGCCAGTACTTCACCCAGGAACCAAGACCTCCCAAGAAGTAGCAGACCTGCTTCCCTGCATTCTGCAGGCATCCAAAGACTGCTGTGAGGACTTCGTGACTGCAGAAATCTGACACCTGAAGACACCACTGCACCCGTCGCTCCAAGCCTGAGTTGAAGTGGGCCAACGGTGTAGTCATGGTCCCCCAGCCCTCCAGAGACCGCGTCCCCAGTGAACTATCAGTCGCCTGCAGTCACTGCACGTAAGCCCCTCTACCGCGACTGCTCTCGTAAAGGAAAACCTGACGGCTAAAGATACCTCTGCACCTCTGCACCCGTCGCCCCTGGGCTATGGAGAAGACCAAAGGTGTCCCTACATCACCGAGTATCGTGAGGCCTGAGCCTCCTGTTGGTTCAGCCTGACTGGCCTCCCAGTCCAAGCCTGCAGCATCTTTACGTGAAGACTGATTCCCATGGAGTAACATTGGGCACCCAACACTGTTTTGCACCTGGCCACACTAGTGCCACTGGTGGTGTTCCTATGGTGCTGCCTTGGACCTTCCCACCACTCACCTGAACTCCTGGAGATTATTCCCAGAAGTCACTGTACTGTGCCTGAATACCGCATTGACTTTTCCTCCCATATGATAACATTGCAGCTTCTAAAAATTGCTCTGAGTGTCGAATTTTTTTAACTGAAAAGAATTTCTGTTTGAAAACATACTTCCCTGAACCAATTGCTTCCGGTGCCTAAACATGTATAAAGATACATGTTTGTTTTATAAATTGCTGTGGAACTCCTTATTCATTTTTGTGTCTCATTTGTTGACTAGTATGTGTATTTGCAGATGTCTGGCACTCAGTGTGGCCGAGCAGCTTTAGGCTTATCACAATCTCTTAGAACATCACCTTGGGATTGCCATAGCAAGCCCTTGTCCACCTATAAGGGAACCCCTGGACTGTTTTCACGATAAACCTAGTTTTGGTATAGCACTTAATTAAGCTCTAAATATCCTAAGAGGTTTTGTTCTCATTCAAGGTGCCCTAGATGCGCTATTGAGAGGTCAAGTTCTCACATAAGTCCTAGGAAACTTGCTCACTCCTCTTTGGACTCGTATTATAGTTCAGCTCCATTCCTCTATCTGGGACTTTTGAGTGACTTGATCGGATTATCCTCTTGCGAGAATATCGCCTATTGAGACTTCCTTGAATGACCTATTAGTTAGGGATGCACTAAAATGTAACATTCTATTCGAACATCTACTACTTCTACATCCGTAATCTTTGAGACATTGCATCACAGGCCACCATCAAGACATTTAATGATTTTAGTACCAGGTCTTTTGGAACCAGCAATGCATTTATTTGCTTCTCTATCATCTGCAAAATCTCCTGCCACTAGACAGCAGAAACAATATAAAGCTCCGGATCGGAACCCTCCGTTCCTTACAATAGATCCACGTCCTGATTAGGTCATAGTGTCCGCATCAAGGAAATTGCACGCCGTTACACCTTTTTCCACTGTTCCCCCAGATAAAGAGAGCAAGTGGTTGGACACAGTTGAAATGAAATGCATGGTACAGCAGGCACAGAAATTAACATACAAAGTGTCACTGCTGTGCTAGGCTGCTACTTGGTAGTGCCAGTTGTTCGTAAACGGGCAAATGCCCGTGGAACTACGGATGCTCTGCTGTCTGAAAGCGACAGCAAAATGATTGATGCAGAAGGGAAAACTGGTTGACCGACTATCAACAACTCACTGGCTTATTGCAAACTCAGGGTTGTTGGCGAGATGCGATAGTGCCCAATGGGGCAAAATGGGGGACCTACTCAAATATTTCCTAGACCGATACAAGCATAGGGCGCGGGAGATTGTCGCTGAAGGGCAAATACTCTCTAACACCGCTATAAGGTTGGCCCTCGATGCGACCGATACTGCGATCAGGGGCATACATTGCAGCATGATAATCCGTTGACATGCTTGTCTCCGTGGATCTGGCTTTAAGCCGGAGGTCCAGCAGCATCTGATTCATGTGCCCTTTGATGGGAAACTTCTGTTTGGGCCTCAGATTTATCGGATGCTGGAGAAAATCAAGGCCAAAGCAATCTGGGCTCACCATTCTCCATTGCCCCATACAACTTTTCGTCACTAACAATTTTGTGGCCGCTCCAAGACTTCCTCCACTGATGTGTCTCCTCATATCAGAGGCAGCAACAACAATCACAAGCCTCCTGAGGATAGCCCAGGTGTGCCATTAGGGGAAACAACACAAAGGTAGTGGTAGGGGTGGAACAGTTAAGGAAGCAGCCCCCCTAAAGCAGTGACTTCTCTCCCTCCCACCTCGACCAGCAAGCACCTTTTGAATGTCTGCAGGGGTTCCTGACAATTGTAGAGCAAATATACTGCCTGGAGCTTACATCCCCCACACACACTCCCTTTCACCACCAAAGGCTCCTCCTACAAGAGAAAGTAGACTCACACTTGTTCAAAAGAGCCATAGAGCCAGTGCCACCCCAACAACGCAGCAAAGGGTGTACTCCCTGTGCTTTCTAATTCCTAAAAAATGTGTGTCCCTGAGGCTTATACTAAACCTCTGACCCCCCCCTTAGCAAGTACGTCCTGTTAAAGCATTTCCACATGGTCACGATCAAGGATGTCATTCCGCTGCTGTGACAAGGAGACTTCATAACTGCCCTCGACCTGAAGGACTCCTATCTCCACATCCCGATTCATCCTGTATATTGCCATGCCTCCGGTTCATGGTAAGTGGACAGCACTTTCAATTCAAAGTTCTTCCAGTCAGAGTCACTACCACCCCATGAGTGTTCTCCAAACGCCTTGCAATGGTAGCCGTTTATCTACGGAGAAGCAGCATTCACGTCCTCCTGCATCGCAACGACTGAATAGTGCAAGCAAGTGTCTGACTCACACACGGATCACCTTAGATCTCCTCCACAATCTGGGTTTTACTAACAATGTAGGCAAATCTCACATTTAACAATCACAAATACAACCGAACCTAGAGGTAATATTCAATTCACTCACCGGAAAGCTTATTCCAGTCCTGCAAGAGTCCAAGCCTTTCAGTTACTGCTGCCTCTTTTTCAACTAAATCGTCAGCTAACAGTCTGAACAGTGATGCAGCTCCTAGTGAGCCAGACTCTACTACATACCCTTTTCCAGATCTCTGGCACATCCTCTGGCTTCCCACTGCTTTGGGGGAGAACTGCTTTACATTCTTTGCACATCAAGTGTATCTACAGCCACACATACCACAAACGGAAAATGTTGCTTAAGCATTTGTTCGTGGTATGTAGTGCTGTAGATTCACATGCCCCCAACCTCTTCCCCAGAAGCCTTCAATTGTTGCAGATATTTTCCCTGTCGTTTTCATACCTCTTCTCCTTGCATGGGCAGCATTGTGCATTTTGATGCTTTTTCCCAATCCTCACCTGCAGTGCAGGAATAAAATCTAACCTTGGAGCTAGTGCCCATGCTCATTATCAGTCATGGTCATCGAACAGCTTGTTCGAGGAGACACAAGTTGTACTCATCTTAGCTCCATTCTAGATAGCAGGAGTATGCACAGCACTATGTGGCACGAAGAGATGCTTACAGAGTAAGTTACATCTTCCATATATTTATATTTGCAAAGTGCTTCGGGGTCCCTCCCAAGAGTAGGACAATTTAGTGCTCATGACGTTTATGAGGATTCGCCCGAAAGAAAATTAGGATTACAGCTAAGAAACCTTTCATTCACCTGTTTCATTGTAGGAGCTGTATTTGTAATTCCAAATCTAGGCTAGAATATTGAGTTTATTCTCCACTCTTGAAGGTGGGAAAGCCGGGTGGCGTGGAGGGGGTGGGGATTTCAAGTGAGAAATCTTTAAGATTCAAACCTTTATTTTACAGATTTCACAGTAAGCGATGACCACTTTCAATTCGAAACTCACATGTTTTGTGCCTTGCAAAATCGTAGATTGATCTCTAGAAGTCCACTTTGTAAATACCATTGAAAGTACCAATCCAAAGTCACTCCTTTTCCTGTGGTGAAATTTGCTCAAGTCATACTAACCAGGAGACTTTCTATTTGATTATGTGGTAATATGCAATATTTCAATCTGGCTATGGCATGTTTAGAAGTTTGCAAGAATCTGCAAGTAGTGCAGGTTCCTATATTAGCAATGGTTTCGAATTCCTCACTCCTTTGGGGTGTGTTTTTTCACCTTCAGTGGGGGACACACGCTATCCAATAGAGAGCAAAGATAAGGGAAGAAATGCATAAATAAGTATGCCTGGTTTATAGTGTTCAAAAATGTTGCTTCTTGCAGGCATGTTTTTCTTGCTTTTATGGCTTTTAATATCAAAGGGTTTACAGTAACGTGTTCTGGGGATTCCACATGTGCAGAAAAATATTATGTTGATGGATTCAGAGACCATACCCATTAGCAGGTCTAGATCAGATATAAGTAGTGTTTTTTTTCTCTTGAAGTGTGTGGCCAGAGTTAGAAAGCCTAAAGGGAATTCTAACTTGCCATTAAAAGGCCTGCATGAGATGTAACTTTTAAGGAGAATGGTACTCAGTTATTGCTTTGAAGACATCCAATGACTCTGCTAGTGCAATCTTCTGTCCTTTTGTACCTTTTTGTGCTTGTCGAGTAAATCCAAGTAATATTCTTGTGGGAATTGTGTATGCGTTCAAGTTTTTTCATGCACATAGCTGATCACGCATAACTTGGACGAGTCCATTTCCATTGTGTTTTTGCTCATCCAATTAATCTATTTCGCCAGACATAAGGCACAGTCATGTCACTTCTGCTGAATATACTTGAACTTATATTGAATACGGTGAATTTGGTCAATGCTTTGTAATCCTTATTTAATATTTTCTCATCCATTGTGCAATTTACACAGTATTCCTTCATTCCAATTTGTGATGTCTGCATTTTAGACCTGTGCTATCTTTGTAATAATGTTTGAGCTAGCTGGTCATCCAAGTTAAAACATGCTTATGTTTAGTGTTTTATGCCCCTCTGATGTTTCTGGTAATAACCACAAATTTAGTTTAGTATGCTTAACTTGTTCGGTGATTTACAGCTAGTGCCATTCCTGAATGACTGCAAAGGTTGTTCTTGATGTGTTCATTTGCATGGACATTGCTTCATATATGCTTTGCTCATGCTGGTGTATGGTTAAATCAAGCATTTTTCATAGACCTCTTTTTCATTCACAGAGGATAACTTGCTGCCAGGTTATCCTATTGCTCGGTAATTTGTTCTCCCGTCCCATTCCTAAGAAATTAAACATTTGTTGTGTGTGTCTGTCGAATTTACATTGCTGTACTACTAGGTCTGCATAACCCCCCTCTGCTCTAACCCCACCTTTATTCAAATGGACCAACCTATTCTCTGATACATTAGGATACTTTTTCAAAAAGTGGAGCAAACTTGTGCATCTCACCAAAAATGTTATTTGTTGCACCTGTGTACCCCATTTTTTAATTAAACTTCCAATGATCTTGCAAATGTGAAGCCGTACACCACCATTCTGTCAGCGGTTTCATGGCACTTTTTGTTAAAGTTCAGACTGTCTTTGAATAGTGTTTCAGTGACATCCCGACATGCAGTAATATTAGGGTTGCAAATAAGTAATTTTACTTTTATACTGCCAGCAGTCTGTCTTTATTGTCTTTGGTGATGTGGTCATCAGAACTGGATCCTGTAGTCAGAGGAGGGCTTTCTAGTGATGTGTGCAGTGGACTTCCCAAATATCTCTTGTGATTTTGTTGTAAAGTGGTTTCCAATTTCACCTTAATCAAAGGCGCCACTTTAGTCTTGTGTACCCTGTGTTCTAAGCTGACAGTATAAAATAATTTGGATGTGTTTGAGGATTCCTTTTTAACAACTGAAATATTTGTCTCCATTGGCCTTATTTTGGTTGATTTGGGCGGTACTTGCCCTCATGATCAGATATGACATTATGAATTGTCCTTTAATTCTTAGCACACTCACCTCTTTTCCCACCCAGAATCTTGCTCCACTGGATGTAATAAGGATATCCATTCAATTACTCAGGCTTTCTCAGCTGAGGAACATTTGGGCTAAGACCTCACCATCCCAGGTGCCATTCTGATCTTATCTGTAATCGCATTGGCACTTGGCTTCCCGAATACTGTTTTTAACATTCAAATTATTGGTGCAGCTTAATAATTTCTTCCCAAACAAATGTGTTCTTGTTAAATCAGTTATTTGTGAAGTCGTTTCTCTTGCTCTGATCTAGAATAGTATCTCCCCTCAACTTTGGACTACATGTCACAATGGTTGTGATAGTGTCATAATTGTACTCCCTGTTTACTGGAACTGCCACTGTGATGATACTGCGGAACATAAGCGCATATACTGTAGTGTCTAATATTGAATTACATTTATTTGGAGGGTTAAGAGTGTAGTCATGCTGAGAACTGGAGGAATTGCATTGAGACTGACGAAGTCCCTGCCATACTGCAGTGTTCCATATAACAAACATGTTTTATTAAAGAATTTTTCAAATTTGTAGTTTCTAATTATATATATTTTTTTCCATTAAGTTACAGATGACATGTATGCAGAGCAGACCGAAAACCCAGAGAATCCACTGAGGTGTCCCATAAAACTATACGATTTCTACCTCTTCAAATGGTGAGATAATCTGTCTTTGCGTGCATGTTACTATGTAGTAAGGTTCATTATCCCAATACTATGTCTATTGGTTACAGTATTTCTAAATTGGTTCGCAGAAGCGGGTAATGTTGCAAGAGTCTAGTATAGCTTTGTTGTGCTGACGCATTCTTTCAGCAAGTGTTCATGCAGCAACACTAACCTGCACAAAATAGATTTTTCCTCCTTTGTTATGATCTGTTTCAGCTACTTGTATGTATGTTTTGACCGCTCTTCTTCCTCATTCAAATGTTTTTAAGTCTTTGCTTGTGTCATGAAAATCTATGCGCACGCCCTGATCACCATACCTTCTGGCTCGCCATAACCTATCGTCTCTCTAAATTCTTATTTGATTGAACTCAAGCCGTTCTTACTGGCTCCAGCAACTAAAGCGGCTTCTAGATTTAATATGAAGCATCGGGGAGCAGAGGGTCATGGAATGCTGAATCTGAGGTTCTAATGACCTTTCATACCAGGTTTTAGGCATAGACACACTTTCCTGTGCCTACGTATCAGGCCTTGCGTCATGCTCCCATATAGTTTGAATGTAAAAGGGTTTTTCTGAGGGTTAGCAGCTCTATGTACTGTTATAAATTACTTCTCAAATGACTGATAATGACTTAGATGGTCGTACCTCAGCACCCCCCACCCCCCCTTCTGTGTTCCTACATTAGTGTCTTTTCCAATGCTGCCTTTTATGTTTCCAGAGGAAACTAGGTGCTCCTTGGTCCATATATATATAGTGGATCACTCGCCCATCCTCGCCACCGAAGGTTCTTGATGTTCACAGATTAACTCATAAAATATTCTTCACCACTCCTAGGCCCTCATGACATTAAAAAGCCTGGTATAGTGCTCCCAGAGTGTGCCCAGACTTTCCTTTCATTTCCATGCTATGGAGAGGGGCTGTAATTTGCACTTCTTAGTACCACATCCCATATGTCTATTTTCAGTTGTCGACACATAATTTATTATTTTATGCATGCTTCAGAGGGTGAGTCCTGGCAAACCACCTTCCAGCCAAGCATGGTCCACATCCAAGATTTCCAAAGTTAAGAGCCAAAGGTTGACAAACGTCTGTGCACTTGCATTGGTCTAATGTAACCATTCTTCATGAGAGCCACAAGAGAAACTCATTCCAACCCCTCTGCCCCCTTACTTTGGTCTTGGGTAAACAGCAGGCAGTGCCATGGTGTTTCCTATGTTCCGTGCATGTTGGCACACACTTGGATTATCTGCCTCGGCTCCTCCGACAGAATGCATCCTTTTCAGAGGTGCAAGTGATGAGCATCCCTGCAGGGATATGACATGCCACCTCTAGCTGAAATAGTCATACCACCCCTAAGAGGTCCAGCAGATTGTACTGTAACTAAATGTTGGTAGAAGAGTGTATATTGGGGATGCTCACAGCTAAATGCCTAGCATTGGTTTTCTCATAGCCTTTTCTAGACAACCTGCTTGTTCCATATAGAGAACCAGTCTCTAGAGAGTTAAACTTCTTTTTTGTTTTAATCCAAACATTATTGCACCCTGGTTCTAAACCTGTCGATATCATAACATTCATATATTACCCAATGACAATAATCATTATGTAGTTACGGTTCAAAAACCCTTTCCATTGAAAAGGGATTGTTTAGCCTATAGCTTTTAGCCTGATTGACTCATTTGTCACTTATATAGCCAGCTAAGTAGCAACCTGCTAATTTTCTTAATGATGTATGCAGGGGAAAAAGTTAATGGGTGGATGGGGCGGTAAAAAAGAAAGAAAAGTTGCCATTCCTTATTAGCTCCTATTCGAAATATCGCTTGCGCTTATAGCAAAACGTACTGAACTGATTTACCCCAAACTTGGCAAAAGAGTAGACCTTCCCTCAGATAGTGTGCTTTCATATGTTTGGCGTAAATCAGTTAATTAGTTTTGGAGGTAGACGCGTATAATTGCTGGATGGGATTTAAACCGTGTATTTCTCTGACCTTTAAAATCGTGATTCAGAAATTTGTGAATCCTATCAATTACTTTATCAAATGTGATCGACTGATAAGGGCGATTACTTCTCTCCCCCTCCCCCTCACACACACAGCCACCATCTTGATATTGATTTTTTTCTTTCTTTTTTTATATCTGTGATGTTCACACTGGAAAATTACTTTCCGTAGCGTGTGGCTGTAGATACACATGCTCTACATACTCCTGCCGTCTAGTGTTGAGGGCTTGGATGCTTGCAGCATCTTTTTCTTCAAAGAAGCCTTTTGAGTCATGAAGTGTAGGTAGTCCTCCCCTAGTTGACAATGCACATTGGCTCAATAGTTAGATTGTTTTTTGGTTTTTTTTCCCATTGGGTTCAGACTTGTACTGATCTGGCTCTGTGTTTTGTGCACAATAGCACCTTCATTGGGCCTTTTCGACCCTTTGATTCTAGTTGTCCTGGAACGAACTTCACAGATCCCTACTCACTTAATTGTTCTATGAACCTCAAAATAGACACTTCACTCGTCACCCTCCGGTTTTGCTTCAGCCCCCACCCAGAGTCTTCCACCACTAGTCTTGGATGTCTTCTCGTCAAGATTGGCAGGTCAGTGATGGAATGGGTGCCCTTCCAATACTGCCCTAAGTGTCACTCACAGTATCCTGAAGTTTGTAACCTCTGCTTCTTGCCTGAGCACAAGAAAAAGTGTCAAACCTACCTTACCTTTCGGTCGAAGAAGGCTCTTCGATACCTATGCAAATGGAGGTGGGCACATCTCAGGATGCAGAGGTGAGATGAAGATTACATCCCCGACATCTTCGGGGAACGCGTCCGCAAGGTGGTGGAAGGAGCTGACCCTTTGGGGGTCCCAGCTGCTGCAGTCCAGCTCAGAGCCGAGCTTGTCCTTTGAATCAGAAGGGTAACGCCAACAAGATGCATAGGCACCATGAGCCAGACAACGTCGACCATGAGTATGGTCACTACCTTGTCCCAACCCATGGCCAAGCAACTGCCCGAAGGACTGGTTGAGCACCTCCCCAGTGGGTCCCATGCATTGAGCATCACCACAGTCATTCCTACTGGATACAAAATTCTGCACCAGGAAAGACTCCTAAGACTCCATGGTTGAGCAGGTGGAGTTTGTCGGTGGTGCAGCTGAGGGTCCGTTTTGTATGGTCTTGGAGTGTGGGATGAGTGGGGGGGCCAATGGGTGGATTAGTGAGAGTGGCTGAGCAGGAAAACGTGATTGGCGTATCAAAAAGTGACAGAAGAGACCAAGATGCAAAACGGAGCAGTAAGAGGAGCAAAAGATGCAAAAAGGGGCAGTTGAAAGGAACAAGGAAGGAAGGAAAGGTTTTTTTCAGCTAAGATTCCATGTTAAATTGCCTTGCCTGGGTAGATAATCATGTTGGAATTACTTCGCATGTAAACAAAGTTGTATTTACCTATGAACTAAAAAGTCTCTATTTTTTCAGTCCGCAGAGTGTAAAAGGTCGAAATGATACATTTTACCTGACCCCAGAACCAGTGGTTGCACCCAACAGTCCTATTTGGTACTCCACCCAACCAATCAGCAGAGAGCAAATGGAACAGATGCTCACCCGTATACTGGTCATCCGAGAGATCCAGGACGCCATTGCTGTTGCAAATGTCAACAGCATGCACTAGGAAACTCTTTGTGGCTGAGAAGATAAAGAAAATATGTAAAGGAAAACTGTACAGACTTTTACACTAATATGATGCCTAACTTTTTTTTTTTTTTTTTTTTTTTTTAAATTGGTGTAGTTTTGAAGCCCTTTTAGGCTTCTTCTGTTTAAAATAAAGTATACAAGAAAACATACCCAATGTTCATCATAAAAAAACTATTAAACAACTTGTTTGAACGTTTTGTGTACTACCTTTCAGAAAAAATATGGAAGCTAAGCAACATTTTTTATTGATAAAAGGGATTTGTGTACTGACGTAGCCGGGCATTTTCACGGTTTTGAAGATCTTGTACCGGCGCACAATAGAGGGCTTGCTCTGCATACTGAAACTATAAACTGTTTTTCTTTTTGTGCAGAAAGTAAAGATGAATAATCATCTTAAATGGGAAAATACTTGACTAGCGTTGAGACTGTAAATGAATAATTATGCGTTTATAACAAAAATAATAAAAAACTATTTCTATTCTTAGAGATATTTTTAGATGTTGTCGTAAAGACATTTTGCTTGTTTTTTGTGGCTTTAGTTCTATAACCTTTAGTGCCACTTATGTGCCTGGTGGAATTCTTGTAACATACTTTGTGTTTCATATAAAGATACCAGCTTGTTTTTAATTTAGTCTTATTCAGTTTTATTTAGAATGGTTACCATATGTTCGAGGCATATGAGCTGCAGATTACACTCTGTGCTTTTTTTGGCCGCCTAGTGTTGGGCCCGGATGTTTGCAGTTTGTTTTTGTTGTAGAAAAGTATTTGGAAGTCACGGGACAGGTGACTCCTCCTTTGGATCATACTGCGCATGGGCATCGGCTCCATCCCCAGATTGTTTTTTTCTGCCGTCTGGCTCGAATGTGTTTCCAGCGCTCCATGTTGGAACCGATTTCCTTCGACGCGCAATCCTCACCAGCTTCCAGAATTTAGTTTCGAACGCATTTCCAGCTGACGCTACTCTTCAACATCGAAGATTTTGATTCCGGTTGTCGGCAATAGCTTTCGGGCCTAACTAGGCCTCGACTCAAGCTCATGGAAAGGACGCCATTTAAAAAGTGTCCTCAATGTGGGTCGAAGTTTCCCCACACCGACCTTCATGAGGTGTGTAGCCTTTGCCTCTCCCCGGAGCACGAGGCCAGAGACTGTTCCGCTTGTGCCTCCTTCCGCTCCAAGAAGACGATCCGGGTCCGAAGAGCTAGGAGAACAATGGCTCGATCTTCAGCTCCGATTCCAGACGACATCTTCGCAGAGGGCGGCGACGTCCCAGAACAACATGGCGTCGACAGCAACTCCGAGGCAGAAGATTCCAAAGTCGAGGACATCATTCCAGCACAGCGGGTCGTAAGTAAGACCGTCGACCCCGACCCTTCCTCGACACATCCAAAGAAGGCTCCGGTCACACCCTCGCCCTCGGGCTCGGATGCACACCGAGACACTGCTTCTACTGCCCCACCTTCGGGCCCGGCTAAGAAGCTAGCTAAGCCTTCCGGCAACTCGGGCTCGAGTCGGCCTCCCCACGGTGCCAAAGCACACCTACCGGCACCGAAAAAGACGACATCACCTACCACGCCGGCAACTAAACAATCGGAGCCGAAGCATACCGCTAGTCCCTCGGCACCGAAACCCAGGTCGGAACCAAGCAAAAACGCTTCGGATTCAAAAAGACCACAGGAACCGGAAAAAAAATCGGATCCTAAAAATGCACCCGAACCAAGAAAATAATCGGAGCCGAAAAAACCATCAGAGCCGAAAAAGACTCCTGCTTCTCCTGTGAAAGACATTGCCAAAAAACCAAAAGAAGCTACTTCGGTGGCAAAACCTCTTCCGCACCAAAAGATCGGCCTCCTGCAGGGGACTTATTTCACCAAGACCCTGCACAAAAGACTATAGTTAAAGATCCAATCACTAGTCGATTAATTCTAAGTTAAAAAAACGACCACTGGATACACATGCACCGGCTCCTCATCCAAAAAAGGACATGGCTACCTCTCCTCTAAGAGTTCCTTCCCCTTCTCCACCTATGCCATCACCACCTGTGCCCCTACCACAACATTCCCCTACATCCTCTATCATACCAGATGATGACAACAGGGAAGTTAGCTCTGATGATATAGGGGGTAATGCAGATGATCCATCTAGGCTCACCTGACCCGTGGGATGATTAGAACACCCCAGACATCCCAAATGTCCCTCAGGACAACATATACCCCTCTAGGCCTTCCCCATCAGAAGACACTATGGGCTTTAATCAATTAGTACACAGAGCTGCGCAGTATCATGGGGTGGACATGCATACAGACCCTGTAGATGAAGACCTCCTAATGGATACCTTTGATAATGCACAAAGATCCTCATCCATTTTACCCATGCTTAACGGATTGATTAAGCATGCTCCTGAAGTTTTCAAAGACCCAGTTAGAACTCTGGTCATAAACCCACGACTAGAGAAGATATATAAAGCTGCCCCTTCACACCCAGCATATATTAAAGGCCCAGTACCACTTGACTCGCTTGTGGCTCCCCCACCAGATAAAAAGTCTAAGCTCCTTGATGCATTGGGGAAAAGAACTGCGTCTCAAGCAGTAACCATGTGGCGTATTGCCAATACACAAGCATTATTGGCAAGATATGACAGGGCATATTATGACGAATTGGAATGCTTAATACAGCACCTCCCTGATAAGTACAAAGATAGAGCAAATGAGCTTGTCCAAGACGGGAAAAATATTACAAACACCTCCTTTCGTTGTGCACTTGATGCAGCAGACACTGCCTCCAGAGCAGTTAACACCAGTGTTTTGTTGCGTAGACATGCCTGGTTACGCATATCAGGGTTCAAACCTGAAGTCCAAAGTGCTATACTAAACCAACCCTTCGATGAGCAACACTTATTCGGACCCAATGTAGATGTATCCCTTGAAAAGGTGAAAAAGGATACAGATACGGCCAAATCTATGGGAGCCCTGCAGTCGCAGGCTCCCAGACATTCATTTCGCCTCTCATCTTACAGAGGCGCCACCAGGGGATACTCTTCAGACGCACCTTCTACCTCGTACAAAGCCCCCACACAATCCACCTATAGTAGGGGCTACCAAAGGGGTGGTTACAGAGGTAACCACAACATGGGCAGAGGTAAAAACAACCCGTCCCGCTCTGCCTCTACTCCTGCCCAATGACTCCCCTCCCCTTCCCCCGCCCCATTCTACATCTGTCGGGGGAAGACTACAGCAACACTTACCAGCCTGGGAAAACATCACATCAGACAGGTGGGTGCTTCATATAATTCAGTCAGGTTACTGTCTAGAACTAACATCCCCCCCCCCCCAAACATACCACCCAGGCAGCGTCCAATGTCTCAGGAACATTTGTCACTGCTCAGGCAGGAAGTCATATCCCTCCTGCACAAAAATGCATTAGAAATAGTCCCAAAGCATCAGCAAAATAAAGGAGTATACTCCCTATGTTTCTTAATCCCAAAGAAGGACGGATCTCTAAGACCTATCCTAGACCTCAGACCTCTAAACATTTACATACAGTCGGATCATTTTCATATGGTTACACTCCCAACAAGTCCTTCCGCTCCTGTTACAAAACGACTTCCTTGTCACTCTAGATCTCAAGGACGCCTGCTTTCACATTCCTCTCCACACAGCGCACAGAAAATATCTCAGATTTGTGCTGGACGGGCAGCACTAGCAGTTCAAAGTGCTCCCATTCGGAGTCACAACAGCACCAAGGGTATTTACCAAATGCGTAGCAGTGGTAGCAGCGCACTTAAGAAGACCGCATATTCAGGTTTTCCCATACCTAGACGACTGGCTCATAAAAGCCAGCTAATACAGCCAGTATGTACAATGCACTCACGCTACAATTCAACTGCTCCACGACTTGGGATTCACAGTAAATCACACCAAGTCACATCTGCAACCTTCACACATACAACAATATCTCGGCGCTACAATAAACACCCAACTAACACTAAACTATCCCTCTCCAGCCAGGATAACAAGTGTACAAACTCTCCCAACAAGATTCAAACTACAACACTCGCTTCCAGCTCGAGTGTTCATGCAGCTCATAGGAATGATGGCATCTTGCATATTAATAGTACCTCATACAAGACTGCAAATGCGTCCACTTCAAGAGTGCCTAGCACGCCAATGGAACCAGGCTCCTGGTCAATTAACCGACCTAGTGTTGGTAGACAGTCAGACTCATCGCTCTCTGCAATGGTGGAGCACCAAACACCTTTCAAAGGGCTGACCGTTTCTAGAGCCAGTTCCTCAAATAATCATGACAGCGGAAGCGTCGCTCTCTGGCTGGGGAGCTCACCTACTGCATCACACCATGCAAGGCAGGTGGACACCGCAACAAAAGTTACTCCACATCAACCACTTGGAGTTACTAGCTGTTTTTCTAGCCCTAAAAGCATTTCAAAAACAAGTATCGGGCAAAGCTGTCTTAGTCCGCACAGACAATATGACAGCCATGTACACAAACAAGGGGGAACACACTCTGCAGCTCTCTGTTAGCATAGCAGATATGGAGATGGGCCATACCACTAAATATCTTCCTCTTAGCTCAACACGTGCCAGGAGTACAAAACACCATGGCAGATCTGCTAAGTCGACAAACAGCAGATTCATGAGTGGGAACTTCATCTGTACGTTCTTCAACCATTCTTCCAAATGTGGGGACAACCTCACATAGACCTCTTCACCACCCACGAAAATTCAAAATGCCCAAACTTCGCTGCAGATATCCATACCCGTTGTCCAAAGGCAATGCGATATGGATGAACTGGTCAGGACAATTTGCGTACGCTTTTCCCCCTCGCCCACTACTTCCGTTAGTAGTAAGCAAACTACAGCAACATTCCCTAACTCATTCTAGTCGCTCCTACTTGGTCAGACAAACTTGGTACACCACGCTGCTGCAACTATCTGTGGTACTACACCAGAAACTAAGCCTATCTCCACGCCTATTAACACAGAACCATGGAGAGATCAGACACCCGGACCTAGCTCAGCTCAACCTAGCGATCTGGCTCCTGAAGTCAGTTTGGTTACCTCAACCTTCCTCCAGAATGTATGAACGTTATCAAAGAAGCTAGACGTCTCATTACTAGAGCATGTTATGCTGCTAAGTGGAAACGGTTTGTGATATACTGTCAAAACAACCACAGAAATCCTTTAGATGTGTCTATTCAACACATCATAGGATACCTATTACACCTTCAAAAGTGTAATTTACCCTACATGTCTATCAGACTACACCTTGCTGCCATTGCAGCATACTTACAGAATAGACAACATCTATCTCTTTTTAGAGCACCAGCTATAAAGGCTTTCATGGAAGGACTCAAAAGAATAATCCCTCCCAGAACGCCACCTGCACCATGATGGAACTTAAACATTGTTCTCACACGGTTAATGGGACCTCCCTTTGAACCATTACATAAACGTGAATTGCAATTCCTAACTTGAAAAGTAGCTTTCCTAGTACCTATTACTTCTCTCAGAAGAGTTAGTGAACTACAAGCATTTACCATTCAAGAACCCTTTCTGCAAATGCATCATAACAAAGTGGTTCTACGTACTAATCCTAAATTCCTTCCAAAAGTCATTTCACCATTCCATCTAAATCAATCTGTTGAGCGGCCCGTATTTTTCTCGCAGCCACAAACAGTCGCAGAAAGAGCTCTACACACCTTCAATGTCAAAAGAGCATTACTGTACTACATCGAAAGAACACAAACTTTTCGTAAAACTAAACAGCTTTTTGTGTATTTTTCGCCACCACAAAGGCAACCCCATATCAAAATCTGGGATAGCTAGGTGGATTGTTAAATGCATACAAATATGTTATCAGAAAGCCAATCGTACGTTAATAATTCCTCCAAAAGCCCATTCTACAAGGAAAATAGGGGCTTCATGGCATTCTTAGGGAACATTCCCCTAGATAATATATGCAAAGCAGCAACATGGTATACACCGCACACATTCACAAAACACTATTGTGTAAATGTGCAAACTAAACAACAAGCCACTGTGGGCCAGGCTGTACTAAAAATTCTGATTCAAACCACTGCAACAGATACGGGTAGTCGCCGCTAAAGGTGGGTACTGCTATACAATCTGCACAGTGTGTAATCTGCAGCTCATATGCCTCGAACGGAAAATGCTACTTACCAGTATGCATCTGTTCTTGGCATGTAGAGCTGCAGAGTTGCACACGCCCACCCGCCTCCGCGGCTGCCTTTATCTGTTCCAGTATTATCTTAATTAGATACAAATCACATGGACATCACTACTTCCTGTAGAGCTCCATCACTTCCCTAATGGCGAAAAACAATCTGGGATGAAGCCGATGCCCATGCGCAGTATGATTCAGAGAAGTCACCTGTCCCGTGACTTCCAATGACTTTTTTACAACAAAAACAAACTGCAAACATCGGAGCCCAACACTAGGTGGCCATCTATGCACAGTGTGTAACTGCAGCTGTACATGCCAAGAACAGATGCATACTGGTAAGTAGCATTTTCCTTTCTTATCTAGGATAATTGGTGGAGTGCAGGGAGAATGTTAGACTAGCACAGGGAGTAAGTCCTATTGCTCCTAGTATTTCTATGCAGGATGTAGAGTGACTACAAGTACTGGAAGTCCATACATTTTTTGACAGTATACCACAAATCCTATTGTGGAGGTCATGTACATGGTATGACACATGCAGGCAACCTGCTTCCTGAGTAATAATGTTAATGACTGAGGTTCGTCCTTAAAATAAAAATGTTATGCTAGCAGGAGAACAACGTAAAACGATGAATAGAATGCTTAAAATACTGTTAGGTGCAGGTAACTAACTTCGGCTCTATTGAGACCATAGTCTGTCTACAGACAGGTCTTGGGCCTACCCAAAAGTATCAGTTCAGCCTTTTGTCGTACTATGCCTTATCAACTCTTGTTCAGTACAGAAGCAGTCCAGCCCAGGCATAGTTTGGCCTTGTTGGGCCTGATGCTGGACCAACAAGGCAAAAACGTGTCTGTGGTCGCTTGCCGTGTACAGAGGTACACGACTTAGCAGTTTGGTCTGTGCTGCCATAGGCACCAAAACAAAACCAATTTGCATATAGTCGGTGTGAAGCACACAATGTGTTCATATTGTCCTTATTTGAGGTTCTGCTCAGCAGAGTAAGTCAGATACCGCTACTCTGCCCATCTGTGCTTGAAAACGACACCATCTTCTCGCACGTTCCTGCACATTGTTACCATTGTCTCACTCCCCCCATCCTCGTCGTAACTTTCTTGCTCACATGCTAGGGGTAACTGAGGGAAAGCAAGATGATGCCCGTCCATCAAAGAGCTAGAGTTCGGGGGCTTTGTAGTCGAAAGGCAAATACTCTCTGAAAAGGGCCTCTTAAGCCCTTTTCATTCTACAATATTTTCTCTGCTGTGCATTGCGAATGCTGCATTCTTGGAACTGAAACGCCCATCGCCAATACTGGAATAGATTTTGAGGAGCCTAGGGCTTTTGGTGGAGAGGGAGAAAAAATTAAGCAGTGCATGAATTTGTCTCTAGGACTTCATGTCCATCATCCATAGTGTTCAAAGTCACTCTGCATTTTAATCCAACACCTCATGTAACAAGAGTTTTTCATCTAGTGTAGTGTAGAATTAGGTCTTCTGTGCTGTTCAATCAACCTTTGAGACTTTCCAAGACATTTGAATGTCAATACATTCTCAACATTTGGAAGTTACGTTTTTGGGTGCACTAACAAAGCCGTCTACAACCATTCTTGCAGTTCTGTGCACTTTGTACCGTATTTAGGCATTCAAACAGTCTTACAGCAACCTTGGTGCATTGAACAATCAGGTCCTGGTTGAATATTACTTACAGACCCAACAACCTTAGCACAATCTGTACTTATTGCTAGGCCTTTTATTTGTATTAAATGAATTTAAACTACCTTTGCATTGTACCTCAACATCTTGTAAAGGTAGTTTTTAACTGGTGACCGTTGTCACAAATTATTTCTTGAGCAGGTTGAGGCGTCAAGCTTTTGAATTCATGAAGCTTTACGTACTCATCAAGCCCAAGATTCATATAAGATTTTGCTCCTAAGTATGTCATTGAAACTTGATCAGCGGAAACCTGCCAACCGTGTGCCAATGCATAGCTTTTGTTGGTACTTGGTGACTTTTAGATCTATTTTCAGGTTGGTGCAGTGACGATGTTAGTAATTTACAGGAGTGTGTTCCTCTGCTTAGGTGAATTTCTCAAGTTTAGTGAGTTGTTGATTACATTATTGGTCTGATGGAATCTAGATCCTCAAACAGTTTAAGGGAGGAAATTATACACTGTAATCTCATCAGGATTTATGGAGCTTTACATTGCATTTACCATGGTTGAAAATGTCATCATAAATTAAGGGTTAGCGGCAGGAAAGGGTACATTAGAGGAGACCCTCCAAAATGCAGACGTTTAAGGTGTTTCTTTGTGATGGGAGTTTCTCAACATGGAACCATTAACAAATGTGGAAGGTCTGGTAAGTGGCATTTCAGGTTGAAAATGAAAGAGAATCTTTATTTCATGAGGTTGTAGAAGTGGGTTCTACACGAGGAAAAATCTCTAAAGTACAGAGATAGACGGAAGTTTACAAGTAAAGAATGTCCGTACCTTTTCAGTGGTAGTAAGAGCTAAATAAATGCAATTTTAAATACACTTTTGCGCACCTGGGGGTATGCAAGTTTCTCCCTAATGTAAAATTCTTCTAAACTACATTTTTGGAAGTAAAGAGTACACCTTAAAAGCTGCATATTTGAATCCAGAAAAAATATGAAAACCTACTATGAATGGAAGAGAAGCACAAGTGAGTGGATTTTTCAACTTTTTCTGCCGTGGTTTTGTTAGTCCTGGAAGAATTAGATTACTTTGTTCTCAAACCTAATCTTAGTGACAGGCCTCGATAAGAATCCTCTTGCACCACTGGAAGCTTACAACCAGCAGACCACAAAAGTCTACCTACTGGGAACAGGAAACTGAGGAATCGGTGAATGCTAGTAATACAAAAGCCCTGTAACCTAACAGTATTTATAACCTTTAATTAATCATCTGGCCTTAAGATCTTTAATCTATGCATCTTGAAAAACGTTAATACATTTTAAACTTGTTTAAAGCATTTTTAAGAGCGTGATGGTAGGAGGCTCTCTTGGGGAGATGTTATTGGCCTAACTTGTGGAGATATTAGCTGCCTACCATGCTACTTTACAGCTTACTTCTCTTACTTGTGAGAGGATCCCTGAACACTCAGGGATTTGCTTAAGTGTTGTTTTCGCTGTAACAATTTAAAATATTATGTCACTTTTCTTTGTAGTATTTGTTACACAATTTATGTGGTACTTGATGCACACTGAATTGTTGATCATGCTTAGCATTTCCTACATCTGGACTATAAAGATTATAGTTGTTCCAGGAAGGTTAAGGACTTGGCACTGGTCAAAGGTACCACGATGACGTACTTAGTAAGGATTATAGGTGCTCAAGTGGAACCTTTCCTTTTTATTCTGGCCAGAATCTATTATATGTTTTTCTGTGTAGAGGGATTCATTTTTATTCAAGCTGGTGCAGTGGTGTGCTTATGGTGTCGGAGCTGAATCAAGACTATGGAATGGCAGACAGTATACAAATACAGAGGGGGTGTCCTCTGGCTGATGCATGAGGTTTGATTACTATGATAAAATCATTTATAAAGGAGCCACTGATCCCTAATGATGAGGGTGTGCCATGGTCTCTTGCAAAAGCTTTTTGGTTAGTTTGGTAAAGGAGTGGCCAGAGTAGAAGGTTCAGTTTTGAGTGTGAATTAGTCCTAGCACGGTTTTTGCAGCTCAATTTATTTCTGCATTCACATGCTGTGCATTATTCCTCCATCTAGTGGTTGGCTCCGGAACACACTCCTTGTTTAGTAGACCTTTCTTGCTTTTCTTTTTTTTGTTTTGTTTTGTTGTGGTGAAGGTCCCCACCATTTGGTGCTTGTTCTATCCTCCTATGACATCGGACACCCTCCCCAGAAGTCCCCACTGTTGGTCGCCATCTTCAGATAATTTTTTTCTGCAGTTGGGTCTGGAAGTATAATGAAGGTCTCCAAGAACCCAGAGGAAGATGAAGAAACAAAACTGGAATCTCATTGAGGAAAACGGAGATCATTGCCATAACAAAGTACGGTTTTCTTTTCCCAGAGGTTCCACCGAATTATAGAGTAAAACATCGAAGTAAGTGTAACTGGCATCAAGGGAAAGGAGGATGAGAGGATGGGGGCAACTTGCTCTGCATGAAAATGAGGACACCATTTTGGTTCTGCCCAGAGTGCCGCCATACATTTGCACAGAGGAACAGCCACCAAGTGTGCAACCTCTGCCTGCTAATAGACCACAAGTCTGATTTCTGCAAGGCGTGCGTGGTGTTTAAGCCAAAAAAGTTTGAACTTGGGAAAAACAAAGACGGGCACGCTCGCCATGAAGGGGCAAAAGAAAACCACTTCACTCAGATCTCGGACCATTGAGTGAAAAAAAGTATAATGCCTCTGAAGAAGCGGAAGGAGAGGGCTCTGATGGCTAAAGAGTTATTGTAGTCGAAAAAGAGCAAGAGGCCGAAGGAGAACGGCGTACAGGTAACGCTGAAAAACAATGGGAATAGTTGGGCTGAAAGCTTCAGACTCTGGACAACACAAGACTGCCTCTGTGCTGAAGTTGTTACTGACCGTTGGCAACTCAAGGTAAAAAGGACCCCTTGGGTCCCATAAGGATACCGCAGGCGAAAAAGCCTTGAATAAACTGGCGTCGAAAGACAGTCGAGAGAAAGAAAAGAAAACGGCAGCTCAGTCAACAGCAGCTGAAACTTTACCAAAAAAAGAGTGCAGCTCCTACACTCTACACCGAAGAACGCACCCTTGAAATTGGGCTCAAGAAAAGACTTATCCAAGTCAAAGTGACTGCAATCCTTAAACAAGCATTTGCAATGCAATAGGTTTCACATTTGTTGGGAGTTGGAGCTATTGGCATTGTAAATGGCAATTTTGTTTTTGTTGCAGTGGAGTGATTATTTAAAGGAAAAAAGTGCACTATATCGTACTCTGAGCTTTTATAGCAAATATACAGTAAAGCTATGGCTATATCACATTTTATTTGGGAAGAAACCTGGATTAGAACCACTGCGTTTCAATACAATATATAGTATCCTCCAAAAAAAAGATTTTCCCACCATCCTTCCATTCTCGCCTTGCATTCTTCTCACACATACCATCAATCATACCACATTGAAGAATCACATTAAAACACATCTGAAATGGCTGGCAAGACGCCTGGCCCTGACGGGTTCCCGCAAGAATACTACGCCGCCTTCCGAGGCACCCTTGCCCCTCACCTCTTGGCCCTTTTTCACCATGCGGCCGATACTGGCTCCTTTCCCTCCGAATCCGACCTGGCCACAATAGTGGTCATTCCCAAGACCCATCCGCCCTGCACGGACTACCGCCCGATCTCCCTTATCAATTCGGAGATCAAACTTTATGCCACCATACTAGCCCAGAGGCTTAAACATCTTTTGTCCGACCTGGTCCATCCTGATCCAGTGTGGCTTCATGCCCACTAGAGGCACCCGTCACTGCATCAGGCGCCTCCACTTGGCTTTGGCTCACCGCGCTCGACTTTCCCCCTACCTGACCCTCCTTTTCCTGGACTTCGAAAAGGCCTTCGACACGGTGAGCTGGGACTACCTGCAGGATGTCCTGGCAGAGATGGGCTTTGGTCCTATCTTCCGCCGTTTTGTCGGAGTTCTCTACGCCAGTCCCCGGGCCTGGGTGCTGGTGAATGGGGTGCTCTCCGAGGCCTTTCCAATTTGCAGAGGCACGCGCCGGGGGTGTCCCCTTTCGCTCCTTTTGTTCGCGCTTGCGATGGAGCCCCTGGCCGTGATTATTCGCCATGATCCACTTGTCCGAGGGTGGGCATGGAATGAGAGCCACATCGATAAAATTGCCCTCTATGCTGATGACGTGGTTCTGTACCTGGCGGATCCAGTGACCTCGGGCCCCAGGAGCCTGCTATCCCTCGCGGCCTTCCGCAAGGTCTCCGGCCTCCGACTTAACGCCGCCAAATCCACACTGGTCCCACTGCACCCGTCGAGTGACTGTTTTGACTGTCAGTCAGACATCCCTCTACGGCACCACTCAGTCAAATACCTCGTGATATGGGTGACCCTGTTACCGGAGCTTGAGTGGGCACTGAATATCGCCCCCTTGGTTGCCCGAATGAAGGCCGATCTTAAAAGATGGCAGACGCTCCCACTTAATCCCCTAGGGAGAAGTGCACTGTTTAAAATGATGGTCCTCCCGCGCTTTCTCTATGTCCTACAGAACACTTCCATCCCCATTCCCCGCGCCTGGTTCCGTGAGCTTGATGGACACCTGACCCGATTTCTGTGGGGGAACGGTCGCCCGTGCATGTCTTTGGCACGCACCCGCATCCCCCCTATGATAGGGGACTGGGGGTGACTCATCTCTTCCTCTACTACATTGCCTCTAAGCTCCTCGTTGTTCATGACTGGTATGCGGGCGGCTGGTCCGACCCAGCTTACCGGGTGAAGCTCGAGGAGACGGGTTTTCCCCAAATACAGGCCCTCTTGTATGGCAGCCCTATGCCGCAATCTATGGCCTCCATCACTAGATCGGTCTTCACGGCTTGGTGGGCTGCTCTGCGCTACACGGACTGGGACCATAAGCTCACTAGACAAACGCCACTGTGGCATGGCACCTGGCTCCGGGAAGTGGCGGCCTTGGATGGCTTCCGTCGGTGGGATCTGGTGGGCGTTTCGGTCCTGGGGGACGTCTGGGTTGGG
Source organism: Lissotriton helveticus (assembly GCF_964261635.1). NCBI lineage: Eukaryota > Metazoa > Chordata > Amphibia > Caudata > Salamandridae > Lissotriton > Lissotriton helveticus. The sequence goes on along the minus strand of NC_136070.1, from coordinate 1,261,129,362 downwards.
GACCACATCCGGGCCTTCGCGGACCTACAGCGGAACCATGCCCTCTCCCACACAGAGCTCCTGCATTCACTGCGAGCTACGTCCAACTGTGAGAGCCCTTATCGCCTCCTCCGTCCTGATTCATTCAGATGCCGCCCGTCCCCGCTGACCAGAGTCTACCGAATCACCGATCAGCCGTGGACCAGTAACAGACTGCCTGGACCCCAGCCATCCACGCGACTTCGCCTTGGGTGACTATCACTGTTTTCATCGACAACCCTGGCCTGATGACGATCCCGACTGACGGGGATCGAAACGCCGTCGACCTTACAGCTTAACTTTATGGCGCCTATTATGTTTTGTACTCCTGAAAAATTTACCCATTCATGTTTTAAGTGATTACAACTTGATCCTTGGAGACATCTCTGTTTTATAATTTCACAAATTGTCACAACGCGCCAACCACGCTGTTCACTCCAGCACTTGCACTATCACTATCACCCACTGTATATATCACTTTCCACCAAGTGCCACCGGGTTGTCACATGATTTGTTCTGTACAGTGCTGTTCAACTGTATTACCATGTGAAAGACCCCCTTTCTCTTAAAGTGGTGAATAATACCCTTTCTCAAAAAAACTTTAGAGACTCCTTTCTGTTTATTTATGTAATGCGTACTGCATACACTTTTGAAATTGTCTTTTAAATGATACCTGTTGGGAATTGTTCTAATCTACACTCTCCCACACCCAACACTTTAGGTACCTGCAACTGCGCCACGTGCTCCAGACCCATCTCCCATTCCCCCTCCTGGAATTGAGTCCGCTAGAGGCCCAGGTGATGATGGGGAACCTGGAGAGGGGAGGGGTATCCCGCATCTACCACTCCCTAGTCAATAATGGCCCTGCGTCCCTGGACACGCTGTGCACTTTTTTGGAGGGATGGTTGGGGCCCCTAGAAGAAGCGGACTGGAGGTATGCCCTTATGGCGCCCAGAACCCTGACCACCTCAGCCAAACTCCATCTGGTCCAGATTTACGATCTCCATGCGGCCTAACTCTCCCCCGACTGCCTTTTTGCGCCCGCTTGCAACCCACTCCGGAATGCCCAAGGTGTAGTTTTGCACCAGCGGATTTTTATCATGTGGTGTGGCTCTGCCCTAGGCTGGCACAGTTTTGGAGGGGAGGGGAGTGGGGCGGGAGCTCACACAAGCCTTGGGGTGGGAGGTTCCTCACGAGCCAATAAGGCTGCTATTGGGGTCTTCGATGGTCTGGATGGTTCCGGGGCGGACAAGCGCCTCCTGGGGACTGCGCTGGCAGTAGCCAAAAGGGACAAAGCAAGGACTGGTCGTGACCTCTGCCGCCCGCAGTGGGGGTGGGGGGGCGGGAGGGGGGAGGGGGGTTGATTGGTGCAGGGCCCAGGAGGAGTTTCTGTCTGAAGCCAGGGGGCAACGGAACTGTTCCATAAGATTTGGGGGAAATGTTTCAATCTGGTACCACCATGATCGAAGCTGTACTGTATGATCTATGACTCTTTCCTTTTGCCCCTGTGAACCCAGGTATGGACTAGAATTGGAAGACCCGATCTATGCGATTCGTCTGTCATAATTTGCTGTGTGATTTGACCGAGCTGCCCCCAATGAATTCTGTATGTTGTTTTGAATACCAAATAAAGTTGATTATAAAAAAAAAACACATCTGAAATGGAATCCTGCTCATTAAACCTATCCATCACAGTTATCAAAGTCATGGTTTAGGTGTTTACACATCCATCACATTTCTTTTCCGAATAAATCTCTTGTTTTGATTCTTGGGTAGGACTCCCAGATGTGTGATGACTGGCCTACGCACGTTTCGGTGTCAAAGAATGCTTTATATCACCTTCTTCAGGGCCACATGAACAATAACATTTTCATCTGTATAGCGGTCTGGGGGTCTATATGCGATTTAGGACATAGGTATCTCAGATTTTGATCGGTGTTAAGAGGTCCAAGACGTTATCATCAGAGGAGGGATTTTCTGAAGGAATACCTCCCTAATTGTTATCATACAGGAGGAATATATGCCTTTGTTCAGAGGCAATCTGAACTGGCAATTTCAACCATGACCAGTCTTTAACCAAAAATTCTAACTCGAGCGTGTGCTATTCCAGGCTCCGTTTTGGAACCCCACACAAAAGGGCTCTCGCTGCGCGAGCCCTAAAAAAAGAAGAAATTCAACGCCTCCTTCGTGGGATGGGAATTAGAATACCATTGAAACCTTCCACAGAAAGCACACAGGAGGATAAAGGTTATGGGGAAATGGAACCCCCTTTTACACAAGAGTTCTTCGGCACGGCCGAGGACACAGGGTCTATACCAGGATGTTGGTTTCAGAAGGTGTTGAAGAAAAATAGTAAGACCTCGAGGCAGATTCACCCAAAGAAGCCGTAGACACTTATCCGTCGAGGCCATTTCCTCCAGATGATATTACCTTGTACAATCGGCTAGTTAAGAAGGTGGCGGAACAGTATGGAATCCAACTGGTCAAGGAACAGTCACAAATTCTTTCCTACTAGTGACACTACTTCCATCATAAAATAAAAGCCACTGCCTTCCATGCTCCCAAGCATCCGGGATCAGGGGAAAGAGAAGTTTGAAAACACGGCAAACCTGCAAGTCAGTGTCTCAGAGGGTGAGAAAATATATGAACATTCCTTCAAGGACCCACCTTACATTTGGGGTAATGGGGTGGTGGATTCCATCATTATAGCCACTGACCGAATGAGAATAAATATACCAACAACCTCCGGATAGAGACAGTGAGAGGAGAAAAATCGGGGGGGAAGGGGGAGTAGAAGAGGAGCAGCAGCCCAATGGTGCATACCATATTCCAAAGCCTTGCTTAGCAGGTGTGTCCATCAGTACTGGGAGGAGACCTCTGCTAGAGCAATACCAGAAGATGGCAAGTGCCCTCAGAAGAAGGAAGGAACATAGCCAACACATGCTTAAAGTCTGCATTTGATGCGGCAGGCACAGCAGCAAGACAGCTGGTGAGAGGAACTAACATAAGATGCCCCATGTGACTAAGAATCTTTAGACTAAAAAATAAGGTGCAGGTCTTCAACACCCCTTTTAACCTCTTCGATGCGAATGACAAAGCCAGCTCGTCATGGGCGTTACCTGCGCTACGCGGATGACGAGCTGGCTTTGTCATAAACAGCGCGATTTTTAAAAATCAGCGCACAGCGGGAAAAAGCGGTAGCGGTTAACGGACAATTCCTTTTCAGTACTTCAGCAGATGACACACTTCGACAAATCAAAAAAAGATAACGACACAGCCAAGTCGATTGGGCCCCTGCAGGTTAGGGTCCAGCAGAGAAGGGGAGCCACCCCCCATAAGAAGACAAACCTGAAGAGAAGGGTTTCAAACCATGGCATCAAATCAAACCTTCCAGCACACAGGCCAGACACAAAAATTAACATCACAATGGGAATTCCATGTGCAGAGACTGTCCTTTCGTATGCGAGAAAGGGGCAACGACCAGCCATTAAGAGGAGCTGTAGTAAACCAGTGACTCACTAGAATGGTACTTCCACCCACACACACACCTGTGGGGGAGAATAGGTGATTTCTCCGGGAGTGGAAGGAGGTCGCATCGAACCAATGGATTATTAACATAATTCAACACTGCTATTGCATAAAATTGGAAAAACACCCACCAGCACACAAATGGAAATGTGTGGAAATCAGCATCACCTACTCTATTGATTTGTTTTGATTGTATTAAAATATTTGTTTCCACCACACACAAACAAATGTGCTTCATTTGTGCTTTCCTAATTCTGATCTATTCTTAAATATGTGTACAAGTAATTTACTGGCATTTAAATGTTATTGTGTGCTAGAACAAAATAACATCTTGCAGCCTTTCCCACCCCAGGTACCCAGCAAGATTGTCACACAAAGCCTAACATTTGACCTCTGCCTTTGAATGCACAGCGAATGTGTCTAGATAAAAACATTTGAATGCCTGTTTCTTCCTCATTCATTTCTGAACTCCAACAGGGTTATTTTTTTTTTGGGGGGGGGGGGTCCTTCAGCACTCGCACTTCCAGCACCTATGGCATGGTCATGAAATTGAGGAACAGTATTGTTTTAAGTTAAGCTACTAGTAAAGAGCACTGATGAAAGTAAACAAACTCTTAGGCAGAGCATTGTTCCTCTCAGGCATGCAGGATTAGCGGCAACGATACATCTATTTATACACAGTCAAAGCTAAAATCTCAAACACAAATGAAAATCCCCCAAATCTTCTCATGCTGGTCAAAATTGCTGAGATCTCTCTCTTAAATTCACTTGAATCTTGGGTTTGAACTGGCTATATATATATATATATATATATATATATAAAATCAGATAGGGTATACAGCAAATCCCCAGGGGTGCAAAAAAACAGGTTCACGCGCCTGTTGCGCCTCAAGAGCACTGTATGTAGCACAGCCCCTGATAGATAACTAGTTCTGTCTGAGTGTGGTGTTTTGAGTTTGATATAGAAGAGTTTAAATTTGATGTAATCTTGTAAGAGAATCCAGTGGAGTGCCAATCAAGTCAGATTCTTCTATTTTGCAATCTTTCAATTGCATGTAAAGTGCAGAATTATAAACAATTTAATCATACACAGTTCTATCATAAAGCTACTTTCCATCTACAAACGATAAAAGCTGATTTCATTAAAAACAGAATCTGTGTAAAGTTTTAAAAACCTGTCATCAACTTTCGCTGTTCCTTAAGCCTTACGGCTGACCACAAAAACAATGTGATACAATAGCACACAAACTGATTCCCAAGCATTTGGATGAAATAAAGTGCAACCCAACACTGTCTAAAAGTATGACTCCGTACAAGAGACACGATACATTTTCTGCTTGGCTCATCATGGAATTTACAGAAAAAACAGGTGTAAATGTGATTGTGAGGATGAACCATCCCATGGGCATTGAGGTAAGTCATGTAAACCGTACCTGCTAGCCGGGTACCCCAGCATCAGAGGAATGTAATTTAGTCGGAACCTTACTAATATGAAGCGGTATTGTAAATTGAGAACCTGTCCCAAATAGGAATGCGTATCCAAGGGGATGGAGAGTGAAAATTGGTAAAGATTCACTGAAGTATTCAGATGATGGGCCTCCCTTTTTAACCGCATAGCTTTCAGGCAGAAGGCTTCCTTAAGCTTCGCTTTAGTTGTCAATCTACATCTGGTTGGATTTTCGTAAAGTTCCAAACAGCCCAGTGCCCCTACGGTAGATTTTACATAACGCAGCCATATAAATTGATCAACATGATCCAGCTTTAGACAATCCCTCAGGATGTTTTGCTTTAATTTTACCGTCTCTCTCTCCTCCAAATGGAGTGCAAAAATATAATTGGAGCTAAACAAATCACATCACAAATAAATGGGGCCCCCAAGTCAGTGTGGCAATGGTAGTTGGAACATGTCCGTGGGAGGGGGAGTAATCTTTTGTAAAATCCGTCCTAAATACGCTGTAGAGTATCAACATTGACCATTGCCCAAATCACTGCCCCATAAGTGGCCCTGATACTGCTTTGGCCTTTTACACCTGCAGAATTTTTGGGATTGGTTAGACCCCAGTTTCTTGTATAAAGCTGAAGATGGCCATTGTGCTTTTTTCAAAGAGGAGGCCTCTGTTTGCTACCATGCAATACCATGTTAGGTTTTCGTCAAAACAGATCCCCAAATACGGAAAGGTATGTACCACTTTCAGCCTGCAGGCTTCTATGAGAACTGACGGGCGTTTCTTTAGCCGTTGGCCTGCCACTAATATGTTTGTTTTTGCCTCATTAACTCTGAGGTCCATTTTCTTCATGAAGCTAGTATAAGCATGAATTAGGGTCTGCAGTACTCTACCCATTCTTGCAATTAAGTCCGCGTATAGGAGGATAGGAAGTGGAGCGACGTTTATGTGTGGAATATCCATTGTAGACCCCAACAGTGCGGCCTCCACCCATTATTGTAAAGTGAAAAGAGGAAAGGGGCGAGGACTCAACCCTATCTAAACCCCCTCTTGATTTTGCATGGTCTCGTAAGTCCCCTTCCCTACCATACCAAACACTAGCCGATGCCTGGGAATACATCTGGCGGAAGAAAATTATTATGGGTTCGTCTATGCCCATTCCATAATGCCCCATAATTTGGAATGCGAGACGCATTTAAAAGCTGCTGAAAGGTCGGTAAAGGCCAGGTACATTGTGCTCCATCTTAGCTGCCATGTATTTAGCCATCACCAAGCTAAAGTTCAAACACTGGTCAGTGGTTCCTCTGCCTTGTTTAAATGCGTATTGCACTGGGATTAGTAAATTGTGGTCCTCTGCCCAATCCTCAAGCCTGTTTAGCAATGTACGGCCCATTAATTTAGCGGTTCCATTTAAGAGCGAGATGGGCCTATAATTATAAGGTAGGTTGTTGTCCTCCCTTTTGTGTATGGGAATTAATATGCTCTTCTAGGATTTTTCAGGACCCATTTAAGCTATGATGTTAAAAGTGTTTGTCAAGAGAGGGGACCATATCGCTTGTTGTGCCAAAAACACGTCTATCTGCACTCTCTCCGGTCCTGGGGCTTTGCCTGGGGCGCTCTGTGCTAATCCACTTTTCACCTCTTTAATGTTAGAAACCAGTGATATGTTCATCATGGGCGGGGGTTGTATTAACCCGGCTAGGAACGGACTCTATCTTGTTCAAATATTTTACTAAAATGGGCCACCCAAGCTTCCTCTCCAACATGAAGGTCTGACATTGAAACTCTGTCTTTGGCAAGGGGAGGGCTAGTCTGCTCCTATTCTCACCGTCTAATAGCGGTTTGACCGGCCGCCCCTCCCTTGGGGCCTGCATGGTTGTGCTTGTGCTTCCAGCTGTAGTCCGCTTTCCACGAGTCCCTATACTTTTATTTCTCCCTGCAGATGCCCTTAGAGAGGGTTACTGTGGTGCAGTTCAAGTGGGAGAGCAAGGCACTATTCAGTCCGTGTGTGTGTGTGTGAAGCTGAATGCCTGTCTGCACACCATCTCTTCCCATGTTGCCAGAGTACCATTGTGAATGCCCCAGAACTCCGGGGCTCCTAAGGGCTGGTGCGTGTTGTCTGGGGGTACATAGAGAGCTGAGTTATGATTCCCATATGTAAGACCTGTGCACACTCTAAAAGGCAGAGGGACAGTGTGGTGGTACTAGCAGTAGGCAGATCTTGACTGTTCTATGGTTCCTGAGGGAGGCCTCTTACCATGTTTCCAGAATTATCTTGGGTATTGAAGACTCTCAGTGCCTCCTACATAACTGAAACAAAAGCTTGAAGTGGTGTTCTGAATCTGTACTCTGTATCCAGGTTACGAAGCAGAGAGGTAGTATTTAGGGTGGTTGCTAATGTGGCATGTGTCGGGTGTAGATTCCATGTGAATTGCTTTTCTTTCATCCTCATCTCCAGATGCGAAGTTTATGGAAGTGGTCACACCAAGTCCTTGTACAGGTAATCCTCTTTAATAAGAAAGTTATCGGTAGAGACCCATCCCCAACCAGGTAAGAAAGCAACTGACATGGAATCTACATGCAACACTGGACTACTGGCGAAGTGGTACAGTGCTGCAGAAAGAGAGGAAGGACTGCAGACTACATGTTGTTCTGTAGTAGGGGATTTCTGTGTATAGTCATAATCTAGTGAATAGTCCCGCCCATGTGCGAGGACCCCGGCAATCAAAAATAATCTCTTAAGTTGTCAGAAAATTGCAGAACTGCAAAGACACTTAAGAGAAAATTTAAAGACAAATAATGCAGCCTATATCCACAGGCTACACTGTCCAGTACTTCAACTAGAAAATTCCACCAAAAATCCACAACAGCAAAGCCTGTCCAGATTTCCCTTGCTTTAACAGCAAAACCCCTCAGAAATGATAGAGAGGAAGGCATGGACAGACAAGCCCCATAGGCTGCCATTGTGTGGCTTAAATAGGATACTGTGCCTTTAAGAGAACTTTCCAGAACTTCTCCCAGTATCCCAGAATGCACTGCAGGTCCCTCTTACTTTCAGTTCTTTTTTCCGGCTCCTGCTTACAGGACCCTGGTGCATTGAGCTCTCCCTTTTCAAGGGTTTATTGGAGTTTTTTGTTCACTTTTTGGATTTAAAAGTGTTCTCAGTGATTCTTGGTGATTCCTTTTCACTTCTGTGTGTTTGTTCAGGCTTTTAGGGCTCTAAAATGCCTGCTTTATTCGACAAGTGCCCAGCATGTGGAAGGAAGAAGGCCAAGACTGATACCCACGACGTCTGCATTCTTTGCCTCCCTGAAGAGCATGTCCCTGAAGATTGTGACATCTGCCAGACCTTTTCTACAAGGACCCTGAGGGAAAGGCTGAAGATTAGGCTCCAAGGCCTGGAAGAGAGGCGACTGCAGGCTGCAGGTGGGTCTGGGCAGGCTGGGAAGGCTCCCTCTGCCCCTGCTGAGGCCTCTGGGGGGCTCCCCAGAGGCAGGAAGACCAGCAAAAGGTCCCGGTCGCCGTCGATAGCTTCGACGACGACGTCGAGAGGGATGACGACTGTGTGCTCCCCTTCTCCCCGGGGCTCCGGGTCGAGACAGCGTGGAAGATCGACGTCGAGAGGCCTGGCTAAGCCGTCGAGGTCACCGTCGACGACGTCGTCGTCGAGGCATCGCCGTCGACGAAGGCACCGGCGCTCGCCGTCGAAGCGACACCGCCGGTCGCCGTCGACCAGTTCGCCGTCGACCAGTTCGCCGTCGAGGGGATCCTCGACGTCGAGGACTGTGAGGAAACGGTCGTCGAGGAGGAAGAGTCGACGCTCGCCGTCGAGGTCTGACCGCTCGTCGTCGAGGGGACGACGCTCGTCGTCGAGGAAGAAACACTCGACGTCGAGGAGACGGCGTTCGACGCCGGAGTCGAGGGATCGCCGTCCCACGCCTGAAAAACGACGCTCGACGTCGAGCAGGAAGAGATCGGCGTCATCAAGGATCTCAACCTCCTCTAAGAGGCGCAGGAGGGATTCTGGCGCCAAGAGTCACGCTGGATCTGGCGATGGCCGTCGGGGGCGTCGCTCACGCTCTGGAGGGTCTGGATCACAGGCCCCTCCCTCGAAGAAGTCAACGGGCACGGTGTACTCGGTGGTATATACACCGCCAAGGCCTGCGACCCCTCCACCTCTACCGAAGGAGGCTCCTCCGGTTAATCCGCCGCTCCCCTCCCTTCCTCCGCTGCCTCCTGCGGGGCAGCCTCCACCGTCGGTTCCCCCTCATAAGCCACCGAGGTCGGTGTCGCTGCCTCTGCTTCCAACACCTCCTAAGGGTACGCCTACTCCGAAGCCCAAGGACAGGCCACGGAAGACGCCTCCACGGAAACCGGTGGAGCACCCACGTGCCGGGAGGTCGCGCTCCCGCTCCAGGAGAAGGGAACGTTCGCGTCATAGGTCTTCCACACGATCTAGACGGCGCCACAGGAGACACGGGTCTCGTTCACGGACCAGGTCATCTGGGACCAGGGACTACTCCCCGACCTTGTCGGATTCACCGGACACGAGGGTTTCACCGATCGATGATCTGGTGTCCTTCCAGGACGTGCTGTTACGTGGTGCGGCAAAATTGGGCATTACTTTGACGGTGCCCACTCCAAAGACATCGGTCATCTTCGAGACGCTCCATCAGAAGCATTTGTCGCGGCCGTTACTGCCACTGGTGCCGGGTCTGGAAGAACCGGCCTTGGACCTTTTCCTCACTCCAGCGGTTACTAAGGCGGCGACTTCCAGGCTGCAGAAGAAGTACCGGGCTCCGGACTCGGACCCGGCCTTTCTAAGGCTGGAGCCCCCTCCAGACTCGGTGATTGTGATGGCGGCGCGCAAGCAGCATGCCACCGCGCCTTACTCCACGGTTCCACCTGATAAGGAGTCTCGGTGGTTGGATTCGTCTGGGAGGAGAGTTTGTGGGACCTCGGCGACCTCAATGAATGCTGCTAGTGCCACTGCCTTGTTGGGTCGGTATGACAGAGCCCTCTGGGAATCCCTTCAACAGTTTGTGGAGCTCCTACCGCGGGACAAGCGGGAAGACTTCCAAGAGGTGCTAAACGAAGGGATGTTGGTGGCGAATCAAGTCATCAGCGCTGCAGCCGACTCTTCTCTGCTGGCGGCGCATGGTTTCTGCCACGGAATTAACCAGCGACGACATGCATACTAGGAGAAGTCTTCGCAAGGTGGGGAACTCCAGACGTAGATCTGTTCGCCACCGCAGAAAACAGCAAATGCCGAGACTTCGCCTCCAGGTACTACCAGCCGGGGACGCTGGGGAATGCGTTATGGATCAACTGGTCGAACAGCTTTCTGTACGCTTTTCCACCCATTCCCCTGATTCCGACGGTTCTCATCAAGCTGTCCCAGTCCAGGGCGCGGATGATACTGATTGCCCCGGAATGGCCCAGACAGTGGTGGTTCACGGACCTGCTTCACCGGTCTCTCCTTCCTCACATTCGGCTGCCGTGCAGACCGGACCTTCTCACGAAGTTCGGGGGGCTGATGTTGCACCCCAACCTCTCGTCTTTGAGTTTGGCAGCATGGCTCCTGAGATAGTGCAATATGGTCATTTGAATCTCCCTGCAGATTGTATGGACATACTGAAGGAGTCTAAGAGACCTTCCACTAGGACTTCCTATGCGTACAAGTGGAAGAGATTTTGTATCTGGTTCAGGTCTAAGAACTTTGATCCGACGACTTGTAAGGAGGATGTCATCCTTCCTTATCTTCTACAGTTGGCACAGTATGGCCTTAATGTCCATTCTATTAAGGTTCATCTGGCTGCTTTGACTGCCTACAGGAAATGCCCTTCACAGACTTCCTTCTTCCAGATCCCTGTGATCAAAGATTTTCTGGAAGGCTTGAAGAAAGTATTCCCTCCTGTCAGGCTTCCCTCGCCTTCATGGGAATTGAATGTGGTGCTGTCCAGATTGATGAAGGAGCCTTTTGAACCTATTCATAAGGCTTCGTTGCAGCACCTGTCCTGGAAGGCGGCGTTCCTCGTGGCCATTACATCGGCCCGCAGGGTGAGTGAAATTCAGGCGTTGTGTTGCCAAGAACCTTATACTGTATTTCATGCTGCTAAGGTTGTTATGCGTACTCACCCTAAATTTCTTCCCAAGGTTATTTCTGATTTTCATGTTAACCAGACCATAACTTTGCCTACGTTTTTTCAGAATCCTTCATCTCCAGCGGAAAGGTCCTTACATTCCCTGGATGTTAGGAGGGTATTGAAATTTTATCTGGATAAGACCAAAGATATTCGTAGGTCTGACCAATTGTTTGTCAATTATGGCTCAGTCAGGACAGGTCTTGCGACCTCTAAGCAGTCTATCTCTAGGTGGATTGTGTCCTGCATACAACTATGTTACCAAAAAGCTAATAAGACCTTAGGAGGTAAGCCTAAGGCTCATTCCACCAGGGGCAAAGCTGCCACGACAGCCTTGCTCCGTAATGTTCCGATTGCAGAAATCTGCAAGGCGGCCACTTGGAAGTCGGTTCATACCTTTGCTAAGCATTACTGCCTGGACACTGATGCCAGGGCAGACGCTCAGGTTGGGCAGGCTTCGCTGCGAAATCTGTTCGCACAATAGTGGTGTTAATTCTCTTTTCTCCACCGCCGCTTTGGTGTGGGGATGGGCTTGCCATTCTATTCACTAGATTATGACTATACACAGAGATCCCCTACTACAGAAGGAGTAGTTTCTGTCCTGTAACTCCAGTTCTGTAGTAGGGGTATCTCTGTTATAGTCATAAGCGCCCTCCCGCCTCCCCGGTGGAGAGAGATGTTCATTTAAGGAATGCGACAGGTCTGGCGTGTTAGTTCTTCAAAAAGAACTGAAAGTAAGAGGGACCTGCAGTGCATTCTGGGATACTGGGAGAAGTTCTGGAAAGTTCTCTTAAAGGCACAGTATCCTATTTAAGCCACATAATGGCAGCCTATGGGGCTTGTCTGTCCATGCCTTCCTTTTTCATTTCTGAGGGGTTTTGCTGTTAAAGCAAGGGAAATCTGGACAGGCTTTGCTGTTGTGGATTTTTGGTGGAATTTTCTAGTTGAAGTACTGGACAGTGTAGCCTGTGGATATAGGCTGCATTATTTGTCTTTAAATTTTCTCTTAAGTGTCTTTGCAGTTCTGCAATTTTCTGACAACTTAAGAGATTATTTTTGATTGCCGGGGTCCTCGCACATGGGCGGGACTATTCACTAGATTATGACTATAACAGAGATACCCCTACTACAGAACTGGAGTTACAGGACAGAAACTACTCCTTCTCAGTCTACTGACAAGAGCACTAGAAGTAGCCCTGGGTGTGCAGCATTTCAGAAGCAATCTATGAATATTGTGTATTCTGTGTCCGGACTGAAGGCTCTGTTTATGCTTCTCCATCTTTACTGCTACAAACAAACAGCAGCCAATGAAAACATTATAAATAATAAACTTCATTTCCTATGAATACTTTCAACTTAGTCATGTCCCCCAACCACAAGACAGTCCTTAGCACTATGTGATTGTGGACAACGTAGTCCGTCCTCTTTCTTTGCGCCTTCCCCCTTGAAAAAAAAGTCAACCGTCCAAAGTCAATAGATCACAACATACCAAAGGTCAACTCCAACCGCTATCTGGACCCAGTATAGTGTACTACAAACCACTTCCGTCAAAAGAGACAGTGCTTCCCTTTCTCATTTTACAGGTGATGTACATTTCATATAACATATGGTAGCTATAGCATCTTGATCTCATTATATCCTGAAATCATTGTGCTCTGTCCCTGATAGCTATTCATTCTCAATATATCTTTGTATGGCACACACCACTTAAGTGGCATAACAACTTACAGTGTATGGTGCCAACAAGCACAATAGCGCCACCCTTCCTTCATGGCACCAGTGTTGCAGCCTGCTCCCTTGCTATGTGCCTTCTCCAGGGAGTTCAGCCTAGTCTCTCTCTTTGTCCTCTGTGTAGACTCTCAAGGTAGAGAACAGCCGCTTCATCATTGACTGGATGTGAAATTCCCCTCAGATCCCTCCAAGATGCCGTTTTGGGGGCTGTTGGGGAGTCCCCAATTCGAAGGGTTACAACTGATCATAGATCTGCTTTATTTGCTGGCAGGTTCGCCGGTCACTAAATGTGGTGGGATGCTCCCCTTCGTTGGCTGTGTAGGTTGAGTCCAAGCAAGCAAGGATCCTTCTGGTCAATTTACACACTTCTGCCACCAGCCCGGGGTGATGAACCATGTCCTCTGCTCCTCGGTGGTTCATTGTTCATTCCAGTGTGTAATTCAACATCTTGGAGGGTCATCTCTTTTAAGGGCTGAAAAAATGTAATGACATTACATTGAAATTTATTAAACATGTTTCAGCCACATATATCTGAAAGAGACACGTTAGTGATAGATTCCTTACCTTAGAATATCCCCAGGCGTCAGACTGGATCCGGAAATTTTTGCGTAGCAGTACCCTTGCGCGTCGGTAGGCGTCGTCTGCGGCTCCGCGTCCGTCGTCAGCGTCGTGGGCGCCGTGATGACGTTGTCGGAGTACTTAGACGCCGCCTCCGCGTGCTGACGTCAGTTCTTCTTTTTTCCGCGCCAGCAGCGCAGATCCGGAAAAAGTGGTACCTTAGTCACTTTTTGACTAAAACTTTTTGATCTTTTGATCATTCTTTTTCTAAGCCTTCGACTCCGAACGGTGCCGGTAGGGATGCCAGGTTTTAAGCCCTGTAAGGATTGCGACCGGCTGATGTCGGTCACCGACCCTCTCCGTCGGTGTCTCCACTGTCTCGGCGTCGACCACGACGACAAGACCTGTTCCGACTGCCGGGCCTTGACTTCAAAGGCTAGACGGGAGCGGTCCCGTAAGCGGCTCGAACTCCGGCAGTCGGCCCCACGCCTAGAGAGGTCCGGTCCGGACGGAGGTCGCGGGACCGGTCGCGGGAGCGGAGCCCTCATAGCTCCGGGAGTCGACATCACTCCTCAGGGTCGAAGTCGTCAGGTAAGCACAAGAAGTCGAAGAGACGTCATCGCTCTTCCGACTCCCCCCGACGCTCCGGGGGTTCAGGTGCACCGCCCACGCGGCTCCGTTTGAGTCGCAGGCGCCGCGTCCGGCCTCATACCCTCCGGTCCCTGGGCCTAACGCGACGCCGGAGGAGATCGAGCGGTTCCTCATGGCCACGAGGTCTCTCTCTCCTCCGACGGGCTCCGCGGTGCCTTCGGGCCCAGCGGACCCGACTGGGGGTCCTAGCGAGTCGGGGGCTTCTGCCCCGACGCCGTCGGGTACTTCGGCTCCGCCGGCGCCGCAGGGCCCCGCTGGATCCGGCTCCGGATCCGGGTCGTCGCCGGTGGACTTAATGACCTCCGCGGCGTAGACTCCACAGGTGTCACCCCCGGCGCCGTCCTCGGGCGGCGCCGTCCCCGAGGCCTCCCTCGACCCGGTTCCGGCGCCACTTCAGACGCCGTTCAGAGAGTTTACATTCCATGAAGCGGACCCATCATATTCTTACCCTGAGTACCAGGAGATGGGTGATGAGGAGGATTGGGAGGGGTCTGAGGACCCCCTGGCACGTGAATGCCAGTCTCATGAGGACTGGGCAGGTGAACTTGGGGAGGCCAGTGGTATTGACACTTCGCCAGACACTGGCTTTGTCTCACCTCCTACCGTGGCTACGGAGGAGGGGGCAACCTATAGTGTGGTGTTGATGAGGGCGGCCAAGGCCTTAGGCCTTGAGCTCCCCGTCGCGGCCGTGAGGACTAACCGCCTCACTGAGGTCCTTAAGCCGCAGTCATGCTCAGTCGAGCCGACAGCTATGAGGGTTATATTAGATACAGATGAAAGGCGCTCTACCTATGGTAAACGTTATGTATTCGTAGGAAAGTAATGTCTGTGGTGTGGTGCGTGAAGAGCGAACGGAATAACCCTAACCGTTCTGAGAAAATCTGAAAGACCGTCAAAAATGAATAAGAGCAATGCTCTCGCAACCACAAGGCAGTGTGAACAACATACAAAAGTATTGACAATAAAGTGGAAAACAACAGCAGATCTTATATTCTCAAATTTCCACAGGGGTTTATTGGATCCACATTCAGCCGACACGTGTTTCGTCGTGTTCAAAAGTGGAGTCCACACGACTCTTCAGGGCTGGTAAAAGACCCAAGCATCTATGGGTCGATGCTACACGTAGGTATGGTTGAGCGTAGAATCCTGTATGACAATTGATGGGTAATCAAAGTTTAAAAGATCCAAAGAACTATGGTTCCGAGTTAGGAATCCAACTGGTTTTCTGAAGTGGGCGCTCACTGAGGCGCATTAGTACAAAGATAAACGCAACTCGACACGTGTCGAGCCTCTGCTGCCGTTTAACCAGGCCTTAACCGACGTTCTTTTGGGCACTTGGTCCAAGCCCGCTACGGGTTCGCTCGTAGATAGGAACGTGGCCAGACGCCACCGCCCGGCTCCGGGCGACCCATGTTTCCTGTCCACCCACCCCACCCCCGAGAGCCTGGTCATCCAGGCCTCCAATTCCCAGACTGCATTTCCGTCGGCTCCGCCGGACAGGGAATCCAAGAGGTACGAGCAGTACGGTAAAAAGATCTTCTCCTCCCTTAGTCTGGGACTGCGGTCTTCCAACACCGCATGCCTCTTGGGCCCCTACACCCACTCTCTGTGGGATACGGTTGCGGAAGTGCTGCCAGAGTGTCCGTTGGAGGTACGGGCCAAACTCGGCCAAGCCCTCGTGGAGGGCCGGGATGCAGCCAGATATTCTATCCGGTGTGGGCTGGATACCACCGACTCACTAGGTAGAACGATGGCAACGACAGTGGCGGTCAGACGCCACGCCTGGTTGAGGTCCGCCAACTTTTCGGCCGATGTCCAAAATACACTGATGGACATGCCGTTTGATGGCCGTCGCCTTTTTGGCGACAAGGCAGACCATGCGCTTGAGCGCTTTAAGGACTCCAGGGCTACGGCCAAGTCCTTGGGCCTCTCGGCCCCGCGCCAGCAATTGGCTGCTTTTCACTCCTTTCGTGGCCACGGAAGGGGTGTACCCACACGTGCTGCCAGCCACGCTCCGCAGGGTAATACCCAACGCGGTGGCGGCCGTGGAAACCGCCGGGGCGGCGGTTGGGGTCAACGGCGAGGTCAGTCCACACCTTCCCCCGCAGCATCCGCCTCAAAACCCTCCTAGTCCGTGCTTTCAGGCCCATGTGACGCCAGTGGGGGGCAGGGTTCACCATCACCACCTCCACTGGCGCACTGTCACGTCGGACAAGTGGGTGCTGCACATCGTCCGAAGGGGCTACCCCCTCCCCTTCGAGGCGACTCCTCCAGCCATGCCACCGCAGAACCACCGTGTATCGGGGGATCATTTGCGACTTCTGCAGGAGGAAGTTTCGGCCCTCTTGGCCAAGGGGGCCATCGAGCGCGTTCCTGGGCCAGAAGTAGGGTGTGGTTGCTACTCCCACTACTTTCTGGTACCCAAGAAGGGCAAGGGGGGGCCTACGCCCTATCTTGGACCTACGGAACGTCAGGAAGGAGAAGTTCAAAATGCTGACTCTGGCTCAGGTCTTAGCTGCCCTGGACCCAGGAGACTGGATGGTAGCGTTGGACTTGCAGGACGCTTATTTCCACATCCCCGTCCTGCCGGTCCACCGGCGCTACCTGCGGTTCACGGTTGGCCACGAGCACTTTCAGTATACCGTGCTCCCCTTCGGCCTTACCTGCGCCCCAAGGGTGTTCACAAAGGTGATGGCGGTGGTCGCAACTCATCTGCGCAGGTTAGGGGTTTCAGTTTTCCCCTACCTCGACGACTGGCTGTTGAAGGCGGGCTCGCCCCAGACAGTCGTCGGCCACCTCCAGACTACGGCAGATCTCTTGCACCAGCTGAGGTTCTCCATCAATGTGCCAAAGTCACACCTGTGCCCCTCTCAGAAGCTCCTCTTCATCGGAGCGGTTCTCGACTCGGCGCGGTTTCGGGTTTATCCACCCGAACAGCGGGTCCGGGATATTCAGGCTCTGATTCCGATATTTCAGCCTTTATCCCGGGTCTCGGTCAGGTTGACGCTGCGGCTTCTGGGGCTGCTGGCCTCCTGCATCCTACTGGTGCATCACGCCAGGTGGCGGATGCGGGCTCTGCAGTGGGACCTGAAGTTTCAGTGGGCCCAGCATCAGGGCAACCAGTCCGACCACGTCCTGATCTCGGAGGGCAAAGCGAGACAGCTGCAGTGGTGGCTCACGGACCGCGATTGGGTCATCGGCAGATGCCTCTCCCTCCCCCAACCGGAGCACGTAGTTGTGACGGACGCGTCCCTCCAGGGCTGGGGAGTCCACATGGGAGAGGCGGAGATCAGAGGCCTCTGGTCTCCGGCGGAGGCCCGGCTCCACATCAACCTTTTGGAGTTGCGGGCCATTCGTCAGCACTGAAAGCATTCCTCCCCTCTGTCCGGGGGAGTGTAGTGCAGGTGTTCACGGACAACACCACCGCCATGTGGTACTGCAACAAACAAGGCGGGGTGGGGTCGTGGACCCTTTGCCAGGAGGCTCTGCGCCTCTGGCAGTGGCTGGAACGCCAGGGCGTGACCCTGGTGGCTCAACACCTGGCAGGTTCTCTGAACGCCAGGGCGGACGAGCTCAGCCGTCGGTGCATGATGGATCACGAATGGCGTCTGAACTCGGACGTGGCGCAAGGCCTCTTTGAGCGATGGGGAGAGCCTTGGTTAGATCTATTCGCCACCGAAGAGAACGCGCAATGTCATCAGTTCTGCGCGTTGGAATTTCCAAGGCGGCACTCGCTCTGGGACGCTTTTCGTCGCGAGTGGAGTTGCGGTCTGTTGTACGCCTTTCCGCCTATACCGCTTCTGCCTAGAGTGCTGAAGAAGATCAAG
Source organism: Lissotriton helveticus (assembly GCF_964261635.1). NCBI lineage: Eukaryota > Metazoa > Chordata > Amphibia > Caudata > Salamandridae > Lissotriton > Lissotriton helveticus. Next base: position 1,261,111,461 of record NC_136070.1, on the reverse strand, counting down.
CGCGACCGGGCACAAGTCATCCTTGTGGCTCCGGACTGGGCACGAAGGTACTGGTATTCAGAGCTACTCAGTATGTCAGTCGATCCCCCGGTTCGTCTGCCTCTTCAGGAGGACCTTCTGTCGCAGCAGCAGGGGACGGTCCTCCACCCGAACCTGTCCAGTCTCCACCTCCATGCTTGGAGATTGAGCGGCGACAGTTGAGGCCATTTGACTTGCCTCCTGAAGTCTGTAACATCATTCTGGCAGCCAGGCGTCCCTCCACAAAGTCGGTATACGCCTGCAGGTGGAACAGATTTGTGGCATGGTGCACAGCAAAGGCTGTGGATCCTCTTGCTGCCCCTCTCTCTGAGGTTCTACTCTTCCTTCTTTCTCTTGCCCAGCAGGGCTCTGCTCTGGGCACTATCAAGGGCTACCTTTCTGCCCTTTCAGACTTTCTAAGGCTGCCTGATCAACCTTCTTTGTTCAAGTCCCCTATTGTAAATCGTTTTCTTAAGGGCATCACACACACATTTCCTCCTGTCCCGTTTGTGATGCCTCAGTGGGACTTGAACCTTGTTCTTACGTTTCTGATGTGCGCTCCCTTTGAGCCACTTCACAACTGTCCTCTCCGCCTTCTTACGTTGAAGACTGCTTTCCTGGTTGCCATCACCTCTGCCAGGAGAGTGAGTGAGCTCCAGGCCCTTTCTTGTAGTCCTCCTCTCCTTTCTGTCCATCCGAACAAGGTTGTGTTGCGTACTAAGCCATCTTTCCTGCCCAAGGTTGTCACAGCCTTCCACATCGGGCAGTCTATCACCTTGCCAACCTTCTTTCCGCCACCACATCCCTCTAAAGAGGAAGAGCGGCTCCACCGTCTGGACCCAAAACGTGCGCTCTCATTCTATTTAGATCGCACACGCCAGTTCCGGGTGGATGACCAACTCTTTGTTGGTTACGTGGGCGCTAAGAAGGGGAAAGCGGTGCACAAGAGGACCATCTCCCGGTGGATCATCTTGTGTATCCAGGCATGTTACTCCTTGGCTAAAAAGGAGCCCCCTTTTGGATTGCGGGCTCATTCCACCCGAGCCACGGCGACTACAACTGCCCTGGGCCGGGGAGTGCCCTTAGAAGACATCTGTCAGGCAGCTACGTGGGCCTCGCTGCACACGTTTGCAAGACACTACTGCCTGGACAGCCAAGTCCGAAGGGATGGCTTCTTTGGCCGTTCTGTCCTCCAGGACTTTCTGGTGTGATTATTGGTTCGCAGACCCACCACCGGGGTTGGTATTGCTGGGGTATCTATTCTAAGGTAAGGAATCTATCACTAACGTGTCTCTTTCAGATGCACAAGTTACTACTTGTGTAACGATATATCTGTAAGAGACATTAGTTAGTGATAGATTCCTTACCGACCCACCCATCCTCCCCGTTCTGCGAACCGATATCTAGGGTTAGGGTTACCCCCTTTCAGGGCCCTAGTTTCAATGGCACCAGTGTTGGTTTTTAACATGGCTCAGCGCTTCTGGCGTGGAAAAGCTGTGTCTAAGAACTGACGTCATCACGCGGAGGCGGCGTCTAAGTACTCCAACGACGTCATCACGACGCCGACGACGGACGCGGAGCCGCAGACGACGCCTACCGACGCGCAAGGGTACTGCTACGCAAAAATTTCCAGATCCAGTCTGACGCTTGGGGATATTCTAAGGTAAGGAATCTATCACTAACTAATGTCTCTTACAGATATATCGTTACACAAGTAGTAACTTGTGCATTAAATGAATGGTCCTGTTTTTTGTAAACAACAAAGACATTGCAAAAATAAAAATGGCATGTATGCTAATCAAACTACAATTAACATAATGACTTGTAACTTACAGCATTGTTTTTTTTTTTTTAAACCAATGATCGAGAAACTCAAATACAACATACACATAATGTACAACTAACAAGAATTACTACATGAGGAAAAGCCAGAGACCTCTTTGTCACTCAAATAATGAGGATGAAATGATGCCTAAGGAGACTTCAACGATACTGCCACAGATACCCAGGCGGCTAGAAGACAATGGCCTGATGAACCTATGAGAGACAACACCAGGTCAGAAAGTGATTCACCTATGGGAAGGTGTATGCATTGAATGTAAATCCAAAGCGACAATATTAATAAAGGCATATATAACAAATTTCAAAAATGTAAGATTTATGTTACTGAAAAAGCTACTTTTTATTTGTTTATTATTTTATAAGTGATTAAAAATTTCCAGACAAATAGCCCTGGCCGTAAACATATACAGAGATTTGAAACCTTGGCATAACCAGCAAATTTGCAAAAATGAAATGATTTCTATTGAATGCATATTTTTAAGCGGTACTTTGGGAAATCAAAAGAATAACCTTCCATTTATGAGGTGGAGCAGATCTCAAATATTAAATGAATATGCCTCACTGAGAGAGACTTCTCAGATCTTCACATGTTCATACCAGGGCCGGACTGGGAACCAAAACCGGCCCTGGCAAAGTGCTCGGCCGGCCCCCCCGCCCCCTGGGCGGGAGAGGGGCGAGCGCTTTGCCAGAGCCGCTTTTCAGCCGATTTTGTTACAGGGCCGATTTTGCAGCTATGCTGCAAAAACGGCTCTGCAACAAAAACGGCCCCCAGGGCCCAAAACCGGCCCCCACCCTTGCAGCCGACCGGGGGATTGCCCGGTGCCCACAACGGCCAGTCCGGGCCTGGTTCATACATCCTTTTTCTCCCAAAATAAGAGGACCTTCTTTGGTAATGTCTTTAAGATGGATTGTTAATTAGAGATCAGTTGGTTACAAGATGAAAATCAAAGAAAATTCTGGAACATTTGCTGGTGTGTAAAATTCCTTCTTTGGATAATGCAATCGATATTGCTAAGCGTATTGAAGGGTCATGTGATGATGCGAAAAACTTAGAGGAAGCTTTAGCTAAAACAACACTTTCTGGAACTGTGGATAATAAATCTTTTACTACTGTCTCTTCGGAATAGACAATCTAACTCCATCTGTGTGAACAGGTTGAATATCTCTTTTAAGAACATTCCTGCTTTAGGTCAGAAATGTAGAAAAGTTGGAAAAGTTAGCCATGTATAGGTAAAAAGAATAGTAGAGTTTATTGCGTACTTGATGAATAGTATAAAGACAAAGAGAATAAGTTTGTGGACAGTAAGGGGCTGCTTTTAGGTGTGAGAAGTGACGGTGCAGACGTCGTGAGCTACATTGCTGATCCAGACATTGAAGTCTTGATCAAAGAAAAAGGATTAAACTCCTAGTTGACACAGGTGCTTAGATTACTATTGTGTCTCAAGAGAAAATTGACCAATTGTGACTTGATAAAAGATTGTTTCCACCAGACATTTTAACTGTGAAATCTGAGGGGGAAGCAAATAGATTTGGTTGGATATTTCTGGGCCACGATTGAGGTGTGGAGTGAATCAAAAAAAGAAAGGTTTATGTGGCTTAAAAAGGTATCACTGTGTTAGAGTGGGTGCTTGAAGCATAATTTAAAATGACGATAAGACCAGGATTAGACAAGTCCATCACAATTGAAAGAAGTGAAATAGGGTCAGTGTGTGACACAAGGTGGTCTTGGGAAGAAAGGTTAAAAAATGTTTTCCAGGATAGGTTAGGCAAAATAACAGAGTTTACATATAATATTTTAAAAAGCAAGGTGTGCCACTTGTGAAACACTCACTACAACATTACTTTGACTGTGAGGAAAGATTTATCTAAAATGTTGAAAGATATGTTCACAGGGTATCATTGAGAAGGCCGAGGCATCGTATGGTTGTCTCCAATCATTTTGGCACCAAATAAATCAGGTGAACTCAGAATGTGTGTGGACTTGAGCGCATCAATGAAGCCATGTGGGTGGACAACTTTCCTTTGCCTAGAACTGTAGACTTAATTATAAAGATTGGACAATCCTGTTTGTTCACTAAGTTGGATTTGAGGGCAGTGTATCATCAGGTGGAGCTCGATGTGGAATCTTGTCATCTTACTGTCTTCGCCAGCTACGGCCTGTGCAGGTAAGAGGGGTGGGGCCAAGTTGGGGGGGATTTCAACAAACTAAGACAAATTATTTATTTAATTTGGCCTTGTGGTCGTTTGTCGATATCCCCCCTCCTCCCCCCCACCTGTCTCCACCACTATTACCTGCACAGGCTACAGCTGGTCTTCTTTGCACCAGAAGGAGTTTTTCCATTCTGTTGGATGACGATTGGGCTTACATCAAGTGCACCAAAGTTTTAAAGACTTATGTCAAATATGCTTTCTGATTATCTCAAGTTGTCGTTTTTTTGGATGATATTTTGATATTTTCTGACAATGAACAGGAGCATGATTGTGTGTTGGATGAAGTGCTGGGAGTGTTAGAGAAAAGAGGGGCTACACTCAGGAAAGAAAAGTATATTTAGAAATAAAGGGAGTAATGTTTTTTCAGGACATGGAGTGAACCCCAAACCTAATTTGGTTAAATGTATAACTGAGGCTCCAGCACCTAAACCTAAGGAGCAGTTGCTATCCAATTTAGGTCTTTGTGAGTTTCATACCAAATTTATGAACAATTTTGCACATTTTACAGATTGCTTTATATTACTCCTGAAGAAAGATACTGAATTGAGGTGGTCCAAGGTGTGTGAGTGTATGTTTCAAAGAATTAACGTAGACATTGTCAAGACACCAACTTTCTGACCAATTGTGGAAGGAAGAAAATCAATTGTTATAGTGAACCCGTGTGAGTATGGATCAGGGGCAGTGCTGTCTCAGTCGGATGGTAAATGTGGAAGAATGGCTGGTTTTACCAATAGGACTTTAAGCCAGGAGGAACAGAAATATTCAGTAATTGAAAAAGAGTTGTTGCCATGTGTCTGGGTTTTGGAGAAATTTAGACCGTACCTCTAGGTGCAGGCCATTTGAGTTGAAAACTGATCATTGCCCTTTAGTTTATATTTTATTTAGAAGAAAGCTGAAATGTTCCATGACTAGGATTTCTAGATTGTCAGCCAGACTATCAGAATTTACTTTCACTGTGGAATATATTACAGTGTCATGTAGCTAGGTTAAGCCCAGGAAGAAACACTGCCATTTTTACATGTACACATTTCTTAAGTTGCCTTCTCTTCGACACAATGAGTTTTGACACATATTTACTTGTGTGACAGTGCAAGGAATAGCTTCTCTGAATACATATTGCTTACAATTCCACTTCACCTTGAACATTGGGTACAAGGCAAATGTTGTTTGTCATTTCGTCCTGAAGCAACATTGCTATCTCATGGGACAAACAATGTCAGCTCAGCTGGAGCTTTGGCATAGAAGCATGGATGTTTTTGTTATAAATACGCACATATTTCTGTGCTCAAATCAGAGGAGCACCCCACTGTCGTTGCAAGGTTTTCATTGTGTCGGAGTTTCAGCTCAGCTGGTTCCTGTTTTTCCCTCTGAAAGGAGGGATGTCCAACTTGTGACCAAGACAGTAATCTACATACCTTACCTTCAGGTAATGGGGATTAGATCATTTAATAGGGGAATCTTGACAGAACACCCGCCCTAGGTAACGAGGTTAAGGATAGCATGGTAGGAGTACACAGTACCCTGTACTTATATGCCAGCATATATACACTGTTTTGACACAATGGTGGATTGTTTTGACTGTCCTTATATTTCTAATCACATTTATCTGCTTCCGTCTGATAACTATTTCAGCGCATATATTTAATACAAGAATCACACTAGTTAAATATTGAAAACGCCCCTTTGTGTATTTCTTTGTAGTTTTCTGAATGAGCATGAGTGACTGAGCGAAAAGGTTCTAAATCTGTTACGACAATTCCTGGGGGACTCGGGGTTGTCTTGTTCTGAGGTTGCCAAAACCATTTGTTACTGTACTAGGTTTAGGGCAGGGATCTCCAACCTTTTCTGTAATAAATGCTACTTATGATCAATGAAAATTATCCTAAGCTACTAATATTAGTGGCCACATCAGACAAGATTACATCAGTGGCCCTATGTGCAAAATTACTTGGAATGATCACCTCAGTTTATCAGGCACAATTGCAAGCAGTAATATCAAAAGGATTTGTGAACGTGGAATGCCACTTTGTGCACAATACATAAGAGCCATAGCTGCAACGCCCTTGTCCTAAAAATGCCTCTTCATTTATCACTGAGAAATTCAGCTTTGAATATATTTGGAAAATTTAGCCTTATTTCTCCAAACATCAGTTGGAGTTATAAAAATACACACATTTTGTCTTGGTATACATATAATAATTGAACCAAGCAAAGCTTCTAATTTATTAAGCTGGCCTCAAGCAGGAGAGCTACTTACAGGTTACTGGAGAGCAACCAGTAGCTCATGAGCTACTCATTGGAGAAGCGTGGAGGGTTACATCTGGTAGCACTGTGAGCTAGCTGATCGTAATCGCCAAAATATCTTGAGGGTGTGTATAGAATCAGTCTGGCACTCTCCCACCGTTTATGTTGTCCAACAAATAAAGCGTTCCTACTGAACACTCTGTTATCGTAGTCTGTGATCCAGACGGAGAAGTTCTTGGCCGCCTGATCAAAGTTGGTGGTGGTGTGAGGACAGGATGTGTTGAGGGTGTTGGTCCATTGGCTCTCTGAGATGTTGTTACAGCTGTGGTGAGACATGCTGGGCAGCCTGGAGGCAATGCCAGGGGATCCTGAGATGGTGAAGTGGATGATTGTGTTGTCCGTCCAGGTGAGCTCGGTGACATGATTGTACTGATTAGGTCGCAGGCTGTGAATATCGGGTCAAGTGCGAGTCCTGCGATGTGAGTGGGGTCGGTGACCAGTTGGATGAGGCGATGTTGCTGATGCTTTTGAGGAGGTTGGCGGTGTTGCTATCATTGGGGCAGGTGAGGTGAAAATTGAGGGTGCCAAGGAAGATATTGTTTTCGGAGTCGATGGCAAGTGGAGAAATGAACTCATGAATGATATTGAAGAAGCTGGGACGAGGTCCTGGAGGTCTAAAGGCGAGGGCGCCTCTGGTGGTGTTTTTTTTGCTGTTGGTATGGAGTTGGAAGTTGAGATGTTCCATGATTGGGATGTCATTTGTGGTGGTGGTGCAGTGGATGGTTTCCTTGTGAATGGTTATGATACCACTGCCGTGCTTGTTAATGCAGTCTCGGTGTGCAATCTTGTTGCCGTCGGGTGAGCCTGAGGCGATGTCGCGGTGAATGCAGGTTGAGGAAGGTCTTGGTGAGGGAGGTGACGTCTGATGTGAGGGGGGTGATGATTTCCCAAATCTTGGTGGTGTGATTGTAGAGAGATTGTACGTTGAGCAGGAAGCATAGGAGATGGACCGAGGTGGTTGTGGTAGGTGTGGTGATGGTTGCAGTGTGTGCTGGAGATTTGGTGTAGCGGGAGATGAGGCGGTGTCAACAGGTGAAAGTTCCTACCGTGGATCGGGGTGAGGTGCGGCAACAATTGTTGTTATGAAGTCGTAGGTTCAGGGCTAGGAGTTAGGTGGCAGTGTAAATATGGTGGTGTTAGGGCTAAGGTTCCTGGAACTGGGTGCGGCCCAGGCATGGATTGGACTAGACGGCGAGAGCAGCGAAAGCAACAGAACAACAATGAATATAACAGCAGCAAAACAAAATATAATAAAGCAGACAAAGTAGAGAGTTGCAAAGCAATGGGGGCTATCAAAATCCAGTTTCCAACCAGTAGGTTGGAGATATTAATTTGCAAATACGTAACATTTCAGGTGACCAGGACATGGTCAGAAACCCTGGGTCATTGGCAGCAGAGCATTGACTCATTGATAGTGGCTTCATGGTACCTCCTCTCAGGATTTTAGAGTGCTGGGCTGGTGACACTGGGGAATTGGCTAGCTAAGATTTTGGATGAGCTCTTCATAGTGCGAGAGCATCTTAACCTAACCCTGCTGCAGAACATGGATAGATTTGTCAAAATCATGGGCCAACTCAGAGAGGATACTTGGATCCAGTCTGGGCAGAGACTGGATCCATGGGAGCGAACCGATTGAGCTATGAAGGAGGTTTACCCAATAGAGGGTGGAATTTATATTTTAAGGCGAATGAAGGGTCATTAACCTGAGGTGGTCTTGAGGGAGGCATATTAAACAGTGATGAGAGGCCAGTTATTATCTCATTTATAAGGGAAAGAGACGGCAGGGAACTGGAAAAGAAACAGCAAGACTGGGAAACACACTACGTGAAATCTCCAAATCCAGGATTGGCCAATCGGATAGAGCAGACCAGGGAGGACTACAGATGTCTTAGGCAGCAGGAGACGAGGATACTATACAGGGAAAAAAAGAGCAAGCTTTATATAATGGGTAATAAGGTAGGAAAACTACTGGCCTGGCTTGCAAGGAAAAAAGAGGGGTAGAGATGGGTACAAAAATGAAAACAGAGGATGGAACTCTGGTGGACTTAACTAGTGAAATCGTGCAAGCATTTGCGTATTTTCTGAGAAATCTGTACACCCACATACCAGTGGGGAATCTGGGAGGGATCCTGACAATTTCATCAGAGATATACCTGTCCCCTAGTTAGGGAAAAAGGCCAGGAGACTTCTGGACGGGGAGTTACAAGAGGGTGAGATTATGGAAGCTTTATCACACATTAAGAGTTGGAAATCACGAGGCTCTATCACGAGGCTCTAATGATCTGCTGTAGGAAACTGGCTCTGTATACACTATACCAAGGTGAGGTATAGTGTGCACAGAGTCCAGTGGATCCCCAAAGGTAGGCAGAGGTAAAAGTAGATAATACCCTATTCTCTTTGTGGTAGTGCGGGCACAAAGTAAGGCTTTATCAGAGGGTAGTGTTGACCATTTATTGTACACACAGAAATGATGTCACACACTCAAAGACTGAACTCAGGTCAATTTGTTTGTATAAAATATTATTTAGTTGGATTTTAATTCTAGAACCAAGCCAGGCCTGGGACAGGTAAGTGTAATAATACTTTGCAAGGAGAATGCAGCTGAATACAATTGAAATGCAGTTGAATGCAATTGGCTTGGTTACCGGTAAGTCACTTGTGCATACACAGTGTAAATTACTTTTCAGTTACTTTTTAGATTACTTTTAAAGTTATGTTTTCTACTCAGTGTCATATATGCCTAGATATCACAATGGGACATTTTCTAGATAAAAGGTGAGTTAATCAGTTTTGATAAATATACGGTTCCTTACGTTTTCATACAATTTTCCAACTCCACACTAAAAGCAGTTAATGCAATACTATAGGAGGAAATGAGGTTATCAGTTTTCAGGTAAGTACCTGGTTTTGGGAGTTGGGGTTCTGGGGTTAGATTAAGGGTTCCTCCAGGGTTGAGGATGCACTCTCAAAGCACCCTCAGCTGCACTAAGGCGGCCAGGTGCAGAATCCTGAGGCTCAATGTTATCCAATGGGGCTAGGGGGCCTCTGGTTGGTGGCTGCTCATGAGCAGACCACAAGGTTGTGGGAGCAAAGCTCCTGGACTTAAGCTCCGGGCAAAGAGGGATCCGATTTAGCACACAAGTGGTACCCACAGCGGCACAGCCGTGGCAGGGTGCAGGGTGCTGATTTAGCATTGGGTGCCCTGTTGTTTTCAATAGGGATTCTCCGGTTGTAACAAACATTGCAGGCTTGGGGCGGAAATCTTCTGGAGGTAACCTGTTAGAGAGGTAAGGTGGGATGTCGTGGGATTCTAGGTCACCATTGGTTGGACCACCCATGGCCGTGGGGTGTCGGTGTGTATGGGTGTCTTTTGGTGTTGGGTTTTTCTTACTGGCTCCGGTCGGGGGGATCCTCCAGAAAGGGGCTGCAGGCGTCGGCTGGGGACTTGAGGTAGGTCAGGGATCACCAGATCACAGGTCAGGTTTGCCGGGGATACCTTCGCGTAGTGTTGGGCCACTCAAACTTGAGCTGTGGGCATTAGGTGCAGAGTTTTGCAGATTCGCTGTTTTGGCCAGAGCCAGAGTCTGTTTGGTGAGCAAATCTGGTGCTCACGGGAGACAAAGTCTTGTTGGGGAAGGCAGGGCAGGTTCCGGGGGGGCTGCTGGCTACAGGATACACCGCGGTTTTGTTGGAGCAGGTCGAGGTCAGGACAGGCCGGTAGGGCTGGGGCCAAGTAAGTTGGTGTCCTCCTCTTCTTTCTTCAGCACGGCTCTGCGGTCCTCCTACTTCTTGTCAGAGGAGACCAGGTACAGGACTGCCCCAAAATGCTACATTTAGGGGCGTTTCAGGTAGGTAAATGATAGGACCAATGGGTCCCTTCCTTGGGGTGGGTACACCCCCTATTATGCCACCCTCCAGCGGGAGGGGGGCATACGCCTCACTCTGGTTGGCTGAAGTCCCCATCTTCAAGATGGTCAGGACTGAGAGTTGTGCTGCATCTCGCCTCCCCCACCTGAGGGATGGAGTTGGCAAAGGTGGGCACACCTCTCCTCATATCTTGGTTTTCCCGCCGATTCTCCCGCCCAAAGTGGTGGTCGGAACCTGTGGGGGCCAGTTGCTGGGAGCAGCAAAGAGCTGGGTCAGCTTCCAAAGGCTGCAAGCCTTTGAAGCTTCCTCTACATGGACCCTGCCCATCCAGGGAGAGGAGGCTTGGCACAGCGACCCAGGATATGCTTTGTTTCAGGACCCCGAGAGAAGCAGGCTCTCAACCCAGGGGTCCAGAAACATGTCTGGTGGTGGCAGCTGTTGAACAGCCCATCAGCCAGGACACTAGACAGGTCATTTTTCAAGGGGCATCTCAAAGTAAATTGCACACAGAGGGCATCTTAAAGTCCCACACTGGCATCAGTGTGGGTTTAATGTGCAGTAAGTTTGATATCAAACTTCCCAGTTTTCAGTAAAGCCTCTATGGTGCTGTGGAGTTCATTATGACACACTCCCATACCATATACTCTTTAAGGCATTATGGCACTTACAATGTATAAGGATGGACTTAGACACAGTAGGGGTACAGGGCTCATGCACCTGTACCATCACCGGTGGCATAGTGCACCCAGCTAGAGGGGTGGCTGACCTATGCCATCGACAGTGGGTTGTAGACATGGCACACAGGCATGTGTGCCATGACGACTCTTCAGTTTGTTCTGCACCAAAACACTCAGCCTGCAATGGCAGCGTGTGTTTGTGTAAAGGTACAAGGCCTCTAAGGGTGGCACAATAAGTGTTGCATCCCTTAGAGGCCTTCCCTGGTCACAGTGCCTTTGGTACCCATGACACCTTTTACAAGGGACATATATGTGGACAGAGAGTTGCCAGTTGGATTTTCAACCATACAGTTTTAGGTAAAGAACATAGGCCCTGGGTTCCATTATCTGACCCAGGGTGGTGTGGAGTGCAAAAAACGATGGATTTAGGCCCAGATCCTTGTACTGGGGTGAATGTAAGACATTGATCTACATTCTGTCCATCAAATTGTTTTTTGTAATTTTCTCCCTGGGTACCAGGTTGGCAGGAACCCAGGTCACACTCAGTCAAAGAGCATTAATATTAGGCAAAAAGTGGAGGGCAACCATGCAAAAACAGGCAATTTATCTACACCTGCCTGCAGATTTTTTTTGTATGAGAAGTCAGGTGGTGCGATTAATTCAGACCATGTTGCATTAGTCCAGGACAGTGGGTGAGCTATGAAGGGATCTTGGACAAGAGACAATCGTTCTCATTTACAAGCAAGAAAAACCAAAGGAGAATTGCACATTTTATAGACTGAAATGCCTTCTAAACATAGAAACAAAGTTATTAGTGAATCACCTGATTTAGGTGATAAATAGCATCACTGCCACAGATCAATCGCGCTTTATGCCTTACAAATCAACTAAGTGAGTGTTCGAATGCCTACCGTGCAGGGGTTGTGTGAAGGGAGCTGGTGGTACTGTTAACTTTGGATGCTGAGAAAGCGTTGAACTCACTTAAGTGACCTTATTTGATGGCGCTGCTAGAGTGGATGGGCTTTGGTCCCTCCTTTCAGGCTTGGCTGCGGCTTCTCTACAAAATTCCGACATCCTCAATCCGGTTGAATGGCACCACATCAAGGGAGTATGAGCTGGGCAGGGGAACCAGACAGGGATGCCAGCTGTCCCTATCACTGTTTGCAGAAGCAGCTGAGGCAGGAGCAAACTGGATTTGCTGTGACACCCTGTTTCAGGAACTCTGGTGAGATATCAACTGGGAGGATCTTATCTCATTATATGTGGATGACATCCTGTTGTACCCAGTGGATCCAAATGGGTCCATTTTGAGGGTTCTAGAGATCTTTCGAATTATCAGAAACTATTTAGGGTTTCCAAATTGATTGGGGTCATTATTTGCCTGCTAACTCTAGAGGTGGCATCTCAGCAGGGGATGGGACTGTCCCTTACTCAGGGAAGAAAGGGATTTCACCAATTTGTGGATATAAGTAACCCCTAATCAGAAATTGTTCCATAATCAGAATCTGGGTAGATTATCAGACGAAAAAAACTAGGATGTGAGTCATTGGTGCTGGCTTCCCCTATTGTTACTGGGTAGGGTGGCTCTTTATGTTCCGATGTCTCCAACAGAACTCACTCTTTGAGGTCCCCTAGTGCTTTGTTGGATAGGTGGAGACCAAAACCAGATTGTTAAATTGGGACAAGGAATAGCACTATCTAAAATAACCAGAAAACCCATTGACGGTGGTATAGCCCTTCCGGACCTGCAGTTGTACTTCGGGGTGACACAACTACTAGTGGTCAATAATGGTTCTTTGCGTAAGAAAGGGAGCCATCGATAATGGTGGATAGGAGGGCTATGGGCCTGAGTGGCTATGTCAGGCATCTGTGTGATAGAGGGAGATTTGTTGTGCTTCCTACCCCAATGGCGATGGCAGTTAGGATATGGAGAAGTGGGACCCAAACGTTGGGGTGGCAGAACAAACTAACATTGGAGACCACAGTTGGGGCATGTGGCAGCCCTGGCTGGCTAGGTGAGACACAGTACTGTGATGGGGGAGAGTGAGCGTTTTTATGGTGAGACTGTGGGAATATAATATAAACTGGATTATGTGGGCAGAAGAAAAAATGTATAAGGCAAGAGGTTGTTCACAAAACTTTACTCAAATCTGGGGTCCATGAAAGTGTGTGGAAGAAGGGTTGCCATAGGGTGTCATGTCCTGTGATGCTGATCATCCTACTGTGGTTTGTCGATGTGGATAAGCTGTCCACAGCAAAATCTGTAATGCAGGGATACCGATAGGGGTGGAGGAGATGAGCTTAAATCCTGGTATGTCTGGTGCATCACATTGTTGAGTGTAATCCTACTCATGCCTGCCTAGTATGTAAGCTGTGAAGGCACAGGGTTGTAGTTTTGTGTTTTGCAATATAAATGTTCTTTAAAAAAATCAATAAAACAGATTTTAAAATACATCACAAATTCATGTTTTTGCACTTAATTTTTCCAGCACTGTATTATACTGCAGAAAGCTTCACATGATAGACCATGGAAACATTCACTTCTGCCTACAGGTTACAGCCTTTGCCCTTGAAACCTTCCATCTTGTTAGCTAAGGTAAGACACGGAGACCACAGTTGAAAATTAATTCACAATATGTATCTGTTTTACAAATAGAGAAATTTGTGTGCATTTATTTGTTATGCATGTTTTAAAAAATGACAGTGACCCAAAAATGTCAACTACATTTTTAATTTGTTAATTAGCTTTGCCATTGTCACTACCCTGAGTACCGATGAGGAACAGTCAGGGTGTTGTAGTTTCTTACTTGTTCCTTTGTCTGTCCCCACTGTCCTTGATAGAACCCCACTAGGACATACAGTGTGCAATGAAACCTTGGATTGTCATTTAAATTGTACCGTGTTGGGGATTCTACTTAGGATGCCACCTTTCCAGAGAAAAATAGCAGCCATCTGTTCATAATTAAACATTCTGCATGATTCTTAAGTGGAACTTTATATGAATTGATCTATATTCATGTTTTTAAAATGGTCTTTCTGTCTTTGTTTACTCTAAATATCAGTCAGGTGTCATTGCAACAGAATGTTGGTGGTGTTGATCTTCCATGCTGTGTTTCTAAATCTTCCCAGTTTCTTAAGCCTTGAAGTCTGGGTCTGCTGTTTGTGGAGCCTAAGATAAGAGTTGCAACACACACCAATGCACTCTGTCACAGACATAATCGCTGGAAGTAGGGTTGCGGGGGTGATGCACCACCCCCAACATAAACATGCTAGAGTTCAGAAGGAGAATAAGCATTTAAGATGCTTTTCATCTTGCCACATTTGCTGTGCTTCAAAAATAGGTCAAATGTCAGGCTATATTTTATGACAAATTGCTGCTAATTTATTTAAGGTGGATATTGGCATTTACTTTTCTTTCTCTGACTGCAAAGTGAGAAGATTTTGTAAAGTGAACTACGTGACAATCTTGCTGGGGTACAGTAACTGAAAGAAATGTCTATTGGCTGGCATTCTTTTTCTCACACATAATAAAATGTAAATACCTACAAATTAAATATACACATATTTAAGAATACATATTGAGTTAGGAAAGCACAAATGAGTAAAAAAAATGTAATTCTTCAGTGTGGTGGAAGCAAAGATTAGAATAGAATGAAAACAAATCAATACACTTAGTGATAGGCAAATGAAATATTTGCTGAATTCTGATTGCCACATATTATTGTTTATGCAATATGTACTTAATGAGGAAAAACTGTACTGCTGTGCAAATTTAGTGGCTATTTCAATGGGGTTTTGTCTATAAATGACAGTATACTATCACACTATGCTTTATTAAAATATTTGCAAGTGTGCTCTAAAATGCACCACTAGCTAAACATTACATCCTTGTAACTCTCTTGCTGAATACATTTGCTACACTTGCACAATCCCTATGACTTTCTTGATCTAAGATGAATGGTAACATCCCATTCTGAAATTTGCTCCAGCACCATTGACCACGGGTTGAGCTGGGAATGTCTGTGTCATGTTACCAGCACGAGTCAGGCTGAGGCACAGTTGTTCATTTCATGGCAGTGAGCCTTGCCTCCGTCGCCTCCAGCTCCTTTTCGGTTATGGTGAAACTATTTACTGCCAGTCACATGACTATCAAGAGAGGCAAGTTTTCTTCATCTTCTTTGCCCTCCCCCTTCGTTGCTAAACAACCCTCCCGGCGCGGGTACGCACCGCCCAGCGTGATGACATCAGGGAGGCACGCACGGAAAGCTTTATAAATACCGGCGACGCGGGAGCCTTTGGCCTCTAAACGCGGGGCAGCACGTGGCTTTGTGTGTACATCCTCGCGCACCTGCCGCTCGCGCTCTGACAGTTGGGCGTGCGTCGCAAGAAGTCCGTTTGCGTCAGGCGCCGTGCGCGTGCGGAGGGGTCGCCTGACAGGTTCCAGGCAGGGGCGCGCGCGCGCCGCCGGTCCTTTTCCCTCAGCACCCTCCACACACACACACACGCACCTCCCCGCACCCCCTGTCCTCCTCACCCACCCCGGCCATGGCGGACTACCTCATCAGTGGGGGCACCTGCTACGTGCCCGACGACGGCCTGAGCGCCCAGCAGCTCTTCAACGGCGGGGACGGCCTGACCTACAAGTGAGTGAGGGAGCGGCGTGGGGTGGGCTCCTGGGGGCAAATGGGGGGCGGGGGAGCACCTGAGGTATTCGTACTTCACCTGAGTGGTCGGTGTTTTATGCCAAGGCCAGGAGAAGAGCTGCAAAATGGCAAAAATCCGTTATTATATCCAATCTTAAATGAAACCTCACCTGTAAACCGGTGTAAGAGTGCCTTGAATGTTCTTTAATGCGTTGTTGGCGCAGCTAGAGGTAGAATGTGTTAAAAAATAATTTGGATAACTTTACATAAACTTTTTAAACTGCTAGCTCTTGGGCTTTCTAGAGTTGCAAAACATGCACTTTGGGGCAGATTTACAAGCCTCTTGCGACACTCTTGCGCTGCTGTTGCATCACTTTTGTGAAGAGGTGGTGTAAAAAATGTGCCTAATTTATTAAGTGACACATCTAGGGAGATGCGTCACGATGTAAAGTCCTGTGTCACATTATACCTGCCTCAGGTATAATAAATGCAGTGTGATTTTAGTGCGTTGCTTCTAGGACTACACAGCCACTGTGTCAAAACCTTGTGCCTGCTTGAAGCAGGCATAAAGAGTATAGTGTGTATAGGCCTCAAAATGCATGGCTGGCGTTGCGCCGTGCTTGCGGCACGACCCCAGATATGCGTGACTTTTGCACCAACAGATGCGTCAGAATTTCATGTGGCACGGGTTTCTCAGGGTGGCGCAGGGAAAGTGACGCATCTCTACAGATGCGTCACTTTCTTGTAAATCTGCTCTTTAGTGTTTTCTGTGGGAAAGCGAACATGGTTGGTAAGTGGGCAGGCGTTTGAGGGAGAAGCTGGTTTACAAGTGAGCTAGGAGTGCCCCACGAGGGTGTCAGTGGTGGGGTGAAGGGGTGTCCCACATGCTACTGCCACAAGTGGCCCTGAGACCTCCAGGTGAGTTGGGAGCTTCCAACAAGTGAGTTCCTAGAGGTGTACACATCAGGGTCTAAAATACAAGGGACCTTAGAAGTGAGCAGGGAGGGTAGCCCTAGCTGAGTTTGGGCGATCTCATGCAGGCTTTAGTGGGGATGTTGCCTAACAAGTTCAGGGCTTTCCTCCCACCGGCATTTACCAGTGGGCTGGAGACCTAAGACTGGGGTTGAAGTGCCAGGGATGCTCCTGTTGCCCCTGTTCCCTGGCTCCCCAAGGTTAATTGGAGCAGGCCCAGGGAGGCTTCAAGAGAAAGAGAATAATGAGGAGAGGCTGGAGAGAAAGCAATCTGAGAGGGAGAAAAGAGTGAGAGTGGAGAGAAAGAGACTACACAACAGGACGAGTGGGGCTGATTGGAGCATTTTTGCCAGGGACACTTGTGGTTCCATACAGTCCAGCCCTGAATAAGTAATGGACCTGCCTGAAATCAACTAACCAGTTAGTCTTCTCTCTTGAAAATGTGAGGATCTAAGGTAATGTGTAGACTATCACCGTCGGGCAGGCGAGATGACATTTAGATTAATTTCCTGCTCTTGAATCAACCATTCTGGGGGGCATTGGTGCTACAAATTAGGGTGCAGGAGATGCTGGAAGCCCCCCCCCCCCACTTAGAGTTGCAAGATTTTTTTGTGTTTCAAAAGAAACACTGTTAAATACACCTTGCTTTAGTGAGGTTATGTTATGTCACCATCCCCACTCCAAAAATTGCTCCAGCACCACTGAGATGGGGTTGTTCCTACAATATACTGAAGGTGCAAACTGCTGCATGATCTCCCATGCGTGGATCCAGCCTCATAAGAAGTACAGCATCTTCGAGGTGGTTAAACCACTCGAAAAGTGTCATCTCGAAGTTTGATTTTAGGTTCGGTTCAGCTGAAGAGACCACCAATTACACTATATGCTACACCTGGCATCAGTCTAATGTCATATACTTGCCTTTTTTGATAGCGGAGTTGGATGGCATTTGGCTTCCAGACAAACATTTTTGTTGATTTAATGCAGCAACGTAGAGTTCAGTTTGGATTTAACAAAGACTTATGAATTATTTGCTTGCTTAATCTGTGTAGTGAGTGGTACAAGCGGAGTAGCTAAACAAATGTCAAATCGCTTTAAAGCACAACACCCCAATAAACCGGCTGCGGACGAGTGCTATTGGAAATCCTGCTTTCGCATCCTAGAAGAAAAACGAGTCCTCAAAATCATATGCATAGATGTAAAGTACATTAGTTGAAGGAGCGCTATTCAAAATAAAACCTCACATATCAAACCAACAACAGTTTTTGGAGTTTGCTTTCATTTTTTGAAATGTGAGCAAGAAGCCTTAAGCGGGATTGGTTTTCTCACTAATTAAATTAATTCAGATTCAAGTCAGTAGCACCATTTGCTGATTTCCCCATCTACCTTTTATTCAACAATGGATTAATTGGCGGAGCTGGTGATGCTTCTAGCATATCATAGATGTTAATGTCTCAAATTAATGTAGCCCTCTGTGGTACCCGTGGTTTGTAGTACCTGGTCTTGCTACAGAGCCCTTCTTACAAAAAGTTTGGATAGCATTTGAAATTCCTAGGGCCTCATTTAGAGTTCGGCTGGTGTCTCTTCTTTTGCTATTCTGGCAAGTTTAGGCCTCTGGCACATTGGATGCTGGGGAAGTTGACTACATTGCATTCATGGATGTGAGACCTGTAACTTTAGGTAGAGTGTTCTCTGTTGCCCATGACGAGTGAAGACGTTTCAGCCACCAGTGCGGACACAGACATTGCACTCCGATGCGCTGTCAGTTCCCAAATACCTGGTCTCACTAATACTCTGAGTGTTAGAGGCAAGTTAGAGTCCGCCCCTCCAACCTATCTATGGTTTTCTTTCATTGAGTTACTACACTTCTAGATCAGACTAGACAGCTGATAATCAATCATTTCAGGCTAATGGAGTTTGGAGGCTTGACAGGCCCGTTGGTTAAGCCACTTGGCTCAGGATGTCTCATGACCTGCAAAGGCAAGCGATTCATATTTGGTTGACATTGCAAGGCCCAAGACTTAAATGATTAGCAATCTTGGTTTTTTTTGTTTGGTTTTTGCTGAAAATCGTAGACTTACCACAGTTTGATTTTCTATGTGGTTTGTTTTGCTTGCCTGGGTTGATCCTTGAAATATTTTACTCCTACTAAATTGATAGTTTTTTCACTCGCCTGTCTTATTAGCTTTGGTGTGCTGGCACTTTTCCATTTCTCAGAGGCAAGCGTTACAACACGAGTCATGTGGACATGCTGTTAAGCGAAGCTTAGCTTGTGGTCCTGATCGGTTTGTCTACCTTCCAGAAGTACATATTAATGCAAGAATGACACTGTTCTGAGTTATGCAACCTAATACTCAACAGAAAATTGAAAGCTTTGTGTTTTCATTCTAGTAGCATGAATCTAAGCAACCCAGTAATTCTTCTGCTACTTCCTTCTTGAGCACTTTTTTTCAAAGCCTAATGTGTGAACTGCTCTAATTAATCCTCATTATTGCCGAATTAAGCAGTGTAGTGAGCCATATGATGGTCAGAAATACATGGACTATAGCCGGAAATCATGCATGTCCAATTTCTGGCTGCATCCCATGACTTTCTTGTGCACATCTAGGGGTGTTGAATTTTATGAAATATCTGCTTGTCCATGGGTCACGATGCTTCATAAATCCACTTGTCCATTGATTGGAAATTGACTCTCGACAAAAGGCATAAAACGTGGGGAAAAGGGGCGGTGGGGAAAGTGAGTGAGCTTGCAAACGCTCATCCGATTTTGCGCAAGAAAATATGCATATTTGCTCATGTGAAAATGCAATTCACAAATTTTGTAAGAGTTTGCCTTCCAGGTTTACTTCTGTAAATTCTTGTGAAAATAGTAAAGTTGCACTGACGCAAGGACTAATACCATGGGTGCTCTTTTGTTACTCTCTTTAATAAACAGGCCTCTAATTACTTATCCAAGACCCTTTGTTTAAATTTATATTTATAAATACATCAATATTTAATTATTCAGTGATGGCATTCTGCTCTTTCACAACAAGCACGTCAGCTCACAAAGTAGTTTCCTTCTTTGCCAGGGGCTACTATGGCGTTGTGCATTTTAAGACTTAAAACCTCCTTGGTTTTAGCCAACTTTTTATGATACATTGGGGGAAAGCCCAGCAGCTCCTACAATATCATTTTGCAAAAACTGTTGAAACAAAATACACATTCATAAGCCAAAAGGATGGGAATCTGCGCAAGACCCATTGTCTTTGACAATGTTTGTTTTCATGTTTCCGATAATCTTGCTGAAACTGGGTTTATGCTAATTTTCAATTTTTTTAAGTACTTACATGTATCAAACACATTTTACTAAATGATGCCACAAAGAAATGTACCTAAAAATGCAGTTTAGCTAAATGCTTTTCTTGTAGTTGCTATGTGTGTACATTTTATTTTGCGCTCGAAGAAGCCTCTATTGCTTTGATGCTTCTGCTTGTATTCACATCTAATCGGAGAGCTTTCTGGGAGCTGGGTTGGGCCTTGTCCAAAAGACAAAATAAACATGAATACTTGCAGTCCTTGACCCCAAACAATGCCCTTGGTGTCATGCGATAGGAGTTCCACTGTTTGCATCACTGTTGCTTGTCCTTGGAACCAGTTTTCCTGCCTTGTTACCACATTATCGTCTCCTTTGGGAGTTCAAGATGTGTTTTACCACGGCCACACTGCAATAGTCGTCCGTTTAGACACTAAAGAGGCTGTCCCTTAATATATGGCACTTCCGTAGTAGGTCCGTCCATGGCCTGCCCTTTTAATACAGTTTCCTTGTCTTCTACTACAATACCCCCTTCACTGTGCGGTCTCTTTTAGACCTCACGTTCCACGCTCTGTGTCCATGGCCGAATAGGATTCCATTAAGGAACAAAGATGCCACAACGCGGTGCTTCTATATTCAGTTCATAGGTGTCTTACTAATGTCGAAGCAAATATTAGTGCCAAGCCTACTTTTTGCCAAGATCAACCAATCAATCTTGCGCTTGTGTGCAGCAGTAGGCTTCTCGTCTTGTTTAAAAATAAAACTTCTAGCATATAAAGTCTTTTGACGCATCTCTCATACCCATTAGAGTGCACACTTTATTTTCAACTTTGTATGATGGGGGCCAAATCAAAGAGTGAACTTTTTTCAGCTGTACATGGTTCTAAATGAACCTTTTTACCTCCGTTAAAAATATTGTACAGATGTTTTCATGTCCTCTCAAAGGTCATCGCTTCGGATTGATGCAGCAGGCTGCGTCACTGCCCATAAAGGTTATACTATTTATTCTCGAGTGGCGGTCTGCTTTGTGACTTTAGAACTGCATGCGTCAGGAAGGGGGCAAGGTTCCTTTGGTGTTTTCCCTTTGCTGTGTGTTCCAGTTCCCATATGTTTACACGGCATTGTATGGGCAGCTCAAAGTAAGCAAGAATGAAGGCTGCATGATTTAGTCTTGTTTAAAACTGCAAGCAAGAATGAAGGCTGCATGATTTAGTCTTGTTTAAAACTGCATTTAAAACCCCAGTGATGGCCCCTCGTTCTACTTCGAAACGGGTTTCAGCCCCTTGGTTTACGGCGACACTGGCATCCGCCCGGCAGGCTTGCAGGGCGGCGGAAAGAGCGTGGCGTGCCCAATACGATCCTGAGGCCAAACTGCGTTATACATCGGCGGTGAAGGCCTATCAACGGGACATTCGTTCTGGGAAAAGGGTCTACCTTGCAGGGAGAATAGAGGCTGCCTCCAACTCCTGCAAGGAAATCTTTTCCATTGTGAGGGAATTTACAGCCCCCCGCTCGAATGTTGCCTACGATATGCCTTCAAAGTCTTGGGCTGCGGACCTTGCCAAGTTTTTTACTGACAAGATTAAGCTAATCCAGGACTCTTTCCATCGGGCGGAGCCTGTAGGTGTAATTTGCACAAGGGAGGATCTCCACTTGGCTGTTGCATCTGGCCCGTCGCTGGCAGTCTTCCCGCCTTTGTCAGTCGCCGAGTCGTTAGGTCTCTTGGGTGCTCTTAAGTCCGGTTCGCCGCTGGACCCTTGTCCGGCAAAGTTTCTATCTAGAATGGCGGAAGTCCTAAATCCACTGGTCAATCCATTACTCAATCTATCATTGAGCCAAGGCTTGGTCCCATCTGCCTGGAAACAGGCCATGGTGATCCCTTTGTTGAAAAAGCCTGGCTTGGATCCGGAGGCATTGGTCAGTTATAGACCAATTTCGCTCTTGCCTGCCCTGATGAAAATTGTGGAGAAGCACATCCAAGCGGTGCTCTCCAAATTTCTGGAAGGGCATGAGCTTTTGCATCCCTCCCAATCAGGCTTCCGCCCTAATCTCAGTACTGAGACTGCACTTCTGGAGGTGTCGGAAGACATCAAAGGAGTTTTGGATTCTGGAGGTAGGGCCATGCTGGTCATGTTGGACCTGTCGGCGGCGTTTGACACCGTCCCCCATGATCGCCTGCTCTCGAGACTTTACGAGATAGGCCTCAGGGGGACGGTGTTCAGCTGGTTTGTTTCATTTCTAGCCGGCCGCCGACAAACGGTCTGGACCCCGCCGGATTCTGCTGTGATGCCGCCACTGGGTGTCGGGGTCCCTCAGGGCTCTATTTTGAGCCCGACCCTTTTTAACATCTTTATGACCCCTTTGGCGGCTCTGGCGGAGTCTTTCGGGGCCCGGATCGTGTCCTATGCAGACGACACTCAGCTCCTCTTCTCCTGTGAGAGGGGAGGAGATTTTAACGGGGAGAGCATCCGGGATTGCCTTGGGGCTGTTTTCGGATGGTTCCACTCGAGTGGCCTCAAGTGCAATCCAGAGAAATCGGAGGTGCTCTTCTTTGGGTGTGCGTCTGACCCTGACTGGCATGGCTGGTGGCCCATTGATATGTTTCCGCCCTCTTCCCCTTCTTTAGTTGCCAAAAATCTTGGGGTAAAGATGGATAAGGGTTTGTCAATGAGAGCCCAGATCCTGGGAGTGACGGGTTCCTGCTTTGGTCTTCTGAAGACTCTTAGAAAGTTTCTTCCCTTGTTATCGGAAGAGCATCGGAAGCTGACTGTGCAGGCTCTGATTGGGTCCAGGCTGGACTATGCCAACGTCCTCTACCTGGGCCTGCCGGAGTACCTGTTACAGCGCCTTCAGGTGATGCAGAATGCGGCGGCGAGAGCCATCTTTGGCTTAAATAGGCGAGCTAGGGTGTCGGGCCTCTTGCAGGACCTGCACTGGCTGCCTATTCGCAACCGCATTATTTTTAAGACGCTGACTTTGACCTTCAAGGCCTTACACTCTGGAGGGGCGAAGTATCTCCAAAGGAGATTGTCTTTTTATCATCCGGCCCGGGCGCTCAGATCAGAATCACAGTTTCTGGCGGTTGTACCGCGCGTCCAAAAAGCTCGCATCGGAGGTCGCTCCTTTGGTCTGCGCGCCCCCCAGTTGTGGAACGCCTTGCCGCTGTCACTCTGTGGCGCTACTAGTCTGTTGGCCTTCAGGAAGGGTCTCAAGACGTGGTTGTTTACTTTATAGGTCCCCTTTTGGTTTATTTTATTTCCTGCTGTTTTTATTGTCGTGTTGTGTTACTTTCTGTAGGTCTCGCTGTGAAAGCGCCAGGATACTCTTTTTGAGTCGCTGCGCGCTATATAAAAAAAATAGTAACATAACATTTGTTTCGATGAGAAATAATGCCATATCTGCATTTTCTTCACATAAAACTGGAAATATGTGCATTTTGAGCTCTTGAGGATTTTCTACACATGCAGCGACATTTGGTGGTAGACTGTCCTTTGAACTGTTGCATACCCGGGTCTGGTGGCTTAGTGGACTAATGCGTCCACTGTAGGGGCCGGTGTTCGACCTCATGGTCACAGGTTCAAATCCCAGAGGGTCCACTCAGCCATTCATCCTTCTGAGGTGAATGAAATGAGTACCATTGAGTTGGGTAACAAACATCTGTGGTTCAGCGCCAAGATTCCCTTGGGTGAACATGCGCTTTACAAATTCACATGTTATGTTACCCTGAGACAAATAGCTTGGTGTATTGAAGTAAAGAATGCTTTGGCTCTGCTGGAGGCTATCACTCGTTTTTTCAAATGCTGGTTTTTCAGCCGTGCTGTTGCTTGAGCATCGTCCTAAAGCAGGGTACCACGCTTTTAGTATGAAGGGAATGTCGCAGATCTTTTTATGGAAGACTTTCATTTGACGCCCTCAGTAAGTTCTTACAGTGCGGCCATGAACATTCACCACTGTATAAACGCGGACAGGCCCAAGACTGACATGTGATGAGACCAATGGACACAAAATGGTCTGACAGCTGCCACTTCTCTTCGCCATTGCGCTCCCAACATACCTTGTAACAATTGCACTTACCGCACCAGCAACCCCACAACTCATGGTTGGGTGCCATTGCCCTTCGCTAGCAGTGAGATCCCAAAGATCCTCCCGTTTATTGTTGCCTCTTAATAAAACCTGACAGATCGCATACCCAGGCAAGCATAGCACACCCGCATACAGAGAACGCCGTATGGAGCAATGGCTACATCATTTCCCTGTGGCAGGTAACTACTGGTGCTGCCACAGCTGCAATGCCCACTGTTAAAGGCTCTGCCAGCTGCAGTGCTGCATGCCCCCTATTAACTGCAGCAAACCACCTCAAACTTTCCTTTGTGCTTATTCCACCCAGGAACAAGCAGTATTTTCTTTTCCTATTTATATTTGTTCCTATTTACAAGACACTATCATACATTTAGGGAGCACCACTAAGTGTGGCTGCCTGGCATATGGACTCCACCCTGTCTCGGGTGAAGCTACCTCAGTCTATATTTTACTAGAGGTGGGTGAGACTCGTATAATTTTCTGTGGCGTGATTATGGACGGTTACCGCAAAATTACATGGATTACATTTGTGTGTAAAATGCCTCTCTCGCAAAAAATTACCTGAATGGTCCATTCAGGTAAAAATTCAAGTGAAAAAAAAGGTTTTATTGATCTGATTTCTAGTCATTTCCATTCAAAGTGCTGCCGCGATCATTCTGATTGATAGTTTTGTGCCTAAAAATTACTTCATCATTGGGGTTCCTCTCAATCCTCTATGGATTGATGTGCGCTGCAACTTGCAGATTACGTAGGAGCACTTACTTATGGACTACGTGATGTGGAGTGGAAGGTAGGATAAGTCTTCAAAATACCTAACTAGTGAGCTACTATTTTTTCCCCCCGCACCTAGCTGGTATGGTTAAAATCAGAGGTTAATATCAGGGAGAAACCTGACCTTAATGAGTTTGGTTCCTCTAGTATTGCGTCTGTATCAACATGTTTTGAGCTGTCCCCTACAAGCTCTTCATCAGGACTACACGGGGTCCAGCCCCGTGCATACCATTCCTAATAAATCCTACAATGAGGATACCGTGAAGTGCACACCTACAGTGTATACACAAAATACATACGGTTTCTTAATGATACGCCGTTTTTCTATTTAGGCAATACTATTGCCTCATGGTCAACAACTGGGGTAGAGGGGCTTGTAGTCACACCCAGGACACACGTCCTAAAAAAAGAAGTGGTGGGACTAACCTAGTTAATCAAAATGCAAGTGGCATCACGATGTGTAACATCACGGCGTGACATCACAGGTAGATCTTGAGTATATATGTTTAGCAGGTCTATCATGAGTACATTGGAGCAGATTTCGAGTATACACGCAGACCCTCCTGATTGAGGCTGAAGATTCACACTTTAGAAAGCTATTCATAAAACAGTGTTGCCTTTTGTTAGTGCACACTTCCTCTACCCATGGTGCTTTACAAGAAAAATACTGGTACTTAAAATATTTCAACGCCTCTTCAGGGGTAGTAAGCAGTATATAAGTTACATTTATTTTGTGTAAATATAGGGGAAGACCAATGCATCTGACATTCTTACAGTGCATGCATGCCTTTTAAACAGGGACTGAACAAAGTGCATTTGCTTCTAAGTGTGAGGCTCCTGACTGCTCCCAGCCAAGCGACTCGAACAAAAGGAGGCCTGATGACCCTCCAGATTCGGCCTTCGTTATGGGCCCAGCAGGAGTCGGGACTAGGAAAGCCCAGCCTGCACATTGTTGCGATCGATAGCAGATAACTTACAGGGGCTGCTGAATGAATGTGTCCCGGTGTTTGCAAATAACACTGTCACAAATTCAGCATATTTTTTAGTGGGCCCCAACTTTTTGGCAGGGTGGACGGCGTCCACCCTGTGAAAACAGCGGGCGACACCATCCACCCCATGTACGTCCGACTTGTGGTCGCACTCTAGAAATGGAGATAACACACCTATTTAGCTGTTTTGTTCTAGTGCAGTTCTCCAGGTTAGCTGAACAGCGCAAGACTGATCTCCTGGTTCTCGTATTTGCTCACTGGATACCCTGCCTTCTGAATAACCCTACATTGAAGGGGAGTCTGAGGCATACGAGTCAGTGGTTTGGTATGGCACCTGGAGAAATTAGCCTTTTACAGTTGGCAGGGCATTTACACGTTTTGTCCGTCTGTAACTGACTGAGTAGTGTTTTGGAGGCTGAGGTACGAAACGTTAACCAAATAAAAAGCTGTGACTCCCCTGTGTACGTGCTCTGAGCCACCATGGTAAAGTTACCAGGTAATGGGATGAGACAGGTGTCCAGATTCGAGCTTCGCTTTCTCCTTCTGTTTTCCATTGCAGTCTAAACCTCCTCTGCAGTTTGGTCAATTAAGGTGAACTAGAACTATCTGAATGTACGGGCTTGCTGCATAAAAAGCTACGGTCCAGAAAAATGCACTCTAGCAGCATGTTTAATTAGTCATGAGATCCAGGAAATGTTTTTAAGCCTTACAAGCCAGAAGAGCGATTAGTACTTCTGCCCTCCTCACTTGTGAACTAGGCTGACCAATCCCAGGCTTGTTTTCTGCTGCAGGGGCTTCTGGTTCCTTGGGGTTGAATATCCCTCAGTAACCCCACTAATTCCAAACATGCAGAAGATTCCGAAGGGCACATACTGTAGAATTGTTATCCTGATGGAGCACTGCAGCACTGTCTAAGTTATTGTAGTCAAATTGTAGGCATGTATTGCAGGTGCTGCAGCCTAAGACGAGCAAACACAAACGTTCTACATTTTGTTTAGACATTTCAGTCCATTATGTGCGGAAAACGTAGATTGCATTCTAAATTAACCACAAATAATGGTATGAAGGAGAATGCTTTGAAATCTTATCAGTCAGGAAGGTTAAATTAAAATCGCTGCCTGCAGTTTAAGAGCACAGTTCATAAAAGCTTCCTACAAAACGCCTTAGTAACAAAGTCCAGTAACAACAGTTCATTCCGTTACAAATCTCTCAGACCACCACAAATAGATCGTAGCCAAGCACTAGGTCTCAGGATACTTTAAAGCCGCCGGGTCTTGTACCCTGCTCATTTAGAGAAGCTCCACTGCATAGGATTGCCAACTGGGAGGTGGGGGTCTAGAAGGGTTAACTATGGGATGTGTTTAAAAGCCATCTGTGGGATTCATTGACACTAGTCTCCTAGAAAGTCTTATTCATAGGAACTGAATGGGACATGGTGGGATGGGAAGAGGACTTTCAAAGAACAGTTGCATTATAATCAAATGAAGGAAATGAAAGCAGTATAAGGTTGAAACAAAATAATTAGTGGTAAAGGACATAGGCCTGATTGGTACATTGTGAAAAGTATTTGATACAGAAGGTCAAATTTATTATGAAAATTTACATCGGAGGCCGTAGCCTGACATATTTTTTGTGAAAAGCATATGTTAAAATCCATAGCCTTTAAGAATATAATTAAACTGTTAACACCTATAGACATGCTATGTTACATGGGTTCTCCAAATTACTAGAGTAGGCACGGGGCTGTCTTTAAGTTTTGTGTTTATTACCCCCTTTGATAAACCGGGGGAGGGGGAAGAGGGGTTTTTGTCAAGGGGATGCGTAAAAGATTTGCACTGTGACAATCTTTGCTAGATTTTTAATATGCCCTGACGGCTTTAGCTGGATGTCAAGCTCTTGAATGAAAAAACATCATAAATATGTAGAGGGGCTTTAGGTTAGTCCTTTTCTGCTCTTGGTTTTAGTGTCATTGATATTCTGCTTCTGTCTGTGTCCGCGTACATCATGTGCCAATGAGCCAGCCCGTTTTCATTAGCTTTATTGACCTGTTAGTTGTAGCATTTTGCTAGTTGACTTGTACATTCATATAAGATTGCAAAATAGTCTGTTAAAGCATGGTACTCCTTTTGGCTGCCAGAATAGGCTGGTCATCATCAACAGGCAGACCTAATTCTTTGTAAAGTCCCGATTGATAACTTGCCTACTGTGGAAAAATAGTAGATTTGGATATCAGATTCCTGTCCATCGACCGTATACAAATGGTTACGTAGAAAAAAAATCACGGCTCACTAGATATTTAAAAAAATAACTGTTACAGGATACCATAGTATGTCTACAAAGCAGAAAAGGTACAGAACCCACGAGGGCCGAATATCCGTCCAATGGTCTTTATTCCCTGATTATGCCATAATTTAGCAGCTGAGTCCTGAAAGTTGGATGGAAAATTAGGATTACCCCACAGCAATATAAACAAGTGTATGGGTGGAAGGGAATATTTTGGTATTTCACTCAAGCATGTGCCATCCAGCCATTGCTCAGTTTCTCGGATGGTCTTCATGATGCACAGTATGTCTACAGATCTTCAAGAAGCTATTTTCTAGTGGCGCTTATCCTAGGTTTGGCAGAGACAGTTTTCCTTGAGCAATGTAAAACCGTCTACAATTGGTCTTTTTCTGATGGTGCTTAAACCTTAAAGTTTGTTTCTTCCCAGTTGTACCGCGTGCCAGGAAAGTCATGTTTAAGTGGCATGCTGTTCGCAACAGCATCACCTTGAAACCAAGCAGGCTACTTACTGTGAATTAGATTTGCAAGTATTGGTTTTATTTTGGAAGTGGTCAGATAAGTTCAGTGGTCTGAAGGTTAGCTGGAATGCCGTCATGAGCAATTGCCAGTGGGTTATGTTAGATTCAGCAGTGTGGGTTGACTCATTGCACACTTGACTTCCTTGAAGCAATCCGGCATAGACTGTAACTAGTCGCATGATCCAACTGTTGATTCCGGCTTTCATATAGAAGTTTGTCCATGGTCATAACATTTTGAACCGATCTATAAATAAACGGATCCTCTGTTCCAAAACAAACAAGTGTGCGAAATGGCTTGCATTGCACAGTGTTGCAGTGTCATTCTTAAAATAGCCCTGGTACCGAGGCCTACATATGCAGCTGTCTGTAACATTGTACACTAGTCTGCTGGGAACTACAGGGTGGGCAGTTTTCTGCTCTCCGCATGCCTACGTAGCAGCCACGGTGGTGCTATTGGTTTGCATTTGATGTCCTCAATGTAGTAATGTCCTTGATAGAAGCAAACCATATGTCTTTCGACAGACCACCATGGTCCGATTTAACAGTACTTGTGTATGTGGTGCGCTTCACTGCCAAAGGGAGGGGGTATTCAACTTAATACCATTAGTTGAACAGTGCTGGGTTTTTGCATGTCCAGTCAACAGTAAACCAGATGTGAAACATTGGGTGGAAAGTCCACCAGTTTCCAGACTGCTCTTACTCGCATACCACAGTGTTCTGTAGGCCCTTGTGCTGTCCGTGATTCTCTATGTATGAGGCATTTTGTAAAATAAAGGTTTTCTCCATGTTTTGTCTTTCATAGTTTGGTTACCTTTTTCTGTGAAAAGCTGTTTCGTAGGCCTTTCATATCGCGCCCAAGTTGGATTTCTTTTTTGTTGAGTAGTGCTCGCTTCTTGTAAATATAATTCTTATTAGAAATATGAAAATCCAATGTCCTCTTGTACTCTAGTGTATGGACTCGAGTTACAGTGTAGCACTTTGTCTCGACACACTGTCCTAAGTCTGATCTATGGAGTGCCTTCAGTCTTCAGTCTCTTCATGAAATCGAGGCTGCCAGAGCAGCCTAGATTTGATGTCGCTGAGGTGGATGCTGTACTCCACGTGATCTTTGGATCAGTAAACATTGGTCGCA
Source organism: Lissotriton helveticus (assembly GCF_964261635.1). Classification (NCBI taxonomy): domain Eukaryota; kingdom Metazoa; phylum Chordata; class Amphibia; order Caudata; family Salamandridae; genus Lissotriton; species Lissotriton helveticus. Next base: position 1,261,081,862 of record NC_136070.1, on the reverse strand, counting down.
GTATGGCCTTCACAATTGTTTGCCCCCCCCCCCCATCTATGGGTTCATAATTGGACTCCGCACTTTTAATCAGCCCAGACTAGTGATTGTACAATGACACTAGCTTTAGATTTGCTTTTGACTTTACTTCTTGCAGCTTTCCTGCTCACTGTGGTGCCACTTTGCAGTTCAAGGAGGATAACCTTTCTTTCCTTGCTCTTTTAAGCCTCATGTGTTGATTGATTGCTTGTTTCTGTGAAACCATCTTTTAAAACCATGCATTCTTTCTCCCACAGCGACTTTCTTATTCTTCCCGGGTACATTGATTTTACTGCTGACGAGGTGGTAAGTACTGAACCTTTTTTGCATAATCTCAAGGCAGTCTGTAGAAGGGGTATGTCTTTTCGATAGTTAACTGAATATGAACGCAAGTGAACTGGTGGCCAGGTCTGGTACTGAGTGTCACCATTGAAGGACTCTTGTGATACTGCTCGGCAAAGTCCATTAATAATTTGGGAATACTTCAGAATGAATGAACAAAAGATGCTCTAATTGGGGTACACGCATGTCCTTTATATAGCAACAAACACAGTTGATGGACAGAATGTAGAACAATGTCATACATTCACCCCAGTACAAGGATCTGGGCCTAAATCCATCGTTTGTTTGCACTCCACACCACCCTGGGTTAGACACTGGCTATATGCAAATCAGCTGACCCTGTGTCTCATGGGAACAGTCCAGTCCGAACTACCAAGCCATGTCTTTCCCAGAACGGAATCAAGCATCCAAGGACCGGTTTCTGGCTATCAGCCTTCATCAGCCTGGATAGTTTGACTCCAGTGGTGTGGAGAGCCTGGGACTCACGTCTGAGCATACCCAGCCCACTCGGGGTGAAAATTGCAAAAAACACAGTTGATGGACAGAATGTAGGACAATGTCATACATTCACCCCAGTACAAGGATCTGGGCCTAAATCCATCGTTTTTTTGCACTCCACTTCAGAAACCGGTCCTTGGATCCTTGTACTGGGGTGAATGTATGACATTGTTCTACATTCTGTCCATCAACTGTGTTTTTTTCTTTATATAGCAACGCCATGTGGTGACATCGAAAATAACTTTAGAGCATGGTTGATGGATTGGAAGAAGCCTGTCGTGGCAAATGAGTGTCTGAAAAATCTTTATGCATATTTTGAGCATTCAAATACTGAGGGATGAGTTCATGAAACATATCCAAAGATCAAATGACACTAAGATCCACCATGTTTAGGAATTTGACAGAAGCAAAATTACTATTGCAGTGTACATGGAATACAACAATAAGTCTTTGAAATGGTGTACAGAAGGGGCAAAGTCTAGCAAAGGTATTCGTGGCTGGAGGGAGAAACACAGCACATGCATTAAAACAAAAATAGAATAAAGATTCCTTTGTGAAGCGGGAAGTAAAATAGTGTTATTGTTAAAGGAAAGGAAGCTCTGACTTCCAGAAGTGTAAGGCTGGGTAGGCACATTTTCTTGTAATCCCCATCAGTCGGCTGTATAAGTGCCCTGTTATGTCGAGAGCTGAACACTCATTCTGTTGCCATAACCTGAAGGACTTCATTCCAAGGGACAAGAAGTCACCTGCAAGTATGTGCAGGGGACAAGATGTCACATGTCTGCTTTTTTTATTTTTTATTTTTGTACTCCTTGCGTAGTCTAGCAGTATTTTGGATCTCTTCGCATACATGATTCTCTGGCTTGTCCTTCATTTTAACCTCTTGGCTCTCCTGGAACATTTGGAACATTGCACAAATAGTCCAGCCTGCTTTTAAATGTGTTAATCACTTGCTCGTAGCATGTCTTTTATGAAATATATGAGTGACATTTTTGTCCTTGTCTTTAAAGGATCTTACTTCAGCACTAACCAAGAAGATCACTTTGAAAACGCCGATGGTTTCCTCGCCTATGGACACAGTCACTGAGGCTAACATGGCTATTGCAATGGCAGTGAGTATTGAGTGGCTTTTTTCTGCTTCTTCCACATTTAGGAAGTAGGAGTAACACTGTCTGGATTGTCTGATTCTTTGAACTGACATTAAGACCTACAAATCTATTTACCATGGGTACATAATACTTAGTGGCCGTAGTTGAATCTTGAAAGTTAATTTTATTTAGTGGCACAGTGTGGCATGCAGCGGTATGATTCTTTTGGGTGCTATAAAAAGGTAAATTGCAGTTGTAGGGAAGGATCCAGCAGATAAGTGCTGCAGCTGCACTACTTGATGTCAGCAGACCTTTATTAGAGCTCCAAATGACCATGTGCCAGCTCTGGTACGGCAGGGCAGCATTGAAGTTTGGAGTAATATATGGCTGGTTTGCATGCATGAAACGCAGTAGTATGTGAGAATGGTAACTTGGAACATAAGCACTCTTTTCAGGCCGTTTAGGACTTTGGAACTTTTGGAAGATTTTGTTCCTTCCTAAGTGTACATGGAGGGAGCTCCAGATGTGCTTGCATCGAGGAATCTAGCTGCAAATGGTTTTCATCTAGGTAGCAAGAAGAGTGTGGAAGGCTGTTCTGTCTTCTGTAATAACACAGATGGAAAATGATTGTGAGATAGCCAGGTGACAAAATGTAGCACCTTGTGGGCCAGGTAACATAAGTTTTTTTTTTTTTGATTGGTAGCAAATCTAGCAGGAAGGAATCCTTTCCGTGACTGGTTGAAAGAGCCAGTCTGTCCAGTTCTGGGCTTGTTAAAATGTGTATGATCTGCATGCAGTAGTTTAAACTGGCAAGTGACTGATGAGAACCAAAGTTATTTTTTGAAGACTGCAGACCGAGTTGTATACAGTTAGCATGTGTGAATATATATATATATATATATATATATATATATATATATATATATATATATATATATATATATATATATATATATTACATGGAATATGTACAGAGAGGTCCTTGTCTAATATCTGTTGCTGGTTATGTTTTCTGTACTGGTGTTTGTCCATTACGTCCGGTCACATCCAAGATGAGAATGAAGGATTAACTGGTCCCAGGAGCAGAGTCTATCGTCTGACAGATTAGGTTGAGTCACTTGACCTTCATCTTAAGATGTTTGCTACTCTGAGTGTTCCCAGATTGATTTAAAATCATTGTCTTCTGTATACATCTAGTGAGCTTCCTTGTAGAAGGGTCTTTTTAAGCACTGAAGTGGAGTGGTGGGAGGGCAGTTTACTCAAACTCCATAAGGCATACTAGTGGTGTCAAGCAATGGGGAGCAAAGCTGGCGTGAACAAAATTAGCCAATGAAGGCTGTGCACCAGGATACGGGCAATTGCACCAGCTCTGCCACACACAGCCAGGCTTTTGAGCTTTGACTTGTGTTTAATGGTGTATATGCTTAAAGGATCCTGAAAATGTAAGCACATGAATGGCCACGGTTGCAAGTGACTACTGATTAGCCTCTAATGTTTATCAGAATGAATTCTGTCATAAGGAACCAACAAAACCATTTTAGAGATTGCTTAGTTTGTTATCTCCAGATAAGCAGGGTTATGCGATTACCTGAGTTTTCAGAAGTTTAAAGATTCAAAATAGGGTGAGATGGGGCCATATTTGAATGTCTTATTCAGGGTTGATGTGCTAAACTTCAGTAGATAGCATTTTCTACTATGCCCTGGTTGTGGTAAATGTTAACCGGTCCTGATCATTTGCTTCATAATCTTTTTATTTGCTTATCCACACGTGATGTAACATTTTTAAATGTGTACATGGTCATTTGCCTCTGATTTGCTCTTTTTATGTGCAGCTCACAGGCGGAATTGGTTTTATTCATCACAATTGTACTCCAGAATTCCAGGCAAATGAAGTGCGGAAAGTAAAGGTAAACTTAAAAAAAAAAAAACTGTTAGATTTTGACAACTAGCCTCTGATGGTGAGAATCTATTTTGTTACTCTAAATGTCAAAGAGCGTAATATGTGCTAGAAAAGTCTTACCATTGTGCAGAATATCTTGAAATCCTTTACAATGCTTAAAGTGCTTCCTTTACATGTCAATGAGCAAACAATATTCTGCTACATTTTTCTGTGACTCTTGCTGTGCCTACTTTGTGACCAACTCCTGACACATTGTGCTGTTTGGGTGTGACAAGGTTAAAAACTCTGGGAGAACATTTCTGTGCTTTGAGTCGGAGCCTGTGCTGATCGAGGTGAATGTGTGGCGCCCATTAGAGGTGATGAATGGTGGAGGGTGAGGGAACGAGTGTACGGAGTGATCTGGGCATAAGCTGTTGATGGAGGTAACTACTAGCAAACATTGCAGCCTTCTTTGCTGTGCTTTCCTTTCATATTGGGGCAGCTGGGGGCTATAGGTGACTAACAGCCTCTCCCACTACACACAATTGAGCTCATGTCGCTGTCCAGGAATGTGTGCTGCAGTTGTCTTATCCTACGGTGTGTAACTTAAGTCAGCCCTAAGAATTTGACTTGTAAATTGCTTTTCTATGTAATTTACCTAGTGCTTTCGCTTGGCACAATCAACTGCTGAAAGAATCAGAGAAAGTGTTTTTTTGCAGTAACCTGCTTTCATGGTTGTGTGCCATGCAGATTATTAAGCTTCTCCGGGTTTCATCCCAAAGATTGTGGCCAGGGGGGAGGGGTGGGGCAGTCTTATGTATCAAGGACCGGTGTATTGAGCTAATTTAAGATAGATTTGCTAATTGTTTACGGTTTATTAGTCTAGGGACATTGTGTCCTGTACATAGCATTGACGTGTTAATCTTTTTGAGGGTTTAGTCTAGGAAGATTGCATGGTCCCTTTGCCCACCCATACTGTAAAGCTCGTTACTTTTAGTTTTTACTTTGATTCTTAATATGTAAATAGATGATACATATTAAAGTGTTTCCAAAATGTTTTATAAAATAATAAAAAATTGAGGTATTATTCACTTCTCTGTAAATTTGTTGTTTGTTCCATAAAGTACTGTTAAAATTGACTTAAGATGTCACAGAGGTTAAGGTAAAACGTGATTTGGAACAAAAATCAGAAAAAGATGCGTAGGAACACTTTTCCACACATTACGCTCCAGTGGTTATGTAAAATCGTAAGCCTGATCACTACACTGACCTAGATCTGAAAGACCAAACAAGTCTCAGTTCACTTAATTTTTAGTGATCCATTTCATTTAGTGATTTTTCTAAAACAAGAATGCATTTACAAACTGACAAAGTTTACATGGAAAAATGACCAAGGTTGTGTCCTGGTTCAAGTGCACAATCTAGTTTGATTCAGAATCCTGAATGATTTCCAAGTCACGTGTAATAAGGTCTGTTGTCATTTAATTTTCTTGTATTGTGTCGCACGGATTCAAGGTGGCTCTAGAACTTCAACTCTTTTACTGGAGACTGCTCATAAACATTAGACTTGTAAATCAGTTGGTGTTTTCTGTTCTGTAATTTACACAGATTTGATAGCTAATTTGTATATTTCACTTTGAAGACAAAATCTGTGTTGTAAGAAACCAAATTCCCATGACAATGAATACAAACCTCGGTTCTTTGGAAGTTATGGTTACAATATTAAAACCAAAAAAGTACACATTGACCTGCTAGGTGAGTGACAAATACTCCAATATCAAGCTCATGAGTAACACTACCATTACACCTCACTCAACGCACACCTAATGTAGCATGTCATTTCATCAGTTTGTTTTTCCTAATCTCTTATACAAAACATTGATCTAATGTGGGAGTTAAACACTTCGACTTTACCAATCCCGAACTTTGTCACAAAAAGTCCTTGGAGCGGTAACTATGGGACTAACTTCCCTAGTTTGCATCGGAGGGGCACCAGTGAACAGGGAAATAGCTCACTATTCCAGCAGTCCTCCTATTCAAAGATTATTTGCACATGATCGTGAAATGCCAGTGATCCATGAGCATGATGAATGCATCCATTAGATAACAGGGATTATATAAATGGGAGTGCAGAAATTCCCCCTCCTGTGGCAAAATCAGCATACTTCTTACCTTGGAGTGCCCTTAATGTTCCCAAATGTCTCTAGGAGGGAATTGGCATTTGGGGATTGTTGGGGTTCAAAGCCACCCATGTTCATGTCATTGACACAATATTTGGATTTCTTTTTTTTGGTGCAAATATGAATTTATTCTTGGCTGGGCTGAACTTCAGGTAGGGGCTAGATGTACAGGTCGATGATGTGCAGGCAGTGTTTGTGATTGGATGTCTGAGGCAGAGGAGACTCAAGTGGAGTTGTCTGCATATTGGTGAATTTAGATATTGTTTTCTGTGAGAAGGGCACCAAACGGTTTCATATAGAGTCCGAACAGTAACCGTTCAATTTCAATACTTTGCAAGACATGCTTGCTTGCTAAAAGTAGACTGTGAATTAAGGTGACAAGCCTACTCTTTAGGTTCACCTTCCAGTGTCTGATATTGGGACTTGCCGATGACGCAGAGTGCCTCAAGACTCGTTACTCATTCGATTGTACACTGCTCATGGGTCATTGAGTGAAATCCTTGGTTGACTCTTGCCTTCAAAAAAAGTGAGACTGCAGTGGTTATACATAGTGCGTTACCTCCTCCAGTGTTTTACTGGGCTGTTCTCTCACAGACATGAGTGCCTTGCAGCCACATATGCAACAAGTACGATTAAGTATTTTCTACTTTGATCATGCCCAACTACAAATGTTTTTGTTTTTTTGTAACACATTTTTATTAAGTTTCTTAACATTACAATTCACACTAACAATTGTGCATAGCAGGTACATTTCCCCATAGTAGCCGGAACACATCCTAAATTATTCTACCCGCTCCCACCCCTCTCTGATACAGGAAACGAGCGTGCCGGTATCACGGACGGACAACTATCTTGGGTCTTATCATAGCACCCGTCAAAGATTTCTCCTTATACTTCCTGATCTACTTTTGAGAAGACACTAATACCGTATGAATACAGGAATTCTATTTTGAAATACAGTTTCTGAGAACTTCTATCATCGAATTAGAGACCAGTCTGCAGATTTACACATCTGCAGCTTACTTCTTCGATCAAACATATACTCTATCTATAAACCCCACTATACAGGTTCTTAATTGGACTTGGGAGTTGGCCACTAATATGGATTAAGTTCCAAAGCTCTTTTCGCCTGTAACGCTTACTGGGGGATCTGCAGCTTTTGAAATTTGAGCTGCCAATCGAACTACTTTCCCAGCTCACACACCTTCAATTTCGAGCATTGACAAGGGATCCTCAGTAATCTGAGAATATAGAGCCAGAATTGAAGCCTCCTGCCGGGCTCATCTGTCACTACTGCAAGCCTTGAGTGAAGTCACGGTGGTGATGAAACGCGCATTGGCTGTTTCAGTGCTACCAAGTCAAGAACTGAAACTTCAATTACATCAAAAGAAGTTGTACTTTTTCGAAATGCAAAGACTATTTTAAAAAAACAGTATATGTGTCTCTGATGCAATCATCTGATTCTATTTTGTCCACTAAATCCCTGCTCTGGAAGTTTCCTCTCATCATATGTTGTTTTCTTTGCTTGTTTAAATCTATTAACTAATTGTACCCATATCATTTAGAGTGCCGGGGTTTAGTCTTTTTTACATTTCCCCATAGTAGCTGGAACACATCCTAAATTATTCTACCCGCTCCCACCCCCCCTACTGACTCAGCATTACATTGTTATATATGTTCAGTAGCCAGCACTACAGTATAAACATTTGTACATTAGAACAGTTATATTCTTTATCTTGTGTATTGTATAACGAACGTACCACATCCTACTTCTTGCCCATCATAATTTTGCAGATGACACCAGTAATTCTACATGATACTGTCTATTGTGCCTGCACATCCGTAGCTATAAATTATTCCAGGTTCACATTCTATTGAGATGGGCTTCTTACTCAATCCCCTATGTTCCTCCTGTTAAGTTCAGCCCCCTCTGCCCTGCCCCATCTAACCATTTCAATATACCATTCTAATACCAACGGTGTTTTGGCAGTCTTCCATCTCATAGTAATATTTCTCTTAGCTAATATCAGAGCCAGAGTTGCAAATTTTCGGACTGGGCTTCCCTTCTTCCCTTTTGGTCCCAATCCTAACAGACAATACTTCATTGAGTCAATGTTCCTCACCGGGGCAACACTATTCACTATTTTGTGTATTGATGGCCTGTAATGGGTTAATCTCGGACATTCCCATAACTTATGTATTAAAACTGCTTTTGAAGAATGGTATCTGGGGCAAGTCTCCACCGTGATGCCCATATACAAATGACGCAGATATTTTAACTTTTGTGAAACATTTGTGTTGCAGTTGCATGGAAGTAAAGTTTTTTTTTTTTTTTTTTTTTTGACAGCATTGTGTAATAAGCAAATACATTGGGTGGGTAGGCGGTGTGATGGCGAGACATCTTGGTACTTATAGGGTGTTTGCAGTGGCAGATTATTTTCATTCCTAGCTCCATGCATCAGGCTATTTGGATGTTAGACTTGGCATCTTTTGGCATTTTTCCCCAGAGTTTTTTGCTTTCTGACTCCCGGTTTTGACTCTGTTTGTGGTGGTTTAGTGTTTCTGTGCACTTTTCTCACTGCTAATCAGTGGTAAAGTGCAAGTGCTCCTGTGGTAAAATGTGTTATGGATTGGGGTTTCCTTGATTGGCCGGTTTGATTTATGTGCCAGTCCCTAGTAATGTGCACTGCGTGTTCCAGGGCCTGTGAATCAAATGGCGTTGGTGGGCTGCAGCACGGGATTGTGCAACCCACACGAAAGGCCCGTAAAAGGTAACTCAGACCTGCCATTGCGGAGTCTGCGGGCAGTTTGTAACTGCCATGTCGACTTGGCCAGTGCACACACTTGCCAGTCCTTCAGCTTCCCTTTTGTTACATGTCAGCCACCCCCAAGGTAGGGCCAAGGTTTCCCTGTGGGCCGGACGCAGTGTATGTGAAAGGTAGGACATGCCCTGGTGTGTGTGGCATGTCTTGATAGCGAAAAACGAAATTGGCCATAGTTCACTATTGCAAAGCTAACTGTTCCCCATAGGACAGACTGGGGAGTCTGTTTATAACCTCTTATAAACTTAACTGGCCCGGGGAATTGGGTAGGAAAATAAAGTTTAGTATGCCAGAACTCAGAATCTAAAGATGCATCTTTTAGTGAAGGTGATTTTTACATTCTGTTTGAAAATACCACTTTTATAAAGTAGGTATTTTCTTGCTCAGTCATCCCGTGTGCCTCTGCTGGAATGTGGATTGCCTGTCTGGGTTTTGGATGACAGAATGCTGGGGTGCAGGAGTGGCTCCAGATTGTCTGGGTGGGTCAGGAAAGGGCTGACTAGATATGGGCTGCAATTGGGGAAGGGGGAGGATATTTCCTTGCACGTTAAAGGGCCTGGTCTGCCTCTGACCATGCTGTCTCCACATTCTGATGGGAAGTCACACCAGAGAAGGCAGAACTGGTTCTGGCTGGGCAAAGACACTCTCTGCCTAAGAGATCAAAGGATTTTGGGATATAAATATTGGGGCCCAGACCCCCCTGCCTTTTAGAACTCTTTTGGATCAAGAAGACTGCCAAGAAGAAGAGCTGGAGAAGATGTCAGGAGGAATTACCACTTTGCTGTGTGCTTTGCTGTGTTGGCCTGCAGTCACTTCTTCTGTCTTGGGCAGTGAAAGGATTGGACTGAACTTTCTGCAATCTACTTTTGTGAGTTTCTCCAAGGGCTTGAGGTAGAGTTTGCCCCCTGTTGAAGTCTCAGGAACAACAAAGACTTCAAACTCTTCTGCCCTTAGCACTGGGGACTGTGTTTTGTGCTGCAGTGGAAGAAAAGCAACCAGACAACGTCTACGACGCCGCTGCCAACTAAGTGTCCAGAAGGCACCGCAGAGGGCACCGCCTCCCTGGTCTCACGCCTGCTGACGCTGCCACAAGCCGGTTCTTGCACCGTGACCTGTGAGCCCCGCACTCTACACCGCCTCGCTTCACAACGACGCCTAGGTATCCCTGACGGCGACGCTCCATGTCAAAATCTACGCCACTGCTTGCACCGTGGTTCGAGGGCAAAACTCGTAAAGTTACACGACGCACCGCCCTCATCCCGCACCACAGCCTTGGCCTACCGACGCCGGCACGATCGACTCCAGTTCGCCAGCCGATGACAGCACTTCAGCCACGACGTCACCGCTGCTTGCATCGTGTCCTTCCAGAACTGCGGCGAGCACCACTTTCACCTCGCACCGCGACCCTGGTCTCGCTGACTACACCAGCGCTCCTGACTTCAACAGAAAGGCGTTCGGCCTGCAACGCTTGTGACTTCAAGGGCCCCGACGACTCCTGCACTGACCTCTGGAACCGATGGCTGCAGATGTTGTGCTTTCAGAAGCTCAACGAGAGGTCACAGACTCCCTGCATTTCTAAAAGGTACTGTTTGCGGTTTCTTCCTGACACTGTAGCTGGCCCGCGACCGTGCGGTCAGCCAGAACTGTTTGGATTTGTTTGCTTACGATGCCATGATAGCCTCTTACGGAGCGATCGACATCAAGGAACAATTTTTTTCAAGCAGATTTTTAAGTAATGTATTGTGGATTTTTATCGTTTATGGTCTTGTCTTAAATATATAGAAATATTGGATATTTTTCTAAACTGGTGTGGTGTCCTTTTGTAGTACTTACTGTATTACTGTTGGTTATGTGCAAATGCTTTACACACTGCCTTTAAGATAAGCCTGACTGCTCGGGGGGTGACTACTAAGGGGGTGAGCAAGGGTTACTTTAAGAGTGTAACTCCCTTATCCTTACTAGAGTGATGGTTTCTGCCTGACTTTGGTACATGCCCTAGCCGAAAAATCCAATTTCTAACAGGATGCACACCGAAAGCTCTGCTCTCTAGAGGTACAGCCAACTAGTTTTTCTAAAAAGCAAATGATTTTAAAATATCATGTAGAACTACGAGGTAAAATATCTCTAAAATTTCAGCATCTGCACTACATGCACTTTTTTTTCTTCCATGAATGCTAGTTTTAAATCTGAATTGTGATTGGGGTGGAAGGGTATATATTAGCATTTCTTTCTTTTAACTGTTTGCAGCTACAAGACTGTCTATTGTCATCACCCAAGTAATACTGAACGTTGCATTACCTTGTATGCTGTCATGGCAATAAACCTAAAATGTTGATGGAGATGTCCTGTATGTGCCTTACCTTTGGATTGATGTTAATTGCAAACGTACATACTGTCTACATGACTGCTTGCACCAGGCCTTTCAGTGAAACTGTTATTTAAGTACTCAGTCACTCTGGCAAGTGCTGTATCAAAAACTATTAACCACACCTTTATTTTTCTTTAGAAATATGAACAAGGATTTATCACAGACCCAGTCGTCCTCAGTCCCAAAGACAGAGTTCGGGATGTTTTTGAAGCAAAAGCCCGACATGGGTTCTGTGGGATTCCAATCACGCATAATGGGAAGATGGGAAGTAAACTCGTCGGAATAATATCTTCCAGAGACATTGATTTCCTGAAAGAAGAGGAGCACGATCTTCTTCTTCACGAGGTTAGTAACTTGCATGTGCACATCGGGCAAGATTGTTAGTTTACAAGGGCAGTAATGTTCGGTGTTGTGGCTTTTTGTGCATCCAGTCTTTGCAAACCGGTCTAATCAATAAAATTGGAATGGTGAAGATGTTTTTGTAATTGAATTTTGATATGCATTTTGCTTAACCATTAATCGTTGGAAAAAAAAATCCCAATGTTTTTCCTCCATTTTTATTTCAGATCATGACGAAACGTGAAGATCTTGTGGTTGCGCCAGCTGGTGTGACTTTAAAAGAAGCAAACGAAATACTACAAAGAAGTAAAAAAGGTATTTTAACTGAAGTGAATATTGCTATTCTTGTATGGATTTTAAGATGCTAAAGCCCCATATCAAACTGATGTGATTATACTTTAACAAAGATAACACGGAATGGTTTGGGAACATGTTATTTTCTTCTTTAGGGACCCTAATTTCCAGTTCTTGGGGCAGCTGGTGGTAACCGGGTGGGTGGATGGTGCATGTGGTATGCCTTATTACACCCTGGTTAGAATTACAGTGGATGTTGTACTGTTGTCTTGAAACTCCAATACTGCTGCCATTCTGCATTATAGTCATTTTGACATGGTTTTCTTCATTTTACTCTAACAATTTTATGTTTTAGACTTTTCATAGTTTAGCCGCGTTTCTTCCGTCAACGTTTGGTTTCCTAGTGCCTTAACTGTGCAATTAACAGTCAAACTGCAGACTTCTAAAAATAATTAAACAAAATTGTTCTGCATAAATTTGTTCCTGCAGAAAATCAACCGCAGAACGCCCTCACACATCTTGCTTGTGATCAGATCTTTAAGCCGATAGCTTGGTTCTCGTACAAGGTACGACCCTTCACTAACCTTTCTTGTTTTGAAAAGCAACGGGGAAATTGCCAGTTGCCTGGTGTGAGCTTCTGGATTATTTGGTATTTGCACATTCCCGTGAGATTGGCATCAGTGTTTCACAGTGATGTCATGGTTCTTGCTTTTATTAACTAACCACTGCTTCATTAGTAGGGCAGCTAGGGTCATCTGATGACTTCTGTCGCCCAGTGACCGTTACTTTTTGGAAATGGGAGTTTTTTTGCCCTATCAAGAAGGCTTGAGTCTTTCTTGCTCATAAGAGTGGGTGATATTCTCTCCCAACAGTCTGATAGTTTTCACCTAGTTAGCATGATGAGGCTGTATGTGGATGGTTTCACTAAGGGTTGTTATACTTAGATTTCTGCAAATACAGTATTTGGTGTTGGAGGAGTGGCTACCTCTCATATGTGATGACTGATGTACATAAATCAACTGTGCTTCTTTGTGTGGTATAAGACATTTTTGTTCAGTCTTTGGCTAAGTTGTTTTCTGGTTGTGAATTCTGCAAGAAGAGAACTCAATGTATTGTTGGACTGTATTGAAAAAAGGTTTTGAGATGTTGCGCTTGCCTGCTCAGTACTTTGCGTCATGGACCAGTGTTCGAAGATTTTAATGGAATATGCCTGCTTTTAATTGCACATTGTTCCATTTCATAGCAGGATTTTAAACTGTTAATCTGGCCTTTTCACGAATGCTGTGCCGTAGTGACCTCACTTCAGTGTTGCCTCTACTGCTCCTCCGTTGTGGAAACAAATGTTGATGAGCAGTTCCCTGCATATGAAAGCAGAGACTTCTCTTGTGTGACAGCAGTAAACACTGTACATTCCCTGCTAGTGCACACGACAGCTTGCTGCAGGGAGTAATTTATCACCAGTATAAAATACATTGCATATTCAGTGAATCCAGCATAGCACTAGCAAGGAAGAAAAGACTGAGCAGAAGCAAAATAAAAAGCAGGATACAGTTTAATGCAGAGGTCGGGGATTCACTGCCTGGGACTGTGAACTCATCTAGTCCACCTATTGGGAGCCCCACAGAAACCACATGTTAAAAGTTTGTAGATTTATCTAGCGCAGCTTATCACATTTGAGAGTATCCAGGCGCTGTGCATAGGCTCATGGTGGATGATGTAGCAGGCCCTAATCAGCGGAACTACCAACTTAAAAAAGATAGAAAAAACAAATGTTCTCTTCATGGAATCTTCTAACGTCATGAACAGTAGATTCCTCAAACACAACTTGGTGTATTTTCAAATTTGAAATTCATTCAAAGAAATTATGCCTAACGAAAACAACTTTTTCAGTCTTTTCTTGCTAGCCAGTTCAAATTGACTGTTACAGCTAAGTACATTTGTCTGAAAACATCTTTTTAAAACCTATATTTTACTACTTAAAATGTGGGGCACTAGTTAGTATGGATGATATGGTTTTTGATTTTGGCCCAGCCTCTCACTAATCTAGATTGTGCATAAAGGGACAGGCCTGTACTTTGACATGAGTAAGGTTTCGGATCTGGAGGGGCACGAAGTGTACTTTCATTTGTTGCTAAGTGGACGACCGTCCCAAATATGTTTTTAGCATGTAGAGCAGCATGCTGTTTTTATCTTAAATCTGTAGTTGACACCCAGCCGTTCTAGTTTTCACAAATTGAGGCCAACTGACCTACTTGTGTAAAGTTCCTCTACTGCATACTAATCTGCAGTCTATCGATAACATCCCAGTGCTTGTTTGCGTATATGTGAGGTTTGCATGGTGAATACCTTGTGTATGAATGAACCAGTCCTGGAGCCTGTGGGTTACATTTTGAAAGCCCTGGGCCGGGTCATGTGTACAAGATGGGCTAAGATTATTTTCCCAAATAGGAAGTGTATTATTGACATTCCTAGCTGGAGGAAGGAGACACAGACGTGGAGGAGACAGGGCTCCCTTTGGAGATTTGTTAAAGTCCATTTGGTAGATGGTGGGGGGTGAAGGATATCACTGCAGTCTTAAGACTGTGTAGGACCTTTTGGGTGTGGCTTTTAGTCTGTTTTTGATTACCGTAAAGTGTAACAGTTGACAGCCAGACGTAGAAATCTCACATCTTTGTGGTTTTGTTGTGGGTGGTCCATTCTGGAGACCAATCTGTGAGGAGTATCACTTTACACAAAGGCTGAGTCTGGTTGACAGCCTGTAAAGGACACATGAAAGAAGTGCTGACCCAACACTGTTCTGAAAGGGAAGACCGAGAATACTCATCCCCCCCATCTGTTTAAAAAACAAAAAAAAGCTGGAGCTGTTGACCCACTTGTTCCAGTTCAAAATTCTTTGGCCAAGGAAGATGGTGCTGTCCAAATTCCTGCTTTACCAGAGATGTAGTTTGCTGACCCTCAGCTTTCTAGAAGTGAGGGGACCTAACCTGGAGTCTGACTTGGAAGAATAACAGTCTCCCTCTTTAAGAGGCTTGAAGCTGATCTGCCTGCTTAGAGGTTAGGAGTGAGTCAGCTCTGCAAGAGGTGTTCACTAACCTGCTGTACAGAAGTTGCTGACCCTAGAGCTGAGGGTCTTTTCACCCAGAGATTTTCAAGAGGGTGATCAGTATGCTCCTCCATTGATTGTTCACTCTCGGAAGCATCCCCTTGGCACTGTACAGTATGGTGCCAGAGTTGAACGCACCACTATGATCCTGAACGCAGATAACTGTCACTGTTTTGAAGTGTGCCCAAGCAGAGTTTGCTGCTGTTCCTAAACTACTGTGACATGAAATGGACTAAGCTGCTGCATGTCAGAAGTGTGGCTCAACAACTAACCGGGACTGCATGGCCCAAGCAGATGACCAAGCATTGTGTGGAATCAGAGGTCCACTAACTTGAAGTTCCTGCAGCGACATAATGACCTTTAACTTTGCAGACTCCCCCTGCACACAGAAGAGGGCCCGGAATCTCCGGAGAGGGGCAGCAATGCTAGGGCTTGACACCAGCCAGATTCTGTGGAGCGACCCCCACACTTTTGCTACCAAGTGCAGACGGTCAAAGCACATCTTTCTTCCAGAAAAGGGAGTAGGACCTCAAAGGATGCTGCACCCCTCACCAGAATGAAATGTCACATTGGTGAGAAGATACACACTTGGAACTAAGACTGTAGAATTAAGCGCAAGAACTCTACCTGAGAAGGGTGTAACTGAAACTTACTATATGTACTTTACCTTTTAATAGAGGAAAGGTGAGGTGGTGACAAAAATGCAACATGAAGCCTGGGTACAGTGGCCCGGTACTATTTTCTATTTACATATGAATTTTGGGGTGTGTAGTGTCTTGTTTGTGATTTATTTAACCACTTTTTTCCAACGGAGAAAGCAGGATAGTGGCAGCTCCTGCTATCCGTTTGGTGCTCCGGTCAACCTGCAGCTACTTTTAAAGGAAAACCTGTTTTAATACTGTGATATCTTAACTTTTCTCTGTCTAGAGACTGCTGAATTACTTGTGTGCTTACCTTGCACGCCCCGTTCTGCCGCGGCTTTCTGGTGCTGTTTGTGCAGAGGGTAGTGCATTTTCCCCATACGTCCGGTTCCCGGTCCTGGGCTGGAAT
Source organism: Lissotriton helveticus (assembly GCF_964261635.1). Classification (NCBI taxonomy): domain Eukaryota; kingdom Metazoa; phylum Chordata; class Amphibia; order Caudata; family Salamandridae; genus Lissotriton; species Lissotriton helveticus. The sequence continues at coordinate 1,261,065,881 of NC_136070.1, read as the reverse complement.
TGGCGCTCTAGCTGGGGGAGGGTACTGTCTATTTAAGGCGAATGCCTACTAGGTTGCGCAGTGGGCGCACCTAAGGCAAGCCCGTATGCGCCCGTCCGCGCCCAGGATGCGACCAGCGCCAGCCACTATGCCCGTATTTCTAAAAAGATGCTGGCGGCTCGCAAGTGCTATAATGGGGATGTTTTAATGGGTTTAAATAAGCTAAAGGATAAGTGCGTCTGCCATTGTGACGTCCTCGATAATCTGACCAGGAAGTGTGGCAAGTGTAAATTTAGTTTCAACACTACCTTAGATGCTTTGGTTCCCCAGATGACCCCCTTTGTAACAGCTGGGGAGGGGGTTTGTATTCGGGCGGCGCTTATTAATTCCCGCTCACTTGTTAAGCATGCCCCAGACCTTTTTGAACTTCTTTCTGAGGACCAGTATGATCTCCTGTTTGTGACAGAGACTTGGTTTAATGAATCTTCCGCCCCTATGGTAGAGCTGGCCATCCCCAGAGGGTTTAAAATTAAGAGGGTGGATAGGAAAGTAGGTAGGGGTGGAGGCTTAGCAGTGGTGTTTAGAGACTCTTGGACTTTGGTCCATGAAGTTTCCCCAGGAATTGAGGGGGGTGAATTATTGGATTTTTCTATCTGTATGACCCCTCACTTTACTATGGGTGGCACGCTTGTATATAGACCCCCTGGCTCCTCTGGAGCCTATTTGAAAGCTCTCGATGAGATTATTGTCCCTAGGGCTGTACGCTTCTCTAGCTTCCTATTACTGGGGGATTTTAACATACATATTGACTGCCCGTCAGGGGTAGATACGATAGAATTGAAGGATTCTTTGAAAATGGCACAACTTACCCAATGGATTAATTCCCCCACGCATATCGGGGGGCATATCCTGGACCTGGTGTGCTCTAACTTTCCTTTATCTATCCTCTATCCTCTTCAAGTACCCTGGTCAGACCATTTTTTGATTCAGTTCTTCTGGTCCTTTGTCAAACCTTTGCTCTCTAAAAAGCCTTCTCAAAGCAGACCCTCGGAGGATAGATGCTTAGGGTTTTGGCCGGGTCCTGTCTAATTCTCGGCCCTCTGCAAATGGTACCCTGGACGGAGCCTTAGTGAGTTACACCAACTGGCTCTCCCAGGCAGTAGAGTCTGTTACCCCTCCCCTCCCTAGTAGGCGTGCTAGAAATGCGCCGTCCAAACCTTGGTATTCCAACAATTTTAGAGAACTAAAACAATCTTGTGAAAAACTTGAACGTTGTTGGAAGTTAAATTACTGCCCATTGGCGAAAGTAGCACTAAGGAAGGCTCAGAGGGGTACTACGAAGCTAACAAAGAGGCAAAAAGCCTTTTCTTTGCAGAGCGCATTGCTGGCTCTAGAAACAATTAAAAGGAAATATTTGCCATTGTTCAGAGTTTCCTTAATCCCAGTGCGGAGCGGACGGACTTGCCTGTCTCGGCAGAGTGGTGTGAGAAATTGTCAGACTTTTTTATTGATAAAATCCAGGCAATACAGGATTTTTTAGAATCTGATTGCACAGGGCAGGCCGAATTCTACATCTCGAGCCTGCCAGTTCCCTCTCTGCTCGCTTCCCCACTGATGGCTTTTCTGCCGATTACCTTGAAGGATTCTTTATCCATCCTTGTATCCCTTAAATCTGGGTCTCCTTCTGATCCGTGTCCTGCTAGGCTGCTTGCTGAGGTTGCAGAGGTAGTTAATCCGGAGGTGAATGCTATTATAAATCTATCACTTCAGGCTGGCATTGTACCTCGGGTTTGGAGGTAGGCTAAACTCATATCTCTCCTGAAGAAGCCTTCCCTAGACCCAGACACACTTACCAGCTATCACCCTATTTCTCTTCTTCCGGCGGTGGCCAAGATATGTGAGAAAGCAGTCTTTAGGCAGCTATCCACTTTTGTTGAGTCGTCTGGTGCTCTTCATCCGGCTCAATCCGGATTTAGGGCATCATATAGCACCGAGACCGCTCTTGTGGAAATATCAGAAGCTATAAGGGAGTGTTTGGACGGGGGCGGCAGAGCGGCCCTGATTCTATTGGACCTCTCTGCCGCCTTTGACACGGTCCCTCATCAACAACTTCTTTCTAGGCTCTCTCACATTGGTGTGTCTGGCCGGGTTTGGAAGTGGCTTGAATCCTTCCTAGAAGATCGTACACAGCAGGTCTGGATGCCACCTTTTTCCTCTACCCCCCGGAAAGTGGCTACTGGTGTCCCGCAGGGCTCGACTTTGAGCCCCCTGCTCTTTAACATTTATATTACACCTCTGATCTTTCTTGCAGAGGAGCTGGGTGCAAAAGTCATAGCCTATGCGGATGACACTCTGCTCCTCTTTACCTGGAAGGAAAGTGAGGTGTCCCCTACAGCAGCCCAGCGTTGCCTTGTGGCTGTCTTCGGATGGCTGGGGGGCACAGCTGAAGTGTAATGAGGGTAAGTCGGAGGTTCTTCTTTATGGTTCCTTCCCTCTGTTCTTTAGGGAGACTTTGTGGCCTCCAGAGTACCCCCAGCCTCAGTCATCTGGCAACCCTGCAAAAAATTTGGGGATCTGGTTTGGGGAAGATCTCGGATTTATCGCTCAGATAAAGCGACTGGCGGGGGCGTGCTTCGGTATCCTAATCTCTTAGGAAGTTCTTCCCTCTGCTACCTAGATCTGCTAGGGAAATGGTGACTCTGGCACTCATCCTGTCCCGTATTGACTATGCCAATGGTCTATATATTGGACTCCCAGGGTATCAGTCAAAGATACTACAAGTAATACAGAATGTGGCTGCCAGGGTTCTGCTGCAAATCCCTGGGCGCGCAAGTATGAAACGGCATCTACGAGACTTGGATTGGCTGCCTGTGGTCCATCGAATCCAGTTTAAGGCCCTCACGCTGGCTCATAGAGCCCTGCATGGTCTAGGCCCGGTCTATTTCCAGAGGCGATTCTCCTTCTACGCTCCTCGCAGAAACCTCCGCTCTGCTACCCAGCGCCTGATTGCAGTTCCCCGTTTTCGCAGGGTTCGGCTAGGGGGTAGATCCCTTTCTGTTAAGGCTGCGGAGGCCTGGAATTCTCTTCCTCTGGAGCTGCGTAACATTCAGGACACCATGCTATTTAAGAAACAGCTGAAGACCTTCCTTTTCAACCAATTCATCTAATTTCGCTGCTCTGCTGTTATGGTTCACCAACCGCTCCGGGACACTCTTGTATCCGTGCGCGATACAAATGTTTAATAACATAACATAACTTTTTGTATAGTATAAAGAGACCAGCAGTGTGTTTAAACGATCTATTATGCTGTTGGGGGATTGTAGACCTCTGCACTTGATCTTCCCTCACAATTACCTTTAGGAGGAGCCTGTGTCTGCTCTATCGATACGACGGAGTCAAGTGCTGAAGTGGAAGCATTTGGCCAAGTTTGCAGGGCCACAGTATGATTGACCCAGGGACCTCGGAGGCAGATGACCCTAGCTCCCATCAGGCCTCAAAAGCCAGTAAAAATTACCAGACCTGCAGGTCTAGGGACTAGAATAATCTACTCTTAGCTGCAATGTGCCTGACCCATAAACTGTTCTCAAATTGTGTGATCCTAGGCAAATGTTCTCTTTCACAGTCCCCTCTTTCGTCAGTCATCACATATGAACCCACATATGAGCCCACCTTCAAATATGTGAGTTCAGCAAGTCTACTGTACAAAACCTTATGTTTGATTTCATAGATTCACTTTTTGCTCAGGCCTAAGCATTGTCTATTATTTCAACCGCATAACAATACACAAAAAATAGCATTCATCAAACAAATACACAAATGGCATTTTATTTAATGTACAAATACATTAAAAAAAAATCAATGTAATTTTAATAGCAAGGTCTGAGCTTTTCTAAATGCAATTGAGGCCTCTCATTGTCCACACTGTATTCTGTTTGATGCACCTGTACTGCTCCCACAAATCAATATGAGGATACTAATTTAATTTTTGTCCTCCAATTTCAAATTTCTTTACATTAAGTTAAAAAATTTCCAGTTGTACATATAGCTATTTAAATACGCTTGATTAAACTATTGAACTGTTAAATTAATTTTCTAAGTAGTCACAGACCCCCCTGTGGAGGCTTTGTGGACCCCCAGGAGTCCCTGGAGGACAGGTTGGGAACCACTGATCTGCATAAACTATGTCCTTTGTTCCGACGTAGACTCCATCGACAACCCAGTCAACACTAACATCTATGTAGATACCGTAAATAGTTATTTCATTCCACTCACTTTTTCACAACTTCATGTAACGGCAAACTATGCAAATTTCGTACTCTGAATTGGAAGCTGAATGCAGTGACCAAGATGCCTCAGACTGCTTACAGCTACACGCAGCTGGATGTTTGTTACATACCAGAATTTGAAGAGGATGCCATCGACGAGGACAAAGTTTACCACAAGTATAATTACTAGCTACAAGACGGCATGCCACATCATCCTAGTCAACCCCATGAAAGTCCTTATGGGGATGTGGAATCATGAGTTGTCTGTCCCTGTCGTCTTTCTGACAATGCAATAGATGAGTGAACCATGTCGGACTACTTCAGCATCAGCCTGTGAGGGCTGCGTATATCCGCACTTCTGCCTCAACCATTGCCCCAACTCTGTTGCGCCCACCACTGCTGCCTCCATCGCCACCCCCACACCCTGTTCTCCAAGGGACCAGCTCAAAGTACAGTAACACCAAAACTGGTGCCACCAACTCCTGAGGATATGGGAGAGAAGATTCTTCTGAATCACCCTATTCAGACATGGAAGAAGATGGCAAATTACCTTGTGAAGCTGTTGACGAATTGGGTGATTACGTAGCACCTAAGAAAGGCAACTAGTCCCCCGCCCAACCAGATTCTCCTCCAGACTACAGAGCCTGTTTCCATTCACTTTTGAGAGTGCAGCTAACAAAATTACTTCCTATATGATTTAAAGTAACAACCACTATAAAAGCAATTCCTGAACTAGAATGAATCTGGTCAATGGGTCTGAAGCTAATGAAAATGCTGACCACAGTATCAGCAGTGGTGGCTTGCTTGGAGAAGAAATGCAGTGCTCTTAACATGGCCCTTGCCTTCCTCATGGGCCATCCAAAGCCGGACTCAGTCATATACTCAGCTGTGCAGCGAAAGCTGAAAAACCTCAATTTCGTCTTCCTTCAGATAAGGGTTGGAGAAGCATTGACAGTTTGAAAATGGAGTCTGTTCCATGGCGGCTGCGTCAATCAAATTTTCATATTGGCAATCGAATGCTGCTAAAAGCACCAAATGTGGCTTGCCATCTCACCACTGATTGATCTCATACCAGAGCATAAAAGGGACCTTGGTAAGGCACAAGTGCAACAATTTCAGCAGATATTAATTGATGCTGCAATAGGCATATTCAATGTAGCTTTTCGACAATTGGCAGGAGAAGCTGTTTTGAGACTGCAGAGTTGACTGCGTTGCAGTGCTTTCCGTCCCAAATTTCAAGCAAATATTTTGGACCTGACTTCTATGCAGCAACCCTGTTTGGCAAGCATGTGAAGGATTTGCAGAATATTTAAACTACTGCTTGCCTCAGATGTTAGGGTCATTAAGTATACCCTTACTAAGACGACTGACTGGTCAAGGCTCCTTCAAAGGAAACTGCAAACATTTTAACTTTTGCCTGCATCACTCTTCCGCAAATTGGTCTTAACACTGAACATTGACAAGTTATTCACAGAGCCTTAAAAAGACTACAGTTCATGGTTGCGATACTGGACACACAACTGGGAAAAACTTCACCTCTGCTTAAACATTAAAAAGCTTTATTTCATGGCAAAGATTTCATGACAAACAGTTGGGCATAGTAAGAGTGGAAATCTCTGCTGCATCTGTCTTCATGTAAACGTCTTCTACCCTTTTGTTGATCCTGCATGAGGGACATCCAGCAAGAACTGGACAACCAATGAAACCCATTCAGGGCGCACGGAACCACTTAATCCAAGTCACAGGGACTTTGAAGGAAGTGCTGGTACGGTGGCAGATACCTGTGAATATCAATACAGGCCTTCCCTTGCATCCTAAATCGGAAAGAGTGATGCAACAAATACTTTCATGGAAGCCTGGAGCTCCGGGCCATAAGACTGGTTCCCCAAGCATTTCTTCCAAGGCTGGCATCTCCCATTGTTCTCATAAGAACAGACAACACTTCATTGATTTGAATCACCAAACCAAGATGAACCAAGATACGTCTGCTGTGAGAAGAGGTGCAGTCAATGTGGGACTGGGATACCTCCTATAATGTGGACATTTCAGTGGAGCATCATCTTCGTCGGCAAAATGATTAGGTCAGCATGCTGTCAAACATTATTGGACTGTCACAAATGAGTGCTTCACTGAAACCAAGTGGATTACATCTTCCACAAATGGAGCCCAACCAACATAGGATTTATTTGACACCCAGAACAACAAGAAATGCCAGTATTACACAGACGGGTTATAGAAACCAGGGTCCAGATCAGATAGTCTACACTTTCACTACACCTTACCACCATTAATCCTGATACCCAGGGTCCTTAGGAAATGAAAGATGGACTATAGTACTGTGATTATCATTGCTCCATTCACATGCCTTTTGGGCTGTTTCTCGCATAGCTTATGGGAAACGGTTGCACAAGTGCTGCCACAGGTCCTGGAGGAGGCCCAGGCTGTGCGCTACCAAGTAGTGAGAGATGGGAGGGATGCAGTGAAGTTCACCATTAGTGGTGGTCTGGATACAACCGTCTAGCTGGGCAGTGCGGTTTTGTCAATAGTGGCCTAGTGGGGCCACACCTGGCTGAGATCTGGCTTTTCGGGGGATGTCCAGGCCAATCTCATGGACATGCCCATCAATGGGACTCGTCTGTTTGAAGAGAAGGCAGACTCTGCGCTCAAGCGCTTAAAGGACTCACCGGCTTTGGCCAAGTTCTTGGGCCTCTCAGTGACACCTTGTCCTCAGTCTGTCTTTCGCCCCTTCATGGCAATGGAAGAGGCTTTGAACCGCATTGGCCATTGCCCAGCCACTGTCCTACACAGGCTTCCCAAGTTGTGCAAGAACATGGTGCATTCGAGCCTTGTAACAATGATAGCCAGGAGTCGGTCACCAACCCCCAGGCAGCTGCAGGCTCTAAGTCCTCTTTAGGCATTTCAGTGGTTGAATGGCTGCAGCAGCGCCTCCAGTAGTTGCAGTGCCAGAGGTCACCGTCTGGGAGCAGCGATCAACACTGGAGCCCTGATCCCTGAGCCAGACAGCAGGTAGCGGGTGAAACGCCGACCGGCAGAGGTGAGGTGAGGCGGGGTGGAGAGCAGAGTACGATCTTTCGCAGAGTCGGGGGCCTGCTCCCTGCCCGGTCTGGCAGTGGCTCACGAGTCGGTCCTGCTCGGCTCTTGATTCCCGCTTTACTCCCAGGTCACCTCCGCCTCTTCAGCTTGCTCCTGCTTGCTCAGCTTACTCCTCCGCATTAATTCCTATGCAGGAGCCATAGACTATGGCTCCTGCATAGGAATTAATGCGGAGGAGAAAGCAGTGGTCTGACCGTAGCGCCCAACACCGCTGTGTGTTAGCGGTTCCTGCAGACCTGTGCTCCGCGACCCACAACCACTTAAAAGGCCAACCTCGCGGCATCTGTAACTTGAGCGGGTGCAATACAAGCGCAGCCACTTTTTGCAGGTGGCTGCCAAGTGTGTGACCCGGTGGCCAGTGGAGACGGCCCGACCAGGTTTGGCTGTGACCTGCAAACAGGCCCTGGTGTCCCTGCTTGTTTGCTGGCCCTCAGGAGTTGGCTCCCAGAACGGAGGGGTATTGAGGACGGAGGATTGAGTCAAGAGCGACCGTAACTGGTCACTTCGGGGGTCAAGAGCTTCTGTTCACCCAGTCACATTTATTCCAGGTGTCCCAGCAGGTGTGCACGCAGTGGTTGCTTACCAGCTCTTCTTTACTCCCACCTCCCTGTTCCTCCCTGCTGAAGTAACCAACCTGCACACAGTGAACCAACTAGTGCCAGCAAGTGGCACCCGGGAAATTAAATAAAATAAAAACGAGGAAAACATGCCAACTTAAAAGGAATCCAAGGAGGGGCGAAACCCCAAGTAAATATGTGATCTGGCAAGGTCAGGAAGACATCGGTGGATTAAACAGCCGCTCATAAAAAGAACTAAACAAAAACACCTATGAAAAAAACCCAAACGGAGCAAGTTCTACACCAAGGAGTTTATTAATCTCCCCAATAGCTACTATGTTTGTAAGATCAACTAAGTGTACACTGGGGCCCCAAAGCACCAAACTTCAATTTCTTAAGGACCTGGGATCAGTAATCTGCAGTAACGGGAGACACTCCTGGTTTGAGGACTTCTTTGGCCCCCCCTTAAGACTGAATCCCCGCCGGTCACGCAAGTGGATGTGAACCTCGCCAATAATGCCACAGGGCCAACTAACTCCCTACTAACTGCTAACGCGGATCAAGACCCCTGTGCATAAAGTCACCAAGCAGCTGATCACGGCAGGAAACATACTGTCAGTGGCCACACCTTGCACCACACCTCAACCGCTCTTGTCCACACCGATCGCACAGAAAATTATAAAATGGGAAAACAAATGCAGCCACTCGGTCTAATCAAAACCTATGTAGCAAGCATCTCCGCAAACCTAGACACAAACCAAGAGAATAAAGTCCAGGCCAAACTGTCAGCCACATTCCCTCACGTTCTAGGATCAGGGTTACATGTCTATCCCACAAACCTCTCAACTGAGCACTGAAGATTTCATGGCAAAATCTACATATACCACTAATAGATAAGGATGATTTGAAAGGCTAGCCATTTCAAAGTAAACTTACAAGAGGCGTTGTCTGAGGTGTCACTAAGAGATAAGGAAGACTCAACTTAAAACAATGGGTAAGTTTAAAAAAAAAAAAAATGTTGCCTCAAAACTGCAATAATCAATCTCCACTGAAAGCGAAGGACAGTGACGGGCTCATTCTTCCAACAGTCAACTGGGCAAATGATAAGACAGACCCAGATGGAATTAATTTCCCAATTGTTGCGATCACTACAAGCATACTCTGATTTTGCAGTCAAACAAATTAGATATTCAAATAGATCTAATGAACATTATCGCATCGAACATTGCAGGGATAAACTCTAAATTGGACAACTCAACCAATCTAATAAAGAGAGCACAATCCACATACTCCCAGCAGGTATCTTCGTGTGCATGCGGCCCAATACTAGACAAGTTAAGTTTGTTACCGAATTTGGTGGAACAGATTCTCCATCTTAACCAAACGTTTGTTATCTCCAACTCTCACCCGGTGTCAGCGGATAAAGATTATACCTGTCTAACCTTAAACGAGCAGCTGTCGCCGGTAGTACCAATTACTGAGTTTGGAACTAACAACTTCATCCAGCCATCAGCCATAAAAATGGCTGAATTTGCAAATGACGAAACTGAAGCCTATTAAAACCACTGCTGCAATCCAGAAGGCAAAAAAAGAAAGGAAAGCAAGCAAAAAAAACACGTTACACCATATGAAAATCGTGGAATGTCTTTCTTCTCCAACACCTGCTATTCCGCCGCCTACCCAAACTGACTTAAACAAGGGGTCTGTAGGAACAAACACAGAAGCATTAGGGTTTCATAAAAAACAAACCAGTGACTCCACTGCCTCGGTCCATGCTAACCATCAAGTGGAATCAGTAACACACAAGTTGGCTGACGGAGTGAGTTTGCGCACACAAGATATCAAGGTGCAAAAAGAGAGGGAAATAATGAAAGGACCAATCAGTGTACCTTCATGCTCATGTTACTCACCAGCATTACAATCATTGCCTGAAGTTCAAAATTACTCAACTGGAATAACGGTAAATCCTAAATATGTTAACATTGCAAACACGATGCAAGAAATAACCGAATATTTAACCAGCCCAGACACACTGGGCTCTCAGCAGCTGGAAATAAGAGTAACTGCTCAGGACTACCAGGATTTCACATTGCAAACCAGATAAATTCCGTATCAAAGGACAGCACTTATAAGGAAAACCTAAGGAATTCAATAAAGCCGAACCGCACAGCGCAGCAGATAATATGGACGCCTGAATATGAATCACAAGGCATAAATAACATTTTAAACAGAAGTAATATATTTTATTGAAAAATAAAGTTATAACATAACATTACAGGGACACCACTTACATCAAATCATATATATGACGTCGCTGCACATCATGGAGCGTATCATGGGGTAAAGCAGTTCTGAGAATGTTAAGGGAGTGCAGAGAGATAGTTATACTGTGCACGATATAGTTATACCGTGCAGATCATGAAGGAAAAATAACTTTACATACAATAATCAAAGAAAATACACAACTTGTGACTTATTGAGTTAGGTGGATTCCGTGATAAACAGAAGTAATATATTAAGACTCGCAGTGGAAATTCTGAATCTAATCAAGATACACTCGCCAACCTTCTGTACCCACCCCAGGGAAGGGACCCATTGGTCCCTGCCCTTTACCTACCTGTAACGCCTCTAAATCTAGTATTTAGGGGGCACCCTGAACCTTGCTTCCTCAGATCCAGCCTAACAACAAGAAGAAAAGGACCGAACAGCCGTGCAGTTAGCTAACAAGAGGAAGACGCCCACTGACTTGGCCCCAGCCCTAATGGCCTGTCTCCGCTCAAACCTGCTCCTGCGAAATCCCGGTGTGTCCTGCAGCCAGCAACCTCAAAAACCCCAGCGACCTGCCTGCCTTCACTTCCAAAGACTGCTGCTCCTGTGAACACTGGATTTGTTCACCTGCAACCTCGGGCAGCAGCTGGAGACCGCAAATCCGCCCCACTCTTCACCCACCGTCCATGGCCCGAGCTTCAGTGGGCAAACTCAGGCGATCCTGGACCAAGATTCGGCAAACCCTGACCTGCCTCCAGCATCCATCGGATGCCTGCAGCCTAAATCCAGAAGGCCCTCCTAACCACGACCCAGAGCCGGTAAGAAGATCCGACCCCCAAAAGGCACCCCTGCACCCGACGCCCCACAGCCTTGTGTGCCCAAACCGACTGTGCCTAACCCTTAACTTCCCAACTTACCTCTCAAAGTGGTAGTCACACCCAGATGTCCTTCGTCTCCCTGCCTGTAGTGCTTTTGCAAACCGGAGGTCCTCCTTTGAAAACAGGACACCGACCTCGAAACAGCACCCTACACCTGGCTGCCCTAGTGCCACTGAGGGTGCACCTTTGATGCTACCTTTTTCCCCATTTGCCCTGAGATAGTCTGAGTTTTGCTCTCACAACTCAATGGGCTGCTTGCCATCATCCACAACCGGAGGCTCCCTATCCCCTTTGGAAAACATTGGGCCTCAACACTCGGCCGCCCTAGTGCCGCTGAGGGTGTAACGAGAGTGCATCACTGACCCAGGGGGACCCCTGAGCTAACCCCAGAACCTTAACTCCCACAGTCGATAACTTACCTTTGAACTGAACCAGTTTTTCCTTCATAGAAACTTTTTGGAACAAAATTGTCAGTGTTATCCTAAGTGTGGAGTTTTGAAATCTAAACCTATTCTTTAAAAATCGCACGAATAACAAACTTATTTACTTACCTGTTTGCAAGAAATGTCCCAGTGCTGAATCTAGGTATCCAGCACTGAGTAAGAGAAGTAACGTAAAAAGTACAATTTCTATTGTATTTTCAAACTGTTCTACATTCAGCAAATTATTACTGTAAAGTATGTAATGCTTACCTGTGCCAGGCTTGCTTGGTTCTAAAAATAAAACCGTATTTTTTTACAAAAACAATTGGTCTAGAGTTCAGTTCTTGAGTGTGTGAATTCATATGCTGACTGAGTGTGTACACCAAATGCTTAACACTCCTCTGATACTGCCTTACTGCTCGACCACTCTACCTCAAATAGAGAGTAAGGTTCTATCTAACTTTAACCTCTGCCTACCTCTGGGGTCACCTGGACTCTATTCACACTATGCCTCATTTTGGTGTAGTATATATAGAGCCAGTTTCCTACATGAATTGATTTAAACTTCTGCTTTTAATTATAGTTGACATATGCAGTAAAATTGTTATGGTTTTAATTAACTGAACAATAAACTATACTTACTTAAAAGTTCTCTTAGCTTGGTTCTGCAAGACCATGGGTGTCCAGTTGGAGGGAGAATCAAATAACCTCTCCTCCACTGGCAGTCCATAACCTCGAAAGAATAGGTCAGGCACATCATACAGAGGGGTTACTGCCTCCCTTTCCAATCTGTCCCTCCTCCTTTACCGCCATCTCAAGAAGACTGGCGGTGGATCATCATATCTTGTTCCGAGAGGGTGCTACAGATCTCCTGGCCAAGGGGGCTATAAAAAGGGTTCCAATATCAGAAGTAGCACCCAAAAAGAACAAAGGTGTTTGTCCTATTCTAGACCTCCGATCCGTCAATCTCTTCCTCAAAAAGGAAAAATTCAAGATGTTTATGTTGGCTCAGGTCTTGTCTGCCGTAGATCAAGGAGACTGGCGAGTAGTGATGGACTTGCAGAATGCCTATTTTTAAATTCCCATTCTGCCTACAGAGAGGTGTTACCAGCGGTTCAAGGTAGGCCACAAGCACTTTCAGTACACTTTGCTACCCTTTGGCCTTACCATCGCCCCTCAGGTGTTCACCAAGGTGATGGCGGTGGTTGCAGTTCATTTGTGCAGGTTAGGGGTGTCAGTCATCCCCCTACCTCAACGACTGCCCGTTTTAAGGTGTCCTCGCCCCAGACTGTCGTATCCCATCTCCAGACTATGGCGGACCTCCTGCATTCACTGGGGTTCACTATAAGCGTGCTGAAGTCACACATGACGACTCCTCATACGCTTTCTTTCATCTGAGCTGTTCTGCACATAGTGCTGTTTTGGACATGTCCTCCTGCGCGGTGTCCCTAGGATATTCAGGTTATGATGCTTCTGTTTCAGCCTCTATCCTGGATTTCATTGACAATGACTGAAGCTCCTGAGTATTAGATCCAAATGGGAAAGGACCGTCGCACGTCCGTGTAATTATGTTTTGGTTGGTGTTATGGTCGTTGGTGCAAATTGGTAAATCTTCCTGAGTTTGAGGGTGTATTCAATAAATGGTTTGCGTTGCTCCCTGGGCGAGAGGACGTCTCCAATTGCACTCCTTTATATTTCAATAAGGTATTCACTCTTGTAAAATATTTTCCAAATCAATTTTATTTATTGTTGCTTTTTAATTCATTGTATTATATTACTTTCTTCAGTAATAAAGGGATGTGTTCTTTTCACACATTAGTGTTTTATCATGCCCAATGCCTTTCGGGTTCTGCCCTTCATCAGGGGCGTATTTGTAAACATAGAGGATGTTTTCAGTATAGTCCCATAAAAGTTGATATAAATACATATGCATTGTATTGATAGTTACTATTATACATGTCATTCATGCGTATGGTTTACTGGCATGTTAGGGATAATCCGGTGTTTTTTTTTTTTTTTACTGTGTTAAAAATGTGTGAAAGTCATGTAAACTGACACGAGGTGAACTGGGGTTGAAAAGAATCCGATTGCGATGAATCGGTACATTGTGCTTAAGTGTATGAGTCGAAGAATTTACATAGTGACAGCGTGACTGAATTTAAATCTGAATCCTATCAAGTCGATGAATTTACACTGAGTAACAGCTTGACATCAATCCCGACCAATGGTGCTCGTGATTTTAGACCAAGCATGCATTGTAACAAACCTTCGTTGCACTGTATATTTTGAATGTCTGGTTACTTCCTCGATAAGACAATTCTAAGTAGCATTTGTAAAATAGGCACATGGTTAACCTGAACATAATAATAATGCGTGAAAAATAGTCCTGGCCGTGGTTTTATAGTTAGTTTCTCACCTTATTTGAGTGAATAGCCTGTTAGAATTCCTTCCATCATAAGTGAAAAAGTTTTGAGTCGGCGTCCCGAGTTGTGCCGTGTTCGCTATGTGACCCGGTATAGTGAAGGAAACCAACACATGCTTCAATTTCCGGAAGTAGGATACGAGTTGATTTTGGATTTTTTGTCTGAATGTTGCTTTGATGTTCTGTTAAACAGATTTTGATTTTGCGTTCAGTTTTTCCTACATGTGCGTATCTGCATGGACATTTCAACATGTATATCACGTTTGTGCTGTCATGTGGCTGTGACTCTTAGTCCCATGGGCTCCTGTTGGTAAATCATGCCAGATGGCGTACGCAGGCTCTGCAGTGGGACCTAAAGGTCCAGTGGGTGCATCATCATGGGAATCGCTCCGATGTGTTCCAAATCTCGAAATAAACTGCAAAGGACCTGTAGTGGTGGCTTAAGAACTGCAGTTGGGTCAGAGGCAGACTCCAATCCCTTCCTCAGCCAGATCTCGCAGTAGTGACAGATGCATCACTCATGGGATGGGGCAGCCATTTGGGAGAGGTGGATATCAGAGGACTTTGGGCTCCACATCAACTTCTTGGAGCTCTGGGCGGTCCGACTAGCATTGAAAGCATTTCTTCCCTCTGTCAAAGGGAAGTTAGTGCAAGTGTTCACGGCAACATCACAGCCATGTGGCACTGCAACCAGTCTGGCGGGCTGGGGTAATAAGCCCTTTGTCAAGAGGCACTGCGTTACTGGAAATGGCTGGAATAGCAGGGCACAGCCCCGGTGGTTCAACACCTGGCAGGGTCTCTGAACGCCAGGGCAGACTCACTCAGCCGTCGATGCCTAGTAGAACACGAATGGCCCCTTCAGCAGGAGAAATCTTTCAGCATTGCAGAGAACCTTGGTTCGATTTGTTCGCCTCCGAAGAGAATGCGCAGTGTCAGCAGTACTGTGTGCTGGAGTTTCCAAGGCGGCTATCACTTGGCGACTGTCCTCGTTGCGAGTGCATGTCCGGCATGCTGTATGCCTTTCCACCCATACCACTCCTACCCAGCATTCTTAAAAAGATCAGGAGCGACCTATCCCAAGTCATTGTTGTGGCTCAGTACTGGGCGAGGAGAGTCTGGTATCAAGAGCTTCTGAAAATGTGCATCAATCCTCCAATCAGACTGCCCCTTCAGGAGGATCTTCTGTCATAGCAGCTGGGGAGGGTCCTCCACCCGAACCTGTCAACTCTGCGCCTCCATGTGTAGAGATTGAGCGGCGGCTTTTGACCTTCCTCCCGAAGTATGCAATGTTATTTTGGCGGCCAGACGGCCCTCCACTAAGGTAGTGTATATGTATGTATATGTATATGCACCCTAGACACACCATTGCAGGAATCCCCTATGGTGAGATCTTGAGGTTAAAGAGGATTTGTAGTTCTCCTTCTGATTATGAAACTTGCCTAATAGAACTTATGATACGGCTAATACGGGGTATTCTGATAGCATCTTAAAAGCAGCCCTTGATAAATCTTTATCTCGGTCCAGAGAGTCTTTTTCCAACTATAACTCCTGTAGAAGAAACCCCTATCGTAACAGACCCTCCAGTAGAATGCCCACGCCTGATTACCACATACAGTAGAGAGGACATGAAAATCAAGTCCATCATTAATAAAAACTGGCCTATTGTCCTTAGTGACCATGTACTTAACACTAGATTGCCAGCCTCTCCCACTGTCACCTTCAGACGTGCGAAAACTATGGGTAATTGTTTGGACAGAGCAGCCCCTGAGCTTAAAATGAAAAAACCTTGGCTACGACCTACGCGGGGTTTCTTTAAATGCTCAAGCTGCCGTGCTTGCAAATTTGGCACTACTATCTCGCATTATTCTACTCCATTTAGCTCCATTGCTAAACCTATTTTGGGAAATTTTTCCTGCAGAACAGACCATGCTGTTTACGTTCTGACATGCACCTGTGGGCTTAGATATGTTGGTAGTACTAAGCTCCAGGTGCATGTCAGGATATTGCAGCATTTACGGGCAATATTACACAATGACCCGGCATATCCGGTTGCCCGGCATTTTAAAAGGGCACACAACAATGACCTCACATGCTTGAGTTACTCTGTGATTGGAGCAGTTCCGCTGCAGAAAAGAGGGGGAGATCGTGAACTCCAGCTCAGAAAATTGGAAAGCAGATTCATTTTGGAGCTCGACAGCCGTTGGCCAAATGGGCTCAATAATATTGAAGAAATGCACCACTACTTATAACATTGGACTGCTTATCCCTAGATATTTCTGAGTTGTTTCACAAGTAGTTCATTTCTATTCATTCATTCTTCCTTTTCTCCTCTTGGTGATATTTTCTCCTAGTTAGGTTCCCTATTAGGAGAAACTAGATTTAGAAGAGTGGTAGAAAGGGTTGGGTGAGCAGTGAGCCTTGGGTGATTAAGATGATTTGTACCTTTGCCTATATCATTGTATTGTAGTCTCGAGCTCACTTGCTTTGATATCTATATATGAATTGTTTACATCAGTATATTATGAAATGTCTTTTAACTTTTTCTACTGGATTTTAGATCAAGTTATATTGTGTCATGACATGTACCTAACTATGGGGGATGATACTATTTTCACATATGCCCATTTTTTAATTTTTGATACATTTTTGATACTTTTTTTACCATCTATGATCTTGGGGAACCTATAATTTAGCCATACAGATATTCATGAAAATTTGAAATTCAAAAAATTATATATGTATGAAATTTGAAGGTATCGTCGTTCCGATGGTAATGCGGTTGATTCTCGCACTTTGCACTTTTTGACTTACACACTTTGCACTTTATCTTTCGCTGCTTATGCACAGATTTGCACATGTGAAAAATAATGCTATTAATAACTTGCTGTGACAATTATTGAATTGTTGGTGGTCTTTAGAATCATGAGTATCGTATTTATACAGTTTAGCATATTTCGTTAATCTAAGGAAATCCAGATTGGTGATGTTTAACAATACAATAGTCTATGTACATGTTTTAAAATGGTTTACAATGTCAGAATTTCCTTTGAATTACTTGGATTTAACCAGTAATGATTTTTTTATGGTGCAATGCTATACACAGATATATGTATATACAAAACTAGCAGCGACAGTACTTTTTCACTGTTTTGCAAACACATGCAACACTGGAGGTCACCACCAGGGGGTGGTGACGTTTTCTAAAATAAGTGTATAAAAGAGCATTACAAACGTAACTATGTTGCAGCGTGAACATGGGCACCTTGGCCCGAAACGCGTCGCTGGTTCTGTGGGTGATATGTTAATAAAATTACATCTTGCTGACTTTGCTGGTCCGTTCCTCTACTTGCTGGCGTGGAAGCGTGGGCTGCGAGCGCAGAGCGTGCAGAGGAGGAGCTGTGCTTTCGTATATAAATATATATATATATATCTGCCGTTGTCAGAAATTTGTAGTATACTGTACATAAAGATCTATTGACCCTCTTTCTGCTTCTACTGTTCTTTTGTTCATTCTGACCCTTTACCAGCAGGGCTCTGCTTTGGGAACTAAGGGTTACCTTTCTGCTCTGCTTTACTAGGGCTGCCTGACCAGCCCTCTTTCTTTAAGTCTCCTATTGTGCATACATTTCTAAAAGGGCTGGCACACTTGTTTCCACCCACGCCCTTTGTTATGCCACATTGAGACCTTAATTTGGTCCTCACATGATGTGCGCTCCATGTAAGCCTTTTCACAGCTGTCCCCTCTGGCTATTGACCATCAAAAGAGCCTTCTTAGTGGCGATTACGTCTGCCCGGAGGGTGAGTGAGTTACAGGTGGTATCTTCCCCTATCTGATGTGCTTTCCAGACAAAGTGTTGCTTCGCACCTGGGCTTCCGTTTTGCTGAAAGTAGTGACCCCATTCCATCTGGGTCATTCCATCACATTGCCCACCTTCTATGCTTCCCTGATTCCCTCTAAGGAAGAGGAGCGTCTCCACTGACTGGACTCAAAAAGCAAGTTTCTACCTTTTACCGCATTAAAGAGTTCCGGGTGGACAACCAACTCTTTGGAGGGTTTGTGGGAGCTACAAAAGGAAGGGCATTGCAGAAAAGGACAATTTCTCACTGGTTCGATTTCTGCATTAAGATCTGCTATGCCCTGAAAAAGAAGCAGCCACCTGAGGGATTAAGAACCCATTCCACCAAGGCAAAGTCTGCGACTACGGCCTTTGCTCTAGGGGGTCGGGGGGGGGGAGAGGGGGTCCAAGTCCTAGACATCTGTCTGGCAGCAATGTGGGCATCATTGCCAAACATTACTGCCTGTAAAATCTGCAAAGATGGGCATTTTGCCAGTTCAGTCCTGCAGGACTTTCTAGTTTGAAATATTGGTCTGCAACCCACCGCCGAAATGGTATGGCTTGGGTATCTAATTCAAAGTTAAGGAATCTGCAGCTAGAAGTCTCTATCAGATGAACAAGTTACTTGCCTTGGGTAATGCATCATCTGGTAGAGACTATCTAGCTGCAGATTCCTTACAGCCCCACCAGGCCTCCCTGCTGTGCGGAATGCTGTAGAGCTAGCGTCACTTCCCTGTTCATGGTCCTAGCTTTGCACACAACTACGTCAGTTACTTCCTGGCTCTGCGCTTCTGGCGTGGAAAAAACGAAAAGTACTGACGTCAAAACGCCTGGGTGGCGCCTATATAGGCACTGCACCGTCCTAACCAACTGAGCCGAATGGAGCCACCTGACTGCACGTGTAAGTAGTAGTATTGCTCAGGATCAGGCCTGACTCCTGGGAAACGCAAAGGTAAGGAATCTGCAACTAGATAGTCTTTACCAGATAATGCATTACCGAAGGTAAATAACTTGTTCAATTGTACTTCTAAACTTTCCTTATGTTCACTGTTGATTGTAGTTATGCCTACTCTTGCCCCCTCTTTACTACCATTCTTACTTCTAGATTTACAGCTACTTACTCCCACACTTCTAATACCTACTGCTACTTTTATTTCCAACTGCTTATTTACTCATGCTTACTGTTACTCTTATCCCTGTGTACTATTTACTTCTATGCTACATCCCCACACTGAATCCAGTAGCACTTCCAGAGTTTTCTACCTTCCAGACTTCTAGCCTCTTCCACCACTAATTTTGTTCTCATTCTAAAAGTTCTCAAAACCTGAATGTGCTGTAGAGCTTTTGCATATTGCATCTTTAGAGCTTGGCAGACCAGTCATCCCTTCATTTGTTCTGTTGATTATTGTAATTGCATTTATATAGCGCTTGCTACCCCTGACGAGGCGTCTAATCGCTTTTTTGGCGAGTAACATGCTACTCCGGGACCCATACAGGATAAGTGTTGAATTAGTATAGTGAAACAACAAGCAAGTACATTTTAAGTGGTGGATAGGTTAGTCAGTTATTTGTATTTGGAATGATAGCAGAAGGATAGAGGAGGAAAAAGGTTTGTATTTATATAGCGCTTGTTGATGTACGCTATTCAGGAAGCCCATAAAGGATTAGTGGTGAATTAATATGGTGAAATATGAAGTAATTTCAGTGGTGGATGTTAGTCAGTTATTTGGAGTGAGAAGGATAGCGGAGGGATAAAAGGGGAAGAAAGGTTTGACTTCATATAACACTTGTTACCCCTGATGGTTGTTGAAGTGCTTTTCTGGCGAGTAGCACGCCGCTCTGGAACCCATAAAGGATTCGTGTTGAAAATTAGTTTAGTAAAATATGAAGTAATTTGAGTAGTGGATATGTTATTCAGTTATTTGGGTAGAGACGGGTAGGTGGCGGGATAGAAGAGGGAAAGAGGTTTGTGTTTATATAGGTCTTGCTACCCCTGATGGGGTTTTGAAGCGCAAGTAGCACACTACTCTGGAACCCCTCAGGATTAGTGTTGAATTAGTATGGTGAAACATGAGTCATTTTAGTGGTGGATATGTTTGTCAGTTTTTTAGATTGAGAAGGGTTGGGGAGGAGTAGAAAAGGAAAAAGGTTTACATTTATATAGCGCTTGTAACCCTGATGGGGTGTTGAGACTCTTTATTGGCGAGTAGCACGCTACTCTGGAACCCAGTAAAGGACTGGTGGTGAATTAGTATAGTTGAATATGGAATTTGAGAAGTGAAAATGTTAGTCTGTTAATTTTGATTAAAAAGTATAGTGGAGGGATAAAAGTGGAGTTTTTTTTTTTTTTTAGGTCTTCGCAGTAGGAGGAGGCTTTTGGATGAGTAAAAAGGAGTTTTAGAGGGGAGGATTCAGAGGGAAGAGTTTAGAAAGGTTTGTTTTAGGGGATCGGTCTAGTAAAAAGAGGTGTCGGATGATGCAAGGAGGGGTAGAGTAGGAGAGAGTCTAGAAAAGGTTATTTTGGCGATCATAGTAGTGGTATGGGGTTTGGGATAAATGAGAGTGGATGTAGAGGGTATATTGATAGATGTATAGGATGAGAAATAGGGTAGTGCATTGGAAAGAGTAGTGGAAATAAGTTTGAGATGAGTCAGAAGGTTGGGCTAGAAGATATATTGTGGTCCCAGTGTATTACTGGCTTTCACATGGAGGGGAGAAGATTTTGTTTTTTTAAACCCATAAATGATGAAACACTATGAGAGAGGAAACAATAATGTTAGACTTTACAGCATCTGCCAATACCGAATAGACCGTGATAAATAAACTATGATTTCATGTTATATGGCAAATATGTGTATAAGATGTGGACTTATCTGGTATATGACCAATATATACCAAAACTGTATGCGATATGTTTGTCACCATCACCAAAAATTCTCTCCCATCACCAACTATCCAACACCCCTTTTCACCTCTCTTCCCTCCTGGACACCACACATATTAATGTGATAACTTGTTAGGTTTTTACTTAAAACTGTGCATAAAAATGCGTTCCCAATGTGATTAAATAACATTGGTCGAACATTATTATTTCCTCTTATACTGTTTCATGATTTGTTTAAAAAAAAAAAAATCTTCTTCCCCTCCATGTGAAAGCCAGTAATACACTGGGACCACTTTAATATATACCGTCTAGTACCCAGGTCCCAGTGATTCCGGGTTTACCCTTGTTCTGTAACTAGAAGATATATTGATCGGAGTATAAGTTGAGAAATAGGGTAGTGCATTGGAAATGCTAAATTAGAAGAAAGTGATAAATATATAGATCCATAATTACAATGAAAGTATATAGATACATAAAGGAGGTAAGTATATGCAGATTAAAGATATTGATAGAGGCACATGATGAGAAATAGGGTAGTGCATTGGATATGCTTTTTCAGGAGAAAAGTAACACACACAGATCCAAGTACATTGAAGGTACATAGATGCACAATGGAAGTATGTACATGTAGACCAAAGATTTGTATTTATTATTTTTTCTCAACATAATTATTTTACATGTTTATATAAAGTAATACACAAAGATAGGTACATATCTATAGTGAAAACAAATGCTTATATACAGAGGGATATGCTGTAAATTTTTGTTTGGTTATGGTGCTTATGTGGGGAAGAGCCAAATCTTGAGTAGTTTTCTGAAGCTAAGGTGGTTGTCGGTGGACCTTATGTTGGGGGGTGTAAAGAGTTCCGTAGTTTGGCTGCTTGAACAGAGAAGGATGTGCCACCCATGGTTTTTTTCTTGTATGGTGGGATTTTGAGGCGAGATGCTCCTTTAGAGCGGAGGTTCCTTTGTTGAATGTGTTTGGTGATTTTATTCCTGATGAAGAGTGGACCCATTACTTGTACTGCTTTATGGGTGATACAAAGCAGCTTGAACGTGGATCTTCTGGCAACCGGTAACCAATGCAGGGCTTTCAAGGCAGGGGAGATGTGGTCTCGCAGTTTGATATGCAAGAGCAGTCTGGCAGCCGAGTTCTGAATCCGTTGTAGTCTTTCTGTGGTAGAGGCTATTGGCGTAATAGAGTTTGGACCGAACAAGGGAGATGGTAGCTTGGACCTTGTGTGGAAATCCCAAATGAGGGAAAATTAGTCGCAGCATTTTTATAGTGACAAAGCTTGATCTTGCTATTTTATCCACTTGGGCATTCGACAGCTTGGAGTCCATGGCCATTCTGAGGTTTCTTACCTCCTTCGATACTTTAGGCAGTGATCCCAGTTCATTAGGCCACGCGGCAAGCTGGTTGTAATGTTTCTAATGGCCACATGTGAGTATTTCAGTTTTTGAAGCATTCAATTTGCGATTGCTCTAAGTCATCCACTGATCCACGGCTCTTTGACAGCTGAAAATTGGTGATTTTCCAATGTCTTTGGGGCATTTTAGTTGAAGGAGTATTTGTGTGTCATCTGCACAGTTATAGCACGTGAGGTGAAATTTATAGATCAGTACTGGTAATGACTTCATGTAGATGTTGAAAAGCATGGGCGAGAGGATAGAACCTTGAGGGACCCCTGATTTTGTGGAGTACGGTTTGGACGAGAAAGGTGGGGTATGGATGACATTAGTTCTGATTCGAAGGTGGGACGCGATTCAGTCTAGAACAGTTTCCTCTATGCCGGCTTCATAGTCTTTGTTTCAGATTGTCATGGTCAACCGTGTCAAAGGCAGCTGAGAGGTCCAAGAGGAGTAGCGCAGCAACCCCATTGCGGTCAACTGCATTCTTCAGGTCATCCCAGATGGCAAGGAGTGCAGATTCAGTGCCTCTTCCCGGACGGAATCCTGTTTGGAAGTCTGAAAGTATGTAATTCTCTTCAATGAATTGTGACATCTGGGCGAACGCTGCTCTTTCTATCAGTTTGCCCAGGAAAGGTCCATTTGTAATGGGTCTGTAGTTGTCAGGGTTCAGCGGGTCCAAGTTTGTTTTCTTCAGTAAAGGGCGTATGTATGACTTTTTGAGTTCTTCTTGAAATATTCCAGTAGTTAAGGAATTGTTGATGATTCTTCTTACTGAAGTGGAAGCAGAGTTGTTAAAAGAATTGTCTTGAAAGTTTGTGGCGGACAGGGTTTGGAAGGGCTGCTGGCAGGCCTGCTTGCTTTGACCAGGTCCATAAATTCATTGTGTGAGATGTGTTGGAAGGAACGGAGAGGCTTGATAGAGCATTCTTGGATTGTTTTGTACAAGGGTTAGTGCTGGTGCTTTGTTTCTGTTTTAAGTAAGAGTCCAACTTGTCTGCTTTGTCCCTGTAATGATTTGCCAGTTTGTCTGTGAAATCTTGAGTAACAGGATGAGTTCCTTCTAGGCAATTTGGTTTGCGAAGTTCATTGAGTATTTTATAGAATTCTTTATTTGCACATTTAGCATTATGAATTCTGTCTGAATAGTACCTTTTCTTAGCTTTTTTGATAGCCTACTTGTATAACATGTCAACTTTCTGTAGGTGAAATTTGTCTTGTTTGGCATTTGTTTTGAGCCCGGTACGTTGCAGCTTTCTAATTAGTTGTTTTATATCTTTTATTTATATGTTTCTCCAAGGCACTTTTTTTTTTTGTTCTGTTGTGTGCTTTTGAGTGGTATTAGGATGTCAAAAGCTTCCCGTAGCCACTCGTAGATTTTGAACAGAATTTATGGTTTCCAGATTTGTACTGGATAGTAGTTGTGTTTCTAAATGTTCAAATTGAGTTTGTTCCACGGCCAATAGGTGGATGGATGTAAGGTAGTTTTAGGTGAGTCGCTTAGTGTTTAATGTTGGAAAGCAAGCAAGTGGTGGTCTGACCATGTGACTGGAGTTATAGTTTGAAAGGTAACTAGTTCAGTATTAGCAAAAATGACATCTAGGATATGTCCGGCGGTGTGTGTCGGATTGTGGACAATCTGATGCAGGTTCAATACGTTTAGGCCAGTGATTGTTTTTGGATGGGTCATATTGGGTTTATCAAACCAGATTTTAAGGTCACCCAGAACGCATAGGCTGGAGTGTATTGTTATTCGGTTTGAAACTGTGTCTAGAAGTGCGTCTGGGAATGTTGCCTTGCTAGGTAGAGGTTTGTAAAGGAGCAGGAAGTTACAGGAAGAAGATGGTGTAGGATTGCATCTTGTTGGAGCCTGACAATTCTTTATGGAGATGTTGTCAATTTTAGTGATGTTTGCCTGAATACAACAGCTAGACCACCTCCTTTTTTGGCTATACAATTTTGGGTGCTTGTTAGATAGCCTAGAGGAATGGCTTCATGCAGGACTGGAGCCATATCTTCTCCCAACCATGATTCGGTTATGAATAGTATGTCTGGTTTTGCATCGGTGAGAAGGTCGTAGATGTGATGCTTGTTTTTAGAGAGGGATCGAGCATTTATTAGTAGACCGTTTAGTGAGTTGCCTTTGGTGATAGTGGGACTTTGTTTTGTAGAAGAGTGATCAGTATTGTGTGGGTTTGTAGCAGGGGTGTTTTTAGTGCTGGTATTAGCTGTATTAAGATAGCAATTGTGTAGCTGTTCTGTATCGTGTTCCTCATCCAGCATGCTAAGAAGGCATTTTGATGGGTCTGCGTGTGTATATGTTGGAGATGGTGTTTGAGAGTGAGTTGGAGTGCTGTGTTGCTTTTGTGGTGTAACATTGTTGTGAAGTAGACTTGGGGAAGTAAAGTTGTGAGGTGTGGCATGTTGCTTATATTTTTTCCGTGTGATTAAGGCGGAAGGTGTATGAGTCAGGGGAGGTGGTGCAGCATGTGGGTCATGTAGTAATGTTCTAAATTGTCCAATGGATGAGAGGTGGTTAGAAGAGAATTGCTGTATCTGTGTTAGGTGTGGTGGAAGAGGGAAAGCTTGGCATTGGAGTTTGTTCCTTTGTGTGGTTTGAAAGGTGGGTATATGTTTGTATTTTGTGATGGTAAGTATTATGAGGTGTTGCGCCTTGAAGATCTTGTTGTGCTGGTGTGTGTTATGTTTTGCTTTTGAGGAGTTGTGAAAAGGGGTGCTGATGTATGTTTCATGCAATGGATTTGGTTGTATAGTATTGTTTGTGAGAGGGGGTTGTGACATAGAGGGGGTGGTGATGTGTTTGAGTAGAGTGTATGTTGTGTGTATCGAGGGAATGAAGTAGAGGTTAGTGTTTATCTTAGACTGGTGGACTTGTGGAGAAGTGTGGCTCAATGGTTAGAGCAGGCAGACCTTGATGCAGAGCTCTGGCCAGGGACCAGGGTTCGATTCCCGCCTCGGCGGGTCTCCGGCTCATTAATTCCCCTGACTGGATATTCTCGCCTCAGTGCCTGTTCTGATCATGGGTCCCACGCTGCAACTCTGGGCAATAGCTTGCTTAGTCTCCACAACGGCCCCAAAAGCGCTGGGATGCCTGGCTGCACCTGGGGGGTGCCCAGGAGTGGACATTTCCCAGGAAAGCCAGGAAGGGTTCCTAAGCGGTATACGGACAGCGCCGGGACACCTCCGGTAGAGGTAGCTGTGCGCTTTACAAATTCCGACATTCACATTTACTGGTTTGTTGCAAGAGTTACAAAGTGTGGTGGTGTGCAGTGTGTGTGTTTAGCGTTAATGTTATTATGGTAGAAGGGAGAGGAGGGTGTTGGACAACTGATGGAAGGATGATTATATGTTAGTGATTAATGATGGTCTGTTATGTGTAATTACAGCAGGAAGAGTGTCTGAATGGGATGTAGTTATGTATGGTGTTGATTGCCGTTGTGTTAGTGTTAGTGATTGTATTGGTATAGGATAGAGTTGTGTACTGTTTGTAGGTGATGATGGATATGTGTGGTAGTTGGGATAGTAGGGTGTGTAGATGTGGTTTGGTTGGGTTTGTGGTGCATGCTAGTACATTAATCTGTGCATAGTGTTGTGCGTGGTGTACATTTGGTGTGAGTGTGTTGCTCTGTTTGTGGATGGTGTGGGCTGGGTATTGCTAAATGGGGAAAATGGGCAGCATTTCTGGCTCTGGCCCTGGCCAGTCTCGAACAGGCAAATGCCCTTGTTCTCTTCGCCCTTCGCCTTGAAGCCTGGGCAGAGACGCCCTAAGCCTGGCCTTTAATAGCCATAGTAATCAGGTGACCCCTGCAGCAAATGGGAACCCTAGCCCTAACACTATCCAATCACAACACTAGCCCTAAAATCTAGAAAAAATAGGAGACAATCTTAGCCCTAGTACCCAATCAGTTCAAAAACCCTGATCTCTACGTCCAATAAAGGCCCTAGCCCTACCAGTAGTCCCAAAACAGGTCCATGCAACCAATGTCACAGGTAGCCCTATTCCCAATAGAAAGCCTAACCCTACTCTTAGTCCCACAACTAGTCCAGCAACCAATCACACCAGAAGCCCTAATCGCTACTTCCAATTGAAGGTCTAACCCTAGCCTGAGTCCCACCCTACTCCCAACAACCAATAACATAGGAAGCCCTAGTCCCTACTTCCAATAGAAATCCTAACCTTAGCCCTAATCTCAACCCTACAATGATTAAATCACAGACTCAGAAACCAATAAGAACCCCCAAATACCGACCCAATGAGGACATTAACCCTAATCCAATAGAAACCAGATACAACCACCAATCAGTGTACCCATGTACCAACCACTAGCAGACCATATAAGGTCCCAGCGACCTCAGACAAAGCTTGCTGGCCAGGGAGTTGGAAGCTGCTTCTCCTGTTCCGAATCTCCTAGGGGACAGACAGGCTCAATCCACACTTTGGACTTCTGCAGGTCAAGGCCTCACTAACTTGAAATCTAACAATAATGTTTTAATAAAACTTTACTCCCCCTTCCCCCTCTCTGGCCAAAAAACAAAGTGCACAGCCCCTAGTAAACACTGTTTAAACAGCTCACAGAAGCACCCTCTGATGTAGAATATCCCTGTTGCTTGGGGTGGGCAGGGGAGGCTGGTTTCACATGGCTTGTGAACACAAAAAGGTGGCTAGGGGTGCACTGTTTTAACATACAGGTCTTAGCACAGAGCAAAGGAGAAATTTGGAGGGTAAACTGAAATTGTCACCAGGAATGAGAGGGAGAAACTACAGAGGTTGGACTGCAAATCCCACAATTCAACACGTTAAATGGAAGCAATCATGGGCAGTGAAAACCACAAGTTTAAAACACAAAACAGGTGATAAAATAAGCAATCTCAGGCAGGTTAAAACTACAATTTTAAACTGTAACAACCACAGGCAAAGACAGTAATCACAGAAAGGGAAAATCGTTTTTTAAACAACTTTTGTTTTGGGAAGAGAAAGCACTAGTCTGTCTCCTTACCACTTCCTGGACTCTGCTCACTGCAATCTGGGCACAGGTAGGCTGCAACTCACAAGATGGAGGAGAATGATTTGGGGTGCACCGAGCAAGGCATTAAGAGGCCTGGGCAGGTGTGAGAGGAGGGCTCAGAGTTACCTGGTACCTGAATAGCCAGTGGTCTGCTGGCCTGGGGTGGGGGCTGGGGAGCTGCTGCTCCTGTTCAGAATCTCCTAGGAGACAAACCGGCTCATTTCACACGCCTGTTCCTGGGTAACCGCATGCTCTAAAATTGTAAATCCATCCATACTATTTTGCTCTGACAAATTTGAGAGCAGAAAAGGAGCAATGGTTATACATGGGGAATTTCTGACTAATGTTCCTGGGCATGTAGTCTACAATATTTATCAGCACCCTGATCATACTGAGCACCTACTTTTATTTTTACCAGCAGTTTAGTTCCTTAAGATAATAATCAACTTCTCCTTTTTCTGATTGTACAGCCCAAAAATATTCCAAAATGTCACTAATATGGACATTTTATTATGCTGCTTTCTTCAACATCTAGGCATCTTGTTTGAAAGCCAAGAGGCTACTATACAACAGGCTCCTAATTAATATCCTTTTCCTTGTGGATTAAATATTACCCATCCTCTATTCAAAATAAAAAAACAGTACTAGCTCCTAGGTTTGAAACAAGTACCCTTGCACCTCACAAATGTCCAACTCGAAAGTTTGGAGCAATTAATATTTTAAACTACTTTCCATTTAATTAACATACTTTGTCTGGTTTATTTTTGGCCTCTCATTTATAAGTTAGTCCTCTGTTGGGTAACACACTGTGCAAGCAAATAGATCGAGCCGCACTGAGTGTTGTACTTAATAGATTTGAAGTACAGAATTCCTAGAATTGATCCAGTTATGGTGAAGGAGAATCTCTCCTCTCATGTGTGCTGTGCACATGTTTTTTCCTAACCTCTTGTGTGTACCTAAAGAGCACAAGAGTTTGCTTGGCAATATGGTCTCCTGTGTACAGATGCAAAGAGCAGTTTGTGGTTCTCCAACGTTCTCATAGCAGTTGACAATACTGGTTACCTACTGTTATTCACTAGTATCCGACATCTACACTTCCATATAGGCTTTTTAACCCTGTCTTGTATATATATTTTTATAGGGTA
This sequence comes from Lissotriton helveticus, assembly GCF_964261635.1. Taxonomy (NCBI): domain Eukaryota; kingdom Metazoa; phylum Chordata; class Amphibia; order Caudata; family Salamandridae; genus Lissotriton; species Lissotriton helveticus. The sequence continues at coordinate 1,261,037,674 of NC_136070.1, read as the reverse complement.
TAGGATTAGGATGAAGGGCTTTAATCTGCCCCATACCTTATCCAACATTTTCCGTTAGTTATATTTTTACTCTGGACATACAAGTTGGTTTATTAGGAAATCCTAGATTTAACTTGTATAGTGAATATTGCCGTCTGATGGAAATAACCAGTTGCTCTTTAGACACCTAATACTCCTACGTACAGGTGATTTCTGTTGATTCTCATGTAGTAACCTTGTTGGAAAGAAATGTCCTAAATTGAGTCCTCATTCTTGCCTCTTAATCTGTTATAAATGGGCTGTGAACATTTTTCAAGCCATGTAGCTAATGTCTGAGAAGGTGAAAACTGCTTGATAGGAGTATCAGCACATTATTTTATAAGTGAAAACTGGATCTGCTCAAATATTCGTAATTTAATGTCTACACAGATGAATTTTGAGGAAGGTCTTGTGACGATCCTCCGTTTAATAACACCAAACTACTATTTCACTTAAGAGATGGGAATCTTTGAACACTGTTTTATAGCAGATAGGCAATTACGCCTTAAGGTCAATAGATGGAGATTTTGCATATCCGTTTTGCTTTTGTTCTGGCCAAGTTTTTTATTGGCATGATTTCTTTTTTGTTACAGCAGACATTTAACTATATTATTTTTCATCTATAAGGGAAGCTTCCAATTGTGAATGAGGAGGATGAGTTGGTAGCAATCATTGCACGGACAGATCTGAAAAAGAACCGGGATTACCCCCTGGCATCTAAAGATGCGAAGAAGCAGTTGCTGTGTGGAGCTGCCATTGGGACCCATGAAGATGACAAATATCGCCTGGATCTTCTAGCACAGGCAGGAGTGGATGTGGTTGTACTTGTAAGTTCCTTTATGTATTTCTTTAAGTAGGTGTTCAGCAGAGCACTTATTTTGTAATGCCTTCAGTGTAAGAATTGTTACATTAGTACAAATAAACGTCTTACATTTTTGCTTCTGCCATCACCATACCAAGTTAATCTCCATTTCCTCATTCTTTGTCAGTATGTGGGTGCAAGTATTATTTGCCTAGGAAGTTCAATGTTGGGTAGTGCAAAGTTGGGTAGTGCTTACAATTAAAGTTGCAGAAGGATTAAGCACAGTATTCATAATTAAAGTAATTCCAGAATGCTGGACCGGTTGCCAAGCGCCCCACATCCTGCAATCTCTGCAGTTACCTCCTTGGGTCCAATCAATCAGGGGGAATTGTAATTTCGCTACTCACCCGTTGGGGTCTCAAGGCCTTGGGGGTGGGGGTGGGAGCTGCTCCTCTCAGTCGAAGAGCCAGTTCTTGAGTGTCTTCCTGAAGTAGTTCGGGGAAGGGGTGTGTCTGATGTCTATTGGGAGCTCGTTCCAGGTGTTGGCTGTGATGTAGGAGAAGGCTCTTCCACCTGTTCCGGCTCTGCGGATGCGCTGGGTGGGTCCATTTGAAGCAGTTGGAGATGACGGCGTTGACCTGTCTGGTCCTTGAGAGGGAGGAGTCTAGTACGATACAGAGGTTTCGGGCGTGGTACGTGGGGGTGGAAGGGCTGCCGAGGGCGGTGGGCCAGCAGGTGTCCCATGCAGAGGGGGAGGGTCCAAGGATGAGTGCCTCCGGCTTCTCAGAGTTTAACTTCAGGCAGCTGCTGCTCATCCAGAATGCAACGTCCTTCCTTCTTCCCTTCCAGGAAGTGGAGTCTGGTGGTGATGCGGTCCTTGGTGAGGGAGAGGATGAGCTGGGTGTCGTGGGTGTAGGAAACTATGCGGAGTCCATGCTGTCAAACGATGGCAGAGAGCTGGGCCATGTAGATGTTGAAGAGCGTGGGGCTGAACGATGATCCATGGGCTACTCCGCAGTTGATTTCCGTGGGTTCGGAGAGGAAGGGTGGGAGTCTGATCCTTTGGGTTCTGTCTGTGAGGAAGGAGAGGATCCAGTTGAGGGCGGTACCCTGTAGGCCGGCATCGTGGAGCCTGGCGGTGAGTGTGCGGCGTAGAGTAGGATCAGGGCTGTGGTGTGTCCTTGGTCAAGAAGGGTGTGCATGTCGTCTGTGGCAGCGAGTAGAGCAGTCTCAGTGCTGTGGTTGCTGCAGAATCTGTATTGGAAGGGGTCGAGGATGGAATTTTCTTCGATGAAGTTTGTTAGCTGGGCATTGACTACCTTCTCGTGATTTTGGCTGCGAAGGGGCGGAGTGAGATGGGTCGGTAGTTCTTGCGGTCCATGGGGTCTGCTGAGGGTTTCTTGAATTCCTAGAATTTGTCCCTTTAGGTCTGCCAGAGGACAAGCGGCCATGGTGCCTTTCCATCATTTTTAGCAAGCCTATGTCACCTAGCTGGATCATGACTCTGGTCTCTTGTTACCTTTGTTACTTCGAGCCTTCTTCCAGGGGATATTCCTCAATATCTATAAGCACTGAATAGTCCGGCCCATGTGCGGGGACCCCGGAGCATTTGTATGTGTGTGTGTATAGATGTATACGGTGATGCCAGCACCTTTCAATTGATCTGCAGGACCAATTTGTATCGGAGATCATTTTCTTGCTGGCTATCACCCCTACTAGAAATTTGAGCAAAATCCAGGCTTTTTGCATAAAACACTTTTAATTTCTATAAAGTAGTTATCCCTTAATTCTAATTGATTAATTCTAAAATTTGGTCTTAAATCCAGGAATCGTTTTGCCTTTTTTTCCTAATCTGAGTTCTACAGCTGAAAGGTTTTTTAAACCGCTCCACCATTAAAACATGTTAAAATTCTGCTCAGAAGAGATTAACACTTTGATCTTCCCATTTATATATATGTAGCCTTTGGCCATACAAGCAATGGCAAACCCTAATTGAATCCATATTTAGCAAAATTATCTCCTGCAGCACTATGGATGGGACGAATGTCTCTCAGCCTGCAGCATGGCAACTGGGGCTGCTCACATCTTTGAAGTACAGTGGTTTGTATAAAAGCTAATTGAATGGAAACTAATTCTTTCACCAAGCGCGAGTGGTTTAATCTACAGACCTGAGTAGAATCTGTTGGACAAGAGACTTCAGAACCCGACTACTCTAGGTGAATTAAAGCATTCAAATCTTTGAAAGCTCTAGTGTGGGAGAAGAGAATTATTTGTATGTAACCATTTTTCTCCATTATTGGTATCTTTGAGAGATTCACTTGTAACCCACACTCCTTTTTAGATCTCGCCTTTTCCATTCCGAAGGAATGGAAAATGGAGAGATTTCTAGTGGTCAAAATACTCGTCAAACCAAGGGTTTTTCGGTGCGGTTTTCTTCGAGTTCACGTGAAATCACGTGACCACAAGCACGCGCATTTCCCCACCTCAAAGCCATCAGCGCCCCTCCCACAGGCTTACCCAGCGTGCGCTGGCTTCCCTTCTCCTCCCCCTAATTGCTTGTTTCCACGGCCGCGCTACATCAAAGGGCTCGGCTCCCCGCCCCCTGCTTCACGGACGCTTCTCAGGCCATCTGTTTTTCTCCTCTAAGCAGGCTCGCTCCCCGCCCCCTGCTTCATGGACGGACTTGTTTAAATATATGATGCTTAATGCTCGTATCTCCCTTCTGCCCTCCCTTTCATACCACTTCTCTATTTAACTCACCTCCATTTGCCTCATGTCCGGTGAGCAGGGAATTCCGTGTGTTTTTAAAATGTCTTTATCTCGGTTCTATCTCCATTATTTCCGCCTTCCTTCCCCCACTCGTATCTTCCTTCTGCCCTCTTTCATACCACCGCTCTATTTAACTCTCCTCCATTTGCCTCACGGTCTCCCGCTCTCTACATCTCCCTCCCTTGCCAGTTTGTTCTGTTATGCTCTGTCCTTTCATCTCGCACTTTTCCCTAATATATTGCATTTATCTTTCTTTTGTCACCTTTACATTGTTTTCTCAGTCTTTTTTTTATTTCTCTCTCTATCTCTCCTCTTGTTCTGTTTCTCCGTCTGTGAGCTTCTGCTTTGTTTCCTCTGTTTTCTCCCTCGTCTTTCTTCTATTTCTCTCGCTATCTCCATCTCTCGCCTTATATCCCTTCCTCCTCTCACCCCTTTCTCTTTCTTGGTCTCATCCCCCACCTCTTTCACTATGCCCACGCCTCGCTCTCTCCCGCACTTACAGTTCCCAGACAAACCTGACTGACTGTCCGCCTCTGAGAGCCCAGGAACCCTCAGGCTCTCGAGAGCTTAGGGGCCAGCTGTAGTTATTTTTTTGCAAAGTCTATGCTGAGAATCTGATTGCAGTTTATGGCCCCTGCTAACATTCCAACATAACACTTGGGAGAACGAAAAAGTAATTATCAACTGCAGATGTAACTTACTAATGCGAAAAATCTGCCTTACCAATGGACTATCTGCAGTACTTTGTTAATCTAGGAGTAATTAAAATGCACAGAACAAATAAAAACGCGCTCCTTTAAAGGTTATTCTCATTTTCACAGTATTTAGTTAAAAAACAAGCATTGGCATAGCCAATAGGTCTCGCCTTTGGGACCTTATAAGTGTTTAGCCAAGCACAAGTTGATGTTGCACCAAGGATATTGTGCTGCATAACTAAACACTTATAAGGTCCCAAAAGCGAGACCTATTGGCTATGCCAATGCTTGTTTTATGAGGTGTTGAAATGCACTGAGCTCTGTCTGAGCTGTTGAGCCACTGACAAAAGTTAGCTTTGTGTCTCTTCTTTGGCAGGAGTTTGGTTTACATTCGGGTGGATAGATTAGAAGTAGCTTGTAGGACGCTGCCTCTGTATATGGTATGCCACTAGGTGGTTATTACCATGGACAGAGTCCAGGTATTCCCCAAAAGTGTACAGGGCTCAATGTAAGAACCCGAAGCGCTCTTAGTAGTAGTGTGGGGTAGCAGCCTACACTCCTCTGGTTTAAGACGCACAACTCAAAAAGGAGATACACACCAATTTGGCAAAGTAAACTTTGTTTAGACTTTATTTTAAGACCAAGATCTTCATGATAAGGTAAGTATATTTAAAAAAAAAAAATACTTTTCACTTTTAAAAGTCGACACTTGGAACAATTTCTGAACAGTTCATTGTTATCCTATGGAGAAAAACAGTGTGATGATACAGGTAAATATCACATTTAGTCTTTGGGGGCCAAAGTTTAGCAAGGGTCAGGTGAGTACCTAAAGTGCACCACCAGCGGCACAGGGGCGGCCGGGTGCAGAGGTCCATATCTGGGTTCGTCCCATTACTCCAGTATTGGAACTTTCATAAATTCACATGCTTGAATCATTCGCCGTCTTCGAGATAAGAGTCTCAGGTGTATATATAAAAATAGCAATGCAAAGCCATTACAAACCAGAAACCAGGCCTAGGCCCAGTCCAGTTTTGTAACATATCCACCTCTGTTTTCAAAAGAGACTAATAAAATCAACAACCAATCAGATCAGCCTCACCCCCTAGAACCTTCCTTAGAGCACCTTGGACCCTCAGATGTTCTACTGCACATTGTGCTAGGGAGTCTCCACTGAGCTCTGCTCAGTTTTTCCTTATTCCATTACTCTTGAGTTTATTCAATGTTTTTTTTTAACTACTACGGCTTTGAGTTCTTTCTCTCTTCATCATGACTGACAAAGAGAAAAAAGGCCTTTTTAGAGCTTGAGCCACCTGCTCTAAAAAGAGGCTCCAGTGGATGACCCTCACAAGGACTGCATTTATTGCCTGTATCCAGATCACAGGGCCAAAGATTGCAAGATATGTCTTACCATTTCCACCAAAACCTTAAGGGACCGTGAGGGACGTTTCCTGACCTGACTCCAGAAGCTAAAGTCCAGGAGAGAGCCAGTCTCCAGTGACTATAGTGATGAGGCCTCATCTGCTTAGTCTTCAAGGAGATCACTTAAAAGGGGGAAATCTGACCCTTCTGAAGACCGTCCTGGTAAAGCCTCTGAAAAAACCTCTCATGGGCCTAACCGGCTTAGTCCAAGCAAATCTTGTCATCGAAGTGTAAAGGAGAGGGAAGGACTTACATCAGGAACGACTGCAGGGAGGAAATACAGCTCTGTACCTCCACCTTCTCCTCCTGAGGGAGGGAAACCCTTCAAAAAACCCTCCTCTGTTCCTACTGAGGGAACATAGGCTAAAACCGTCCCACCGTCGACGAAGAAGCAGTCGTTGTAGTTGACGTGCAGTGAAAAGGTACAGTCTCCTCAGCCCACTCCTGTTTCGACAACTGGATCGTCGCAGAGAGTTTCCTTGCTTTCAACGACCACATGTCAATGTCCACCATTGACAGCGGTGATGACGGATGCTGGGTCAGCAGTTACAACGGCAAGAATGACGACGGCGGCTGCGGTGACGGCGCATCAGCAAGGACAACAACTGCACCGGCGTCTACTGTAATGACGGTATCGGCGAGAGAAAAAAATTCCGAGGAGATGATCAAAAGAGGCCTATAACTCCTGAACAAACTTCCCCTAGCAAAGTGACACCTCTACCTCCTCTTCTCCTAGAGGAAGAAGATTTGGATGACGAAAGTCAATTTGGTTACGCACATAGCCCTTCGGAACTGCACATTAAGTGCCAAGATCTGGATTCTGAAGACTGATATGTAGATGAACAGGACTATGATCCTCCCCAGGACTACCATAGAGGTTATCACAGTTCATGGTCTGACTATAAACTGAGATTTTCTACACGGTCTTTAGCTCGGCAACAAGTCTCAGTTTCTTCTGGTCCACCTGCGGGGCTTCCACCCCTTGGCTGCCTCCACCACCACTGCAATTGATAGAGGATCCACCACCAGCTGCTCCCCTTATCCAGGATGATACCTCAGATGACCAGGGAGATGCAGATCTCCTGGACCCACATATGAATTGGGATATTATTCCTACTCCTGCTTCTCCTTCACCAGTTCCAGTAGATTCTCCACCTGGCGACATAGGCGGTTTCCACAATCTGCTAGAAAGGGCAGCCAAATGGTTTGATCTGCCTATGCCTTCTGTGCAGTCCGAGTGTTTATCACTTTAAGGAGCCTTTTAAAAAGAAGTCTGTAAGAACAATTCCCATGGGCTGAAAGTCATGAAGACCCTTGCCACGGTGGTCCCGGTGCTTCCTTGATTAGAGAAGAAATATAAAGCCCCGGAGGATAGCCCAGCTTGCTTTCTGAGTCAGCTGTAACCGGACTCTGTTATATCACGGGCAGCGCAGAGGAAGTTAAAAAATCCGGCAGCTCCTCTAACATCTCCGGACAAAGAAGGCAATACTGGTAAGAGGTTTTCATTTATGTCAAGCCTGCTTGTCAAAGTGGCTAATGCATTAGCCATGTTGGGCCGCTACGACCACCAGATGTGGTATGATCTATCTCTACCTCGACCAACTGGCCAATTTGGCCACACGTTGGAATTTGTTCATCCTCCTACAACCAACCCCCTTTGCTCCAGCTTATCACAACATCTTCGTCTCCTGTGCCTAGAAGTGCAACAAATGCTGCAGAAAGGGCCGATAGAACCGGTCCCTTACTCCCAGAGAGGACAGGGTTTCTACTCCTGGTTCTTTCTAGTTCGAAAGACTGTCGAAAGGTGGTGCCCTATTCTAGACACTTTGGACCGAAAGTGGATGCGTATTTTCATGTTCCCATCCATCGCACAGGAAGTCCCTTCGCTTTACAGTAGCCAAGAGCAACTTTCATTTCAAGGTCCCCCCCTTCAATCCTCAGATCGTCACCAAGGATCTTTACAAAGGTGCTAGCTCCGGTAGTGGCTTTCCTAAGAAAACCGCAGCACAAGGTTTTCCCCTAGCTGAACGACTGGTTGCTAAAGGCTCCTACCAAGGCAGCAACCGAGAATTCGGTGGCAGTTTGTACAAAGCTGTTCAAGAGTTTGGGTCTTATCCCCAACAGAGAAAAGTCAAATTTCTGCCCATCCAAAAACGCCAAATTCCTGTGAGCCATATTGGACACTTCCCTAAACAAGGCATTTCTGTCACTGGAAAGACGAAACCAACTGATGTCGATGGCCCATCTAATTCTAACAAGGTCACTTTCAGTGCGCCTTTACAAGTCCCTTCTGGGATCCATTTTGTCTTGCATTCCTCCAATACCTCACTGCAGGCTACGTATGCGTCCTCTTCAGGAGCAACTGGACTTACAGTGGCTTCAAGTGGAACGATCTTTCGAGGACATGTTCAAGATCACTGTGCCAATGAAAGAAGCCGCTTCATGGTGGATTCACGAGGAGAACATTTCCCAGGGTGTCTCCTTCATGGTCACCCCAGCTCCTCAGATAATTACAACCGATGCATCGCTGGAGGTCTCGGGAACTATCTTCTGGGAATAGGCGATCTTAAATGGGGTCTCACTGAAGGCGGAGCATCTCCCAGGGAGTCTCAATGAGACAGCAGACACACTAAGCAGGCTAAAATCTGTCAGCCACGAGTGGGAGCTGAACCAGTAGACACTGGCGAAATTTTCCATCCATGGGGCGACCGCCCATAGATCAAGAAATGACGGTCCTTCGCAAGCTGGCATCACCATCCAGGATCCTCGGGGAATGCGTTTTCGATGGCCTGGTCAGGCGCCTTGGTTTACGATTTCCCCCCATTACTCTGATCCCGAGACTTCTCAGGAAGTTAAAAACTGAACCCTGCAAAATGATCCTAATAGCACCGTCCTGGCCTTGCCAGTACTCGTACACGGAGCTTATTCTTTTATCTTTGGAGCAACTGGTTCCCTTGAATCCTATTCCTTCTTTACTGACTGTCCCAGGGCCAAGTACTGCATCAGGATCCCTGCAATTATCAGCGTCGCTCCTGAGCACAGTTTCTCTAATTCAAGCTCTCCACAGAATGTAGACACATCCTTTCTCAGGTGTGTGCTCAAAGTACAAACCAAACCTACCGGATGAAGTGGAAGAGGTTTTGTCACTGGTGCAGAGAATCAGGACTTCACTCCTTCTCTTCTTCGGCACATGAAATCCTGCCTTACATTCTTTCCCTGGCAAAGGCTGGCCTTGGTCACTCATCGTACTAGACTCATCTATTAAAGTTCATCTTGCGGCAATCTCTCGCTACAGAAGGACATCTTTAGGCCCTTCGCTCTGGTCAGCAAAGATAATTAAGCAATTTATGAAAAGAGCTTTTTCAAGCCTTCCCTCCGGTGAAACCTCCTCCACCACTGTGGCACCTTAATGTGGTTGTGACTCAGCTCATGGAACATCCCTTCGAGCCTATAAACAAAGCAGACTTGAAATTCCCGTCATGGAAGGTGTCCCTTCTTGCTTTGACAGCAGCTAGATGCGTTAGCGAATTGCAGGCTCTCAATATCCAGGAATAGTTTAAGAATGAGACCGTAGTACTTCGTACCAATCCTAAGTTCATCTGAAGGTGCCTTCCGATTTTCACTTAAATTAACCTGTGGTCCTTAAGACTTTTTTCCCCTCAACCTAAGACTCCAGCTGAGAGATCACTTGACATTCAGCATTGACTGAAGTTCTATCTACAAAGAACTAAAGATTTCAGGAAGTCACCTCAGCTCTTTGTGGCTTACAGCGCTCCTCATAAAGGTTTTCCCCCTTTCCAAACAGGGCATTGCACGTTGGATTTCAGCTCTAGACAATATTGTCATCAATTGCTGGGAAGCCCCTCCAGGGGAAGGTCTGGGCTCACTCCATAAGGGCAATCTCTTTCTCTATAGCCCTCTTTGATGGGGTACCTATCCGGGACATCTGCTGGGCAGCAACCTGGAAAAGTATCCATACCTTCACCAGACATTACTGCTTGGATTCTTCGACACACAGCGACACTGCAGTGGGCCAAGCAGTCCTGAGGAACCTGTTTCAGTAAGCGGTGAGCTTTCCCTCTCATCCCTCCTTCCGTTTCCTTCATAAGTTCCTTGCACATTCTTTGATAAAGGTCATTGCTTTTTTTTTTTTAAACAATTTTTATTGTTAAGAAAAATAAACATTGGGCATTCTCAAGATTTACATTGTACATATCAATCGAGCATAGTTAATAAGGCGATACATAGTGGCCATAGCAGGTCATCTCAATGGAACATCAATATTGCAATCATTACGTTGATAAAACACAATTTTCCCACTTCAGGACTACCCCAACCCCCCTCCGTATTAATCCGAATCATTATCACTTTCCATCTGTGGTCGTTCACAAATAAATCCTCTATATTCATTCCAGGCTCCCCAAATTTTTGCCCACAGGTCATTGCTTTTTTGACTGAGTTTGCATACTTGAGTATTTTATATGAACGTTGATATCTTTGTTTCCCTTCTACTTCTTTGGATTTTAGTGTGTTAGACTTTTTATAGTCTTAAAGTTTAAAAAAAATAAAAAAAGGGTAGAGGCGTCCAAATTGACTAGCAGCAGAGGCTCTGGGTTGCATTACAAAGGAGGCAGGCCTTTGAAGCTTCCCCTTCGAGGACTGGGCTCATTGTGGGGGAGGAGGTGACACACCTCTGCTCTCTGGGACCAGAAATAATGCACATCTCCACCGACAGGCCCAGAAACATGTCTGTATGTGGCAGTTTGCTTAAAGCCAGTGTGTGGCCACATTAGGGTTGGTAGGTTTTCAGGGGGCACCTCTGATGTGCCCTCTGAGTACGTTACTTTAAATCCCAGATTGGCATCCGTGTGGGTGTCAGTCAAAAGTCTTTATTCAGCTTCATACCAGCCATAAGAGTGCGGCATAAAAACCATTTCAGACAAAATTACAAAGAAAAATACAGACCTCTAATAATAAATCCATGACCGTAGCAGTTTCAGGTATCAAAATATCAATATCATAAGCAATTAATTCCACAAAGAAACATCTTCAAACCGGAGCACAAGATATAAATGAGATCATAAAATCATTTCCCAACAATGTCCCATAGCAGAACAGCCGAGGAGATGTACCTGTAGATCATTAGACAGGTAAATTCATCTTCTAAAAGCTCAAGGTGATATAATGCAGCCTGACACTTTCTTATATTTAAGAATTGCGATTCTCCTATTAACATGCCTAGAGAATCTAGATTTCATTAAAGACACGGAGGCTCACATTTTGCAATGACTTTTAATTGCAGATCCAAGCCAGTCGCATCACAATATAAAGGTTCCAATAAGAACACTGAGATGAAGTAATAGACAAAACATAGCAACTATCAGCCTCTTTTAAATCAGGCGAAGAAAGAAGATGTAGTAGTTTCCAGAAGATTCAAAGTGGAAGACAAACGAGAATGAAGAAGTCAACCAGGCGGTTTCTTGGTGATGAAACATCCAAAGTAGTTTAAGTAGAAGGATTACCTGAAAGAAAGGAGACAATAAAAATTGTATCCTAGATAAAAAGGTAATCATAAACAAACAAATCCTGAAAAAAGAATTGAACATTTTAATATAAATATAAATAAATATAAATATATATATAAATATAAAATACATTATATTCAAGTGATACTCGGAATATAAATATTATATCCACAACCAAACAGGGAACGGGATGGGTGGGATAATGTGAGCCTCCGTGTCTTTAATGAAATCTAGATTCTCTAGGCATGTTAACCACATCGATGCTCAGCATATTCCCCTCCTATGCTGAAAATTGTTGATTCCCATTGTTTCATGACGAGCTGGGCTCGTCATGAGCGTGCGAGGAGGCTACTGTCATGAGTGTGGAAGGGGTTAATAGGAGAATCGCAATTTCATTACAAGAACGGAGGCCACATTATGCATGTTGGTAGCCCTGTAAAACTACATTAGACAGGTGTTCAATAGGTTTACAATAATGTCTTGCAAAGGTATTAGCATTAGACCAGTCGGCAGCTTTAAGGATATCATCCAACTTACCTCCGGACCAAAGAGACTTACTTGCCATGGCACCTCTAACAGAATGAGCTTGAAATTTGGATATATCAATACCAGCTAGGGACATAGCAGATTTAACCCATCTGGCAATCGAGGTGGAGGAAATAGCCTTATGAGGTTTTACAAAGGAAATGAGAAGCTGATTCTCATTAAGTGGACGAAGGTTAGACATTGTCATATCATACGCTTTCATACATTCAACAACACAAAGTTTTGGAGAAGGATCGAAACGAGGATAAAAAATTGACTCCGACATGGTCTTTGTTCTTCTATAGATTTCAAATTTAACTCCAAATAAATTATAAGACCTATTAGAGATCTCTAGAGCTTTAACATCAGAAACTCTACGACAGGAGATAAGGCAAAGAAGAGTTGCGAGTTTAAAAGAGAAATTTTCTGCTCAAAAAAGAATTATCCGGCCAGGAAGTGAAAAGATCTAGAATTAAATTCACATCCCAGAGAGAATCCTATTTTGGTCTCGGGTCTCGGTTCCAATCGGCAGAAACGTTAGACTTCCCTGGGTCGTATTCCGCTCTGAGAGCAATTTCGTGTTCTAAACAGAACATCCAAAGTTTCTTTGCTAGGTTCGAAAGGTCGGCAGACTTGGTACCTCCCAACCGATTGATGTAGGCCACTGCTGAAACATTGTCCATTTTCAGAACAACCGATCTCCCTTGAATTGAGTGCTTGAAATTCATAAGGGCGTATAGGCCCGCAGTAAGTTCTAGGAAATTGATGTGGTGAGATGACTCCTCCTGAGACCAAATACCACCGATATTCTGGTCTAGGAAACAAGCACCCCAACCATGTAGGGAAGCGTCTGATTCCAGCACAAAATCCGGTTCCGAACCGAAAATTGCTTTCCCATTCCAAGCTTCCAGGTTTTCTAACCACCAATTCAGTTCTGTTTTGGCTTCTAAATCTAGGGTGATTAGGTCTTCGTACCAAAGACCGGATCTCAACGCCCTTCCTTTTATCCTTTGCAAAGCTCTGTAATTCAGAGGGCCTGGGAAGATGGCCTGAATGGAAGAGGATAAGAGACCTAGAAGTCTTGCCAATTCCCTTAAAGGGATGTCCTCCTGTCTTAAGACATGACAAATCTCTTTCTTGATCTTCGAGATTTTTGAAGGAGGTAAAAGGAGGCACTTGGAGGTGTTTAGAGTAAAACCCAAAAACTCCAGAGATTTGGAGGGGGTTAGAATAGATTTCTCTTTGTTGACAATGAAGCCTAGACTTTCTAACAGATTCATGACTATTTCCAGGTCTATAAGAATCTGAGTCAGGTCTTGAGACATTATCAAAATGTCGTTGAGGTAAATAATAAGCCGAATTCCTCGTTCTCTTAGGAAGGAAGCTACTGCTCTCATTACCTTGGTAAAGCACCAAGGGGCGGAGGAAAGCCCGAAGGGGAGAGCCTTGAACTGATAAAGATGATTTTTCCAGAGAAATTGTAGGTAAGGTTGATGTATTTCCGCCATCGGGATAGTGAAGTAGGCATCCTTCAAATCTAGTTTTACTAACCAATCTTCTTTTTGAAGAAGGTCTCTTAGGAGATGTATTCCTTCCATTTTGAAGTGCCTGTAAACCAGAAATTTGTTGAGGTCCTTCAAATTTATAACCGGTCTCCAACCTTTTCCTTTTTTCTCCACAAGGAACAAAGAGCTTACGAAGGTTAGAGAATCTAAAGGAACTTCTATTATCGCTCCTTTCTCGAGCATAGAGTAGATCTCTTCCTCTACTATCTTCTCTTTTTCTATTGAAATAGGAATATCCCTCGGTAGAGAAGTTTGAAATGGAATTTGAGTGAAATCTATCATAAAGCCTGTCACTGTGGACAGGACCCAAGGGTCTTGTGTTATTTCTTCCCACTTTTTTGAAAAAAGTTTGTCTCCCTCCCACCTTCGGAGGGGTAGAAGGGGAAAGTAAAAGCTTGGAACTTACTTTGAGTATTTGACGAGAATGAAGCTCGTGATCTTGTGCCTCTGGCTCTGTTCCCTCTTCCACGGTAGAAGCCGTTGTTATAATTATTTTGCTGTCCTCCTCTTCCGTAGGGACGTGATCTTTGATAGGGCCTCTGATTAAACCGGCCGGAAGAAAGGCCCCTTCTCCCGGCCCTTCCAAAAACATTATTGCTGACTACTCTCTTAATATTCTTTTGTGCTTTATCAAGTGCAGTAAAGGTTGAGACGTACTTTCCCAAAGATCTTATAAGCTCTTCACCAAAGAGCAGGCCTTTTGGGTTCGAGGATGGCTCTTTCTCAGCCATATCCGTAAGTTTAGGGTCTAGTTTAAAAAGGATGAGTCTACGTCTTTCGGCGTTAATGCTGGAATTGGCATTACCTAAAAGAATGAGGGCTCTTTGACTCCAGCCCCTTATAAGGTCTGTATCAAGTTGGGTACCATTAAGGTAACACTCCTCGGCGGAGTCAAGAATCCTGCTTAGTGGACCAAGTACATCCAGTAGGCGATCTTGGCATCCTTTAAAGGCTTTTTCAAGACCCTTTCTGGGGTCGCGCCCAAGTCTAAAGAGGTATTTAATTAATTCTGGATCCATGTTCGGAGCATAACATGCTTTTTCATCGATTGAGGGTCTAGAACACTCAGCCCTTAGAATATTTCTTGTCCCTCTTTCGAGGGGGAAACAAATCCACTTTTTTTTTTTTTTAAACCTTTATTAGCATCAAAAGGATATACAATTCTAGGCCTACAACCAAATCGGCCGGCATCAATATGTAAAGCGGTCAAGGGTTCCAAGGCAAACAGTACAGATTCAATCAGCAAAAAGCAGAGGCAAAACAATCGTAAAAAAGGGAGGAAGACACCTAGGAACCAGACGGCCAAGAAACAGGAGCAAAAAAAAAAGGTTAATTTTATAATATGGGGATAAGGAATACGATAGGCTCACTTTCAATATAGAGGCGTCCGAAGTCCCAAAACCATCCTCAGCGACACTAAGGGGGCACGGGGCTGCAATACAGGAGAGGCAACACAGTACACACCGGGAGACAGGACATTTTAGACATAATCGACACGTGTTCATTATCATCTTTACATGCCCACCACCCAAACCACAGCCAAGCCAGGACAGAGGGATCGGACAAACATTACATCAAAACTAACCCGTCATAGTGACCTCTAGGAAAAGGGGGGGGGGCAGGAAAAGGGGAAAGAGGGGGAAAAGAGGGGGAGGAGAGGAGGACAAAGCGGAAAATTGATAAAAGGAAAGAAACACAAAAACAAAATAAAGAAGACCACGCCGAAACAGGCGTCCCGTGGCGAGAGTACAGGAGAAAACAGGAGCATCCATAACAAGGAGGGTACAGCAATTGAGACGAAAAGTAACCAACCCAGAGGAGGAGGATCGACGACGCCACATACCCCACCCCGAACATACGACGGGATGCAAGAACAGACGCGGCATTACTATGAAGAGATACAAAAGGGCCATAGAACCATAAAACAAACAACAAATAGATCCCGACCCACCCATCCCACCCTGCACCCCTGTAGAAGGCTATGGCCTACCCTTCAGACAGCGTGCCTGTCGCCCTAAACCAGAACCCGAAATATAGCAAGAAAGAAAGAGAGAAGAACGAGACAAAAAGAAACATAAACATAAATGGAGAAAACAGGAGGGAGGAGCATGAGAACAAAAATCAATACGGTCGGCCGCAGCCCTCCGCCCAACCCAACAATTGCAGCAAAAACAGACCAGGACGACACCCTCTCAAGCGCCATAAAACTTACAGAGGAGAGGACCTCCCACCGCGCTATGGGTACAAACAATCGCGCCACGAAGTCGTACAGCAAGAATCCCCATGAGTCGCGCATATCACCCCCATCCCCTCCGAACCACAAATTCCACCCACCACATGACAATGTAAAGTGAGCTACTCAATACAAGACCAGCACACAATCGAAAACATTTTTCACTGCCATGTAGACAAGGGGGGTCAATCGGTCCGCAAGTGAACAAAAGTCCGAGTAGAGAGTTTATGAGCATCAGCAAGCGGAGCACGGGTGATGAAGAGCAGGAGATTAGTTTCGCCGTTCGGGAAAGCGAGGGGTTCTCTGCAATAGACAAATGCGAAGCCATCGGTGCAGGCGCAGGCGGCAGTCCACCAATATTCCCGGGCATCCCAGCCGAACAGGACCGCGGCACAATGACCAAGTCCCTGGGGTCAGAACCTCGAAAAGCAGGGAGCCCCAAAGTCAACGGCACACCAAATGATCGTCGATCAGCGGCGGCAACACTTGCAGCAGTCGAGGGGGGCGAGGCAATGGAGTCTCTGAAACAAGAGGGAGGCAAGAAGAAACGGCTGCTCAAAATGGCGGCAGATCGTGGCGGGCTCACGGGGACATCGGGGCCCAGGAATGCGCGCAGGGATCGCAGAGCTTCCAGGATATCTGAGGGTAAGCTCACGCTCATCAGACCAGACCCCCGCGCAATCAGGCAACCCAAGCCCGCCGCCACGAGGCGATACAAGTTCCAGATGGTTGGCCGCCATTTCGCGAAGTCAGCCCAGTCGCCACCCTCCACGACTCTCAAACAATTCCAAAATGTAGGACTTTACAGAGCTCCGGGGGGCTCCCAGCAACGGCAGCCTTGGTGCAGAAAGGATGTCCGCCCAATGCGGGTCTCCGCCTACGCCAGCACCGGCGCCCCAAACAAGCAGAGTCCGGGCGTAGAGGTCCAGAGCCGCCGGACACAGCAGCGGCGGGGGGGACCCCCTCACAGAATCAGTCCCTGGTGCATCTCACCCACTTCAGCCTCGCGGCCACCAGGGCAGGCCCGGATCAGGATCGCCGGGATGTTCGCACAACGGCTCTCATCATTGGTTCACTCTCTCGACCGGGGCCGACAGTCGTCGGATCCCACAGGCTAGGTCCCGGTCTAGGTTCCACGGAGGCCCCGGTCTGGCGGAGGGCACAACTTCGGAACCGCTGCACGTCAAAACCTCCGGGCCAAACGGTAAGTGCAAGTGAGGTGTCCCGTCTCCAATTCTACGATGTGTCGTCACCGGACAGGATACGATACAGGATAGACTATCAGGCCGGAGGGCTGCGGGAGCCGAGCTAAAAGGCGACCATTACGCTCGCGAGCTTGGCTCCTCCCCCACGAATCCACTTTTTAATAAATTTGGATACATGCTCCTGGGGAGACCATAGTGTAGAACGGGGATGCTTTAGATTAAGGGGGGAAAACATCTCCTCTCCCAAGGGGTTTAGGATAGAATCTTTAGATGTAGAGGGGGGTTCGTCCTCCTCATCAAAAATTCCAACATCCCCATCATCCAAGTCCAGAACGTATTCGTCTGGATCCATATCATCGTCATCATCGGAGCCCTCCTGGTAGTATTGAGCACTTTGAGATAGTGAGCCAATAAGGGCATCCAAGGTATTTGGGCCGCAAGGGGCACCCGAAGGAAGTGAGTCATAGAAGACATCTCTATTATTTGAGGTGTAAGGACCTCCCAAGAATTTTGTGATGCTAGGACCACCGGCAATATCAGAGGTGCTAGGACCTCCTGTGCTCACCTGCATTTCGGTAGAAATGTTATTTTTCTTTGTACGTTTTGCTCCCATTTTTTGTCCGACAAACATATCAGACACTTCTTCTTGGGAATGAAGAGGTCTTTTATAAGGGGCAAAATGAGCAAAGGTCTCCCTTAAACAGGATTTCATTTCTTTTTGGATCATGGATCGATAATCCTCTTTATTAAAGGTAGGAATTGTAGCATTATTACCGTCTGAGTCAGAAGCATTATCCATCTTGACTTATATAATAATACCCCTTTTTTTTTGTTGTGCAAAATGCTATTTGGGCGTAGGAATAAAGGTATAGAAGTCTCTATAACCCCTGTTTCATAAGACCTGGTGCCCTTAAATTCTCTATTTGTATTGAAGGTCAAAGTCGCAACGCTGAGATGCCTCCAAACAGCTGAAAATCAACTGTCAGCCGATTGAGGAAAGTCCCTAGGCGAGACACTCACGAAGCGTGAGACTCGCCGAGGTACTTTCCTCTAAAGCGCGTCATGAAGACTGCCTTCGGCTTTCGGATGAAGAGAAGGCATTGCCGGAGGATGGCCAGTGAGGGAAAAGGCTCCGTGGTAATAAGGCGGTAAGCGGCTGGGTCAGGCATGCAGTGCTTCGTTTCAGGTGAGCGCCTCAGACTACAACACGCGCATATCGGGCTTACTGCAGGCCCTTCCGCGGTGAACAGCAGGCGCGCGGCCCGTGTGGGTCAGAACGTGAACAAACATCGACGGGGAAAGGATATATGCATTGCGGGACAACTCTAGTGTCACATGCGCTCCAAACTAAAGTGAAACTCTACGAACGGTACGACGCAATCACGGGGCAGCCTAAATCTAGAGAAGGTAATCTTCTAGCACAATATCGAACACTATATCCTTAAAAGAGATAAAACGAAATCGACAATGCTAGAATATAAGAGGGTATAAAGGAGGGGGGAGGATCTCCATAAATTGCAGATCCGGGGAGGATGGAGGGTAGAAAGTGGGGTTAAGGCCACAGAAGGACAAATCGGAATTAATCAAAGACAAGGTAATGTTAAGGATTAACTTGCCTTAAGTTAAAACCTCCCCAGGGATAAATATCTAACAGGTTAAAGCTAAAAAACCTTATATTGGAGAGAATGAAGTGAGCTACTTATCTGCTTGGAGCCGCATTTAAAAGAGGCTGATGGTTGCTATGTTTTGTCTATTACTTCATCTCAGTGTTCTTATTGGAACCTTTATATTGTGATGCGACTGGCTTGGATCTGCAATTAAAAGTCATTGCATAATGTAGCCTCCGTTCTTGTAATAAAATGTTAAAAGGAGTATTAAAGAATGCCTTGGGTTTGTATAAAGTTTACAAAAAAACATAAAATGTAAGATGCTCTGGACTGACTCGGAGTCATATGGGCATAGGTTGAGTTTGAAATCACAAACATTGCGTGGATATGAGATGCCAAACCTGAACCTTGTTATGTTATGTTATTTGTGTCTTTTATAGCGCGCGGCTACTCGAAAAGAGTGTCCCGGCGCTTTAATGACGACCTGAGAATGACAAACACAACACAAAATTTTAAGAACAGACAGGAAAAATGCAAAAGGGGTCTAAGAGGCAAAAAGCCAGGTTTTCAAGCCCTTCCTAAAGGCCAACAAGTTTGAAGTACTACTCAATACCAGAGGCAGAGTGTTCCAGAGCTGAGGAGCCCGCAAACTAAAGGAGCGACCTCAGATCCGGGCCTTCCTCACACGAGGAACAGTAACACGAAACAACGACTCTGATCTCAGCGATCGTGTTGGACGATAGAAGGCAAGCCTCCTTTGAAGGTATTTAGCCCCCGAGGCGTAAAGGGCCTTGTGTGCAAGAGTCAGGGCTTTAAAAATTATCCGCTTCCGGATAGGCAGCCAATGCAGAGACTGCAATAGGCCGGAGACTCTGACTCGCCTATGCAGGCCAAAAATGGCACGTGCCGCCGCATTCTGGACCACCTGAATCAGTTGCAGGAGATACTCCGGCAGGCCAAGATATAGGACGTTGGCGTAGTCCAATCTTGAGCCAATTAAGGCCTGACCGTAGTCCTCCTGTGATCCTCGGATAGCAAAGGGAAGAACTTCCGAAGCATCCTGAGGAGTCCAAAACAGGTACCAGTCAGGGCAAGAATCTGGGATCTTAAGGTCAAATTGTTGTCAATTTTGACCCCCAAATTCTTGGCCACCTGAGACGATCGCATCGGAGGCGACATATCCGCAGGCCACCATACCTGCCAATCGGGGTCGGATTGACGACCAAAGAAGAGTATCTCGGATTTATCAGAGTTGCACTTGAGGCTGTTCAGCTGTAGCCATTCAAAAACAGCCCCAAGGCACTCCCGAATACTCTCTCCGTCGAACTCCTCTCCTTTCCCGCAGGTAAAGAGAAGCTGGGTATCATCGGCGTATGGATAAAACAATTTGTGTGGTTGTGTGAGAAGTAGTTTGGTACCTAACACTCCTGTGTTCAGTAAAGCCATCATGGTGCTGAGGAACTTGAGTTGCGTTTGCAGCCCATGTACTGTCTATTGCTTCACTGGCACTTACAATATTAAAGAATAGGCCTCAATATTGTAGGGGCAGATCTAGTCGTGTAGATAGGCCCACAACTGGGATATAGTGCACACTGCCATGTTGACTGTCATTTTGTCTGCACCAGGCCATGCATGCTGCAGTGGCAGTATGCATGGCCTAGGTAAGGGGTGCCTAGAGAACACTCTTCAGTTCCCATGCCCTTGGTACCCAGGTACCTTTTTACTGGGGGCAAACAAGGGCCTGAAGGGCCAATTGGGGAATAGGTTTTAGGGAAGTAACACTGGTACAGAAGATTTGATTGGCAGGGACCGTGTGCACTACAGTCAAAACCACATCAATGTCCAGGCAAAAAGGGGAGGCTAACTATGTCAAGAGGCACTTTCTCACATAGTGTATGGTTGAATAAATGGTAATTGTGTGTGTATATGTCTACATTGCCCTGTAGACGTAGAATATAAAAGATTGCAGCATACGCAAGTTGAGTATTGGAGAACTCGGTTCACAGATAAGTAACTTTTCTTTTATTCATTAGTGTCTTTTCTAGATTGACATGTAAAACCCCCCCACAATAAATGAAACATAAACCTGGATAAAAAATGTTGAATAACTTTTAAATAAGTTTCTGAACCACTGTTTTGACAAACCTTGTTTATTTACTTCTAGGATTCTTCCCAAGGGAATTCAATTTTCCAGATTAATATGATCAAATATATTAAGGAGAAATACACAGAACTGCAGGTCATTGGCGGCAATGGTAAGAAAGCTTGTTGTATAATTAATTGTGACTATGTGGACGCTTTACTTATTTCTGAAAAGGGAACATTTCATTTCTTAGCACAGTCATTACAGCTGCATTGGGCGTACCCGGATGTTACCCATCTGGTGATTAGGCAAAATGCAGGACACACGATCTAGAGGTGGACTGTTCCTTTGTAACAAGCTCATGCGTCACACATAGATGTACCAACTGTCTAAACTCTAGTTTTATCAGGGATGTACTTAGAACATCAAGAGTGGGGAAATCTTAGAGGATGGAGCCTGAAAAAGTAGTTTTATTATTACTGAGATCTGACTGCCTTTTGACAAAGTGTCTTCCCACCCGCTACCACTTTGTGTTTTTTTTTATTTAAAAAAAATATATATATATATTTTAGAACAATTTAAGGTTAATGTCAGCAAGGACTTGTATATTACAGAGCCTGCAAGCGGAGGTTATGGCTAAGAGGTACCCATCTTTCAAAGTCCAAATATGCTCTATTTATGGGATCAAAGGAGGTCACGTTCCAAAAAAACAATTTTAAGATCCCATGGAGGAGAAAGCCTCTTAACTGGTGGGAATACCTTCCTGATATCTCTAGAAAACCTTGGTCACTAGTACGGAAAAAAACAGAAGCGTGTGTCTGAAGGACATCTGCAGAATCTGACCCCCAAAATGTGTACAGAAACGTCTAAGACTATACTAGCACTGTTCCTGTGTTGGTAATACTAGGAAACACGGACTAGTCATTTATCCAGTATTAGGGGTGTCTTTCATAGATTCACAAGCCTGAATCATTCCCCGTCGTCGAGACGGGAGCCTCCGGTACATAGAAAAGTAATGTCCTATAGACATACATAGAGAAAAATAGGCCTAAGGGCCTCACCTTAGTAGCCTATCCTTGTCCTTATGTAAAAAGGACCAAACTCTTAGAGCCAGCCAATCAGCTATCACCTCCCTCTAGAACCTTCCTGACAGGAGCCTCAGTCTCTCAGATTTTCTACCGCACGTTGTGCTAGGGAGTCTCCAACCTGAGTTCTCCTCAGTATCTCTTCAAAACCAACTTGTTCACTTTTAAGTGAGTTCTTTCTTCAAAAATCTCGAACAGGATTACTTCAAACCACTTATCATTGAAGTAAGTGATTTATTTCTACAAAAGTCTGGCATGTCTGAATCCCAGAAGAAAGCTCTTTTCAGGGCCTGCTCTTCATGTGGGAAGAAAAGGCTATATGTGGAAGACAAGCATGACCTATGCTTATATTGCCTTTATCCTGACCACATACCTAAAGACTGTAAGATATGTAGGTCTTTCCCTAACAAGACCTTGAGGGACAGGGAAGGTCGCCTGCTCATCTGGCTGGACAGGCTTAAAAAGAGGGATGATGGGGTTTCCTCAGAGGGAAGCTTTTCAATGACCTCAGAAGTCTCCCTGAAGAGGCCAAGGGTGGACTCCCCTGGCCCCTCAGACACTCCTCCTATGAAGGGACATAAGAAGTCTTCAGAGGCAAGATCGACTAAATCTTCAGTGTCTGAAAAGGGCTCTCAGGCTTTTAAGAAGCCTACGCAGTCATCCAGCAAGCTTGCGACATCCTCCTCGACGCAAAAAAGAGTTGTGGCACCAGTTTCCGTCTCCACAGCGACGACGACTGTGTCGACGACGACAGCGTCGTCGGTTTTCTCATCGACGACGACCACTCCACCGTCGTCAGCTGGTAAACCTATTCCATCTATTATATTGCTGAAACCGTCGTCGACGTCCAAGACCTCGTCGACGACGAAGATTGCCCCGTCGACGACGACGTCGTCGACGAAGAGTCCACCGTCGACGGGATGGTCGAGGACGTCGACGAGGAATGAATAGTCGACGAGCGCATCGTCGACGAAGACATCGTCGACGAAGAAAGTATCATCTACGGAGTTACCGTCGTCGAAGGTCACGCCGGCGACGGGGGTCCCGTCGACGGGTGAATAGTCGTCGGAATTAGCCATTTCTGAGCCGTGGAGGAAATCAAAGCTGATAGGAACGTCGTCTTTGGCCCTACCACCGTCGACAACACCAGGGTCGACAGCAGGGGCTCTGGCAAAAGGTCCTGTGTCTGGCAAACTTGGCAAGAAGCAGATTACACCAGAAACAACGTCACCAAGTAAGGTGCAAAGTCATTTGCCTACTGAGATTCTCCAGAGTGAAGAATCCGAAGAAGAGCTCCTGGGTCAGGCTACTTCCATTTCAGACCTTCACGTGAAATGTCAGAGCACGGACGAAGAACAGGATGAGATGAGCTACGAGGAACACTCCTTCCAAGCTCATGTTCGTACAGAGGTCACCCCGATGGTATGCCTTCCCGTGGCAATTGTAAATGACCTTAAATACCTTATCCAGGACTACAAACAGCGTTTCACGGAAACTTCGGCGACTGAGACAGTGGGCCCGACGCCTGCTACAAATACACCAGCTGCAGCCCCAAGACAGACACGACCAACTACTAATGAGAAAGTGCCACCTCAGGTGATAGAATCATCAGATGAGGAGGCTGAGGAAATGGAAGAGGGGAAAGAAACTGATGATGACGCCGGCCTCTGTACCGGCGGTGGTTCCACGCCTGGATAAAAAATACAAGGCTCCAACCACGGCGGCAGCTTGCTTTAATGGGCACCCGAAACCGGATTCGGTTGTAACCCAGGCGGCCCAAAAGAATTCTCGCAACCCTTCCTCTCCTCTGTCAGCCCCACCGGACAAGGAAGGAAGAAAGTTGGACGCAATCGGTAAAAGGTTTACTACGACATCGGCCATGACAGTCAAGGTGGCCAACTCCATAGCCCTGCTGGGGCGTTATAACCGCCAGCTTTGGGAAGATATAGTTCCATATATGGCGGAACTGCCAGATTCAGTTCAGGAGGAGGTCAAGGCACTGCTTACGGAGGGTCAAACGTCGGCAGCTGAGATCATTGATTGTGCCATAGATGCAGCCATGACGCGTTTTCGACAACTAGCTGGGGCAGAAGTCCTGCGCCGTCAGGGATGGCTTAAGGCAACATCATTCAGGCAAGAGGTGCAGACGAAGGTGCTGGATATGCCTTTCGACGGCAAACACCTTTTTGGAGACAAAATTGACGAAGCGCTCCAAACAATCAAAAAAGACACTGATACTGCTAGAGCACTTGGTACTTTGCAGGCAAGGAACCAGTCCTTTCGAGGTAACAAATACAGGGGCCAGTCCTCCTACAGGGGATCCTATCAAAATAGGTCCTCGCATTCCTTTCAGAATAAATCCCAGTACCAACAGAAGCAGCAACAAGGTCGTCAGACTTCTTACGGGAGATCAAACTTTAAGGGAAAAAACCAGAGGAGAGGCACTGGCGGACGCCAGTGACCAATTACTCCAGCCAGTCCAGCAACTATATCCCTCATTAAAGATTGGAGGAAAATTGACCCATTTCCTAAACAATTGGCATCTTATCACCACAGATCGGTGGGTACTCCAGTTAATAAGATTCGGCCATTCCCTGGAATTCACCACCATCCCACCTGCAACACCACCCCGCAGACTTCCGCACAAACATCTACGACTGCTACTCCAGGAAATATCTGCGATGTTGAAGAAAGGAGCGATCGATAGAGTTCCCTCGTCTCAAAGAGGAAGGGGATTCTATTCCCGCTTCTTTCTTATACGCAAGAAGGAGAGAAAGTGGAGGCCCATATTAGACCTCAGAGCACTCAACTCTTTCCTGAAGAGTCAATCGTTCAGGATGGTTACGATCCAGGAAATACTAGGCATACTGGAAAAGGGAGATTTTATGACATCTTTGGATCTCCAGGATGCCTACTACCACATCCCGATACTCAAGGGGCACAGAACATTCCTGAGGTTCGAGGTGGCAGGACAACACTACCAATTCAAGGTCCTACCGTTTGGCCTCAAATCCGCACCGCGGATTTTCACCAAGTGCCTTTCACCTGTTGCAGCTTTTCGGCGTCAAATGGGTCACCAGGTCTACCCCTACCTCGACGACTGGCTGGTAAAAGCACCTTCAGCTGCAGGCGCGACCGAATCCTCCAACGCCTGTACCAATCTTTTTCAGCACCTAGGATTGACTCTCAATCAGGAGAAATCCTGCATGATCCCAACAAGGAACATCACCTTCCTTGGGGCGACCTTGAACACAGAATGCGCCAAAGTATTTCCTTCAAGGGAAAGGAAAAACAAGATAATATCTCTGGCCAAGGCTGTGGCATCAAGGAAGTCCCTAAGAGTTCGAACTTACAAATCACTCCTAGGAATGATGTCTTCTTGTATACTCCTCATTCCGCACTGCAGACTCAGGATGCGCCCATTGCAAGAAGCCCTTACAAACCAATGGACACAGAGTACAGGTTCTTTCGAAGACATAGTACAGATAACACCACAAATGTCCAAGGGCCTGGAATGGTGGAAAAATCACAAGAATCTGTCTATAGGACTGCCATTCCTACTTCCAGCAGCACCTCTGGTGATCACCACGGATGCATCCCTGGAAGGCTGGGGGGCTGTTCTCCAGGACCTCCAAATAAGCGGCAAATGGACAAATCAGGAGAAGCAACTCCATATAAATCTTCTAGAACTGAGGGCTGTGTGTCTGGCACTGCAAGCCTTTTTACCACGCATCCAGAACTCCCAAGTGCTCGTCAGAACGGACAACACCACGACGATGCACTATCTCAACAAACAGGGAGGAACGCGTTCGCTCACTCTATCACGCGAATCGCAGAAGATCTGGAACTGGCTTGTACTCCATGGGATCACACTCAAAGCGGACTATGTCCCGGGCAAGGACAACACCATTGCGGACGCCCTAAGCAGACAGAAATCCCTCTCCCATGAATGGGAGCTCGACGAGAATACGCTGGATCACATATTCTCAGAATGGGGAGTTCCAGGAATCGACCTGTTTGCCACCAAGGAGAACGCCAAATGCCCAAACTAATCAAGCTGGCGTCCCCAACCAAGGTCACTCGGAAATGCTCTTTCCATCAGTTGGTTCAGCGTATTTGCGTACGCTTTTCCGCCATTTCCGATGATTCCCAGGGTTCTCAGGAAGATAAGGCGGAGCCTTGTACCCTGATACTGATTGCCCCGTTCTGGCCGAGGCAGCACTGGTTCTCGGATCTTCATCGCCTCTCCATCAGGACACCGATTCGTCTGAAGCAGCACCCGAACCTGCTGACAATGTCCAACGGGCAGGTGCAGCACCCGAACCTGCAATCGCTCAGGTTATCGGCCTGGCTCCTGAGCACAGAGTTCTGTCATCTTAACATCCCGCAGGAATGCAGGGACGTACTGGCGAAAGCAAGAGCGGACAGTACCAACAGGACATACTCTCTAAAATGGAAAGGATTCTGCATGTGGTGTTTAGAGAAAGGCCTGAGACCACTCCATATCACACCTGAACAAATACTGCCATATCTACTGCACTTAGCACAGTCAGGATTGGCGCACGCATCTATTAAGGTGCATTTGGCAGCCATTTCACGATTCACCAGGACTTACAAGGGACCGTCTCTTTGGTCCAATAGACTTATCAAGCAGTTCCTAAAGGGGCTATATAGATCCTTCCCAAGACCCAGAAGGGTCCCACCGACATGGCACCTCAATGTAGTCCTCACCCAACTCATGAAGCACCCTTTTGAGCCCATTCATCGAGCACCCATCAAGTACATCTCATGGAAGACGGCTCTGCTGCTCGCTCTAACATCTGCCAGGAGAGTCAGCGAGCTACAGGCTCTATCCATTCAGGAACCCTTCATGCAGTTTAAACAGGACAGGGTGGTGCTGAGGACAAATCCCAAGTTCATACCGAAAGTGCCTTCAGACTTTCACCTTAATGAACCGGTGGTTCTACATTCCTTCTTTGCAAACCCTACCACCGCAGCAGAAAGAACGCTGCATTCCTTGGACCTCAAAAGGTGTATAAAGTTTTACCTAGACAAGACAAAGAGCTTCAGGAAGTCATCACAGCTATTTGTGGCCTACAGTAGGCCAAGGATGGGTATACCTCTAACGAAACAGAGCATCTCCAGGTGGATCTCCTCAGCGATAGCATTCTGCCATCACCGGGCCGGACGGCCTTTGAGTGCTACTGTTCAAGCGCATTCCACCAGAGCAATGTCCACATCAGCAGCGCTGTTCGCTGGAGTGCCGATTTTGGACATATGTAGAGCGGCGACGTGGAAGTCACCGCACACCTTCTCCAGACATTATTGCCTGGATGCTGAACTTGTGCAGGATGCAGCAGTGGGCCAGGCGGTGCTTCGCCATCTATTCCAGTGAGGTGAGCCTTCCAACATCCCCCCATCCTGGTATGCACATCGCTTACTGTTACGATATATTGATGTTTGCTAATGTTTCAAAGTCGCATGATTGGTGTATTATCTAAAATGACTATATAGCATGATTACATCAGAAATGTGCATAATATATTGCTGACTACTCTGATTCAGGCATGTGAATCTATGAAAGACACCCCTAATACTGGATAAGAAACGCGTTACTTACCTGTAACAGCAGTTATCCAGTATTGGTGTCTTTCATAGATTCACATGCAACCCTCCCGCCTCCCCTGGAAGGACTCACGTTCTCTCTAACTATATTACGCCTACCTAGCTTGGTGCGTACGAAAATCTGAGAGACTGAGGCTCCTGTCAGGAAGGTTCTAGAGGGAGGTGATAGCTGATTGGCTGGCTCTAAGAGTTTGATCCTTTTTACATAAGGACAAGGATAGGCTACTAAGGTGAGGCCCTTAGGCCTATTTTTCTTTATGTATGTCTATAGGACATTACTTTTCTATGTACCGGAGGCTCCCGTCTCGACGACGGGGAATGATTCAGGCATGTGAATCTATGAAAGACACCAATACTGGATAACTGCTGTTACAGGTAAGTAACGCGTTTCTTCTTATTTCTGTACTTGCAGAAATGTCTACCTGAAGAAACACCCAATCACCGAGGACGATTAACAGATAATGGCTGGACTGAAGTAGATTTTATTAATTTTGCATACTGAACTAGCGAGTGGGGGAGTGTGCTGTCTGTCTAATGTAAGGTATCAAGGATGATTAAGACCGCCAACCTGCTCCACTGTTGTCGTTGAGCCACCATTCTCTGCAGAACTACAAAAAATACAACGAGCTAGACCCTGGGGGCTAGAGGTGGGGGAAGTGGGAGAAATATGGTACTGTAAGGAAGAGAAACTCAGTGTTTCATCAGGGAACACTCTAGCTTCTGAAATAGTAGCTCATTAACAGAAGGATAAAATATCTAGCATTCATCTTCTTGGAATCTTGAGACTGCTGACTCAGAGGATGAGAAGCAAAAAAGACTGGTGTGAGCAGTAGATAAACTGAAGCAATGTATACAGAACAAGGCTCAACTTAAACAAGAACAGAACAAACTGCAAGCTTGCAGGCGGGACCAAAAAAGAAACTCAAATGAATGAAGGTGCCATAAGTGGAGCACTGAGTAAACTAACTTAAAGCAGCAGATTAAATCAATCAACATGATGTTGCTAGGCACAGTGTTATTGTGCTGTCATGCCTAGAGAATCAGTCTTGGCAAGAGAATGAGATTGTATGGAGTTATGGGGGCCTACACTGATGTTAGTTAGCTATGTTAGTAGTGAGAGCTGCACCTTTTCAAAATGTCTGCCGCTTACCAACCTGTCTGTATCCATGATTTATTTAAAAAAATAAAATAATTTATTGGCATTTGCTTAATTGTAGTACAGATACAGTGGAGATTTAAAAACAACAAAATTGTTTGCAATGTAACATTGACTGTGTTTTTCAACAGCAGCAATATATATGACCATAGTAAATAAGTTCTCAAGGATGATAACTCAATCCCTTGTTTCTCTTCCAGGGGATCCTCCTCAATAGTCATAAGCACATGAATATTCCCGCCCATGCGCGGGACCCCGGAAACACATATATCATATATATGTAGCTCTACATATATGTGTATATATACATATATAAACACTCACAATGCAGACTTCTCTGAAAAGAGCTGAACAATGCTGCAATAAAAACCATTGTATATACACCTTCCAATAAAAAAGCAGGTAAAAACCTTTGAAAACTGCTTTATTATACAGTAGAAAAGGGAATCCTGCAAGGAAAATGAAAGCATTGTCAGCAAAAAAGCTGCATTGTAAAACAACCATAGAGTATAGAGCTGAAAAGCTAACTCATATAGACAATACCAGAAAAACTGGCACCGTGCCTTTAAGGCAGCCATGACCCCTAGCTCCCATCATGCCTTAGGGGTGACAGTTACGTCAGTTGTTCTTTCCGGCTCCTTCTGACAGGACCATGGTCTCTACAGCTCTACTTCTTTTTGACTTTTTGTCAAAAATTACTTCACGTTTTGAGGTTAAGCCTCTTTACTTCGACATTCTATTGGCGTTGAAGTGTTTTTCTACTGTTTTGAAAAGGTTTTGGCATTGCTTTTTAGTCAGAAATGCCTTCCCTTTTTGATGCTTTCCCCTCCTGTGGCAAAAAGGTAAAAACAGACTCTCATTCAGTCTGTATTTTGTTTGCCTTCAGATCATGATCTTCACACCTGCCAGCATTGTAAACTTCTGTCCAATAGAACTTTGAAGGACAGAGAGAGGATTCGCCTCTATGGCCTTGCAGAGAGGAGAAGATCAACCTCTAGAGGCAGGTCACCGCTGAGGAAGAAGAGAACATCAGCGTCGGGCTCGGCGCTTCAAAATCCTTCTTCAGCGATGAAAACGGCGACAAAACGACCATCTGCGGCGGGCTCGCCGTCGAAAGAAGACCGGTCGTCGTCGAGGACTGCATGTACGTCGAGAACTCCGCTGTTGTCACCCAGGCGACGATCGGCGTTGAGACAACGATCTCCGTTGGTGCGGGCTCGCACAACGTCGAGAGACGGGTCTCTGTCTTCGCCGTCGAGGCGGCGTCTGATGTCGAGACAAGCTCCGGCGTCGCCTCATCACCAGCGATAGACGTCGAAGCGTAGAACTCAGTCGACGTCAACCAGGCGATTGTCGACGTAGAGTCAGGATCCGCGCTCAAGGACACGTGGGGCCTCTTCACATTCGGTTTGAAGTTCCCCACTGACTATTGCTTCGTCTCACAGGCATCCGTGCACTCTAGAAGCCCTGAAGGCTCTCCTTCCAGAAGCCCTCATAGGAGACAGAAATCCCCTTCGATTCACCTTTCTCCCAGGTGGCTGCAGCCACTACATGTATGGCAGTCTGCATCAGTGGGTGGAGCAAGAAGGGCGGCTGAATACTCAAGCCCTTTGCATAGGTCTCCTTTACAGCGCTTGCTGCGAGAAGCAGACAAATCTCCTACCACGCGCCCCAGAGAGCACAGGGGCAGGTCTCCGGACCAAAGGTCGTCACATAGCCATCAAAATCGACGGCGTACGCCATCTTGGTCGTCAACGTCAACCCACACATCTAAGAGGGATTATTTGCCAACTCTCACCGATAGTCCTCCCAGCAGAGTGTCGCCAGTGGATGATGTGAACACTTTCCATGATGTGTTGTCCAGAGGGGCTCAGAAGTTGGGCATTACCATGGCCACACCTCAGACGACCATCTTCGAAACGCTACACCAACGATCGGTGTCGAGACAGTTGCTCCCCTTGGTACCGGGAGTCCTCGAACCGGTGATGGATGTTTTCCTGGCTTCAGCAAAAGCAGCTCCAGCACGGATCTTAAAGAAATATAAGCCGGCGGTTTCGGACCCTCTATATTTAAGATCTGATCCTCCCCCTGACTCAGTGATCATCGCGGCAGCGAAGAAGACCCACTCGGTGGCATCTTCAAGCGTTCCACCTGACAAGGACAGTAAAGCCCAGGACTCTTGGGGGAGGAAAGCCTTTGGGTCGGCTTCATCCACCCTACAGGTCTCAAATGCTGCAGCCCTGTTAGGGCGAAACAATAGATCCCTGTGGGACTCTTTAGATCGCTTTAAGGCAAAACTCCCGAAGGAAGACCAGCAGGACTTCGCGGAGATTATCCAAGAAGGTGCCTTGGTATCGAACCAAGTAAAAAGCACGGCAGCTGATGGAGTATCCCTGGCGGCTCATTCCTATGCCCATGGTGTTTGTGCATGCCGGTCTTATTGTTTGCGGCTCACTGCATTGAAGCTTGATGCTCAACAGCGCGTTCTGAACTTGCCTTTCTCTGGTACCTCGCTGTTTGGTGCCGATGCAGACGAGGAGATGGGGAGGATGAAGACTGAGTTGGACACTTTGAAGGCAGTGGGCCTTGAGAAGAAGAAAGACTTCAAGAAGCGCTACAGGCAGTACAATCGTAAGGGGGGCCAACAGAGGGTTCAAACCCCTCAATGGTCTCAAAACAAACAGGGGAAATCCAAATACCAGGACCAGCGCTCATCCAGAGGAAGAGGACGTCAACAGCAATCCTCCTCTACACCCAAAGCAGGAGGGAAGCAATGAGTCAATGCTTCCTCCAGCACCGATGCGCACTCCAGTCGGAGGAAGTATAAAGCACTACGCTCAAGAGTGGCGCAGAATCACAAAAGATCAGTGGGTGCACTAGTCAATGGATATGCACTACGTTTTTGCACGACCCCAAAGGACTGTCCTCTGATGAAATCCAGACATCATTTGGCCTTCTTACGTCAAGAAGAGGCGACACTTAAAAAAAAACAAAAAAAAAACAGGCAATAGAAGTAGTCCCATCACGGCAGAGGGGGCAATGGATCTATTCCAGATACTTCCTGATCCGAAAAAAAGACCAGCAAGGTAAGTTCAGACCCATCTTGGATCTACGGTTTCTGAACAGATGCATCAAAAAAGAGGAATTCCGGATGCTATCTGTCCATCAAATCTTCCCTCACCTGAAGAAAGGCGACTGGATGTGCTCAGTGGATCTTGGGATGCATACTTCCACATCCCGATCACAGCACGGCATCACAGGTTCCTACGTTTCATTGTAGGGAAGGAGCATTACCAGTTCAGTCTTGCCCTTCGGTCTCAAGTCCGCACCAAGGGTATTCATGAAATGTATGGCTGTAGTAGCGGCATACCTGCATCGTCGGGGTCTGCACGTCTACCCTTACCTAGACGATTGGCTTCTAAAAGAATCACCGCCTCGTTTGGTACAGGAACATCTGCACTTGTGTCTGGGCCTCCTTCATCGTTTGGGACTTCATGTCAATCTGGCCAAGTCAGTACTTCTACTGACCCAATCAATACATTATCTGGGTTCCACTATCGACTCCGTCCAAGTAAAAGTGTTTCCTTCGGCGGAAAGATGATCATCAATGAAGATCAAAGGAAAGATGCTTCTTCAAGCGCTGAAACCACCGGTGAGACAGGTGGCTTCTCTGTTGGGCTCCATGGCGTCCTGCATTTTTCTCATACCCAACGCCAGGTTGAGGATGAGACCGCTACAGCAGGACCTGGAAGATAAATGGAGTCAGTCCTCAGGTCAGTGGAACGACCGGATTCTTTTATCTCCCATGGCGAAGAAATCCATCCTCTGGTGGATGCAGTCTCAGAATCTCATGGTGAGAGTTCCGTTTCATCAGCCTACGCCTGTGCAGTCACTGATAAGATGCCTCCCTTCAAGGCTGGGGTGCGCATCTGGGTTCACTTCACACGCAGGGGAGATGGACCCCCAACGAGCAGTCTTACCATATCAACATGCTCGAGTTGCGGGCAGTCCACTTGGCACTCAAGGCTTTCCACCCAGCCCTTCAGTCAGATTCAATACTGATTCCGACAGACAACACAACCACCATGTACTATTTGAACAAGCAAGTTGGAACACGCTCTTGTCCTCTGTCTCTCGAGGCTCAAGCAATTTGGCACTGGCTGCTGGCCAGGAATCTGTCGATCACGGCAGTCCATCTACCGTGAGAGCAGAATGTTCAGGCAGACGCCCTAAGTCGTCACTTCCAAGAGCAAGAAGACTGGGTGCTCAATGACGACGTAGACAACAAGAAATGCCACGCCGTCGCATCCAGGTTCTTCCGGCCAGGAGCGAGGGGGAATGCACTTTTTATAAACTGTTCTGGGACGTTTGCATACGCCTTTCTACCCCTCCCTCTCATTCCGAAGGTAGTGGCGAAGCTCCTGCGAGCCAGGATGAAAATTTATTAATAGCACCAGATTGGCCTCGCCAGTGGTGGTACCCAGATCTCTTGCAATTGTCAATTCGTCCGCATTGGAGGCTTCTATGCAGGCCGGACATTCTTTCTAAGATGGGGGGTGGGCGGGTGGGGGGCGAAATCTTCCATCCGAGCCTCCCCTCGCTCAGCCTGACAGCATGGCTCCTGAAGTCCTGCAGTATGGGCACCTAAACCTTCCTGCAGACTGCATGGACATTCTAAGGGAGTCAAAGAGGCCTTCCACAAAAACCTCATACTCTATGAAGTGGAAGAGGTTTTATCTGTGGTGTGTTCGAGAGGGTTGGAGTCCGAATACTGGTCAAGAGGAAGTTATTCTTCCGTACTTACTCTATTTGGCCAAGTCAGGTTTAAGATACTCTTCCATAAAGGTGCATTTGGCAGCCATTACGGCTTATCGTAAGTCTCCTAACCAAACTTCATTTTTTCAGCTTCAAGTGGTTAAGGATTTCCTACAGGGTCTAAAGAAGGTGTTCGAGGCATGTGGGCTGCTAAATTCATATCTATTGCATAGATCGCCGCCTAGTGTTGGGTCCGGATGATTGCACATTGTTGTCCTGGAAGAGTCTTCGAAGTATCATGAGATAGGTGGCTCCTCCCCTGGACTACAGTGCGCATGGGCATCGACTCCATCCCCAGATTGTTTTTTTCCGCCATTGGGTTCGGATGGGATTTCGACGTCTCCTGTTCGGAATCGATAAAACAATTTCTTTAAGGCCAAAAGGCCTTCTTTACTTCGTCTGTATTGTTCGCGTTCGGTCTCGTGTGTACTCCAACTCTTCGAGTCGGATATCTGGAGAGTCGGGTGACTCTTCGGTCATCGAGGCCCTGTCGACGCAGCAAGACCCGGACGCTACGATGGAACGAAGCCCGTTCAAGTACTGTCCCGTGTGCGGTTCGAAATACCCACACATCGACGTGCATCCTGTATGCAACAAGTGCCTGTCGCCGGACCACAACGAGGCCAACTGTATGGCCTGTTCCAAATTCAGGTCGAAGAAGACGCTCAAGATTCGGCGCGTGGCGCGCCTAGAGGCCCAGCAATCGGCACCAGCGCCTGTCGACATCTTTACAGACCCCGACGCAGACGAGCAAGAGCTTCACCTGCAGATCTCACCTTCATCGGCGGAGGTCGAGGCCGACTACGGGGAACCCATCGAGGGCCTGGACCTGTACGAAAACGTCGAGGAGGTAGGGGACGACGAGGAAGTTTATGGGGCCGCGGAAAATAGCTCGGAGGAAGAGCTATGCCCCGTGCATACAATTACTAAGGCTCAGGTCACGGGATCGCCACTCGGCCTTACCCACGACCCTACTCCTCGATCCTCGGCCCCGCCTCCTGGCCCGGCTACGGACACGACTACGGAGCCTTCATCACACAAATTGAAACCGAAACCTTCGGAATCGAAAACAACAAAGATGGCCGACACACCATCGACACCGAAGACGCCTGGGACTGCATCGGCACCGTCGTCTTCGGAGGCATCAAAGCCGAAAAAGGCTGTCGAACAGGCTAAGGTACCGAAAGGGGCCAAGGAGACCAGCTCGAAGAAGGTCGTCGAGCCAGTGTCATCTAAGGTGGTCGAGTGGAAGTCGAAAAAGACTGTCGAGACACCTTCAGCGAAAACTGCCGCACCAACAGGCACGCGGACAGTCGCAACGGCGTCAGCAAAGGGCGCTGAGCCGAAGTCTGGAGCCCCAACGCCGAAAGACAAATCCGCTGCTCCAAAGTCAGCGACGTCGACGACTGAGGCCGGGACGGGTGACCGGAGCACAGCTGTCGAAGGTGCATTCGCGCATCCGCTACCCAAAGACACATCGTCAGCGCGTGGATCTTCCCCTGTGGGTGGACAGAGATCGTCGGTCGGCTCGACGAAGCCATCCGCTTCGTTTACAAAGCAAGTCACGGACTCTCTGAAACGAATAAAGGACAAGGCGTCGGAGCAGAAAACACACTCTGTGCCGAAGCAGAGTGTTCCACTGACCAAGACTTCGATGCCGATCCTCTACACTCTACCGCCGAAGGTGGCGCCGAAGGCTTTTGCACCTCGTACAGTGACCGAGGAATCAGTGGCTCAGCTAACGGGAGGTTTTGGTCGACCACCCTTGCCTGATGAACATTCGGAGCAGTTTATCGACAACGACACGGGTAGATTAACGCTCTACAAAAGGAAAATTACAGCACAGCCTGTAGAATCCTATGTCATACCTCTAAAAAAAGAAAAGGCCTGCACCGGACACGCCAGACCTTGTTGAACCCATCCCTCAAGGGCCTGGGAGGAGTCCTACACCTTCACCCACTGGATCCAATGGGGATGAGGGTGACCAAGATGAGCAGTATAACTTCCCTGAAAATACTGACCCTGATGAGCAACAAGACTCATGGATACACTCTGGTGATCAGGGGGAACAGCTGGTCAGTGACCCCCATCTGTATGGTGTTAAAACTTCTCCAACTGAAGACTCTGCGGCATTTAATGCCTTAATTGAAAGGGCAGCTTCAAACCACAAAGTAGAGATGCATGCCGACCCAGTGGAAGTTGACTTTTTATTTGATACTTTTTCGGCATCAGAAAAAACAGTGAAGACACTTCCAATGCTTAAGGGGGTTCTCAAGCATGCCACTGACATTTTTAAGGAACCCACCAGAGCCAGAGTGGTGAACCCACGTATTGAAAAGAAATACAGGCCGGCACCTGGTGACCCTACTTATATTCGGGGACAGTTGCCTCTAGACTCTTTAGTGGTCTCCAATGCCCGCAAGAGGGCGAATTCACAGACGACGGGGAAGCTCCTCCCCCGGACAAAGAGTCTAAAGTGCTGGAGGCAGGGGGCAAAAGGGTGGCTGCACAGGCAGCCAACATATGGCGCATTTCTAACACTCAAGCCCTGTTAGCCAGGTATGATAGGGCGCACTATGACACCTTAGAGCAGCTCTTACAACACCTTCCAGACCAGTTTAAAGAAGGAGCTGAGATGCTGATACAAGAGGGCAAGCTCATTTCTAACGCTGCGATTAAATGTGCGCTAGATGTTGCAGATACAGCAGCAAGAGCCATAAACACTAGTGTTATGTTAAGGCGTCAGGCATGGCTCCGCATCTCAGGGTTCAAACCTGAGATACAAACGACTATCCTCAACCAGCCCGTCATTCCAGACAGACTGTTTGGCCCAGAGGTTGATACCACCCTCGAAGATAAAAAAAGATACTCAAACGGCTAAGTCCATGGGGGCGCTTCAGTCTCAGCAATACAGAGGGAACACTTTTCGTCGCGCAGGTGCACGGGGTGTTGCCAGAGGACACTTGGCACAGCAGTCGCATTTCAACAAGGGAGGCGCCCAGGCCTCGTACCCAAAACAGAATAGAGGTGGTTACAGAGGAAACAGCGCAAAGGGCAGAGGCAGAGGCAACAATAATTCCCGTTCCTCTGCTGCCAACAAACAGTGACTCCCTGTCACTGCCCCCCGACCATCCAACACCTGTCGGGGGGAGACTCCAGCAGTTCCTGCCAGTCTGGAAATCCATCACCACAGACAGGTGGGTCAGGAAACTTATCCAATTCGGCTACTGTTTAGAGCGAACAGCCACTCCACCCAACATACCCCCAAGACAACGTCCTATGTCAGCAGAGCACTTGCACTTATTGCAGCAAGAAGTCCTGGTGATGCTGCAAAAAGGCGCAATAGAGCTCGTGCCGGTGGAGGAAGAAGGCACAGGGGTTTATTCCCTGTACTTCTTAATCCCAAAAAAGGACGGCTCGCTCAGGCCCATTCTAGACCTACGCCCCCTCAACCTCTACATACTCTCAGAACACTTTCACATGTTAACACTACAGCAGGTTCTTCCATTGCTAAACCAGGGAGACTTCCTCGCAACCTTGGACCTCAAGGATGCTTATTTTCACATACCACTCCACCCGTCCCACAGAAAGTACCTCAGGTTCACCATACAAAACAGGCATTACCAGTTCAGGGTCCTGCCCTTCGGGGTAACCACTGCCCCCAGAGTGTTCACCAAGTGTCTGGCGACCGTGGCGGCGCACCTCAGGAGACAAAACATACATGTCTATCCTTACCTAGACGACTGGCTCGTTCAAGCAAAGTCGAAACAGCAGTGCGCCGCGGACATGTCCCACACAATTCACCTCCTTCACAGTCTGGGGTTTTCGTTAAACTATCCAAAGTCGCACCTCCAGCCAGCCCATGTGCGGCAGTATCTGGGCGCGACAATCAATACTCTGACAGCTACGGCTCAGCCAAACCAGGTGAGGATCGACAACATCCAGTCGCTCATCCGGAGGTTCAGACCGCAAAACTCACTCCCAGCGAGAGTGTTCATGCAGTTGATAGGCATGATGGCCTCCTGCATCTTCATTGTCCCGCACGCACGGTTGCATATGCGTCCGCTCCAAGAATGCTTGGCGCATCAGTGGACTCAGGCTCAGGGACAGTTAAAAGACCTAGTGTTGGTCACCGGTCGGGCGTACAACTCTCTGCATTGGTGGAATCCACACAACCTTTGCAAGGGCCGACCGTTCCAGGAGCCTGTGCCACAGATTATCCTAACAACGGACGCATCTCTCCAGGGGTGGGGAGCTCATGTGCTCCACTACACTGTGCAGGGACTATGGACGACGCAGCAAAAGAAGATGCACATCAACTATCTGGAATTTATGGCAATCTTCATGGCACTCAAATCCTTCAAGATACATCTGTGCAACAAAGTCGTGTTAATCTGGACGGACAACATGACGGCGATGTATTACATCCAGAAGCAGGGAGGTACGCACTCTCCACAGCTGTCTCACCTGGCTCAGAGCATGTGGAAGTGGGCCATTCAGAGGAACATCTTCCTCATGGCGGAACACCTCCCGGGCACGGACAATCAGATGGCAGATCTGCTCAGCAGGTACAGCCATCAGATGCACGAGTGGGAGATACATCCATCAGTACTCCACCCGTACTTTCAACAGTGGGGTCATCCAGAGATAGACCTGTTTGCCACAAGGGAAAACGCAAAATGCCAACACTTTGCCGCCAGGTTCCCTCACCCACAGTCGCAGGGAAATGCGATATGGATGAACTGGTCAGGCAGATTTGCGTACGCTTTTCCCCCAGCACCTCTGATACCGCTGGTGGCAAGAAAGCTAAAGCAACACTCGATGACACTCATCCTGGTTGCTCCAACGTGGGCACGCCAACCATGGTACACCACGTTTCTAGAACTTTCCGTGGTACCGCATCAAAGGCTGCACCTCACACCCAGGCTCTTGACGCAGAACCATGGCGACATTCAGCACCCAGATCCGCGACAGCTCAATCTGGCGATCTGGCTCCTGAGGTCTTAGAGTTTGGCTACCTCAGCCTGCCTCCTGAATGCATGGACATCATCAGGGAGGCACGGAAGCCCACTACAAGAGCTTGCTATGCGGCAAAATGGAAGCGGTTTGTCATTTATTGTACAGCACACAACATTGACCCGCTAGATGCATCCATTCCTAACATCATCTGCTATTTGTTACATCTCTACAAATGCAATCTAGCGTATGCTTCCATTCGGATACACTTATCCGCCATAGCGGCTTATCTTCAAAAACAGGCAGCATCTCTCTGTTTTCAGGGTGCCTGCCATTAAAGCTTTTCTAGAAGGGCTGACGCGGGTCATTCCTCCCAGGACCCCACCCGCTCCAGTATGGAATCTCAACGTGGTCCTCACTAGGTTGATGGGCCCACCTTTTGATCCTCTACATTCATGTGAGATTCAGTTCTTGACATGGAAAGTGGCTTTCCTCATTGCTATCACGTCTCTAAGGCGTGTTAGTGAGCTACAAGCGCTCACAATACAAGAGCCATTTATACAAGTGCATTCAAACAGGGTAGTGCTCCGCACTAACCCCAAGTTCCTTCCGAAGGTGGTGTCACAGTTTCATGTCAATCAAACCATTGAACTGCCCGCATTCTTTCCAAACCCGGAAACAGTAGCAGAAAGAATGCTCCACACACTAGACGTTAAAAGGGCATTGATGTACTATATTGACAGAACACAACCCTTTAGGAAGACACAGCAACTCTTCGTTGCCTTCTCCGCACAGCACAAAGGCAACGCTATTTCCAAAGCTGGAATAGCCAGGTGGATCGTTAAATGCATTCAGATTTGTTATCAGAAAGCTAAACGCACTTTAACGGTCCCCCCCAGGGCGCACTCCACACGCAAACTGGGGGCCTCCATGGCATTCCTAGGTAACATTCCTTTAGAGGACATTTGTAGAGCAGCCTCGTGGGCTACACCACATACATTTACCAAACATTACTGTGTAGATGTGCACTCCAAACAGCAGGCAGCTGTTGGACAGGCTGTTCTCAAAACTCTTTTTCAGACTTCTGCAGCTGGCACGGGCGGCCGCCGTTCATGAGGGGACTGCTATGTATTCTATGCAATAGATATGAATTTAGCAGCCCACATGCCTCGAACTGAATATGCTACTTACCAGTATGCATCTGTTCTTGGCATGTAGGGCTGCTAACATTCATATCGCCCGCCCTCCTCCCCGGTGCCTGTAGCAGCTGCAGACTACTTCATGCATTTCATCACTAGCATGGACATCATTTACACTATCGCACTCCATCTTTGCCACAATGGCTAAAAACAATCTGGGGATGGAGTCGATGCCCATGCGCACTGTAGTCCAGGGGAGGAGCCACCTATCTCGTGATACTTCGAAGACTCTTCCAGGACAACAATGTGCAATCATCCGGACCCAACACTAGGCGGCGATCTATGCAATAGATATGAATGTTAGCAGCCCTACATGCCATGAACAGATGCATACTGGTAAGTAGCATATTCATTACCCTCCTGTGAGACCTCCCTCTCATCTTTGGAGTTGAATATGGTGTTGTCTAAGCTGATGGGGTC
The DNA here is from genome assembly GCF_964261635.1 of Lissotriton helveticus. Taxonomy (NCBI): domain Eukaryota; kingdom Metazoa; phylum Chordata; class Amphibia; order Caudata; family Salamandridae; genus Lissotriton; species Lissotriton helveticus. The sequence goes on along the minus strand of NC_136070.1, from coordinate 1,260,997,972 downwards.
CTCCTTTTGAGCCCATCCATAAAGCGTCTCTGCAGCACTTTTCGTGGAAAGTGGTGTTCCTGTTGGCAATCACCTCTGCTCGCAGAGTTAGCGAAATTCAGGCTTTGTCATCTAAAGAACCCTATACAGTGTTCCACCATAATGGAGTGGTTATGTGAACCCACCCCTCTTTTCTGCCTAAAGTGGTGTCGGAGTTCCATGTAAATCAGTCAATCTCTTTGCCTTCTTTTTTTCCAAACCCTACGACTCCAGCGGAGAGAGCTCTACATTCGCTGGACCTAAAGAGTGTTCTCAAATTTTACCTAGAAGCCACAAAATCTGTGAGGAAATCTGACCAGTTGTTTGTAAACTATGGTTCACTCAGAACAGGTTTTGGTGCTTCCAAACGAACCATCGCAAGATGGATAGTCTCTTTTATAAAGTTATCTTACCAGTTGGCAAATAAACCTTTGCTCCCTCAACTAGGGGTAAGGCGGCAACAGTAGCTTTTCTACATAATGTACTGGTGGCCGAAATTTGCAAAGCGGCAACTTGGAAATCGGTTCACACATTTACCAGACATTATTGTATGGATTCAGACTCCAGAGCAGATACCCAAGTGGGCCAAGCCACCTTGAGGAATCTGTTTCAGTGTTGAAAGTTTGGAGTCTGTGTTCGCCTTATGGCGAGGTTTTCTTTTTCTGATGTCTGTATAGTTTCCGGTCTACTTGCCCGCACGATGAGGGGTTGGCTTGCTATTCTATTCATGTGCTTATGACTATTGATGAGGGTCCCCTGGAAGAGAAGGATTAGTTAGTTACTTACTTGTAATCCTAGTTCTCTTCCGGGGGTATCCTCATCAAAGTCATAAGCAACCCACCCGCCATGTGAAATGTATATATGATGTTAAACGAAATGGTCTGCGGTTATCCGCAAAGAACAACTGACCTAACTGTCACCCCTGAGGCATGATGGGAGCTAGGGGTCATGGCTGCCTTAAAGGCACGGTGCCAGTTTTTCTGGTATTGTCTATGAGTTAGCTTTTCAGCTCTATACTCTATGGTTGTTTTATAATGCAGCTTTTGTGCTGACAATGCTTTCATTTTCCTTGCAGGATTACCTTTTCTACTGTATAATAAAGCAGTTTTCAAAGGTTTTTCTTTCTACCTGCTTTTTTATTGGAAGGTGTATATACAATGGTTTTTATTGCAGCATTGTTCCGCTCTTTTCAGAGAAGTCTGCATTGTGAGTGTTTATAGATGTATATATACATATATGCAGAGCTACATATATATATATATATATATATATATATATATGTGTGTTTCCGGGGTCCCGCGCATGGGCGGGAATATTCATGTGCTTATGACTTTGATGAGGATACCCGTGGAAGAGAACTAGGATTACAGGTAAGTAACTAATCCTTCTCAGAACCCACCCCTCCAACCTCTGACCCCCCCCCCCCCCCCTTTCTGCCCTCCGGCCACCTCCCAGTCCCGGGGAATTCACTGCAAATCATCCATCAGGAGATCATGGTGCTGTATCCATGGTTTCCATATTTTCTGGAACTTTTTACGACAGCCATGAGCTATGTTTTTTCCCCTGACATACATGTCCATTCCCTTCCTCCACTCATCCATTGAGGGGCTCTGTGCTCTTCCCCATTTTCGTGCCAAATCCCGTTTTAAGTGGACATACATGTAACCATTGTGTATCAATTTGCATGCTCCACTCTGGAGAACACTGCTTACACTGATTTAAAAGTGTCCCGTTTGCTCTTTTTCCTTGCCTGTGAATTTTTCTGCTCTTATTCTTGCTTCTATTTTCTGTCTCTCTCACTAGTTTGGTACAGGATTGTGCCCTACTACAAGCAACTATTTTTTGTATTCCATTTATTGTTTTGATTGTAACAAAATAAAAATCCTGGTCCGGCTGGACAGGTTAAATATATAGTCCCTACTGTGTTCTATATCAAAAATTGTTTATATCTCTAATTAAGCTCAGGACCTCTGTTCATGTCAAAAAATCCCATTAGCCCACCACTAGCCCTAAGTTTAGTAGCGTTAACTTTTTGGGGGGAGATCAATTTCTGTATGTATACCCAGCAAAACAAATTTGGGGTTCAGGGGTATCTTATCCTCCAGTATATCTTCTAACTCCGTCAAGGTTGCCCAGTATGTCTGAATGTGTTGGCAGCCCCATATCGTATGGAAGTAGGTACCATTGGCCATGTTGCATCTAAGGCAGTTGGGTGAGTCAGCCCTCCCTATGAGATGTAATTGAGCTCTATCATAATACATCCTATGCAGATACTTTAGTTGAATCAATCTAAGACGGGACTTGATAGCTACCTCCTGAGGGTGCATCAGCAAAATTTCCCTGTCCAGATCGTCAAGCTCTCCTAGTTATGCCTCCCGTTTCACACTCAGTTACGTTAGGGAGTCTGGTTTATTATTTATTATGGTGTAGTATGTCCAGGAGACTGGCTTTTCCTTGATTTCACCCATCAAAAGTAGTCCTTCTAAAGGGGCATATTCAGGGAGATTGTTTACGTCTATACCCTGTACCTTCCACGCATGTGCTAGCTGTTAGAATTTATAGTATTGTGGCTTGTGCATGTCTTACTCTGCCTGGAAGAAGGAGAATGTCACAAGTTCAGGATAATCTAATATGTCTTTAACGTGTGAGATCCGCAGCAGATCCCATCTTCCGAATCCATTCAGTTTCATGAATTCTTTGTCGTTCCCCCACCCCACCACACAAAGAGGGGTTTCCCCTTGTAACTCTGTAATCCAACTATATTTCTTTTCGCTTTCTTCCTCCAGTTGCGCTCCTCCCTTCCCACCGTATAGGGTGTGTGTGTGTGGGCGTTTTCCAAACTCTGTGCGTTCCAGTGCGTATGGTCTCCTGGCATGTGTACCCAATCGTTCACCACAATCAAGTGGGCCGCCCAGTAGTACACTCTAAGATCTCGTAAGGATATGCCTCCATTATATTGGTTATGTTGCAGTGTTGCAAGTGCTACTCTGGGGGGTCTCCCGTCCCATAGAAATGTCTTCCGTATGCCATCAATTTGGATGAATGACTCTTCTGGTACCGGTTGGTATGTGTTTTGAAGGATATATAGGAATTTTGGGAGCACTATATCATTTTGTAAAGCACAGCTCTGCCCAGTAATGTTAGTGTTAAGATTTTCACCTGTCAATATCGGTTGTATCTGTACATAACTCTGCAGTGGAGAATCTGTCCTGAATCCCATTTAATCCAATCAATGCCCCTAGCTTAGGTCTGACTGGGGCACAAAGCCTTTGGTTTTGTTGAAACTTTGGTCAGCCAGTTAGCTTTATAGCTACAAATACCACACATTCGGATAAAATCTGTGGAGCTGACTTTAGACTGGATGGCAAGATCTTGTACCAGTAGGGATTGTGGATAAACATCAGATTTTCCTGATGTTCATGGGAAACAACAATGTCAATGTAAGCGTTTGGAAGATCTGCGGCACACATCCAGCCTCCCTTGATGTAGCTAGGGGAGAATGATATAAAGCCAGCAGCCTGATTTGTTTCTATTTTTGTTCATTTAATCACTTTCTTGATGGTGAATGGATCTGAACTCCTTGGGTCCTGTTTTTTTAAACCCAAATTTCTAGGAAATGTAATTCTCATTCCTTTTTGGAGATGAGAAACCTTTACCCACTGCTTTTTTTCCATAGTGCTTGCTTCCTGATGGAGGTCTCCTAATGATATCGGGAGGATCTTCTTGTAGGAGTAAGATTAGAGTGTCACTTATCCATTCTTCTAAGTGATTAGAAAGTAGACTTTTTTTTCTGCTCTGAGACAGGATGTTTGCACCAAGACATCTCTGCATTTACATGCTTTAGGCATTCAATTTTCCCATCCTTACTGAGAAACGTTGAGTAAAGAGTTGCTGAAGGCTTTCCAATGGCTGCCAACAGTTGGTCATCTCTCCCTTTGACAAGATTTTGATGTTGGACCGTCTTGGTGTCCTTTCTTAAGTTCTTTTGCTTCAAGGCCAGAACACTTAATTTTTTGCATCTGATTTTTAAGCTCTAATTTTATCTGCATGTGGTTCCAAAGAACATATTGTCGGAGAAAGCAAGATTTCAAATTCTTAGTGCCTGTGGCTTAAAGCTTATTAGCCAAAACTAAGACTTTCAACTTGTAGCCAAACTATGATACTTTGGAATAGCTGCTAAATCAGACGTCTGCATCTGCACCCGTTACCTGATTGGGGGCCACCTTTCCCATCTATTAGAATCTGTAGATATTCTGCCATGTGACTGCTTTTTGTAGAACAACTGAAGTGAGTTCCAGAGATGTCTTACCTAGGCATTAAAGCAGTGGCACTGGTGACCTTCATTTTGATGACAGTCTAGAGGCTTGCTCTTTCTCAGGAGGAAACTATGAAAGCAGGGGCTGTGGCATGGGATTTTCTGTCTGTAGAAAAATTCACACTTTAGTTGCGCATCAGTCTGTAGGAAGAGAGGGTCCTACTCTGAAGGGTTGTTCTTCTTTAGGGGCCTGGTTGGGAGCAGATCTGTCTGAAACGGGAGCTATAGCAGATTCATTGCTAGTTTCATGTGCCCTGGCAGCAGTAGCAGTCTTGAAGCTAAACAATTTAGTGTAGAGTATCAAAGGTCCGTGGAGCAGGTGATGGAATTAGTCATCAGAATATTGAGGTTTGCAGCTCCAGTGACCTGTACTTCATTAAAGGTGTTGGTGTAAGCAATTGATGACCTGGAAGGATGGGACCCTGCTAAAGTTGGTTAATAACCTTGTATGGATGAGGCAGAGGAAAAGGCATTCATTCTCTTTGTACAAAATCTTAGCAGGTCTTGGAACGTGTCCTCTGGAAGAAACTCCAGAAAATATTGTGGCCGTGTCATAGGTTGAACTGGTACCTGAGTATTAGCTGCGGGTGGTATTCCAGACTTCAGTGATGTTGTAAAACATTGAGATGTTGATTTAAAAATGATTATAGGGGTTTATGCCACTCGTACAACTATACTTCTTGGATGCCTCGATTTCAAGAAGTATAGGATGTGCGGGGCTCTCTGGTTATTGGCTTACCCAGAGTCCAAACAATGCAGCCATTCAGCATAACAAGTAAGAGGAAATTTATTTTTAATGCCATTCTGCAGCTCATTTCAAAACTAGGTCTAAAGAATCCAAATACACTCTTTCTTGCCGCCTTTGGGATGGGGATGCGCAATGTCCCGGGTGGGCTGAAAGAGTTAGGATTTAGGGGGTGGTACAGCTGCTGTATGTAAGTGTGCTTATGCTAATAGAAACTGTTGTGCCCAGGAATTGGGTGATGGCTCAGCCATATGCCTTATGAAAATTCCTGCGTCTAGTGGGGTTAACTCAAGGGGGGGCCACAAGCTGCCCCTATCAACCCCCAACGGGAAGCAGAAAATCTCCTGTGTTCGGGGATGGAGTGGGAGCACAGGCCCATTGCCAGGATGGCCACTCTCCTACCCCCTTCACCCCAAAATAAATCTGTCTACATGGTGGAGCCCTGCATAGTGATCGCCCTCTTGGAGTGATCCCCTAGCAAGGATCAATAATGAGTTATCATTGCTAAGGGGAGAGTCTGCACTATGTGCAATTTCAACCATCAAAATCAATGCTGTGGGCATATCTCCGATAGGCTCATTTTACTTTCATATTCACAATATTTACCTCAGCGTGCCATGTGTGATGATCGTGATTGGGTAGAAAATAGCCTCTGGTTGATATGGAAGTTCGCTTCCAGCAGCTCATGCTTAAAAAATCAAGATAATAACTTGGGTGAGCAGGATTTCCAACCTCCAATGCAGGATGTTATTGGCATGTCCTTAGTTACTTGATAGGAAGTGCCAGGATGGGTTCTTTTGCCTTTAGGACTGAAAATGTTAAAGGCTTTAGCCAAGTGTTTCTCTAATTAAAATTGTGCTTTTTATCACATTTTATTTTTATTTAAAAAGTGTTTTTAGGTAGGCATTTGTATTACGTATGTCAGACTAGTAGTTTTCGAGGATCTTTCACTGTGACAGATGGCCATGTTAATGAATGCAGTGTTGATATTCAACATGGAGAATTGGGTTTACAAGTTCATTGTCCATAATTCCGTTTGAACAATTCCTGTCATTTTAAGTTGTTGCAAAATAAACTATTTCTATTCCTGTTGTGTGTAACCTTTGCTTTTTCTTGTCAGTTGTGACCGCTGCTCAGACCAAGAACTTGATTGATGCTGGAGTTGATGCTTTAAGAGTGGGGATGGGCAGTGGTTCGATCTGTATCACCCAAGAAGGTAATTATTCTTTGTAACGCGAATTGTAGTCTGTACTCCAATTCTTTCACTGTAGTTCTTTGTACAGAGATTCTGCACATCTGCATTCATAGTGCTAGACTCAGGTAAGAACCCACTTCACTCGGGCTGCTCGGCTAGATATGTTTGCTTTACTTTTTCTTATGACCTCATGAATGCACTAGAATTCCCAATGATTGCTATGGTTTGTTATACAGTGCCTGTTTCTACCTCACGTTCACTAAAGAATGACCAGCCCTCAGATAACTTATTTTGATTTGTATAGCGCACCAATCACCCAAGAGGCTATTCAGGCACTTGGCAAGGTGTGTAGGTTTGTGGTCCCCCAGATGCTTCTATGAAGAGCCAGGTCTTCAGCTTCTCCCAGAACTCAGGAAGTGAGGAGGCGGCTCTGATGTGTTTAGGGATGTCGTGCCATGATTGTATGTAACATGCAGTATTTTTAGTAAACCTAGCCAAAGGGTAGTGGAGCTCTGTACAGGGAAAAAGATAACCATAAAGTCAATAAGAAGTAGCTGGGTTGTGGATGGTGAATGCATTGTAATGTCATGTTTTTTAAAGAGGTTTTCAGCTCTTTTGCTAAATGGGAGCAACGTTCTGGTTGTCTTTTTTTTTTTTTTTTTTGTAGATGTACCAGTCCTGGGTACATAAATGGAAAAGATCTGCTGCCCGGTTTTGTTTTTCTATTATTTTTACACTTTAATCAGCAATGTCATGGATGTGCTGAGAACGATCAGAGACGGTGAGCTTGTCAGCATAAGTGCTGGTTGTTGTGGCTTTGTAAATGATGTTGAAGGTTGGCAAGTGGAGTTCCACCAGGATGGGAGTGATGTGATTAAATTTTTCATGTCCTGGAAGAGACATTCTGGCCTTTGTAGATTCTCTCTGGTTGGGGTGGTAGTAATGTGGAGTCTGGGAGGCCATGGGGTAGGGCTTTTTCTCCATCCAGATGCAGGAGTATGAGATCTTGAACAGACCATCAACATGTAGTGAGTGAATTGAAATAGAATTTGAAGTTGTATTTTTAAAAGTGGAATTGACCTGTTCCACATTTTGTCTTTCGTTGCATTTTTAAGACTGTGTCAAGAGTGAAGGACAAAATGGTCAAGCTGAGAATGCACTGTAGCCCAGCCCACCGATATGAGCAAGGTTCTTAACTCTGGTAACTGTTACTAGTGAATACTATATCTAACCACAGATTTCTCACCTTAGAATACCCCCCAGGTGTGGACTTAACTGAGCATTTTTCTTAAGCAGTGCTTTTGTGCACCACTAGGTGGCACCGTGCAGCTCTGCATAAGTGGCGGATATAAGTGCCACCCCTGCGCACTGACTGCAGTTTCTTATTTCCCTTTTCCTTGCTCTGTCAAAGCGTGAACGATTGTTGGTACCAGTACCGGGACGCCTCCGGGTGAGGCAGCTGCACGCGCTTTACAAAACTCTGTATTATTATTATTACACTGCTCTCTAAATTAGGACCATTTTAGATATTTAAAAAGAGATCACTCCAAATAACTGGGAGGTAGGAGGGAGTGGTTAGCAATCTGTGGTTAAATAGAGTATTCACCCGAGGAGCTTTACTGAAGGTAAGTAACTTGTTCTGACGGATACTTGTACCAGCACCTTTCTCACCTTACGATATAGATCGAAGCAGTACCTCCCCAGGTGATGGTTCTGTGGAGGGGACTCAGACCAAAATGCCCTCCTGCATCAAGCTGGCGAAGTCTTTCCTTTCAGACATGACCATCAGTATATGCACGGATATCTATATCGTAGCCCAGCAGATGTCACGGACAAGTATGTAATGAGCCAAGGTGGTGGTGTAGGTCTTAGCCCTGATGGAACGTGCCTGGAGTCCTTCCAGAGGCTACTTATTGGACAATGTGTTATATTCTGTGTATTGCATTCTCTGGTGCCCAGAGAATGTCACTTCATCATGGGGATTCTCTGAGAGTATCTGCATCATTGGGGGTTGTCATTGTGATGTCTTCTTACTTTAAATGAATGGTTTGGGGAAAATTCGAAAGAAGGTAGTTGGACTGAGCTGTGAGTCGGACGGTGGTTTTTGTGCTTTTCTCTTTCTAATAAAAGGATTAACACCATCTCAAGCCTGCAGATTTTACTCGACTAAGAGGAGCGTAACACTGGTGACAAGGGTTCCTTTGGCAGTGTTTGAAAGCCATCAGTTGTTCCAGTACCCACAGAAATAATTGGCCACCTACGGAACTTAGCACTGCACACGGTGTCTAAATGGGCCTACTTACCTCATCTGGTGATACCTCTGTATATCAATTTTACTTTCTCTGGTTTACCTTTTGGTTTTGCTAGGTACCAGTGCACAATTCCACCTTCGTGCGGTTTCAACAAGAACAGGTGGTATAGCTAATGTGGACACAGCATGCTAGCGGCCATTTCATACTCTACAGTAACAGTTTATGTAAACATTGGTTATGGGTGTGCTATATTAAACCGCACTATCTTCAAGAGTAATGCCAATTATACTGAAATAGTTAAATCATATATATGGCAACCAAGGCCTGGGTGCTTGAAGGTATATGACACCTACCCACCAAAGTGTCAGTTTGTCCTAGGATTCAGCCGAATCCAGGACACATATAAGACAATATACTACCCAAGCTACACCAATATCTGTATAGTTATGTGGAGGGGCGCACAGATATCTTTACACACACATCACTTTTTTTATATATTTACAGCACCCTATATCCACGTAGTCCATAGAAATTCTCATTAACACCAGAAATAGTCCAATCAAAGCCTCTGTCTTGAAGTCTTTAATTTCCACAAATTCGTGATATTCCAAGTTACAGCCGACGCGCGTTTCGCCCTCTGGGCTTTCTCAAGGCTGCAATACAGATATTCATACATGTCCATCAGACATTGTACAGGTCATTTTGGTACACATCACTACATATTCGCATGCAAAATCCCTTGTGAAGGATAAATTGTGTTTACGCGATATGAAAATCATTGTCCTAGACATAACACCCTAGTGAACAGTGTCTCCCAGAGACCGACTGTTTATGTTGGCAGAAAGGAAAAAGGAAATGTAAAAACAGGCCATGCTTGGAGTTTTTATAAAATTCTCTAGTTCCATTGATTTGTGAGTGTCAACCTATATAGAAAGTCACTTCACCTTACCCATCACCTAGTGCGCGGTGCATATGCACCATTTCTTCATTAATCTCACCTTATTTGAATTAGAAGGGGCTGGACGAGATGGAAAAGATTTCCTTTGCTGAAATGTCCCTCGGGTTTGTGTAGTCTTTCGATGCAAATGTGTAGGAGGGTACATTCACGAATATATGAGGAAAGTTCGGGCTTCACTAATATATTTGTCCAATTCTGTAAAGAATGACAATGCCCATATTTTTTTTTTTTTTTCCCGTTCGCTTAATTCACCATAAGCCATAAGTATATATAGAATATTCATTTACTTCTTAAAAGCACTCTGAGTATTAAGAACCGTCTCAGTATTCAAGCTTAATTTACCAATAAATCGCTTGTTTAATATACATTGGGACAACATATTTGCTATTTCACATAGTGAAATAATCATTAAAAGAAAAGCGTTTATAAAAGCCATGGCCTTACCAGAAAATAGTTTATCTTTATATGTTGTATGTTTGTATGTATATATGTTGAATATTCACAATGCATACATTAATTAATTGTCTGTAAGACTTTCTCTCTCAATCTCTTATATTATGAGCGTGGGATTTATCCTTTTATTAAGATTGTATTTGGTGGACGGTGGATTCTATGGATCTACAAGCTATGTTGGCGGAATGGATGTGATTTTGATCATACTTATGACTGGCTGTGCTTTCTCAGTCACTCATACTGATAGCGCCAGCCCCCAATCCCAATTGAATATAATAATGTGATCCAGCCTAAAGATCATGGCAGAATAAGACATCTCACAATGTGGAATAACCTTGACCGACCGGTTTCGAATGTGATAACTCGTAATATGGGATTGGCTCTGAATAATAGGGAGCAAGTTAAAATTGCGTCTTATTAAATAAGTCGTAAAAACTTTTTAATATAAATTATTTTGGCCGACTAGTTCTGAATGAGAAAATTCGTAAAATATAATTGACTCTAAAATAATAAGGAGCGAGTGAAAACTGTATTTCGTTTCGGTCCCTGTAACTGTAGACGCTGATATTATAAATTTACTTAGCAATGGCTACCAATCTCGGCCTCTAGACTGAATCAGTCTAGATATATCGCTGAGTCCGCTTTCTATGCACACGCTGATCAGTGGCACACGGCGTCAAAACCAACCGCCGAGAAACGCGAGCTTAAACGAATAGTCATTGGAAACACTGACCGGGAACACACCATGGCCAGGAACTACTAATTTCAGGTGAGAATAGCTACAAAGGCATATAGCAAGAAAGTTACCTAAGGGTACTCTGATTGTGCAGGTTGCACAATTAGAAAGGCAGCGCGTAAGGCTCTAATCGTTCGAGTTTGCTCGAACGGTGTGTTGGGACGTAAAACGCGATATTTTGGGACTAATATGTCTCCTTGTACTTTCTTTCCTTCCTGCTCCGGGGACTGTTTTATGCTGACTTCTTCACAACTAGTCGGGAATATTTGGGATATATCATAATCCCTTCGGAATCTTGGCCTAATTGATGAACATGGAGTGGCAACTCTAATGAATTCCTTTATGTGATATAAAGATAAACTATTTTCTGGTAAGGCCATGGCTTTTATAAACGCTTTTCTTTTAATGATTATTTCACTATGTGAAATAGCAAATATGTTGTCCCAATGTATATTAAACAAGCGATTTATTGGTAAATTAAGCTTGAATACTGAGACGGTTCTTAATACTCAGAGTGCTTTTAAGAAGTAAATGAATATTCTATATATACTTATGGCTTATGGTGAATTAAGCGAACGGAAAAAAAAAAAAAAAAAAATATGGGCATTGTCATTCTTTACAGAATTGGACAAATATATTAGTGAAGCCCGAACTTTCCTCATATATTCGTGAATGTACCCTCCTACACATTTGCATCGAAAGACTACACAAACCCGAGGGACATTTCAGCAAAGGAAATCTTTTCCATCTCGTCCAGCCCCTTCTAATTCAAATAAGGTGAGATTAATGAAGAAATGGTGCATATGCACCGCGCACTAGGTGATGGGTAAGGTGAAGTGACTTTCTATATAGGTTGACACTCACAAATCAATGGAACTAGAGAATTTTATAAAAACTCCAAGCATGGCCTGTTTTTACATTTCCTTTTTCCTTTCTGCCAACATAAACAGTCGGTCTCTGGGAGACACTGTTCACTAGGGTGTTATGTCTAGGACAATGATTTTCATATCGCGTAAACACAATTTATCCTTCACAAGGGATTTTGCATGCGAATATGTAGTGATGTGTACCAAAATGACCTGTACAATGTCTGATGGACATGTATGAATATCTGTATTGCAGCCTTGAGAAAGCCCAGAGGGCGAAACGCGCGTCGGCTGTAACTTGGAATATCACGAATTTGTGGAAATTAAAGACTTCAAGACAGAGGCTTTGATTGGACTATTTCTGGTGTTAATGAGAATTTCTATGGACTATGTGGATATAGGGTGCTGTAAATATATTAAAAAAGTGATGTGTGTGTAAAGATATCTGTGCGCCCCTCCACATAACTATACAGATATTGGTGTAGCTTGGGTAGTATATTGCCTCTACAGTAACAGGTTGCACAGCACCGACTGAGCAAACTGACAGCAGTTTACAGCATCTAGTCAACATGGAAATCCTGCTTGTTCCACGTGCAGTACGTGCTGTCCTCAAGCATCACATGGGACATGGGCGCACACACAACGTTTCACCCAGCTTGAGTCCAGTTATGACATCACGCTAAGTGTATGTGTGAGACGTGATGGTGATCGTTTTGGATTGGGAAAAATGTGCGGATCTGAAAGAAACACGTTCGTTATAGATTCCTTACCTCAGAATTACCCCCAGGCATCCGACTGGATCCGGAACGTTTTTTCGTCAGCAGTACCTCTGCGCGTTGGAAGGTGGCGTCGGTCGGCTCGGAGTCCATCGTGGTTGCTGGGATGACATCGCAGCAGCTGCTTGGATGCCGCCCCGCGCGCTGACGTCGGTTCTTTCTTTTGTCGCACCAACCAGCGCAGATCCGGGAAGAGCGCTACCCCAGTCATTTTTTTACTAAATGTTTCTTTACTTTTGTCAACTTCTTCTTGTTTTGAGTCTCCGACTCCGAACAGGTGCACAAGGGATGCCCGGTTTCAAGGCCTGCAGTTCCTATAACCGACTGGTGTCTGTGACGGATCCGCACCGTGTGCCTCTTTGCCTGGAGCGTGACCATGACCCCAAGTCGTGCTCCGACTGTCGGTGGATGGTGCCGAAGGCTGTGCGGTAGCGGTCCCGAAAGCTGCTTGAACGCCGAAAGTCTGCTCCAGTCCCAGTCTCAAGAGGAAGGTCGAGGGACCGGTCCCGGAGCCACCACCAGTCCTGTTCTAAATCTTCAAAGTCTTCGCACTCCGTGTCGGAAGCATAAGAAGTTGTCTAAGCATCGTTGCTCTTCGACTTCTCCTTGTCGGTCGGCCGATCCGATGAGGCACGCGGGTGGTGCTACTCATGCGGCTCCATGTGCTGAGCCTCTAGGATCAACTCCGAGCTTCCCTCCCTTTCCGGGACCCGTAGCGAACCCTGCCCAGCTTCGTAGGCTCTACGAGGCGTTGCATGCCATCTTTGGGCAGAACCGGCGCGCCTTTGGGCCCCGTGGACTCGGTGGGGGGGCCTAGGTCTTCGCTGGCATCGGCGCCGGTTGACCTTGTTACATCTCCACCAGCGCTGCTTCCTACGGCACCACTACCACGTTCGGTGCCGGTCGGCTCCCCGGCCGGCATCGACCCCGGCCTCCATCCCAACATGGACACTGAGCCGGATCCGGCGCTGGGTGGGGTTTTTATGCCCCAGTTCACTTCTGGGGTCCCTATCCAACAACCGTGGCACCCAGAGGATGATGAGTACTCGGATGGGTCATGGATTGGCAATGAGACTGACATCTAGAATTTGATTTACTGACTTTAAAATGGAAGCCCTACAGAAGATGCTGAAATTCCACCTTCTAGAACTGCACACTCTGGCCACTGTAACCGTATGGAAATGCAGTAGAAGAAATCTGAAATGGAGCTGCTGAAATCAGTAGAGCTAGAGAAAAAGAATATTGCAACCCTAGGACCTCTCGGGATCATTCTCAGAAGAGGGTTCAGAACCCTCCGTGACCTCGAAGCAACAGTTTGGTGACTTAGAAGGGTAGGAGTTAATCGATCATATGAGCCAAAGCGTAACCTCTTGCAGTTAAAGGGTATAAGAAGTAGCAGATCAACTCATTGAGCACTAAAACACTACTTTTCTTTGTTCAGGACTCTCACAGTTAGTTCAAACGGACAACATGACGAAAATGTAGCATGAGACCCAGAATCCTATTTTTAAGCACAAGTTATGTGAAAGGGACTTATGTCCAGGTACCTACCAATCACTATGGTGTATCTCTGGTGTGGACAATAAGGCAGACTCCTATGGCAAAACGGTTCAAGAAAACCCCAAGTGAGTGCTAAACATTGATGCGCTGAACAAGATCTCAGGGAGGAGTTCCACAGGTAGACTTGTTTGCAGATGCATAAGACCACAAATGCCCATACTTAATCTTCAGTGCCATAGCCAGGATTGACAATTTGACCTAGTCTGTTGTAAAATCCACGCACTAGACTTGTGTATACTGGAATCTTCTTTATAGATATCCTTTTCAAGTTGTAGGTCCAGATTTTACACACTAATCTTCCATCACTGAACTGGGAAGCCTGGCTCCTAATCTGTAAAATTTGTTCTAAAAATCTGCCACAATGCTATTTGGACGTTCTGAAAAAGACCATACAGGACTTTCTTTGGTTTCCAAGTGAGGAAAAGTTTGCATTTGTTGCATGTAATATCTCCACACCCTGAAATACCAGGAAATAATACTTCATGTTTACTCTACTTGGCTAGAAAATTGCTGTTTTTCAAAGATTAAACAGCAGCTTGCAGCTATTAGTGTGCAAAAAATGTTTTTATGTCCCTAATGTTTAAGAACATCCTTGAGGGAATTGTATGTATTCCTGCCAGTCAGATGCCCCCCTTGACAATTAAACAGTCCCTTGGATGCTTGTTTTCCCCTTGAGCCTATCTACTGTGCTTTGTAACTTCTTACCTTGATTTCTTTTTGTAGCCATCATGTAAACTTTTTGTAGCCATCTAGCCATCTAGTTAGTGAGATGCCACCTTTATGTGCTCATGAACTGTATTTGGCTTTCACATGAGCAGAAGGATCATGAGGCCTCATCCATTACTTTCCTTCCCAAAGTAGTAGTGGACTCAGTTACTGAATGTGTCTTCATCAAAGTGCTTCCATAACCATTCCTGTCCACTGGTAAAATTGCATCATACAATGTAGTCCAGTGTCAAGGTACTATTTTGTTTGCAGGGTTTGCCACCACTATAAAAAGAAAATATGTAATGAGTAGGGCGGTTACCCACCCCAAAATCTGTGAAGGAATTTTAGTAAAAAATATTTGTACATTACTTTTTTTTAGCCATTTATAGTCCAGTTAACCAGGCTGAGTCTGCAAAGACTGAGGTAGCGAAATGTGAGAGGGCATGTGAGATTTGCAAGTGAGCGCAATACACATACTGCTACGCTTAGCACAGTACCTCCATTGAATACACTAAGTGGGAAGACTACATAACCTGCAGTACTGCCACTTTGAAATAAATGTGCATTATAACGATCACTGCAAAATAGCAACATATTTTGTGAACACTGGAAGACCTTTTTTGGGTTTATGCAGCAGAATAAATACAGCTAAACTCAGATTAAAAAAATTGGAAACACTAAGAAAAGACCATTTAAATTCACACACAAAAAACCCCTCCAAACTGGCCAGCCTAAACATTTTATTAACTTCGGGCCAGTTCAAATGTATTTAGCAGTAATAAAACTATCCATTTTGAGATGGCTAGTTTTTTCCTTTTTACAGAATAGCAAAAAGTTAGTCGAAGTCCTAGAACTACAACATCTAAGGGGTGTACGTACTACAAGAATACCTCGATTCACAATGCAAGAACAAATTATGTATTTTTCAATGGTGTACCCTAATATGAATCTTATTGCAGATGCCTGCTGTGTAGCTACTTGGCGATCTGTTGCCACACATTCATGAGGCATTTCTGTCTCCACTATTATTCGAGAGCTATTGTCAAAATAAGTCTGGCATCTTTAACAAACTTGTTTGGATTACTTTTTTCTTTACACCAGTATCAAGGAATGAGCTGGCTACTCGATTCATTGCTTGAGCCAATCAACAAAGATCTGAAGAACATTTTAATTGGCCATAATCGTAGTTTGCTTTAAGAGCAATCTACATTTAAATGATTAAAACCCCTACTTTCTCTACAGTGGAAAAAAACAGGAACATGATTACTGATGAGCAAGATCCTAGGTCACAATTAAAAACTTACTATGGTAGCTGATGAAGACCGGCAATGAGATACTGTTTGTGTGTTAAAGTTTTAGTTTGCATGTGGATAGGCTGCAGTTTCACGAAACAGAATTATTCCTGTTTTTATTTTTCCTTTATGAAAGTAGTTCTAGTTGCTTGTTTAAATTCATAGTCACTGCTTTGATATATATTGACTTTATTTTTACTCCAGTATGGAGCTTCATAGATTCACATGCTTGAATCATTCCCCGTCTTCATGATGAGAGTCCCTGTTACTTTAAATAGTAATAAAAGTAGATTGATAGGTATAGACTAGTAAAGGCCTAGGCCTCAGTTTATTAACCTATCATAGTCCTTATTAAAAAAGAGACCAAAGTTTTGCCTTAGCCAATCGGCGTCAACCACCCTTTAGAACACCCTTGAGAGAAGCTCAGAAACTCAGATTTTCTACTGCAGTTTGTGTTGGGGAGTCTCCTCTGAGCTCTGCTCGGCTTTTCTCATCTTCAAGAAGATTTTCTGGACTTCGACTTTCAGGGAAGTGACTTTATTTGATATATTGTCTCAACAGATATATAGCTGCTCTGTTCGAGGCATGTGGGCTGCTAAATTCATATCTTTTGCATAGATCGCCGCCTAGTGTTGGGTCCGGATGATCGCACATTGTTGTCCTGGAAGAGTCTTCGAAGTATCCTGAGATAGGTGGCTCCTCCCCTGGACTACAGTGCGCATGGGCATCGGCTCCATCCCCAGATTGTTTTTTTTCCGCCATTGGGTTCGGATGCGGTCTCGACGTCTCTCTGTCGGAACCGAGAAAACTTACTTCTTTCAGGCCAAAAGGCCTTCGTTACCTACGTCGGTATTGTTTGCGTACGGTCTCGAGTTTCTCCCGTCTCTTTGAGGCGGAATCTGCGGAGTCGAGTTACTCTTCGGACATCGAGGCCTTCTCATCGCAGCAAGACCACGACTTTTTCAACATGGACCGGAGCCCGTTTAAATGCTGTCCCGTCTGTGGGTCCAAATACCCACATATCGACGTGCACCCGGTCTGTAATAAATGCCTCTCGCCAGACCATAACGAGGAGAACTGCATGGCCTGCTCCAAGTTCAGGTCGAAGAAAACGCTCAAGCTTCGGCGCGCGGTGCGCCTCGAGGCCCGGCGGGCGGCCCCGGCACCCGATAACATCTTCGACGGCCCAGAAGAAGAGAGCCTAAGCCATCATCTTCAAATCTCACCACCTGCGACGGAGGTCGAGGCCGATCCCGAAGAAGACGACGGGGTCATTGAACAAGACCTTGAATACGTCGACGAGGTAGGGGACGACGAAGAAGTTTATGGGGCCGCGGAAGATAGCTCAGGGGATGAGCTATGCCCCGACAGTTACACAGATCAGGCTCAGGTCACGGGATCGCCACTCGGCCTTACCCAAGACCCTGCACCGCAAGCCACGGCCCCGCCTTCAGGCCCGGCCACGAACATACCTGCGGGGGCTACGCAGCCCGTATCGAAACCGAAACTGAAACCATCGATATCGACTGCACCTAAAATGGCCGACGCCAAATCGAAACCGAAACTACCAGATTCGAGTGCACCTAAGATGGCGGACGTTCCATCTAAAACACCGAAGCCTGCTACCTCATCGGCTCCGTCGACCTCCGGGCCACAGAAGTCGAAGAAGACTGTCGACTCGACAGTGCCGAAGTCATCGGCGGGGGTCCGTCAAGGGTCGACCGGGGCGACGCCGGCAAAGTCCACAAAAGTCGTCGACAAACATTCGGTGCCAACAGGGGCACCGTTAGACGAACGCGGGGTCGAAGCGGAGTCTACAAAATCCCTCGGATCCAAGAGCGGAGGCTCTACTCATAGGTCCAAAGACTCCGTGTCTAAAGCTGCGGCGTCGACGTCTAAGCCTCCAAAGGATCCACAAAACGTCTGGGGCGAAGGCCTGTTGGTGGCCTCCTCGTCGGCACCAGGTGCCTCGGTGGGTGGCGCATCTCACATCGCTAGTTCACTGCAAAGAATTCGTGAGAAGGCTACTGCGACGCCGGCTCCCGTGCCGTCGCACCAGAAGCCGCTGGACGTGCCTGCAAAGCCTACTGCCAAGCTTCTATACATTCTGCCGCCGAAGGAGGCCCCGAAAGCCTTTGCACCAAAGACGGCGCCAAAGACATCAGAATCTTCCACGTCTGGTGGACTATTATTATTATTATTTATTTTTGTAGAGCGCGTAGTCACCATGAGGTATCCCAGCGCTGGTAGACCCTATCTCCTAAGTTCAGTGGACCAGAGGGGAAATGTAAGGAATGGGGCAGACAGTCGGGGGGGGTGAATCATTGGGGAAAAAGGTGAGTCTTGAGCAGCTTCCTGAAGCGAAGATATTGCGGTTCCAGTCGCAGGTCGTGGGGAAGCAAGTTCCAGAGACGTGCGGTATGGACCGAGAAACGTCTTCCTCCTGAGCGGGCT
The DNA here is from genome assembly GCF_964261635.1 of Lissotriton helveticus. Classification (NCBI taxonomy): domain Eukaryota; kingdom Metazoa; phylum Chordata; class Amphibia; order Caudata; family Salamandridae; genus Lissotriton; species Lissotriton helveticus. Next base: position 1,260,979,644 of record NC_136070.1, on the reverse strand, counting down.
TTCTTGAATCTGGGAATCGTGATGAAGTTTTCTGTGTCCGAACGGAGGGGTCTTGTGGGTTTGTAGGGTATGATAAATTTCCTGAGAACAAGGGGGCCTTGGTTTCGTAGCAGTTTATGGGCCAGGCACAGGGCTTTGAATTTGACCCGCTCCCTTATCGGAAGCCAGTGGAGGAGTTTTAGGGCAGGTTTAGCCGAGACTCTGGCAGGGGTGTTTGTGAGAATCCGTGCCGCCGTGTTCTGGATTCTCTGGAGCTTGTTAAGCGTCGCTTCGGGGGCGCCTAGATAGATCATGTTGCTGTAATCCAACCTCGAGAGTATTAGCCCTTGAATTAGCAATTTTTGGGAGTTGGGGGGCAGGAGGGGCAGGATTTTCCTCAGCGAATTCAGAAGCCCGAAGCAGGTCCCAGCTACCTTCTTTGCTTGCGTAGCGAACGAGAGGTCTTTGTCAAGCCACACACCAAGGCTTTTTGCTTCTTCTTTTGGATCGGGGGGGGGCCCATACAAGCTGGCTAGATGTTCGGGGGAAGTGTAAGTCCTTTTGGGCCAAGGAGCAGAACCTCAGTTTTTGTCCCGTTTAATTTCAAGGCTGAGCTGTTCATCCAGCAGTGAACCTGCGTAAGGCAGTTGAATAGATCTGCTGATTGTTGTCTGGGGTGGGATAGTGACACCACTAGTTGAGTGTCGTCAGCATAGCTTACTACACTCACTCCGAACGGGGTGATAACCTCCTCCAATGTGGACATGTAGATATTAAATAATGTGGGGCTCAGGGAGGAGCCCTGAGGCACCCCACATTGGAGGGGAATTTCGGAGGAGCGGGCGTTCTTCTCCCAGATCTGATAGTTCCGCTGAGCCAGGAAGGATGATAGCCAGGAGAGTGCCAGGCCTTCCACACCAACTCTCTTGAGTCTTTTAATGAGAAGTTGGTGGTTGACGGTATCAAAGGCCGCGCTTAGGTCGAGAAGGATCACTGCCACTGATCCTCCTCCGTCCAGTAGTGCTCTGGCCTCCTCCACCGCTGCCAGGAGGGTGATGTCAGTGCCCTGCCCTGGGCGAAAGCCCGTCTGGGAACTTTTTAGCTTATTGGCCTCCAGGAACTGGGAAAGTTGTTTATTAACCAGTTTTTCAGCAATCTTGCTAATTCCTGGGAGTAGGGAGATGGGCCTATAGTTGGCTAGATTTTCAGGGTCGAGGGAGGGTTTTTTTTAATAGAGCTTTCACTACAGCCGTCTTCCAACCCGGGGGTACGACACCCTGTTGGAATGAGGCGTTGATCAGATGGGTCAGGGAGGGAATAACCGTAGAGGCTACCTCCTTGAGGATCCGAAGTGGGGCGGGATCCCTAGGGGATCCACTTTTTATGGATTTTAACGTGTTTCCCACTTCTTCGATCGTGACTTGACCCCAGGAGGAGAGACAGCTGGGTGTTGGAGAGTGCGGGAGATCGTTTTCCTCGCACAGATTCGCAGTGGGGATTGAGTCTAGAATTTGTTGAATTTTTTCATGGAAAAAGTTGGCCAACTGTTGGCATTTTTCCTGATCGGCTTTGGGGTCTGTGGGGTGTCTCGGTCCCGGTTCTGGGTTTTTAAGGAGTTCTTTTAGGATATCGTAGGATTCCTTACTTGAGCATGCCACCTTCTCTATTCTTTCCTGGAAGAAAGCACTTTTAGTTATTCGAATCGTAGTTTTATACCTCTAGAGAGAGCTAGAGTAGGCATCTTTGTTTGATTGCGATTTATTTTTCCTCCAAGAGCGTTCCGTTCTTTTGCATTCTTGGCGCAGTGCTTTGAGCTCTGGGGTGTACCATAAAGCGGACGATACTCTTTTGGAGTGTTTAAAGGAGGTAGTTTTGGGGAGGAGTGTATCGAGAGAGGAAGTGATCCACTCATTGAACTGCTTATCGGCCGTAGCGGGATCGGTGGATAGCTCAGGGAGGGATTCTGCAAGGGCAGTAGCCCATTCACAGGGTATGAGTTTCTTCCACCTTCTATCGAAGACCTGGATCTTAGTGGTTTGGGGGGTCATGGTGGGTATTTCCCAAAAGATAGGGACCAAAAAATGGTCTGTCCATGGAAGGGTCAGGGGGTGGCCTGGTGGTAATGGTTGCTACATTGGTAAGGACGGGGTCCAATAGGTGTCCCCCGTCATGGGTAGGCTCATTGTTGACCAGTCGAATATTGAGTGTCAGGAGGTCTTGAAGGAGGTCAGAGGCTATCCGATCAGTAGGGTCCATGAAGTGAAAGTTCAGGTCGCCTAGAATCAGAAAGTTGGAAGCTGAAGATGCTAGTTGTGAGGCAGATTCAATAGCGGCATTGAGGAAGTTCCCAGGGGCACCTGGGGGGCGGTAGATCAAAAGCCCTGACAGGGAGTTAGTTGGTGAGGTTTGGATGGAAAATTGACAGCTTTCGCAGTCCTCGATATGAGCGTTTGAAATTCTACAGGTGAGTTGTTCCCTGAAGACTATGGCTACCCCCCCTCCCCTCCCTTTGGGTCTGTGTAGGGCTTGGCAGAGGTACCCTGGGGGAAGGGCCGTGACGATGTCTGAGTCGGAACTGTCAGATAGCCACGTTTCTGTTAAGAACAGCAGATCAAAGTTATGGTCTTGGATCAACAGGTATGTTTCAAGGGCATGTTTGGGGAGGGAGCGGCAGTTGAGAAGTCCCATCCTCAGCCCGGGGTCTGCTGAGCCCGTGGAAGTAGGTTTGCAGCGTTTGCAAATAAAGAAGGGCTTGCCAGCAATGTGCTTGTGGTAGCAGGCCAGGATATTCTTAGGTTGGAGCGCGCGGAGCATGTCACCAGTATATATCATCCGGTCATGGGGGACATCTGACAGAGTCTCTGGGCCTGGGTCCGTCCGGGCCCAGACGGGCTTGCCTTTAGCGCCTTCGGCGCGCTGACGGCGCGCCCGCTGCGCCCGTCCGCTGCGCTGCCTGAACTGGTACATAATTTATGGAAGGAGAATGGGCGTTGGAGGGGTGGGCGTGGCCACCAGAGGTGGGCGTGTCCTTTGGCTCCTCGCGGCCGGTGATGGCGGCGAGCGAGCGGAGTCCTGTCCTGACAGTGCTGAGATCGACCGTCTAGGGGGACGTGAGGTCAGTGCTGGGGGGGAGTGCGCAATACAGTTAAACAATTTATCACAGTTTTTTTAAAATCAAAACACAATTTTGCTAAAGGTTCACTCCCGGCTTTCCGCCTCAGGAGACTCGGGTCAAATGCGGCTCTATTGTTCAGGGCGCGCTTTTATCTGCCTAGTGAGGGGTGGGCATGGCCACTAGAGGTGGGCGTGTCCGTTGGCTCCTCGCGGCCGGTGATGGCGGCGAGCGAGCGGAGTCCTGTCCTGACAGTGCTGAGATCGACCGTCTAGGGGGACGTGAGGTCAGTGCTGGGGGGGAGTGCGCAATACAGTTAAAAACAATTTATCACAGTTTTTTTAAAATCAAAACACAATTTTGCTAAAGGTTCACTCCCGGCTTTCCGCCTCAGGAGACTCTGGTCAAATGCGGCTCTATTGTTCAGGGCGTGCTTTTATCTGCCTAGTGAGGGGTGGGCGTGGCCACTAGAGGTGGGCGTGTCCGTTGGCTCCTCGCGGCCGGTGATGGCAGCGAGCGAGCGGAGTCCTGTCCTGACAGTGCTGAGATCGACCGTCTAGGGGGACGTGAGGTCAGTGCTGGGGGGGAGTGCGCAATACAGTTAAAAACAATTTATCACAGTTTTTTTAAAATCAAAACACAATTTTGCTAAAGGTTCACTCCCGGCTTTCCGCCTCAGGAGACTCGGGTCAAATGCGGCTCTATTGTTCAGGGCGCGCTTTTATCTGCCTAGTGAGGGGTGGGCGTGGCCACTAGAGGTGGGCGTGTCCGTTGGCTCCTCGCGGCCGGTGATGGCGGCGAGCGGGCGGAGTCCTGTCCTGACAGTGCTGAGATCGACCGTCTAGGGCGACGTGAGGTCAGTGCTGGGGGGGAGTGCGCAATACAGTTAAAAACAATTTATCACAGTTTTTTTTAAATCAAAACACAATTTTGCTAAAGGTTCACTCCTGGCTTTCCGCCTCAGGAGACTCGGGTCAAATGCGGCTCTATTGTTCAGGGCGCGCTTTTATCTGCCTAGTGAGGGGTGGGCGTGGCCACTAGAGGTGGGCGTGTCCGTTGGCTCCTCGCGGCCGGTGATGGCGGCAAGCGGGCGGAGTCCTGTCCTGACAGTGCTGAGATCGACCGTCTAGGGGGACGTGAGGTCAGTGCTGGGGGGGAGTGCGCAATACAGTTAAAAACAATTTATCACAGTTTTTTTAAAATCAAAACACAATTTTGCTAAAGGTTCACTCCCGGCTTTCCGCCTCAGGAGACTCGGGTCAAATGCGGCTCTATTGTTCAGGGCGCGCTTTTATCTGCCTAGTGAGGGGTGGGCATGGCCACTAGAGGTGGGCGTGTCCGTTGGCTCCTCGCGGCCGGTGATGGCGGCGAGCGGGCGGAGTCCTGTCCTGACAGTGCTGAGATCGACCGTCTAGGGGGACGTGAGGTCAGTGCTGGGGGGGAGTGCGCAATACAGTTAAAAACAATTTATCACAGTTTTTTTAAAATCAAAACACAATTTTGCTAAAGGTTCACTCCCGGCTTTCCGCCTCAGGAGACTCGGGTCAAATTACTATTGGGTCGACAACACGACTCAGGAGAGGAATCTGAGCGTTATATCAACGCGGACACTGGCAAGTTGACCCTTTATAAGCAGAAAATCACTTCCCAACCAGTGGACTCCTATGTTATTCCACTAAAAAAAGAAAAGGCCTGCACAGGACATTCCTGCCCTGGTTGAGCCTATCCAGCCTCCGCCTAGGAGGAGTCCAACACCTTCCCCCGACCACTCTGGGGGAGAGGAGGGGGGACTAGATGACCAGTACAATTTCCCCATCAATGAGCCTGATGCACAACAGGATTCCTATGATGACACAGGTGACCAGGGAAACCAACCAGTGGGGCAAGACCCACAGCTTTTCAGTGCACGTGCATTCCCAACAGGGGATTCTGCAGGATTTCATGCACTAATTGAACGGGCAGCTGCTAATCATGACGTGGACATGCATGCTGACCCAGTGGAGGAAGATTTTCTATTTGACACTTTTTCTGTCTCTGAAAGAACAGTCAAGACACTTCCTATGCTCAAAGGTGTCCTTAAACATGCTGTGGAGATCTTTAAGGAGCCTACCAGAGCGAGAGTGGTCAACCCACGCATCGAGAAGAAATACAGGCCGGCACCTGCAGACCCAGCATATATTCGGGGACAGTTGCCTCTTGACTCTCTTGTAGTCGCAAATGCCCGCAAACGGGCGAACTCCCAAACGACGGGTGAAGCTCCTCCCCCAGACAATGAGTCTAAAGTGCTTGAGGCAGGAGGCAAAAGAATAGCTGCGCAGGCTGCCAATTTCTGGCGTATAGCAAACACACAAGCGCTATTGGCACGTTATGATAGGGCGCATTACGACACCCTAGAGCAACTTTTACAACACCTGCCTACGCAGTTTCAAGAGGGTACCAAACTGCTCATAGAGGAGGGAAAACTCATCTCCAACGCAGCAATAAAGTGCGCACTTGATGCCGCAGACACGGCAGCTAGGGCTATTAACACTAGCGTCATGCTAAGACGACAAGCGTGGCTACGTATATCAGGGTTTAAACCAGACATTCAAACAACCATACTCAACCAGCCCGTCAATCCTGATAGACTGTTTGGTCCTGATGTTGACACCACCCTCGAAGATTAAAAAAGACAACGAAACAGCTAAGTCTATGGGGGCCCTTCAGTCACAACAATTCCGGGGAAATACTTTTCGTCGCTCAGGTGCACGTGGTGTTACCCGAGGACAGATGGGTCAACAATCACAGTTCACTAGAGGTGGAGCACAGTCCTCGTACCCCAAGCAGAATAAAGGGGGTTATCGAGGAAACAGCACCAGGGGACGTGGCAGAGGAAACAACAACTCCCGTTCCTCTGCCCCGAACAAACAGTGACTCTGTCACTGCCCCCCGACCATTTAACACCTGTCGGGGGGAGACTCCAGCAGTTCCTGCCAGTCTGGACAAACATCACCACAGACAGGTGGGTAAGACAACTTGTCCAGTACGGTTATTGTCTAGAGTTAACGTCCACTCCACCCAACATTCCACCAAGGCAACGTCCTATGTCCGCAGAGCACTTGCACTTATTGCAGCAAGAAGTAGTGGTGATGCTGCAAAAAGGCGCAATCGAGCTCGTGCCAGTGGAGGAGGAAGGCACAGGGGTCTATTCCCTGTACTTCCTTATTCCAAAGAAGGACGGATCCCTCAGACCCATTCTAGATCTGCGCCCCCTCAACCTGTATATTCTGTCAGAACATTTCCATATGCTTACACTGCAACAGATTCTTCCCTTGCTGAACCAAGGGGACTTCCTAGCAACCTTAGACCTCAAGGATGCTTATTTCCACATACCACTACACCCGTCCCACAGAAAGTATCTCAGGTTCACTATCCAAGGCAGGCATTATCAGTTCAAAGTCCTACCCTTCGGAGTGACCACCGCCCCCAGAGTGTTTACCAAGTGTCTGGCGACGGTAGCGGCGCACCTCAGGAGGCAGAACATACATGTCTACCCCTACCTGGACGACTGGCTCGTTCAAGCAAAGTCGGAACAACAGTGCGCCGCGGACATGTCGACCACCATTCACCTCCTTCACAATCTGGGCTTCTCGTTGAACTACCCAAAGTCGCACCTTCAACCAGCACATGTGCGGCAGTTTCTGGGTGCGACAATAAATACCCTGACTGCTATGGCTCAGCCAAACAAGGTCAGGATAGACAGCATACAGTCTCTAATCCAAAGGTTCAGACCGCAACACTCGCTTCCAGCGAGAGTGTTCATGCAGTTGATAGGCATGATGGCCTCCTGCATCTTCATAGTCCCTCACGCAAGGTTACATATGCGTTCGCTCCAGGAATCAGTGGACACAGGCTCGGGGACAAATGACAGACCTAGTGTTGGTTACCGGTCGGGCGTACAACTCTCTGCATTGGTGGAATCCACACAACCTTTGCAAGGGCCGACCGTTCCAGGAGCCAGTGCCACAGATTATCCTGACAACGGACGCATCTCTCCAGGGATGGGGAGCTCATGTGCTCAATTACACAGTGCAGGGACTATGGACGACGCAGCAAAAAAAGATGCACATCAACTATCTAGAACTGATGGCAATCTTCATGGCGCTCAAGTCCTTCAATGTACATCTGTGCAACAAGGTAGTGTTAGTCCGGACGGACAACATGACAGCGATGTACTACATTCAAAAACAGGGAGGCACCCACTCGCCACAGCTGTCTCATCTGGCTCAGAGCATGTGGAAGTGGGCCATTCAAAGGAACATTTTCCTCATGGCAGAACACCTCCCGGGCAAGGACAATCAGATGGCGGATCTGCTCAGCAGATACAGCAATCAGATGCACGAGTGGGAGTTACATCCATCAGTACTCCGCCCGTACTTCCAGCAGTGGGGTCATCCAGAAATAGACCTGTTTGCCACAAGGGAAAACGCAAAATGCCAACACTTTGCCGCCAGGTTCCCTCACCCACAGTCGCAGGGGAATGCGATATGGATGAACTGGTCAGGCAGATTTGCGTACGCTTTTCCCCCAGCACCTCTAATACCGCTGGTGGCAAGAAAGCTAAGGCAGCACTCGATGACACTCATCCTAGTTGCTCCAACGTGGGCACGCCAACCATGGTACACCACGTTTCTGGAACTCTCAGTGGTGCCGCATCAAAGGCTGCGCCTAACACCCAGGCTCTTGACGCAGAACCATGGAGACATTCAGCATCCAGATCCGCAACAGCTCAACCTGGCGATCTGGCTCCTGAAGTCCTAGAGTTTGGCTACCTTCACTTACCTCCAGAATGCATGGACATCATCAAAGAGGCAAGGAAGCCCACAACCAGAGCATGCTATGCTGCAAAATGGAAGCGTTTCGTCATTCACTGTACAGCCAATAACATAAACCCGCTAGATGCATCTATCCCTAACATCATTTGCTATCTGTTGCATCTTTACAAGTGCAATCTAGCGTACACTTCCATTCGGATCCATCTATCCGCCATAGCAGCTTATCTTCAGAACAGGCAACATCTCTCTGTCTTCAGAGTGCCTGCCATTAAAGCCTTCCTAGAGGGTCTGAAACGAGTCATTCCCCCAAGAACACCGCCAGCTCCGGTGTGGAACCTCAATGTGGTCCTCACCAGGCTGATGGGCCCACCTTTTGAGCCACTGCACTCGTGTGAACTCCAGTTCCTAACATGGAAAGTGGCTTTTCTTATTGCTATTACGTCACTAAGATGTGTCAGTGAGCTGCAAGCGCTCACAATCCAGGAGCCATTCATACAAATTCATCCAAATAGGGTGGTACTACGCACTAACCCCAAATTCCTTCCGAAGGTGGTGTCAGTTTCATCTCAACCAAACTATTGACCTGCCCGCATTCTTCCAAAACCCACAAACGGTGGCAGAAAGAATGCTCCATACATTGGACGTTAGGAGGGCGTTGATGTACTATATTGACAGGACACAACACTTTAGGAAAACAAAACAACTTTTTGTTGCCTTCTCGCCACAGCACAAAGGCAACCCTATTTCCAAAGCAGGAATAGCCAGGTGGATTGTTAAGTGCATCCAAATCTGTTATCAAAAAGCTAAACGTACCTTAACAATACCCCCAAGGGCGCACTCCACACGCAAACTGGGGGCATCCATGGCTTTCCTGGGGAACATTCCTTTGGAAGACATTTGCAGAGCAGCCACATGGGTTACACCGCACACCTTTACAAAACACTACTGTGTTGATGTGCATTCCAAGCAGCAAGCAGCTGTAGGACAGGCTGTTCTCAAGACACTTTTTCAGGTTTCTGCAGCTGGCACAGGCAACCGCCGCTAATGGAGGGACTGCTATATATTCTATGCAAAAGATATGAATTTAGCAGCCCACATGCCTCGAACTGAATATGCTACTTACCAGTATGCATCTGTTCTTGGCATGTAGGGCTGCTAACATTCATATCGCCCACCCTCCTCCCCGGTGCCTGTCGCAGCTGCAGATATACTCTTGCATTCAATCATTAGCATGGACATCCTTTACACTTTTCACTCCATCTCTGCCACAATGGCTAAAAACAATCTGGGGATGGAGCCGATGCCCATGCGCACTGTAGTCCAGGGGAGGAGCCACCTATCTCAGGATACTTCGAAGACTCTTCCAGGACAACAATGTGCGATCATCCGGACCCAACACTAGGCGGCGATCTATGCAAAAGATATGAATGTTAGCAGCCCTACATGCCAAGAACAGATGCATACTGGTAAGTAGCATATTCATTATGTCTGTTTGCCACAAATCTGACTGTCATGTCAGAAAAGGCTCTCTTTAGAGAGTGTGCCACTTGTCTGAAGAAGAGACTGTATGTGGAAGACCCTCACAAACAGTGCATTTATTTTTATATGCTTCTCATAAGGGGTCTGATTGCAAGATATGTTGCGCCTTCTCGAATAAGACTCTCCGAGACTGTGCAGTTTATGGCATTGAATATTTCCCTCAAAAGAGAGGGATTCATCGCACTCTGTCAAGGAACTCCACTCAAAATGTGCTGAAACGTCTCCTGATGTCTCCTCAGGGGACAGTTAAACACCCTTATAAGTCTGTATCTGAGTCAAAAACTCCACCTCCAGGCTTAAAACGGACTAAAAAACCTTCTTCAGAGCCATCTATAAGTTCTTTGCCACTCAAGAGGGTTTTGCCATCGACAAAAAGGGGATGCACCGTCAACGTTGACATTATTCTCCACAACCCTGTCAGCGTCCACGACATTCCTGCCATCAATCCAGACCCTGATTTAGTCCACTATTCCTCTGGCATAGTCGATGAGGATTGACTTCACTGTCACAAATTTAAGCCGCCAACGGAGAAGTTGCCGTTGACTAGGTAGTCCTAGTCAACGCAGACACTGCTGACAAAGAAACAGACAAGACACAACCGTCGATGAAGCAGTTGTCTACTAGGGTAGAAGATGATGCAGGAGGAGGGAATACGGGTAAGCATTGACGCAGCTGTTGACGGAGACTATCTTGGTGACGAAGGCTCCTAGATCATCATCATCAAGGCCGGGAGCTCAAGCACCATTGCCAATGACTAGAGTCTTAACATGGGAGATGGATATTACACCAGAACATACGTCCCCAAGTAAATTTACCCCTGTTTTACCAACCCATCTTTTGGAAGAGGATTCGGTAGAGGAAGGCCCCTTTGGACCTGCATATAGTCCGTTAGATTTACATGTCAAGTACATGCCTGATGACGATGAGCAAGGAGAGACTGGTATGGTCAAGTTTACTACGCACAACCTGAGCCAGGTCATCGGTACTATCAGCAGGAGACATTGACAGTGCCTTCTGCCTTAATTTCAGATTTTTCGTTTATGCTGGAGGACTACCGCCACTGTTTCTCACCTTCAGTACCCAATGCTGTCTCTGTGACCAATGGGGTTACCAGTGCTGAAATCCTCTCCTACCAGATTGTCACTCCCAAATGCTCTGCAGTCTGTTCCTCTCCAGGAAACAGTTTCTTCGGACGAAGAACTCTAGGAGGGAGATGTTTGTGACACGGGCGCAGAATGGGATAATTACTCAATCTGTCTGTTTCACCAACACCTCCAGTAGACTCTCCACCACAGAATATAGGAGTTTTTCATAATCTTCCAGAACGTGCAGCTAAAAGATTTGCTTTACCACTCACTTCAAAGACATCCAACTATTTCCTTTGCGATTTTAAGGAACTGGACCGTAAATCCGTTGAAGCCATACCGATTATTAATTACATTTGAGAAGAGGGTATGCGGTTTCATGAAGATCCCAGCATATATACCAGTGGTGCTTCCACTCCTTGACAAAACAATACAAATCCACAGAGAATGCACCAGCGTGCCTTAAAGGAACGTGCAAAGCCGGATTCAGTGGTTATGCAGGTGGCCCAAAGCCGCTCAAAAAATCTGTCATGACCCCTTTTGGCTCCTCCTGATATAGATGGCAGACGTCTAGATTCAATCTCTGGGCGCTATGATCGCAAGGTGTGGTCCAACATTGGTCCCTACATGGACCAACTCCCAGAGGGCGCTAAAAAAAGAGGCAAAAAAAGATATTACACATGGGAGAAAGAGCATCCAACGAAATAATAAATTCTGCCATGGATGTTGCCATCACAGGTTTCAAGCAGTTGGCAGGAGCGGCGGTCCGCTGAAGACCTGGGTGGCTTAAAGCCACCTCATACTGCCCTGAGGTTCAAAATAAAATCTTGGACCTCCCATAAGATGGAGAGGATCTCTTTGGGAGTCGAGTGGTAGAAGCCCTCAAAACGATCAAGGCGGACACTGATACTGCCAAATCTTTGAGGAAGCTCCAATTTCGGAAACCTCCTTTTCGTCGTTCCTGAGGGGACGGGCAACAATCCTATAGGGGAGCCTATCTGGCTAACTATAAATTCAGAAAAATCAAAGGTTATGATATTAAATCAAAAATTCAAAAAGCTACGGCCACAGTGGTTTTTACGCGACCAAAAGATGGAAACAGTCAAAGAATATAAATATTTGGGCATTATCTTCGATACGAAAGGCTCATTTAAACAACAAAAAACGGCAATCAAGAACAGAGGGATTTCATTGGCCATCGCACTAAAAACCATAAAGAACAAAACAGCGGGACCAAACCTAATCCCTCAGCTAGACATTCTACAAGCAAGACTCCTGCCATCGATAACCTATGACAGCGAATGTATGAGAGGGAGAGACGAGGCCATTTTAGACAAAGTAGCATCCAAAGCCATGCGAATACTTTTCAGTCTCCTGCCGTACACCTTCCCAGCTCAATTAAGGCTTGAGTTCGGCCTACAGAAACAACGAATAGCACGCAAAGGTGCTTACGTAAAGTGCTGGCACAAAGTAAAGAGTGCTGAGATGGGCACCCTGAACACTTACCTTTGGAATGAGCTGGAAAGAAACATGGCTTGCCCTGCAATGGTCTATCTTCAAGCAGCAATAAACACCCTTGAGTTAAAAGACCTCTGGGAAGCAAGTTGTACATATAAATGCTTCAAGCGCCTCGTTAACAAAACTGTGAAGATAAAATCCCTGGAAGAAGACAAAGTAGCACTAACCAGGAGGACACACGGGTGGTTCGTGATCCAGAGCTACACCAGGCCCCTACCACAGGGATATTTAGGCACTGGCTTCTCAAGGACGGCGAAGGAATCCTTTCTGCAGTTGAGGATGGGGGTAATACCATCAAAGGAACATCTTCCCCCGTGGAGACGCTTGGAATTTAACCCAAAGTGCAGATTCTGCGAAAACCCAAAGGAGGATGTTTTGCACCTGCTATGCAGCTGCAAAGCCCTAGATAGTGAACGAAGGAGACGGTTAACACAGCTTTGGAACCAAAGACGTCTGCGAACCCGCCGACAAGCCCTGTTGGCCAGCTTTAAGGGGGACGACATTCAATTAGCCTGTAGACTGGTTCGCTTTATGAAATTAGTAAACACAGCGCTAAACCCAGCAGCTAGTCCATGAACTGGATAAAATTCGATTGGCTTTTGTACATATTTACATCTTTCATATTTGCAAATCTTGAAACGTTTTTATATTAATGTAATTGTACTGAATTGACCTGTTTTTTATTTCGATTTTTTGTTTTGCAACAGTGCTCTATTATCTATTTTTAGACAAATTGCAAAGATTTTTAATAATCGTGCAATAAAGAATTTACTTACTTACGTATATGGAGAGCCTATCAGCAATACCGATATTCTGTGTACTCATCCAGTCACCAGCCTTATTGTTACCACTTCTGGCAAAAACTGCCTCCACAGACATCCTATGTTAGAGCGAATCGATGCAAGTGAGCACGAGCAGGCAAGGATGGGGGCCGTAGACCATATCGTACAGGCTCCGGCACCAACCCCTTCACAACACTCTCCTCATTCTCTCCCATCAAAAATCTCCAACTGTGCGGGCAGAATTTACAACCACCTCTTCCACTGGCAAACCATTTCAACGGACAAGTGGGTTCTGCGCCTGGTACAGTTTGGACACACACTGGAATTTATCCAAAAACCATATGGAACCCCACCACAGCTTTTTCACCAAAAACGTCTCTCAGCTCTTCAACAAGAGGTCAAAATAATGCTCTCCAAAGGTGTGATAGAGAAGGTCCCAGTCTCCCAGAGGGGCAAAGTTTTCTACTACTGTTTCTTCTTAATCCGGAAGAAATTAAGGCAGTGGCAACCAATGCCACTGCCTTGATCCTCAGAAGCCTCAATCTTTACCTGAAAAAGCAACCTTTCGGATAAATTCTCTGCAGGAGGTTCTGAGACTTTAAAAAAAATATATATTTTTATTAAAGAAATAACAAGACATTTCACTTCTGTGTAGATAATCCCATCTTGTAAAATACAGTTACTGTCACAATGTTAATGAGTTCAATCAAACTTATACTTTACATGTTTTGCTCTCCGTTCCCAACCCTCCTTAATTCTAACTCAGCCATTGCTGACACACATCTCTCCTCTGTATAAATTCCATTTGTACCATTTCCTGTGCTATTTCTTTGGACATCCTCTTGCGATAAAGTCTTCTTTCTCTGCTATCATACACTTATCTAGTTCTCTACTCCACACAGTTAACTTCAGGTGGCCTCATTCCTCCCCATCCCCTAGCATTTTCTCTCTCGAATAGTGTGAAGCCCTGCGTTACAAACTGTTCTGTTTCCGTAAGATCTGTCGCCTCCCAGATGTTTAATAGGCCCAATTGTGGCATCAAGGTAATTGTCTTTCACAAGGCAGAGTGCATATGTGTTGTGATTCTGTCCCATCCGCTTGCACCTTTTGGGCAATTCCACACCATATGGTAGGTTCTGAGACTTTTAAACCAATCCGATTACATGACCTCATTGGACCTCCAAGACTCTTATTTCCACATACCCATTCATCCAAAGCACAGGAAATATCTGAGGTTTGTGGTTGCCGGATGCCAGTGCCTTTAGCCAGTCGCAGCATTCCTCAGTCAAAGCCAGCATCAGGTCTTCCCGTATTTGGATGAGTAGCTGATAAAGGCACCTTCTGAGTCCGCAGCGTGAGCATCAACACAAGCCTGCACAGATCTATTCCGTCGCCTGGGTCTCACTCTCAATCTGAAAAAGTCCAAACAGAACCCATCACAAAAGATTGTCTTTTTGGAGCAAAGCTAGACACTGGGTGCTTAAAACCATATCCTGCGGAAGAACGGCTACAACTTCTCATGCTAGCAGCATCGTTAATAATAAGAAAGTCTTCCGGTCCGATTATACAAGTAATTCTTCGGAATGTCTTCATGCATACCTCTGATACCATTTTGTCTCCTCAAAGTGTGACCAATCCAAGTGGAGCTGGACAAACAGTGGACACAATCCAAAGGCTCGTTCGACATTGTCAAGGTAACCCCACGAATGCTAAAGGCCTGGGGGGGGGGGCATCTGTCAGTAAGGCTGTTTCTCAAGCACACGCTGGCACCCTTTGTAATCACCAAAGATGCGTCCCTGGAGGGCTGGGGAGATTACCTCCAAGAGCTACAAGTAAGTGGCAAGTGGCATCACTCTGTCAATCACACATAAATATGCTGGAAATAAAAGCAGTCCATTTAGCTCTTCAAGCCTTTCATCCCAGAATACAAGGTTCTTGATGCTTGTCCGAACCGACAATACCACAACTATGCATTACATAAACAGGGCGGGAATGGGCTATAATTCCCCAAATCTGCCTCCGAGCAGAACATGTTCCGGGACACACAACACAATTGCGGTTACACACAACAGGCTCACACCATCGTGCCACGAGTAGGAACTACACCAACAGACCCTGCACGACATCTTCAGCTGCTTGGGCACTCCAGAACTAGATCCATTTGCAACCCTCCTGAACCGCGAATGCCAGTACTATGCAAGCGGCATCCCCAACAGGGGTCATGGGAGAATGCCTTTTTGATTGCATGGTCCGGCATCTTTGCCTATGCTTTTCCTTGCAGTCTTCTCTGCAAGAGTGATCAGGAAGATGAATAACAAGCCCTGCTAGCTGATTCTCATTGGTCCAGCATGGCCATGTCAATACTGGTACACAGAACTGCTTCTCTAGCAGGTTCTGCACATCTGACTACCAGTATTGTCCAACCTCCTCAAGATGAACCAGGGAGAGATCCTACATCCGGATACCCGACACCTCCACTTATCAGCATGGTTCCTGAGTTCAATGAGGTCCAGCATTTTGAGCATTTCCGATGACTGTAGAGCTATCTTGGCCAGAGCAGATGGTACCAACAAAACTTAACGCTTCAAGTGGAAGCGTTTCTGTATCTGTTGCTGCCAAGCAGGAATACATCAGTTTTCCTCCTCTCCAGAACAACTCTTGCCATACTTCCTACAGTTGGCACATAGTTCTGTAAAGGTCCATCTAGAAGCTATTTTCCACTACAGAAGGACACTTTCCTCTCCACCTTTATGGTCTTCCAGGATAATCAAGGAATTCCTCAAAGGTTTGTTTCGTGCCTATTCTCCTGGATGGATTTCACCTCCAGCGGGCAGTTGAATACGGTACTTTCACAATTGATGAAGCCTCATTTCGAGCCGATTCACAGGGCAGAGATCAAGTTCCTATCGCGTAAGTTAGCTTTACTTCTTGTACTGACATCCGCCAGAAGAATAAGTGCAATACAGGCATTTGTTATAGAAGAACCATTTTTACAATTCAAGTCTGCCTGTCTTCTCTTCCGCACAAACCCAACATTTATTACAAAGGTTCCTTTGAATGTGCCAGTGGTACTAAAGACTTTCTTTCCGACTCCATCGACTGCTGCGGAGAGGGCCCTTCATTTGCTAGACGTCAGGGGTTGCCTTAATTTCTATCTGCAAA
This sequence comes from Lissotriton helveticus, assembly GCF_964261635.1. Lineage (NCBI taxonomy): Eukaryota > Metazoa > Chordata > Amphibia > Caudata > Salamandridae > Lissotriton > Lissotriton helveticus. Next base: position 1,260,963,653 of record NC_136070.1, on the reverse strand, counting down.
AAACAAAACCCTTTCGCAAGACTTCTCAATTATTTGTCAAATACAGCTCTCCACGGAAAGGCTTACCACTTTCTAAGCAAAGTATTTCTAGATGGATATCTAGTGCCATATTTTGCCAACGCAAAGCTGGCAGACCACTATCCTCAAGAGTCCGGGCTCACTCGACAAGGGCTATGTCTAGGCCTACAGCATTGTTTGCGGGAGTGTCACTTCCTGAAATTTGCCACGCAGCAATGTGGAAAAATACACATATTTAAAAGGCACCACTGTTTAAATTGAATAGTCCTAAATGAGACCGCAGTGGGACAAGCAGTGCTTTGCCATCTATTTAGTTAAGGTGAGCCATCCCTCTTGCCTTTCATTGCTGTATCACATTTTTGTATCATAGATTATTTGCACTGTTTAATGGTTAAAGGAATGTAATACTTAATTGTTGTTCCTTTGATTGTGAGTAACATGCTGCTTGATGTTTACTTAAAGATCTTCTATTGCATCGTCCTGTTAAGTTGTTCAAGGCCATTATAAATGTGCTACTTAACTGCTAGCTACTCGGATTCAAGAATGTGAATCTATGAAAGCTCCAATACTGGAGTAAGAAATACGTTATTTACCTGTAGTTCTCCAGTATTGGAAGCTTTCATAGATTCACATGCGACCCACCCTTCTCCCCGTGGGGACAGCTCACCTTCCTCTATTTCTCTATATGAATACTAGCACTAGTGCTCAAATCTGAGGTTCTGAGATTCTCTCAGGGGTGTTCTAGAGTTGTTGATGTTGATTGGCTAAGGCAGTGGTTACCAAACCTTTTCAACCCGCGGTTCCCTTGATCCATTGGCCATTTCCTGTGGCTCTCCTGTTTTACTTTTTTGGGAGGGTTGGGGAGGGGATGCAAGCCCATCCTCAGGAGTACTTGAATTTTTCTCCCTGAAAATAATTGGGATGAAGCGGATAAACGTATTAGTCATCCAACCCATCAGCCTGGGGCGACTCCTGGTGGCCGATGGCACTGGGGGAACCCCGACAACCACGCACGCAACCTGGGAGTCTTCCTCGACTCAACGATCTCCATGACCTCGACGTCGGCTCTAACCTCGACAAAGACCTATGACTGGTCCGAGAGGTTGATCTCTAGTGTCTCGACGCCGACCTCGAACCAGGTGGCGGAGATCTTGATGTCGACTTTCTGGACGTCGGTAACGTTTGAGGCATGTGGGCTGCTGAATTCATATCTATAGCATAGATCGCCGCCTAGTGTTGGGTCCGGATGATTGCACTTTGTTGTCCTGGAAGAGTCTTCGAAGTATCACGAGATAGGTGGCTCCTCCCCTGGACTACAGTGCGCATGGGCATCGACTCCATCCTCAGTTTTTTTCCGCCATTGGGATCGGATGTCTTTTCGTTATCTCCAGTCGGAATCAACTTAAACTTTTCGAGGCCCTAAGGCCTTTTTCTATCCGTCGGTATTGTTTGCGTTCGGTGCCCCGTTTCGGTTCCGACTCAGCCGAGATGGATTTCCAGGGAGTCGCGTGACTCTTAGGTGATCGAGGCCCAGTCGACGCAGCAAGACCCTCGACGACGCGACATGGAACGGAGCCCGTTCAAGAAGTGTCCCATGTGCGGATCTAAGTACCCACACATCGACGTCCACCCGGTGTGTAACAAGTGCCTGTCGCCGGACCACAATGAAGCAAGCTGCATGGCTTGTTCAAAGTTTCGTTCGCCGAAGACTCTTCGGCTTCGCCACGTGGCGCGCATGGCGGCCCGGCAGTCGGCCCCGGCACCGGTGGACATCTTCGACGACGAAGGAGCAGACGAACAAGAGGTTCGAATGCAGATTTCACCTCCAACGGTGGACGTCGAATGCGAATAAGACGCGGATGTCGAAGGCCTCGATGTTGAAGACGTCGTCGACTAGGTAGGAGACGACGAGGAGGCCTATGGGGCCATGGGAGATAGCTCAGAGGAAGAGCCATGCCCTGTTCGAACATTTACAAAGGCTCAGGTCGAGGGATCGCCACTCGGCCTTACCCAAGACCCTATACCAGCATCCACAGCCCCGCCTTCTGGCCCGGCTACGGACACTTCGGCGGCGCCGCCATTGTCGAAACCGAAACTGAAACCATCGGTGTCGACCACAACAAAAATGGCCGAGGCGCCATCGAAACCGAAGACGTCTGCTCCCCCATCGACGCAGTCTTCTTCCGAGGTGTCGAAGCGGTCGACGCCGAAGAAAGCTGTCGACCCGGTCAAGGTGCCGAAAGTGGTCAAGGTCGTCGACACGAAGCTAAAGAAGGCCGCCGACTCGGAGCCGACAAAGACAGTCGAGCCCAAGCCAAAGAAGGCCATCGAGCCGACATCAGGCAAGGGCGTCGAGCCGAAGACCGGAACCCCGACGCCAGTGGTCAAGGCCGCCGATCCGAAGCCGTCGCCGGCCGCGTCTACAGCCAAGGACAAGGGTCGTGGCGCACCTAAGGGGGATGCTCCGACGCCTCGCTCCGAGAAGCAGACGTCTACGACGCTCGGGTCTTCTCCTGGGGGTGTAAAACCGTCCGCTTCCTTTACAAAGCAGGTCTCGGACTCCCTCAAGCGGATTAGGGACAAAGCTTCATCGTCGGATCCGAAGACACCTTCCGCCACGAAGCCTGTTGTCTCGACGCCGAAGACTTCGACGCCGATCCTCTTCACGTTGCCGCCGAAGGTGGCGCCGAAGGCCTTCGCACCCCGTTCGGTGCCCAAGGACTCTGGGGTGTCGAAGCCGACTCGCCCGGCTGGGAGTCTGCTGTCTCAACAACACTTGCTAGAGGAGCAGACCGAGCATTTTATCGATGCCGACACCGGAAAGCTTACGCTTTACAAGAGGAAAGTCACGGCAACGCAGCCTTTGGAGTCGTATACCATTCCTCTAAAGCGCAAAAGGCCTGCTCCAGATTCCATGGTCTTGGTCGAACCGCTTGTTCCACAGTCCCAAAGAATTGCGACACCCTCACCCACGTATTCTGAGGGAGAGGATGCAGGAGAGCAGGATGAGGAATATAACTTCCCAGCAAACAGAGCCTGATGAGCAACAGGACTCCTGGATAGGGGCTGGTGACCAAGGGGATCAGCACACAGTCCATGACCCTCAAGTGTACGCTGTTAAGACTTCTCCCACAGAGGATTCTGCGGCATTTAATGCCTTAATTGAAAGAGCAGCCAAGAACCACGATGTGGAACTACATGCTGACCCTGTGGATGTGGACTTCCTATTTGACACTTTTTCAACAGCCGAAAAGACTGTCAAGACTCTTCCTATGCTGAAGGGGGTCCTTAAACATGCTGCCGACATCTTTAAGGAACCTACAAGGTCCAGGGTGGTCAACCCTAGAATCGAGAAGAAATACAGAGCGGCACCTGGCGATCCTACCTATATCAAGGGCCAGTTGCCATTAGACTCTTTGGTAGTTTCTAATGCCCGCAAAAGGGCGAATTCGCAGACCACCGGTGATGCTCCTCCCCCGGACAAAGAGTCGAAAGTGCTGGAGGCATCTGGAAAAAGAGTGGCAGCTCAAGCGGCCAATATCTGGCGTATATCAAACACGCAGGCGCTCTTGGCACGTTACGACAGGGCACACTACGACACACTAGAGACCCTATTACAACATCTACCAGACCAATATAAAGAGGCAGGGGAGATGCTTATCCAAGAAGGGAAGCTCATCACTAACGCTTCCATTAAGTGCGCCCTAGACGTTGCGGACACTGCCGCCAGAGCAATAAATACCAGTGTAATGCTTAGACGGCAAGCATGGCTCAGAATCTCAGGTTTTAAACCAGAAATCCAAACTACCATCCTTAACCAGCCGGTGAACCCTGACAGGTTATTTGGTCCAGAGGTGGATACCACCCTGGAAAAGATCAAGAAAGATACGGAGACTGCCAAGTCCATGGGAGCTCTCCAATCCCAACAGTTTCGAGGGAACACTTTTCGTCGCTCAGGCAATCGAGGTGTTAACAGAGGGCAGATGTCACAGCAGACACAGTTCAATAAAGGTGGGGCGCAATCCTCGTACACTAAGCAGAGTAGAGGAGGATATCGGGGCAACAGCACCAAGGGCAGAGGCAGAGGCAACAACAACTCCCGTTCCTCTGCCACCAACAAACAGTGACTCCCTGTCACTGCCCCCCGACCATCCAACACCTGTCGGGGGGAGACTCCAGCAGTTTCTGCCAGTCTGGAAATCCATCACCACAGACAGGTGGGTCAGGAAACTTATCCAGTTCGGCTATTGTTTGGAGCTAACATCCACTCCACCCAACATACCACCAAAGCACCGTCCTATGTCAGCAGAGCATTTGCACTTATTGCAACAGGAGGTTCTTGTCATGCTGCAAAAAGGCGCAATAGAGCTCGTGCCAGTGGAGGAAGAAGGCACAGGGGTGTACTCCCTGTACTTCTTAATCCCAAAGAAGGACGGGTCCCTCAGACCTATTCTGGACCTGAGGCCCCTAAACTAGTACATTCTCTCAGAACACTTCCACATGCTAACACTGCAGCAGGTTCTTCCATTACTAAATCAGGGAGACTTCCTCGCAACCTTGGATCTCAAGGATGCTTACTTTCACATCCCACTCCATCCATCCCACAGGAAATACCTCAGGTTCACCATCCAGAACAGGCATTACCAATTCAAGGTCCTTCCTTTCGGGGTGACCACAGCCCCCAGAGTGTTCACGAAATGTCTGGCGACAGTGGCAGCGCACCTCAGGAGACAAAACGTCCACGTCTATCCTTATCTGGACGACTGGCTGGTTCAAGCAGTCAGCCCAGCAGTGCGCCGCCGACATGTCCCACACCATTCATCTCCTTCATGGTCTGGGCTTCTCACTAAACTATCCGAAGTCGCACCTTCAGCCAGCACATGTGCGGCAGTATCTGGGCGCGACGATAGATACTCTGGCAGCCACGACTCAGCCGAATTCAGTGAGGATCGACAACATCCAGTCGCTCATCCGAAAGTTCAGACCGCAACACTCACTTCCAGCGAGAGTGTTCATGCAGTTGATAGGCATGATGGCCTCCTGCATCTTCATAGTCCCGCACGCCAGGTTGCATATGCGTCCGCTCCAAGAATGCTTGGCACATCAGTGGACTCAGGCTCAAGGACAGTTGAACGACCTAGTGTTGGTGACCGGTCGGGCATACAGCTCTCTGCATTGGTGGAATCCACACAACCTTTGCAAGGGCCGACCGTTCCAAGAGCCTGTGCCACAGATTATCCTAACGACGGACGCATCTCTCCAGGGATGGGGGGCTCATGTGCTCCGCTACACGGTGCAGGGACTATGGGCGACGCAGCAAAAGAAGAAACTACCTAGAGCTGATGGCAATCTTCATGGCACTCAAGTCCTTCAAAGTACATCTGTGCAACAAAGTCGTGTTGATCCGGACGGACAACATGACAGCAATGTACTACATTCAAAAGCAGGGAGGTACACACTCTCCACAGTTGTCTCATCTGGCTCAAAGCATGTGGAAGTGGGCCATTCAGAGGAACATCTTCCTCATGGCGGAACACCTCCCGGGCAAGGACAATCAGATGGCGGATCTGCTCAGCAGGTACAGCCACCAGATGCACGAGTGGGAGTTACATCCATCAGTACTCCGCCCGTACTTCCAGCAGTGGGGTCATCCAGAGATAGACCTGTTTGCCACAAGGGAAAACGCAAAATGCCAAAGCTTTGCCACCAGGTTCCCTCGCCCACAGTCGCAGGGCAATGCGATATGGATGAACTGGTCAGGCAGATTTGCGTATGCTTTTCCCCCAGCACCCCTCATTCCGCTGGTGGCAAGAAAGCTAAAGCAACACTCGATGACGCTCATCCTGGTTGCTCCAACGTGGGCACGCCAACCATGGTACACCACGTTTCTAGAACTCTCCGTGGTACCGCATCAAAGGCTGCACCTCACACCCTGGCTCTTGACGCAGAACCATGGCGACATTCAGCATCCAGATCCGCAACAGCTCAATCTGGCGATCTGGCTCCTGAGGTCTTAGAGTTTGGCTACCTTGATTTGCCTCCGGAATGCATGGACATCATCCGGGAGGCAAGGAAGCCCACTACCAGAGCTTGCTATGCTGCAAAATGGAAGCATTTTGTCATTTACTGTACTGAACACAATATCAACCCGCTAGATGCATCCATTCCTAATATCATCTGCTATTTGTTACATCTTTACAAATGCAATCTAGCATATGCTTCCATTCGGATACACTTATCCGCCAAAGCGGCTTATCTTCAGAACAGGCAGCATCTCTCTGTTTTCAGGGTGCCTGCCATTAAAGCTTTTCTAGAAGGGCTGAAGCGGGTCATCCCTCCCAGGACCCCGCCAGCTCCTGTGTGGAACCTCAATGTGGTCCTCACCAGATTGATGGGCCCACCTTTTGAGCCTCTACATTCATGTGAGATTCAGTTCTTGACATGGAAAGTGGCTTTTCTCATTGCCATCACGTCTCTACGGCGTGTTAGTGAGCTACAGGCGCTCACAGTACAAGAGCCATTTATCCAAATTCATTCTAACAGGGTGGTGCTGCCCACTAACCCCAAGTTTCATCCTAAGGTGGTGTCGCAGTTTCATGTTAATCAAACCATCGAACTGCCCGCATTCTTTCAGAACTCTGAGACAGTAGCAGAAAGAATGCTCCACACGCTTGATGTCAAGAGAGCGTTAATGTACTACATTGACAGAACCAAAGACTTTAGAAAGACACAACAGCTTTTTGTTGCCTTCTCAGCCCAGCACAATGGCAACCCCATTTCCAAAGCAGGTATAGCCAGGTGGATCGTTAAGTGTATTCAGATTTGCTATCACAAGGCTAAGCGCACTTTAACGGTCCCCCCCAGAGCCCACTCCACCCGTAAGTTGGGGGCCTCTATGGCTTTCCTTGGTAATATCCCTTTGGAAGATATTTGTAGAGCAGCCACATGGTCTACACCACATACCTTTACTAAACATTACTGTGTAGAAGTGCACTCCAAGCAGCAGGCAGCTGTAGGGCAGGCTGTTCTTAAGACACTCTTTCAGATTTCTGCAGCTGGCACAGGCGGCCGCCGTTAATGGAGGGACTGCTATGTATTCTATGCTATAGATATGAATTCAGCAGCCCACATGCCTCGAACTGAATATGCTACTTACCAGTATGCATCTGTTCTTGGCATGTAGGGCTGCTGACATTCATATCGCCCGCCCTCCTCCCCGGCGTCTGTAGCGGCTGCAGACTTTTCTTGCATTTACTCTTAGGCATGGCCATCGCTTACACTTTTACACTCAATCTTCGCCACAATGGCTAAAAACAATCTGAGGATGGAGTCGATGCCCATGCGCACTGTAGTCCAGGGGAGGAGCCACCTATCTCGTGATACTTCGAAGACTCTTCCAGGACAACAATGTGCAATCATCCGGACCCAACACTAGGCGGCGATCTATGCTATAGATATGAATGTCAGCAGCCCTACATGCCAAGAACAGATGCATACTGGTAAGTAGCATATTCATTCTTTGACGTCGAACGAGACTTCTCATGCCTCGAGCCCGAAGCATGCCTCAACGGCGATCTTGATCTCTTACGCTTCTCTGGTCGCGCAGTCGATCCACTCCTCACCATCGACGTCGATCTCACCTTCGACGTCGAGCCACTTCTCACCTTCGACATCGATTCTACTGCCATCGACGTCACTAGTCTCGACGTCGATAAAGCTCTCAACGTCCACTTACTCCTTAAATGTGATGTCTTTGACGACGATCTCTTTTTCTACTTGCCTTGACGTCGACAGTGCCGACTGGGATCTAGATCTCGACGTCTATCTAACACTTTCAATTAGTCTCGACGTCGACGATTCAACATGACATTTTTTCTTACTCCTACCATCAGGAGAAGCAGATCTTCGACGTTTTCTGGGAGAGGAGGGCCTTCCAGATGAAATAAGACTTCCTGGGCCCTCTGAAGGATTCTCCCTCTCCATAAAACCAAGAAGTCGAATCTTCTCTCTCTCCTTCAAAGTCCTTCTGGAAAGTTGAAGGCAGTGTTAACATTTTTCCTTGTCGTGAGAAGAAGGAAAGCAAACGACACAAACCGAATGGAGGGTCTTGTTTTAGAACAAGGCAGGAGGAACCAGATCTCGTCCATTGTCACAAGAAGCTCAACAGATCTGGGAATGGGCGATCCTTCAGAGGATATCGCTGAAGGAGGAACACTTGCCGGGGGTCCTAAACGAAAACGCAGACAGACTGAGCAGGTCATCCTCAGTCTGCCACGAATGGGAATTGAATCGGAGAGTTTTGGAGAAGGTCTTCAGCCAGTGGGGCAGACCGGAGATCGATCTTTTTGCCACTCCGACCAACAGGAAATGCCGGTCTTATGCAAGCAGGCTTCCCCGTCTAGGTTCTCTGGGTAGTGCGCTTTCAATAGCATGGTCGAGGACATTGGTCTACGCTTTTCCTCCCATACCTCTGATCCCACGACTCATCAGTAAGATCAAGGTAGAGCCGTGCAGGATGATCCTGATAGCTCCTGCTTGGCCGAGGCAGTTCTGGTACACAGAACTCCACCTGCTGTCGGTGGCCCCTCCACTTCCTTTGGAGGTTCTACCTGATCTCCTCACGATGTCCGAAGGACAAGTTTGGCACCCAGATCCGCAGTAGTTACACCTGACTGCATGGCTCCTGAGCAGCGAGAGTTTATGAACCTACCCATATCGAGAGAGGTTAGGGAGGTCCTTTCCCAAGCAAGGGCTCCTTCTACGAACAGGACTTACCGTCTTAAGTGGAAAAGATTTTGTTGCTGGTGCAGGAAAGAAAGCATTGATCCTTTCACTTCCAAGCCTCATCAGATCCTTCCTTATCTGCTGTCCTTGGCTAAGTCTGGACTAGCCCATTCATCGATTAAGGTCCATTTGGCGGCAATATCAAGGTTCAGAAGGACTGCGTCTGGGCCTTCCTTGTGCCAGATTTGTCAAGCAATTTCTCAAGGGCTTGTTCAGAGCCTATCCACCAGTGAGACCGCCTCCTCCGACATGGCATCTGAATCTAGTCCTTTCTCAACTCATGAAGGGCCCATTTGAACCAATCCATCGTTCTGACATGAAATACCTTTCATGGAAATTGGCTCTCCTCCTCGCTCTCACATCGGCTAGGCGTGTTGGAGAATTGCAGGCCTTGACTATCCAAGAACCTTTCCTTCAATTCAAGAGAAACACTGTGATCATGAGAACTAATCCGAGGTTTATGCCTAAGGTTCCCTCGGACTTCCACTTGAATGAGCCGGTCATTCTGAAGGCGTTCTTTCCTCAACCGGCTACACCAGCAGAAAGAGCATTGCATTCGCTAGATGTGCAACGGTGCTTGAAATTTTATTTGGAACGTACTAAGGCTTTTCGAAAATCCTCAGTTATTTGTTGCCTTCGGGGTTCCAAATAAGGGCCTTCCACTATCCAAACAAGGTGTTTCAAGATGGATCACGAGTGCCATTCTGCATTGTCACACTGCTGCAGGGAAACCTCTGACTGGAAAGATTCGAGCACATTCCACGAGATCTGTGGCTTCCTCAACGGCCCTCTTCGCGGGGGTGCAGATTAAAGACATTTGCAGAGCTGCTACCTGGAGCAGCGTTCACACCTTTACCAGACATTACTGCTTGGAGTCCTTACAACAAGATGATGCGGCAGTGAAAGTTCCAATACTGGGGTAAGAAAACAAGTTACTTACCTGTAACTTTGGTTCCCCAGTATTGGTAACTTTCATAGATTCCCATGCGCCCACCAACCTCCCCGAGGAAAGCTCAGCCTGCTACGGATATGGTGTCTAAGTACACAACGGCTACGAAAATCTGAGGCTCTGAGGTTCCTTCAGGAAGGTTTTAAGGGGTGAGGCACTTCTGATTGGCTGAGGCCAAAGTTTGGTCTCTTTTACACAAATAGGGTGATATGTTACAAAAGGGAATGAGGCCTAGGCCTTTTTCCTTGGTCTTTTGTACCTACAGCTATGGTATTTTTGTTACCGAGACTCCCATTCCGACGACGGGGAATGATACAAAGCATGGGAATCTATGAAAGTTACCAATACTGGGGAACCAAAGTTACAGGTAAGTAACTTGTTTTCTTCTGTGCCCATGCCTTTTTTAGAGTACCCTCTCAAACTTTTCTTTCCCACTTACAGTGCTAGATAGCACCCCTAGGCATGCAGGCCCCATTGCCAAAGTGTTTCTGCACTTGAAGAATATTTGCATGCACTTCCATTTCTACCCATGTCTACCATTTCTACCTTGCCAGCACACCTGTCTCAGCAGGGTGACTCGCGATTTTTTAAACCACATACAGCTTTATATTTGCTGTCTCCTCCCTAAAATTGCCTCCCAATCAATTCAAGACAAATACATTCTTGATTCCGATTTTTCATTTTAAAACGTCCCTCTTTCTTGCTTTTAAATGTTGGCATTATGCCGTATATGGTGTTTTACTTCCATGTGCTCAAGGAGAGAGCAGGCCTGTCTGGAAATGTTTGTGTACTGAAAGAAATATGTACTAGAAGTACCTAGGGTTCAAGTACAAGTGTCAATACTTAATAATACTTAATGTGTTCAATAGACAGTACAACTGTACTTTCCTGATAACTTGCATTGGTGTAAAGTGCATTTGAAAAAAAAAGAAACCATTATTAAGCACTATGTTTACAGCTTTAGGCATGTCACTTATAAATCATCGACATCATGCGTTTAAGTCAAATTAGTTTAACTGAAGCCAACAGACCCATCAACATTAAATGCATTAAAGTGCTTGGTGCGCGGCGCCTCTGGCTAGTTTGGTGGCTCCCCTGGGAGCCACGGCGCACGCTTTAGGAACCACCGGGCTAAAGCAAAAATGTTTTTTTTAATAAAATGACTGATAGGTTAATGAACTGTGAGTCCTGGGCCTTTTCTAGTCTATACCTATCACTCTACCGAAAACTCGCATCATGACGGGTAACGATTCAAGCATGTGAAATCTATGAAAGCTTCCAATACTGGAGAAATCCAGTTGGAGGTAAGTAACTTATTTCTTAGTAACAATAAGTCTTGCGACTGCAGCTTGTAGATTTGCTGATAGGGTATTTTACTTCATTAAAATAGACTTTTCCCAACAAAAGACTTGTAAAAGTGCTATGGGGTACTTCTCGTGGGTGGCCAGGTCAGTGCTTATGACATTAGTGAATCTTTGGAGATTTGTCTGTAGAAAAAATAGGATTAGTTATGTAATGTCTTTAAACAATTCTTTAAAAAGAAAAGTCTGCTTTCATTACAGTTTATCCCAAAAGTTTGGTATGGTGTAATTAAGTGATGGTCTGAAAGTACGCAGTCCACCATTTTATTCAAATAACAGAGCAGATTTAGTGCTGAATGCCTTTCTTGCTATATGTATTTCCACCTTGTATGCTCTCAAATCTTAATTATGTAATTTTAGTTGAACGGTCATAATGTTTCATCCAAATGTTCTCTTTCTGCTAGGCATTCAGTCAACATTTGTTCATCATATGCATTGAAGTGGAAAACTGGTGTTTTTTGGGAAAAGCCAGCCAGGAAGAAACTATTCTGTCCAACTTACTTATTATTATTTTTTTATTGTTTCATTAGCAGCAGAGCCAAGAACTGTCAAACGGTACATTTGTGCGTCGTATATCATAATTACATATTCCACAACATCCATACATTAATCATTAATACAGTGGCATATCGTACTCTGGATTTCGCAACGCCAAACCTTTCATAGTCCGTGCTATCATCTTTAATATTCCTCATCCGTGCTGTCTTCTCTCTGTTCTTGTGGTGGTTCACAAATGTTTCCCCTGAAGGCATTCCATGCGCCCCAGATCTTACTCCATTTCTGTGGACAACCACGATTAATGAATACTGTTCTCTCGGCCACCATAGCCATGTCCATGTCCTTGCACCAGGCAGCCAGAGTCTGTACATCCCCCCCCCCCTTTTTGTGCCATATTGCGTTTGGCGACCATTATCCCCAGCATAGCCCAGTCCTGCGCCGGGTGAGTAAGGTCATTTGGCTCCCAGATATTTAATAAACACTGCCTAGGCTCCGGAACCAGTGACACCCCGGCTGACTGCGATATTGTTCTCATTACTTTTTTCCAGTAGTCCGCAATCGCCGGGCAGTGCCATACGGTATGGTAAAAGGTGCCCTCCTCCCCACAGCTTCTAAGGCAGTATGGATGTGTTGTTTTCTTCATGTTATACAGGGCGTGTCTAGTGTAGTAAATGCGGTGTAGAATTTTGAGCTGCACTAGTCGGAGACGTGAGGGGATGCCTGCCTACCTCTCGCGGCGAGCCCAATGCCTCCTGCCAGTCTGTCATCGAGGTCCCCAACTTCACGGGACCATTTCTCCCTTAATGGTAATGTGGGGTCCGGAAAGGTTCTTACACTTATTTTTAATTAGATTTTCCTTAGCAGTTTTCCCAGCCTGTGCTTAACGGTTTTTGTAATTGTAAAGAAGTTTTTGAACCTGTTAAAGCCAGTTCCTCCTTATGTAAAAATTCTGGGTATCCTAAAAAAAAACTTTAGTTCTACTAAGGACAGGTAATTCAGGAAGAAGTATTACTTTTTCCCTTTATCAATTTAGAGGCCATAACCACTTTGCTAATTTCATGTCTCAAACTTGAGACTGAAGCTACCCTGTGTCCCAGCAAAAGGAAGGGCAAAAAGTAACCACCAATGAGCAACCACAGTTCCATTTAATATCCCAAAAGAAGAAACACTTCTTCCTCTTTCTTGCTGCTGAGCATTCAATCCTTTGCAGAGCCACTGATCCCCCCCTCACTCTGGTTTCTTCTCGGAAGCTGCTTGCAGACAAAACACATAAGGGAATCTACATTGTAAACTAACATTTTACCTGATGTCCGTATCATTGAAAGTTTCCTAGAATGAGGAAAACATTACTGCACAAACCAGTAATGCAAGTTACTTAAGAATGAATACCCCACCGGAATCCTTCCTTCCCTCCCCAACCTCTTCACCAAGGGAAGTGAGGGGGTCTCACTCTGATATGCCGGTAGTAAAGTAAATCCATGCCTCAGATAACTTAGTGGAATTTAAACTTGTATTCGTGATGGCTGGGATTTATACATTCTCCATCAAGACGAGGTGAGGATTATGCAGGTTCAAAGTTTACTTCTTACAAATTCAGCTAGATTTATCACTGGTTTAAAGTAAAACTTCCTAAAAGGGCACACCAATGACCAATCAGTCACCATCATTAGTCCTCTAAGCAGCTGCCTAAGCTCAACACTTTCAGCACCATTGCTTCTTGAGCCAAATGAGCACTAAACACTGAAGTGGCTATTCTGCTCCATGCATTATCCAACAAGCCCATCTCACAGTGGATGGGAGAAGAAATTGACCAAAAGATTTCCTTGAGGAGCTCTGCCACTGCTGAACTCCTGGCAGTTTGTACTCTATTGCCTTTGTATAGAGAGCTTATATGCAATGGACTATATACACCGCTATCATCCCAGACCCTGTGACAAGAAACCAAGAAAAACAAGAAAAGAGTTTGCTCAAAATCTCTTCTAGAAAAAAATGTTTGTGGGCAACAACTGGAAAGTGTTTAGGACTCAAATAACATCCCATTGTTTTAGTGTTTCGGCTTGAAGTGGTGAGAGGATGGTTGCATATGGAAAGGTGGAATGACAACCTCAAATCAGATTGTAAACCATTGGTAGTCTCCTTCCAGGAATTGTTGATTGGCTAGTGCATTTCTGATATTTCAGACCAGAACATGTTTATTGTCCTGAATGGTACCCTGTCTTATGCACTCAGTTCAAGATGTGAACAGTTAATGACCTAAAGGATCCAGATTCTGTGGCATACAACAATGCTACTACCCGAGCCAATCTGATCAGTACCACCTAACCACACACTCTAACCAGCCTTGTTGGATGATCAAGGCCGCCCATCCTGAAAGGCTTGTGATCACTCCAAGGTAATCCTCCTTGCATGTAGGAGCTATCCTCCAGTAACTTTTTATGTGGGTGACCGACGTGTCTGTTAGTCTTAGGAAACTGGCAGAGAAGTGTCACAGAATCCCAGTAAGTTTCCAGAACTTCACACTTAGGACCACCAAATTGGTCCCCAACACCAGATCAACCACAGTCATCTGAGCTTGAGCTGCCTCACTGGCAAACATGGCGAAATGAGGGAAGGCATGTGATCAATCCTGCATAAAGGCGTCCTCCACTTCTGCTCCCAGTATCTGGGTGCCAGCTCAAATAGTGGGAAAGCTGGTGAGCAACCTAGAGCTAAAGAAATCTACTTTGAAGAGCTCATGAGCAAGTGAGGCCCATGGAAACACTTCTTGGTGTAGTTTCTGTGAGGATTTGGATCTATTATATGATATGGCTGTGGGGCCTTCTTGTTTAATACACTGATAAAAAAGTGTCTTCGGTCCTGCCAGGCACATTTATAAACCTTAAGCACAACCCTGGGTAACTGGCTTTGAGCAGCAAGGCTAGACAAAGGAACTTAATGTAAAACATTTAACATCAAACAATAGAATAAGTCACATAAAAACTAAGTCCCAACCTAAATTAAACAAGCATTGCCATAGCCAATAGGTCTCGCTTTTGGGACCTTATAAGTATTTAGTTATGCAGCACAATATCCTTGGTGCAACAAAATCAACTGTTGCATGGCTAAACACTTATTAGGTTCCCAAAGACGAGACCTATTGGCTATGCCAATGCTTGTATATCTATGCTCCTACGTTTTTTCCTTCCTTTTCATCAGTCTTCCCTCCATTCCCTACTCTTTTCCTTCCTTCTTCCTTCCATTAACAGAATGCAGAGCATTGCAAATAGTTGCTGCTTTTAAAACATTTGAGCCCACTACAAAGATCAGTCAGTCATCAGAGACTGGGGCTCAAACCCCATTTTAGTCATACTGATCTTGTGCGCCTGTTAAAGTAAAATCAGGGCCAGGCATAATATCTAGTTCGAGGCATATGAGCTGCAGATTGCACACTGTGCATATCGCCACCTAGTGTTGGGCCCGGATGTTTGCAGTTTGTTGTTGTCCTGAAAAGTTCTTTGGAAGTCACGAGATAGGTGACTCCTCCTCAGGACCACATTGTGCATGGGCATCGGCTCCATTCCCAGATTGTTTTTTTTCCGCCATCGGGCTCGGATGTGTTTCCTGCGCTCCAGTTTGGAACCGATTTCCTTCGGCGCGCAATCCCCACCCAGTTCGACTGTATTGTTTCGATCGCGCTACATCGATGCAATTCTCTACCACTTCGAAGTCTTCGATTCTGGTCGTCGACTAAGGCCTTCTGGCCTACCTAGGCCTTGCTTTATGACTCATGGAAAGAACGCCATTCAAGAAGTGTCCTCAATGTGGGTCGAAGTTTCCCCACACCGACCTACATGAGGTGTGCAACCTTTGCCTCTCACCGGAGCACGAGGCCAAAGACTGCTCGGCGTGTGCCTCATTCAGCTCCAACAAAACCATTCGGGACCGACTAGCTCGGAGAACTATGGCTCGCTCGTCAGCTTCGATCCCAGACGACATCTTCGAGGGAGTCGACGTGCCAGAACATCAGTATGCCGAAGAGAGTATCGGATCCTCCGATGCCGAAGACTCCGACATCGAGGACATCACTCCAGCTCAACGGGTCGTAAGTAAGACCGTCGACCCCCAACCCTTCCTCGACACCCTCAAAAAAGGCTTCGGTCACACCCTCACCTTCGGGCCCGGGTGCACACTGAGAACCTGCTTCCCACGCCCCGCCTTCGGGCCAGGCGAAGAAGTCCACTAAGTCTTCAGGCGGCTCTGGCTCGAGCCAGCCTATTCCCGGTGCCAGCAATATACCGACACCGAAAAAGAAGCCATCTTCCTCTACTACGCCGACCGTTGCTCTGACACCTAAGCACACGGCGCTGAAGACTGGCAGCAGCTCATCGATGCCGGAACCGCACTCAGAGCAGAGTAAAAAAACGCCCAAAGCACCAGATTAACACGCGTCGCAGCCGAAAAAACACCCGGAACCGAAAAAACAGGTTCCGGTGAAAGACATTGCAAAAGGGCACACTCCTAAGCCAAAAGACTTGACAGCAGCTACCGACTCTGTGCCGAAAAAACCTACGTAGCCGAAAACTTCGACACCGAAGGATTTGCCCCAGGCAGAGGAACTTTTTACACCGGATCCCAATCAGAAAACTCTTGTAAAGGATCCTAAAACCTGACAATTGACTCTCAGCTCCAAGAAGAGACCACTGGAGGCGCCAGCACCTCCTCCCCCTCCAAAGGAGGACATTGCAACCTCTCCATTAAGGGTCCCTTCTCCACCACCTCCCCATATTGTTCCTCTTCCTACACCTCCTCCACCACATCATTCAACTACCCAATTTCATAATCCAGATGATGATGCAGATACAGATTCTGACGATATAGATGGGGGTGCACATGACCCAGCAGGCACCAATAGTCCCCCCTCAGTCACCTAATCCATGGGATGATTACAACACACCTGATGTGCCAGACCTTCCCCACCAGAGGACACTATAGGGTTTAACCTACTATTCCAAAGAGCTGCACAATATCATGGGGTGGACTTGCACACCAATGCAGTGGAGGAAGATTTCCTATTAGACACTTTTGATAACCCACAAAGGTCTACTGCCATTTTACCAATGCTTAAGGAGTCATCAAGCAGTCAACAGAGGTTTTTAAGGATCCTGTCAGGGCTAGGGTCCTCAATACTCGCATTGAGAATAAATATAAAGCTGCCCCTACAGATCCAGTTTATATTAAAGGTCCAGCACAATTAGATTCCCTAGTAGTGTCTAATGCACGTAAACGTGCTAATTCCCAGACATCAGGTGACGCCTCACCACCAGACGAATCTAAGCTCCTTGACGCCTCCGGCAAGCGAACGGCGGCACAAGCAGCTAACATCTGGCGCATTGCCAACACCCAAGCGTTGCTGGCAAGATACAACAGGGCACATTACGACGAACTAGAGTCCATAATGCAGCACCTACCAGACAAAATACAAAAACAGGGCTAATGAACTTATACAGGAAGGTAAAAATATCACTAATCCTTCCAGATGCTGCAATTCTGTGACCAGGGCTTCCCACGCCCGGGCTGCTTCTAGTGCCTTATCATTGTGGGACCTCTGGGCCTGCTGCAGGCGAATTGTGCTCTCACTCCCTGCCCATGTAAGCAACGCAGCCTTCCATCTGACGAAACTGGGCCCTTCTGCAGCCTTCCAGTGGGTTGTGATTTCCCTCTTGGCAAGCACCAATCCCAAATCCAGGAATTTACTTGTTATTTTTGTCTTACTAGTGTGGGGGAACCAATGCAGTAGACGGGTGCCCTTGTCCGGAGTAATTTGCCGCTCTGTAATATTACATAGTAATACTATTACATCCTCCCAGTATGTACCCAATTGTGGACAATCCCATAGCATATGCAAAAGGCCCGCGTCCACTAGCGTACAGCGGGGCACTGTGCTGTGTCTTCATGAAAATATTGGTTGATCTTCGCCGGAGTGAGGTATGAAGAAATTTACCAGTTGGAATCTGGCATTTCTAGTGCTCTTCCATGCCCTCTTAACTATCTGCGACTAGGCCAGGTTTGGTATGTCTTTATCAATATCTGTCATTCATTGGTCACGTAGCTTCTGCAGCGGCGGCAACCCCTCCTCAAGCATACGTCTATATAGGCAGGTGACGGCCTTATAGGTGCCCGCTGCCATTACTACATATTGGCACGCTGAGCTCACCGGTGGTTCCGATAGGCCCTTTCCCCAGTACTTATGTATGGCAGCTATTAGGGCTGTATGGATTAAGTAGTGTCCCCGCTGGAGCCCGAATCTCTCCTGCAGCCCACTATAGGGTAGTAAAGCGCCATCTTCGTACAGGTTTCCCACTACCTGTAGTCCAAGAGACTCCCACTCCGCGAGGGCCAACCAATCCCCGCCGTGCGGAAGGGCGGTACACATACCCAAGGGTATCTCCGGGGCATAAGGGCACTGCATCCTGACTCTATTGTGATAGCGTCTCCAGCAAAGCCTCAGAGTGCGTTCCTCAATGGATAGTGAGTCCATATATAATTTTTTCTGGAGTATAACAAACGACAGCACGTGCCGAAGAACATCCGGTTCAAATTCTCGCTCGGGGACCTCTGAATTCCAGCGTCACCACTTGGGTAAGCCCTAGGAATTGTGCAGCCAGATAATACAACTTGAAGTCAGGGACTGCAAGCCCCCCTCCGCTCTTGGGCATATCAGTGTATCCAGCGCCACTCTCTGCCACCGTTCCCCCAGATGAAGCCACCCACCATAGATCGGAGCCTAAAATAGGCAGCAGGTATCCACACCGGCAATGTTCAGAAATAATAAAGTAGAAGGGGAAGTGCCACCATTTTCAATAGGGCCACACGACCTGCCACTGACAAAGGTAAGGTTCCCCAAAACTGCATGCTACCTCGCCCTTCCAATGTTACCATCTAGCAAGTCTTTCTGGGTATGATAAATATGCGTCCCTAAATAAGGAAGGCAGTGGGGTTCCCACTTAATGTAATGCGCGGGTGCAGGCGGGGTCGCATGCCGGGTCAACCGAGAAAACACAAGTCTTCACCCAGTTACCTCTGAGTCCGGAAATTTCCCAGAACCTGTGAAGCAATGCCCATGCCCCCTCTAATGCATCACCCGCGTCCTTTAAAAACAGCAAGAGATCATCCGCGGATAACGAGATGAAGTGCATCTGACCTTGGAGTCGTAGGCCCTGGAACGCTCTCCCCAGCCTAGCACTGACAGCCAATGGCTCTATCGCCAGGGCAAACAATAACTGGGATAGTGGGCATCCTTGTCATGTGCCACGCCCCACTGGATACGAGGAGGAGATGACCGTTCCTACCTTCACTCTGGCGCTCGGCGATGAGCATAATATTTCGGTCCAGCGAACGTAGCCCTCCCCAAGTCCAAAGGCTCTCATAACAAAGAACAAGTAGGGCCTCTCTAAACTATCAAATGCTTTTGCTATATCTACGGAGATGATTGCCGCCAGTTTATCTCCATCGTGGTCCCCACCCAGAATGCGTAGCAATCTGGGCACGCTGCCTGCGGTATTGCGAGTAGGAATGAAGCTGGCCTGATCAGTATGGACCAAACGTACCATGTGCGGGAGGAGTCGAGTGGCCAGAACCCGACTCAAAATCTTATCAGTGGTGAGCATGGATAGGGGGCGATACGCAGAGGGGTCAGTAGGGGCCTTCCCTGGTTTAAGTAGAGGGATGATGACCGCTTCCCTAGCCGAAGTCGGCAGAACCCCCAACTTCCTGGCCTCTTTAAAAACCAACAATAATCTAGGGGCAAGGATATCTATATAGGTCGAGTAAAACTCTATGGGCAGGCCGTCTATTCCCGGAGTCTTGTTACGCGCCATTTGTTTGATAGCGCATCTAATTTCAGACAGGGTAATGTCTTGGCCAAGGGAGTCAGCCTGCTCTGCATCTACAATGGGTAGTTCTAAATCTTCCAAAAAATCACACATGTCCGTTTCACCGGCCTGCAGCTGACTAACATACACATCTGTATAATAGTTACGAAATCTGGTATTGATCTGATGCGGAGTGTATTCCATTTGTCCCATCGGGGAGGCCAGCGCCAGAATAGGAGTGCTTCTAGGGAGGGGGTCGGCCAATCACGCCAGTAAAGTACCCACCTTATCTCTTTCGGCATGCGCACGAGCCAAATAAGCTCTGTGGTCGAAGCACCTCAAGCGCTCCACGACTACCGCCACGGCCTCTTTAGAACTCAAAACTAGTGCTCGCGCCTCAGTTAGTTGAGTGTGTACGCTCGGCTTCCCTAAGTTTCATCTCTGCAGAGTCGATTTCTTGCAACAACATCTTCCGCACTCCCACCCATTTCTTGTTCTCCAGGGTGTTGTGCCCGCCATACATCTATAAGTCCCCAGCTATCCTGCCACTGGGATCTGACCTTTGATAGATCTATCCATGGTCACGTCCGCTATGGAGTTAAAGTCCCCTCCTAACAGTACCGGGTTCGTGAAATAGACTGCTAGTATTTCCGACATGTGAGCAAAGAAAGTCGCCTGTTCCACATATGGGGCATAAATACTGAAAAGGGTGACATCCCGCCCTTGAAGGCGTCCCACAACCACCACATAGCGACCCTCAGGGTCTACCAATTGGTCAGTCATCTGAAAAGAAACCCCCACCCTGATCCAAATCAACACCCCTCTCGCAAAAGCCAAATAGGTAGTATAATAAAGCTGCCCTCGCCACCTACGCTGCAATGCTAACCCTTCAGTCTTAGTTAGATGTGTCTCCTGTAGGAATACTATCTGCGCGCACCTGCGTACTAGATAGGAGTGGACCTTGTATCGCCGTTGCATAGAGTGTAAACCCCGCACATTCCAAGTCATACATTTTACATCCGGTAATGGACCCATAATCTAATTGTAAAAACACAGTAAGTTGCCGCTCCCTCCAAGACACGCTGGTGAGTACCATTCCCCAACCAAGTCTCTCCCCATCCCCAACATTCCCAAACCCCCCTTATCACTCCCCTCCCTCCCCAGAACAGGCACGAACATAGTGAATCCCATCCAAACTGACCCCAACAAATGCCTTCAAAAGATGTCAAAGGTGTACTAACTGGGAACCATCCGGTGGGGGTGTGATAGAACCTAGCAATGCAACAACCGCCAGCCAATGCCCCGGTCACCAACCCCCCAGTGGGGTCCAAACCCTCATTAATGGAGGTGACAGCGCCCTCCAATCAATAAGATAAAGGCTTTTCAGCGACCAGGTGACCTCGCTGGCCCCCAAGCGTCCCGGACACCCCAGATCCTAGCTGCTCACTGCAGTGACCCAGAAAGTGCGGAGCGGCAGCACCCACCGGAGGAGTCGGAGTCTACCTTGCTTGTCATGGAGCGTCCACCAAGTCATCCGCCGTACCCGGTGTCACCTTAGGAACAATCTGGCTGCCAGTTTCAGACAGCTCAGCCTCTGTATCCTCAGCTTCTTTTTCCGAACCTGTGGATGCCACCGGCGAGGGCGCCTCAGTCCCTGCAATAATCGCAACAGCCTGTAGTGCCGACAAGCGCTCCGCCTCCGTCTGAGACAGCGAAGGGCCCCCAGGCTCTGAGCGCCGTCTCCTATTTCGGCAGCACCGTCTCCTATTTCGACGGGGCCGACGAAGTCGCTGCTCCATCGCCGGTTGCCGCGAGGGCAGACCAGCCACTCCCTTGCCGGCTCTGTATTCCTCCAGCCATGTCCAGGCCTCCTCAAGGCTAGTGCTAAAGTGTTTTGCCATCCAGTACAATCCGTAATTGGGCAGGGAACATCAAAGAATATTGTATGCCTTCATCTCTGAGCGCGCGTTTGACTGCCAAAAATGAAGCCCTGGCCCGCTGTACCTCAAGCGTATAATCTGGGAACAGTGCGACATTGCTATTGTCCACAGCATAGGGGCCCGAGGTCCTGGCTTTATGAAGGAGTAGGTCTCTGTCTCTATAGTGAAGGTGTGCCACCACCAGCCGAGGTGGGCCTCCTGGATCCGGCGGGCGCGGCGGCACTCTGTGGGCCCTTTCCAGTGTATAAAACTGCGACCGGCCTTCTGGTGCGACCACGTCTCGGAACCAGCGCTCCAAGTAGGCCACCATATCAGATCCCTCAATCCGTTCCGGTAGGCCCACCAAGCGCACGTTCCTACTATTGCGGCCTTCCGCGTCGTCAGCTCTCTTCTTCAGGGTCCGCAGCCGGGACATGACGTCACCCATTTGAGCATCCAATTTACGCTGTTCAGGCCCTATTTCATCCAGCTTAACCTCCGCCTGTAGGACAATTTAGCATGATCGGCATTCAAGAGTCTCAATCCTGTTGCCACCTGCGCAATATCCTGTTGGAGGGCCGTTCTAGTGTCCGTTATGGCCGTTCTAGTGTCCGTTGGTGCTGCGGGAGTAATCCAGGAGTAGTCGTCACCGGGTCTAGTGGCGCCCGCTCCGTGTCCGGCTCCACACTGTCCAGGGCGGGACCCCCTTGCTTTCCCCGGGGTTTCCCCATGGTCGAACTCCACAGGCCCAGCACAGGATGGGGGGGGGGGGCCAGCTACGTCTAAATTAGCTGTCTGTTGCGCTCCCCGCTGTGGGGGACAAGGAATGAGTGGGTGCAGCAGCAATTCACAAACACCGAAAGACAGGAAGGGCAAAGACCAGGCAGTTCCAGTCTGACAAAGCAGCGAAGGCGAGGCCCTCCGACACCAAGGATTCCAGGAGCTGCAGATACAGAGTGGCACCGCTAATTGGAATAGCCCAGGCAGTAGTTACACAATGAGGCACTCCTTCCAACTGATTTCCTGCTACAAGCAAGCTGCATCGCCTCTACACATTACTGTCCAATTGTGTACAGTGCGCCTTACACAAAGTCCATGCGCCGCAGGGTAAAGGGTGCCCAACTAAAAAGGCAATGGCCGCTGCGAGGTAGGATACAGAACTGCGACTTCCAGCGCTGGCGCCGCCGCAGCAACCTGCCCAGTAACACTTCAGGATGGGCACCAGGTGCCCTCACCAGCCGAGCCACACCAGTAATATAGGTCCAGCAACCCGCTAGTCGTCTCCCGCAATGATCCTTGCGTTGCTGTCGGGGAGGAGGGGGGGGGAAGAGGAAAGGACACGGCCAGCAGTGCCGCTCCCACACAGCCTCCCCACCACGGCTCACCTCAGGGAAATAGTCCAGGTGCCAAGTGGCAGCACCACTCAGGGCAGCAGCCGATCCCTCCCCCCCCCCCCCCGAGGGGGCGGCAGGCCAAAACCACCACTACTTGCCTCCCGGCCGGACCCAGCGCCGGTGTCATCTCAGCTCCCTTTGCTCAGGCCGGCAGATCCGAGCTAGTAGCCCGCCATCCGGTCCGCACGAACTCCCGCAGCGTCTTTCACTCCGCCGCGGAGGGTGGGGGGAAAGGAGTACGCGGTCAGCAGCGCCGCTCCCGCACGTCCCCCTCACCGCAGCCCTCCGCAGGTAAGTGGTCCAATGTCCCAGTGGCAGCCGGCAGTGATCCTTCAGGGGCGAGTACCGGTCCCGTGCTTCTCCTCCAGTGAAGGCCTCCAACGGGCAGCAGGCAGAGACCACCCCCATACGTCTCCCGGCCGGGTTCAGCTCCGACGCCCCACCTCGGTCCTCTCCGCTCTGACAGGTCCACAGGGGGCCCTTACGCTGCACCCAGCGCCAGCAGCTCCAATGCTTCGCTCCCAAGTGCACCAGGCAGGGCCACTCAATAAACAGCGTAGCTCCACCAAAAAGATGTCGTCGCAGGTGCCGCCATTTTGAGCAGCGGCCAAGTCCTGACCCGGGAGCTGTACCGGGACTCCAGAGCGCTCAGGGGGCACCTTCCTCCGCAGGGCTTACAGGGGCTGCTGTCATCGCCCCACCTCTCGAGCAGGAGCAAATTTTGGGGGGCCTAGGTAGTTCCCAAAACAGGATAAATAGCTGGGTCGGTGCGGAGCTGCAGGCTCATGCTTCCTCATCCATCGGCTCCAAAGCCACGCCCCCCACGCGACTCTTCTCATGGCGTGCGCGCAATGCTTCGATCTTGGTCTGCTGGTCTAAGAGGAACCTCTCGAGCTTGCCCTGCACCCCTTTGGGTAACTTGGAGAGCTCAGCGCGTTCCAGGACTGCTGCAGCACAGCCGCCATTTTTGCTTGAAACCCAACAGGAAGTAACCTTCAGTGAGCTGGAGGAACAGAAATAAGCTAGTACGCTGCGTGTTAATGATGTTGGGGTGCAACGCTGTACCACTGGAATTGTAGTGTGCTCTGCGCTCTACTGAAGCCGGCCTGTCACACTCGTGATGGAATTTGAGTTTTACAGTTCACCTTGGGGCGACAGAGTGACAGATGTAGGATACAAGGCAAGGCACTCCAAAGAAATGTATGGAATCGTCATTTGAGCGTGTTCATTATTCTCTCAATTTCGAAATAAAATTAGTTTCCAAACGTCAATGTGCTACTGTTCTGAAAAGATGACCTAATCGTGCAACACAGGGTTCCCCTGTGTTGGGACTGATTTCCCTTGCCGAACAGCTGTGTATCATCTGCACAAGAGAGCCGCATGCCTGGAGTTGAGTTAACAGCCTTGAGTGGACTCAGTCTCTGCTGTTTGCAAACACTCGAGGCAGCGGCGTCCGAGAAGCCCTGGGACGGATGCCGAACCCGCCTGTTTCCCTTGTGGAAGCGAGCAGGGGCACCATCTGAAAGTTAATTACAAACAGATGTCACCAAAGCTTGCTCCCCAAGGGGATCGCCAAATGTGCACGCGTTGCCATTGAAAGCAATGCAAAGCATGCATGTTTTGGGCAGAAAAAACAAATCGATTCCTAAAGGTGTCCTCCTATGCAGCGCATGCGCGCTGCGTAGGCGAGACCTAACAATTGAGTATATTTTGAGGAATTTTTAGAGTCCTTGATCATTAAAATCCACTTGTGGATTCTGGATAAAAGATTGTAGAATAAATGCTTCTGAATCCAACTGCAAACAAGCATTGGTCAACAAAAAATTTGGAAACTCTTGAATAGTTTGAAAGAGTTTGGAAACTCTGATCCAGGTTGGGTCCCCACATCCAACAGAGCGGAGGTCTAGGAGTCCAGTCAGGTTTCTTTTGGATACTTGCCTGGCCACCAGACACTTTTCCAGTTAAGTACCAGCATTTAGGAAACGGCCGCCACAGAAATAATGGAACTATCCTGATGCTGGGGATGCAGGTAGGAAAGGTGCTCAATGATGCTCCTGGAGCTGTGCGGTTGACTTGGGTGAAGTGTGGTTGATCCCTTGGTCCACGAGTGTGTTGAGGTGACTTTGACCACAGCACTTGGGTTCCCATGACATCCTCTCTGCCACAGTAGAAGGCAGTCTGCGGGAGGGCTTCTGATCTTGCAACACAGTGAATGCAGAAAATATCCTTGGTGGAGGCTAGTGTCCCTCTTGGGTGTTGGAACGCTGCCTTACTCCTAGGTTCTGAAGACACAGGTGCAACTTTTTACTGTCTGATTTGTCTCTTGACATGCACGGCACCTACCAGCGGCGATACTTCAGGAGTTGCTACTGCTTTTTCGTTCGGGGCTTCCTCAGTTTTGATGTCCCTGGTGCTGTTCCAGGGCGCCAGCTGACTGACCTATGGACTCAATGCTTCAATCTGGGGCCGGAGATCAACTTTTTTACGTGACAGGACCCACAGGCTGTGAGAAAGTGCCCTCTTTCTTGCATGGTATGGCCCCACTTTTTGCTGAATTGCTGATGTTCTTTGACTGAGTGTTTCCTGGGCTCCTGCTAATCGGGTACCCAGGGCCTATGTTCCTTCCCTAAAACTGCATTGAAGCCTAAACCCAATTGGCATCTTTGGCCACATGTCAACCCCTGGTAAATGGTACCACAGGTACCCAGGGCACTGTGACCAGAGACGGCCTCTAAGGGCTGCAGCACTTATTGTGCCACCCTTAGAGGCCCTGTACCCTGACACTCGCACACAGCCTTTGCAGATTGCGTGTCTTGGTGCAGAACAAAGTGTAGCGTCGACATGGCACACATCCCTGTGTGCCATGCCCACAAACCACTGCCCTGGCATACATCAGTCACCCCTCTAGCTGGGTGCCCCATGCCAGTGGTGAGGATACAGGTGCATGAGCCCTGTACCCTTACAGTACCCAGGTCTATTCATGGGTACTAAGTGCAGTGCTGCCATTAAGAGTATATGGTGTTGGGAGGTTATCATTACGAACTCCACAGCACCATAATGGCTACACTGAAGACTGGGAAGTTTGGTATCAAACTTCTCAACACATTAAACCCACACTGATGCCAGTGTGGGATTTAATGTAAAATGCACCACAGAGGACATCTTAGATGCTCCTTGAAACCCGACCAACCTCTAGTGACTTGACTGAGTGGCAACTTAGGCTGCCACCAGCAGACATGTTTTTGGACCCCTGGGTCGAGAGCTTGCTACTCTCGGGCCTGAAACAATGCACATCCTGGGACGAGGTGCCAAGCCTCCTCCCCTAGGATGGGCTGCGTTCACGAAGGAGAAGCTTCAAAGGCATGCTGCCTTTGTGAGCCTCTCCAGACCATTTGCTGCTTTCAACAACTGGTCTGCACTGGTTCTACCCCCCACGTTGGGCAGGATTACCGGCGGGAAAAACAAGTGAGTAAGAGAGGTGTGCCCACCTCTGCCAACTCCAACCCTAAGGTGGGGGAGGCGAGGTGAAGCACAACCTCGAGTCCTTGCCATCTTGAGGATGGGAGACCCAGCCAACCAGGGACTGGATCCTGCGCCCCTACCACTGGAGAGTGGCAGAAAAGGGGGTGTACCCACCCCAGGGAAGGGACCCATTGGTCCCTGCCCTTTACCTACCTGTAACGCCCCTAAATTTAGTATTTAGGGGGCACCCTAAACCTTCCTTCGTTAGAAACGAAAAGAAGATAAGAAGGACCGAAGAGCCATGCAGAGCTAACAAGTGGACAACGCCCACTGACTTGGCCCCAGCCCTACAGACCTGCCTCCCCTCGAACCTGCCTCCCCTCAAACCTGCCTCCTGCAAAATCCCAGCGTGTCCTGCAGCCAGCAACCTCACAAACCCCGGAGGACCTGCCTGCCTTCATTTAAAGGGCTCTATCTTCCGAGAACACCGGACATGTTTAAACTGCAGCTTCTGGTGACGGCCTGGAATCTCGAATCCAGCACACTCTGCACCTGCCGACTCCGACTCGAGTGAACAAATATCACGAGGAGGTCCACCCCGGCGATCCGGACCCGAGATCCGGCGAACCCCTGACCTGCCTTAAGCCTCCTGACCACACCTGCAGCCTCAATTCAGAGGATCCCCCAGCGTGACCAGAGCAGGAAAAAAAATCCGACATCCCAAGGCAGCTCTGCACCCGGCGCCCAACGGTCTAGTGTGCCCAACCCAGCGGTGCTTAACCAACCCTGAACAGCCCAACTTACCCCTTGAAGTGGTGGTCGCCCCAGGAAGATCTTCCCCCCCGAGCCTGCATTGTTTCTTTGTCCCAGAGAATCTCCATTGGAAACAATGGGGCACCTGACCTCAAAACAGCACCCTGCACCCGGCCGCCCTGGTGTTGCTGAGGGGTGCCCCTTTGGTGCTACTTTGGTCCCCAACTTGCCCTGAGCTAAACCCTAGGAGCATCGCTCCCACTGCCTTGTGGCCTGCTTGCCAGCAGGCACCAACCGGAGCCCCCCTATCATCCATAGGATAACATTGGGCCTCAACACTCTGCACCTGGCCGCCCTAGTGCCGCTGAGGGTGCAATCACTGTGCATCACTGACCCTAAAAGACCCCGGAGTCTAACCCCAAAACCTTAACTCCCACAGTTGTTTACGCACCTGAAAAGCGATAACCTGGTTTTCTTCCATTGATTAACATTGACAATTCTGTTTTGAAAAAACGACAAAGTGTGGAGTATTGAAAGCTTGAAATATTCTTTCAAAATCGATACACTAACCTAAACGCATTTTCTCAACTGCTTTCAGGAAATGTCCCTGTGCTGAATCTAGGCATCCAGCACTGAGTTAGAAAAAGTATTGTAAAAGTTACCTACTTGCAAATATTGAAAAAATCCCATTCATTCGAATGTACTATACCTGCTAAGTGTTGCAATTTGCTTCCTTAAACTGTAACCAAAACCGGTACAATTTCTACTGAAATTGTGTATTTCACCAAACTGACTTTAAAAAACAGTTTCTTACTTGACTAGATGTAAAATGTCAAAGTAAGTAGAAAAAGTTGTTGAAAATGAAGTAATTTTCTGTCAGAAAACAGAAATTAGTGGAGCTGTTACCAGGATCCTTCCTGAAGGAGCCGGAAAGAACAACTGACCTAACTGTCACGCCTTAGGCATGATGGGATACTGGGGGTCATGAGTGCCTTAAAGGCACGGTGTCAGTTTTTGTATTACATACAGCTACAGGTTAGCTTTTCAGTCTTTTAGACTGTGTGTTTGCAATGCAGCCTGGGAGCTTTCTATGCTTTCAGTGAGTTCTAAGAATTTCTACTGCTGTCTAAGCATTAAAACAGTTTCTAAACAATCTTTGGTGTTGTTTCTCATGTTTCTAATGCACATTGTTCATGTATGGTGGAAATTCTTCACAGCATATTTCAGCTCTGATGTGGTTTGGCTGCTTTTGCATATTTTTATATGTGTATATATATGTATATATGTATATATGTATATATATATGTATGTATGTATGTATGTATGTGTATATATATATATATATATATATATATATATATATATATATATATATATATATATATAGTGTGTATATGTGTATATGTATATATATATATATGTGGGACACATATAATATAGTGTTTCCGGGGTCGCGCGCATGGGCGGGAATATTCTAATGCTTATGACTTTGATGATACCCCTGGAAGAGAACTAGGATTACAGGTAAGTAACTAATCCTTCAGGGTGCCTGGGGTGCCCATTATATCCCGCGGAGTGCTCCACGGGGGCAATGTGTTCACTAGCCAAAGAGCTAGTAGGTCCCCTTCTTTCTGGTGACGTTTCTAGTGATATGTGGCATTTGACAATCCCAGAGTGCTATATTCTGGCCATTCTAAAGATGTCTGAACTCTTTCAAGACTGTGAGGAGCTTGGTAGCCCATCCCAGAGGTGTGGCTACCTAAGGACTACACACCCTCAGGTAAACTGGTTTGGGACGGGTTTTCCCTCTATGGCTCGGTCTCCATCTTGTCTACAGGAACAAATGGCAGCCTGTTCGGGTCTGCTTATGTGTGAGTCTAGAGAAAACCCGAGCCTGTTCGGGTCTGTCACAGGCGGCCCTTTAAGGGAAGCCTACCCTTAGAAGCTCCACCCTCAACACACAATTAGAAGCATCCCCTATGGGGAGTTCCTAAGAATCCATCGATCTTGTAGTAGTCTTGAACTCAGAGATCGATGCCAGTTGGAAGCCAAAAATAGATTGATTAGTCGCGGGTACAAGCCTACACTACTGGACTCAGCAATGAAGAAAGCGAATTCACTGAACAGGGATGAGTTGTTAGACCCAAACAGACATTCAAGCGAACATCTTAGTAAAGACAACACCATTAGACTCATCACTGGTTATAGTCGCCAAGCTAAAGAAATTACCAGAATTGTAAAACAGTGGCCCATCATTTTGACGGACCAGGTCCTGAGGGACATTATGCCCAGAGTTCCGACTGTCACCTTTAGGAGAGCCTACACTATGCGAAATGACCTGGTGAGCAGTCACCCTGAAACCAGCAAAGATAAAGAATGGCTCTGCCCCCGCAAAGGGTTCTTTCGCTGCAGCTCATGTAGAGCTTGTAAATTTGGTGTGAACACCAGAACTTACACAACCCCTTTTGAGGTTAACCCCATATCCCTAAGAGACCACTATACTTGCCGCACAGAATTGGCTGTGTATGTACTAACGTGTAGCTGCAATTTACACTATGTCGGCAGCACGAAGTTGCCAGTGTATCAGCGCATTTTACAGCATCTGCGTGCCATTGTTCATGCCGATCAGAGCTACCCAGTAGCCCGGCATTTTCAAGCTGTACACAAGAAAAATCTGGCACAGTTGTCATACTTTGTCATAGATGCAATAATCCCCAGCAAAAAAGGAGATTTTGAGAAACAATTGCGGCAATTAGAATCACGCTATATAGTGTTGCTCAACAGCAAGACCCCAGGAGGCCTTAATATGGGAGAAGACCTGAACAATTTCTTATGAATGTATTAATTAGAGGGGTTAGTGAGTAATGTCAGGTAGAATACAACTATCACATCTAATGTACATACATGAGCTACATCTTTCAAAACCACAAAGGAAGACATCAGTATCATCTATAGTTAAATATATAAGTAATGAGTTGGCCTTAGAGCGTCTAAACAGAAGTTTTTTCGTTCTTGTGTTTTTTCCCCACTACCGTTTGTCAGAAAATCACACAACACACAAGCACTTTAGCACTTTTGCACTGTGTATTTAAAATAATTTTTTCTGATTTTTTCCTTATTAGCACTATTTTTTCACCTCCAAAGCACCCGATTAAGCGATGCACAACATTTATAACTAGGCCAGGTTTAAAGAAGAATATAGGCTGAAAGGGAAGTAGTATGGAATTTATCTCTGAATAAAAAGCGGAATGCATTTTGTGTATTTTGAATGAGATCACAATCATTGAGTTGAACCCAATAGGAAACCCATAAACATTATGTATTCCATGATACAGTGGGTAGTTATATTGGAGTACCTTAATATGTATATACATCTGTTCAGATATAGTAGGCAAATAATTGTGCTGATGAAGCCCCGCTCATTTTCTATGATTTGTTTCACACTTCCCATTTAGATAATAGGTGCAAACGCTTTTTGTCAAAATGTATAATGAAGGCCAGATTGAAAGATGACCAATACACATAGCATATATACACATTTAGGCATTTGTGCCTTTAGAACAAATGTACATTAATGTAAATACGTGTAATATAATATGTATATTGTATATAATTCATATAATGTCTGGCTTTACATATACGAGATAATAATTAGCTTATCCATGTTCCATGAAGGTTATAAAATGGTGTCCATTTTTGTGGTCCATATGAAGCCCTTGTACCATTGATAGTCTTTCCTTCATGTTTACGATCAGTGTGTCGAAATGTATAAATGAAGGCCAGATCGAATGATGACCAATACATAATGCATATATACACAATTTAGGCATTTGTGCCTTTATAACAAATGTACATAAATGTAAATACATGTAATATGTTTATTGTTAATAATTCAAATAACGTCTGGCTTTACATAGATGAGATAAGTAAAAGTTTATCCATGTATTATGAACGTTACAAAATGGCGCCCATATTAGTTGGTCCATATGAGCACTTGTACCCATGACAGCCTTTTCTTTATGTTTACTATCAGTGAGCCTTGGCGCCAAATGACAAAATTTAAGTGTTTGTGCTTCGTTTGCCGAATTATCAGTGAGCAAGGGCACGGACGTGCCCGAAACGCGTCTGATGGCATTTTTTACCCACCAAATGAAATAAAGAACAGCAATCGACATCAACTGCCTCGGAGTGCTGATTTAGCTGTCTGCGTGCTTTTCTGTGCAGTAAGCACATTTTGGGAAGCTGGATTCGCATGTATATATGTATATATGTATGTATATATGTATATATGTATGTATATATATATATATATATATATATATATATATATATATATATATATATATATATATATATATATATATACACATATATATATATACATATATATATATGTATATATATATGTGTATATATATGTGTATATATATATGTGTATATATATATGTATATATATATGTGTATATATATATGTGTATATATATATGTGTATATATATATGTGTATATATATATGTGTATATATGTGTATATATATATGTGTATATATATATGTGTATATATATATATATATGTATGTATATATATATATATATATATATATATATATATATATATATGTATATATATATATATATGTATATATATATATGTGGGACACATATAATATAGTGTTTCCGGGGTCGCGCGCATGGGCGGGAATATTCTAATGCTTATGACTTTGATGAGGATACCCCTGGAAGAGAACTAGGATTACAGGTAAGTAACTAATCCTTCAGGGTGCCTGGGGTGCCCATTATATCCCGCGGAGTGCTCCACGGGGGCAATGTGTTCACTAGCCAAAGAGCTAGTAGGTCCCCTTCTTTCTGGTGACGTTTCTGGTGATATGTGGCATTTGACAATCCCAGAGTGCTATATTCTGGCCATTCTAAAGATGTCTGAACTCTTTCAAGACTGTGAGGAGCTTGGTAGCCCATCCCAGAGGTGTGGCTACCTAAGGACTACACACCCTCAGGGAAACTGGTTTGGGACGGGTTTTCCCTCTATGGCTCGGTCTCCATCTTGTCTACAGGAACAAATGGCAGCCTGTTCGGGTCTGCTTATGTGTGAGTCTAGAGAAAACCCGAGCCTGTTCGGGTCTGTCACAGGCGGCCCTTTAAGGGAAGCCTACCCTTAGAAGCTCGCCCTTAGGGCTAACACCCCATGTAGCCTACGTGGGTGAGGAGGTCACACCTCACTCTGTGGCAACTGCCTTTGTTCCTGAGAGTCGTTTACACGTCTCCCCGGGGGGAAGAAAGCGGCTTGTGTTTCAGTGCCTATGCTAGCTCACTGGAATAGCTGAGGCACAGAGTAGCAACTTTCTAAACGTTGCTTAACTTTAAAATTGACCTAAATCTCGACTTGGACATCAATTCGGATTTAGTGCCATGATTAATTTAATGGGAAAGACTAACGTGTAAACTAAAATTCTGAACAACCCAATTTGGACATTCAGAAATGATATTCTGGTTAAGTGCTATTCTCTTAGGAAGGAAACCCCAAAAGGTTGTAAATATTGCCCTTACCCACTAGGTAGTGGCATGCTTCATCATTGGGTCGCTGAACACACCCTGGCGCAGACCATCGCTCAGGATGGAGTGCATATATTTTTTTATTTTTAAAGAGCAATTTTCTCTTGGGAAGGGATCCCACATGCAGAGAAAAAGAAAATGATTAAAACTGTCGAAGTGGCATGCCCTACCTAATTTTAGACGGGGTTAAGGTTTTTGGAGGGTATATTAGAGAAGTTATGTCCATTTCCCTCACTGCCAGTATCCACATATTTCAACCTCTTTGCACTACCCATAAGGGTCTCAGGCCTTCTTTAGGATACAGATCCTTCTATTTTGAATTATATTCTCCCTATCTGTAGGTAGTTTATATATTTGAGGGATAAAGAATGTTGGCAATACTTGCCTACTTGTCACCCTGCAAAGGGGCTTGTTTCTAAAGAAACCAAAGGAAATTCATTCAAAATCTTTATTTCGGTTAAAACAAACCATAAGAGTCATAGACCTCAATACAATGCAATCTCTTAAAAGAACCAGGGGTGCCTAACAATATCGGTTTCCAGGTTCACTATTCTAATCAGTCAGTCATAATTTCGCTCTATGCAAGGTAAGTGCAATATTAAAGATAAAAAAAATAGAAAGTAATAATAATACCAGGTACTGTTATTAATTGATGTTACTAAAAGTATTAAAAGAGATATTAAAAACACATAAAATATAGAGGGTATTACATCCATTTCATATGACAAGAGTTAAAACCGGAGTATACGAATATTCAATATCAGTGCCCCCCACTAAAACTCATAGCCTCTTTTCATCAGTGTTATTATAATATCTAATATCTCACTCAACACCATAGTCTATTACAATTTCAGAGCTCGTCTTCTTCGTGCTATTTCCACAGCAAAGAGGTATCGACTTATGCTGAATACAATAGCCTGTGTTGTGTCACCTCTGAACACTTTCTTCTTCCTTGATATGTCTGAAACCTAGGCGGCGACAAATGGGTCTTAACCACTTCTTCCTACTATGGTGATATGCCGGGCATAATAGGACATGAGCCTCATCCTCCCTTGAGCCAATGTCACACAGTTCAGTTTTCTGGCAAATCGTTCCCCATAGGGCACTTGTTACATGCCCATTTTGCTGTATTAGCTTTGATTTGGAGAATGCCATAACGAAACTTTAGGTACAATGATTTTGCTTCGGTTGGTAAAATTTCGTCCATGAAACATTCAAATTTACTTTCTATTTTCATGTGAAGAAACTTAAGGGTCAATACTCCAATTTTTGGATTGTGTAATGTGGAGTTTAGGACAGATTCCAAGAACCTTTCCCGTAGTAACTTTTTACAGGTTAAGGTCAAAGATTCGGGGTCTGTCCAATAATGGTATAACCCAAGCTTAAAGAACCAGTTTTCGATATGGACCAACCACACCAACAGAGTCGTGTCCTTATTTCCATAATTTCTTTAAGTGCTTCTCTGTAGTCAACTAATTCGTCTGTTGACCACAGACGTATCCAATATAACAAGGGACGTAAAATGGCATGATCGTCGGAGCGGTATATGTTCAAGTCCAGAAAGAGTGGGTCTAAGGGGGTACGACGTGGTACTGCTAATAATTGTCTAAAAAATATATTTTCATGTACTGAAAAAGCGTGTTTAGCAGCGTGGCCCCATAATTCCGCCCCATAAAGTGTGGCGGATTGAGCTTTATATTTAAACAACTCAATTGCGGGGGTTACGGCTCTGGAGTAACTATTCGTGTGCCTTCTGGCTATAGGTGCTAGGTTTTGTGTCAAGATTGTTTTACTTTTGTTGATTTGTGGCTTCCAATTCATTTTTGCATCAAAGGTAATACCCAGATAGTTAAAACTATGCACATGTTCGATCATTTCATTATTAACAGTAATTAATTTTTTTAAACGCTTGTGGGGACTAATTGCCATGTACTTTGTTTTAGACGAATTAATCTCCAGCTTCTTGTCCACACAATAGGATTGAAAATGATCAAGCAAATTCTGTAGTCCTCTTAGGGTCTGGGAGATTAAAATAGTGTCGTCTGCAAATAACAATGCCGGCACTACTTGATCGCCCAACTTGGGAGAGTCCTGCTCGCAGCCCAGGAGGGTGTCCGGTATGTCATTCACGCACAAGGAGAACAGAGTCTGCGCCAACATGCAGCTTTGCCTGACACCTCTTTATATCTATACGCTCGGATAGTTCTCCATTTGGGCCCCACCTCACCCTGGCATAATTTCCCTCATGCAACCTGATAATTTGTTTGAGTATTTCCCCAGGGACACCCTGGTCCCTTAGTCTTTTCCATAGGTTGCCTCTGGGGGACAAGATCGAAGGCCGCTCTGAGGTCAACGAAAGCCACATAGAGGTGGGAGTTCCTAATGTTAATGTATTTCCATATTATGCAAAAAATCTAAAAACTTGATCGACAGTGCTAATTTTCCCTCTAAAACCAGCCTGGTACTTAGTTAAAATAGAATTTTCTTAAATCCAAGCATTTAGCTTGCCTAATACTGGACGAGCAAAAACCTTTTGGAGAACGTCAATCAGACTGATAGGTCTATAGTGTGCTGGGTTGAGTCTATCCCCCTTTTTAAAAATGGTCACGATTTCGGCGCCCCTCCATGTCTCAGGGATTGGAGCACCTCTGTCAATTTCATTACTAAGAAGATTAATATATGGGGCCCATTACATGTTTTCGTGTTTCCAGAGGTCCCCAGGTATCTTATCCGGACCTGGTGCTTTCCCAGGTTTGATTGCATTAATGGCTGTCACGGTGTCTACCATACTAAACGATAGTGGTGTCACACTTAAATTTGGTCCTACATCTTCTTCGTTACACCTTTGGTAGTTTCCCCCACATGAATATAGTGTGGAGAAATGTGAGACCCACACATTTGCCTCTAGAAACATGTCCCTGGATGGGGTTCCTTTTTTTTTTCCCCTGGCTAACAGAACCCAAAACGTGGACTGGTCTTTTAGTTTGCATTCTTCCAGCAATTCTGACCAAACATTTTGATACCAACCTTTTTTTGCCATTACTTTTGTTCTTTTGTATTGCCTCCTTTTTTTCTCTTAGGGTTAATATATCTTTACCTTTTATAGCTACTATCAATTCTGCTTTGGCATGGCGGCATGTTTTATCGTACCATAATCCATTCTTTGATAGGTTGCTTTGCCCAGTGTTTGCCCATTTGATTGCTTTGGTAAGTATTTCTCCAAGCCCCAGTATCAGTTTCCCGTGGACCTCTACTAGTGGAGTTTTAGAGCTCATACATTTTCTTAGTGATACAATCATTTCCCATACCTACGAACCACTTCAGTGCTCTACGATTATTGGACACAAAAGGGTCAATACTCGAACATTGGAGGTGAGATATCCCCTCCGCAGGCAACTTAAATAATGTACTTGTAAGGGTCAGGTTAAGTGGATAGTGGTCGCTCTCTGTGCGATCTTCCACCACCAGATCTATTGTCATTGGCCACAGGGTTATTGAGACCATTATATAATCCAAGTAGCTAGCGCAACTGCCCCGTCTAAAAGTGGGTTTACTCTGGCAATCTGACGGCAAACGGCCGTTGCAAGCACGCAGGCCATATGCCACTGTCAAGCGTAGTAGTTGAAATGCAGCTTTTGAACAGGGTACTATTGAGCTGGTCTCAACTCCGGGGATATTATTAGCGTTATCTTCCGGCTTGAAAGTATTTTCTAGACCCGTTATGGGTTCGAACTTCCGATTGAAGTCGCCTCCTATAATCATCACGATCTTATGATCAAATCTAGAAATGATGTTATCTAACTGAACTATGGTCTCTGATTCCTTGTTCGAAGACATGGGTCTATTATAAATATTAATGATCCAGACTTCTCTATTGTTAGTGTCTGTAAACTTTATAGGCAAAATGTCAGGGCTATTACACTCTATTTGCTTATAGTTAATTCCCAAAGTTATCTTTGACCAGATTATCAGACTACCCGAGGATCTTCCTTTATTCAAGTTAGTTGCCGGTACATAGAACGTTCTATAACATATTTTAAAGTAGTTTTCGACCCCCCCCCCCCCCCATGTTTCTTGAAATAGAATAATATCCCCATTATCAATATATTTGTGCCATGCGGGGTCACTCACATTTTTCCGTATCCCAGCTTCGGGCATTAGTATTTTGGGGTCATCATTTCCTGGTGGTTCTAGTTCAATTAGACTCGAACCCTCCGGAGTGTTACCTTTGTTTTTTCCTTCCCAAAGAGTATTATTGGTCTTTCTTTTATGTCTATATTGATACTATTCTCCAAACTCCCCATTTTAATAGGTTCATTATTCAGCACCATATCTATTGTACTTGTATTCAATGTGCTTTCCTTCTATGCTGCTTAACCTTTGGGTGTAACCTAATCCAATATTTAAAGCTATTTGTTTAATCGTTTCAGGGTCACCGATATTTGTGTTGACGCCCACCCCATTTGAGGCGACAACCCTTGGGGCTGCTAGGTTCCATCCTACTTCTCCTAGTCAATCTACCTCATCCAGCTCGTATAACCCTGCAAAACAGTTTTTGGTCGCAACTGGGAAGTTGGTGTTTAATCTATCCATCATCCCTTCCTGTATTCCCCCCACGGAGTGATGGACCAATAATGGCACAGCCGCTAAGTTATAGAAATAACTTAGATCTTGTGTGCCAATTCCACTCCAGTCTGTAAGATGTCGTTGGTTACAAATAAGCCTCACTACATGCCTATCCCTAAAATTTACAATAATTGAATCCCCGGGTATATCCTTGGGTCTTCGGCCTACCCAATTGACTCTTCTGACAAGCAGGACTTCCACATTCATATCTCTTGGAAGCGGCCTATTCTTGTTTAGCCAGAATGTCACTTTATCTTTTAGTTCTTGATGGGATTTGATTTTTCGACTCTTCAGTGCAGGTACGCCGGTGAGTACAACAACACATGGTAGGGACTCTGGCGGTAGATCAACGGTAGCCAAGGGGGGGTTTCAAGTGATTATCGTGGTTATCCTTCGCTTTGGCTATACTTTTAGGGCTAGTTCCCTTCCCCAGCTCACGTCCACATATATTACTACTGGATCCTTGTGTCCCTTTGCCAGGAGCTATATTTGCCTGTTTGGTAGTAGTAAGGCCATTTTGTGTTGTAGTGTCTAAGGGCTGCACGGCTGCTTCTCTAATTGCAGCTGCTGGTACCATTACAGGTTCCTTTAGTGGAACCGCGCCAATTTTCAGTCTTTCGCCTCCATTTTTATCAAAGTTTTTAGGGAGAAGAAATGATCTAGGGTAGTTTGTTCAAATCTCTTTAACCTTTCTTTAACCACTTTTATCCTCTCAAGGAGTGGGAGAATCAATGATCTCACAACTTGCTCTGAGTAATAGATCCTCCAGCTTGCTGAGAGGTAGGAGTGGATTTAGTTGCCCCACTGTCATTTGGAATCATTAGGTTATCAGCCAGTAGCTCAACACCTGGCGATATGGGGGTCATGCTCATTAATGGCCCTGGTTTCAAATGTGGTGTTTTAGTAGTTTTGGGTATTTTGGAGTTTCTCCCCTTTTGCGTGTCCTTCACTCTTTTTCTTTTTATATTCGCTGCATTATTAGCCCGTGTCTGCGGGTAAGTTGCTACAGTTTTACGTGGATCATCATTTACAGGGACCAGCTCTACTAGAGCACTTTCATCTGAGCTTATTTGACTATCCTTCTCATTGATTAATAGGTTAATGTGCCCTTCTACCACGTTGGGGGAGGTGACTTGCATTAAAGGCCCCAGGGATGAGCGTCCAACGTACATTGGTTCTACTGAGAGACGCCGTTCAGTGATGGCAATTCCATGTTCGAGGACTGAAGCTGCCCTGGTAATAAACTGGTCCAACGTGCCACTCACCGTCCCTCCCACCCCTGTTTTCTTCCCTTTTGGCATTAGAACTAGACCTCGACCAGATATCAATACTCAAAACCACAGCAGTAATTAGCAGTCTAAGAGATCAAAGATATTGTGCCTTACAGTTCGGCAAATGTTCGGGGGTTTGCCCAGCCCAGCCTTTTCCTGCCTTTGACGGCCTGCCCTTGTCCCTGGCTTCTCCCGGTGCCACCCGCGCGCGTATCACTCCACCGAGGGAGCGCCGGTTCTTTGAGCGCCTCCGGGCGCCGAGGTGGGCGGGGTGAAGGAGCAAGGAGTTCTGGGGGCTGTAGTCACCCCCTCCCCCCCTCCCTCAGCGGCCGTGTGGTGGTTTTGAAAGCGGCGGCGGGGGAGACCAACAGCCAACGGTCCACAGCACTTGCAGTGCGTGATTTCAGGTAGGTGAAATGTTGCCCCAAAAAAGTTTTCAGCACGACTAACGCTCCACCGAGGGAGCGCCGGTTCTTTGAGAGCCTCCGGGCGCGGAAGTGGGCGGGGTGAAGGAGCAAGGAGTTCTGGGGGCTGTAGTCCCGTCCCCCCCCCAAACCCCCCCCCCCCGCGGCCGCGTGGTGGTTTTGAAAGCAGCGGCGGGGGAGACAAACAGCCAACGGTCCACAGCACTGGCAGTGCGTGATTTCAGGTAGGTGAAATGTCGCCCCAAAAAAGTTTTCAGCACGACTCCCGACCAAAGGTAATGGTTTACAATCCTATTTCTAAATTCTAGTACCATCCTTTTTACAGGTATTTCTTCCTGAATTCAACATAACTGGTCATATATCCTTAAAAAAGCCACATGTCTTAAAACCCTTCACCATACAATTCTCACCCAGTGAAAAAATGAAACTCCGTTTCTTTGTGATTAACAGGATATTGGTATCCATCTTACCCGAATTTCACCATTACTGATCTCAACTCACGGTCTGAGTAGGAACGATCTCCTATAGTCACACTCTTGAATAAAATAACACTTTATCCCTAAAATATAGGAAATACCTAGAGATAGGGAGCATATAATTCAAATTAGAGGGATCTGTATCTTGAAGGCCTGAGACACTTATGGGCAGTGCAAAGAGGATGAAACATGTTGATACTGGCAGTGAGGGAAATTGCGACATCATTTCTCCAATATATCCTCCCAAAACTTTTTTAACCCTGTCATGGGTGGCCCAAGAATAAAATTAGGTAGGGCATGCCACTTAGAGTTAAATACCTTTCTTTTCCTCTGCATGTGGGATCCCTTTCCAAGAAAAAATGGCTCTTTAAAAATCTAAAAATATGCTCCACCCTGAGCTTTGGTCCGCGCCAGAGTGTGTTCAGCAGCCCTATGATGAAGCATGCCACTATCTACTGTGTAAGGGCAGTATTTACAACGTTTTGGCTTTTCCTTCCTAAGAGAATAGCACTTAACCAGAATATCATTTCTGAATGTCCAATTTGGGTTGTTCAGAATTTTTGTATACATGTTAGTCCTTCCCATTTTGTGAGTTTTTGTATGTAGCCTTGGAGAACAAGGGAAGGCTCGTTCTCTAGTCCTCACGTCTGTGTGTTAGAGATAATTAATTTAATACCTTCCAGTACCCAGTTAGGTAGTCCCATTCAGAAGTTAGCCAGGCTAAATTGCCAGCCTGCAGCCTTGTTTTAGCCAATGGGGCTACTAACTTTCCTCAACAAAACAACTTTTAAGGGTTTTGCTGTTAAGACCTGAATAAACCACACTGCTCTTCCAATGTGCAGTGGCAGGCTGGTAGCCATATGGGCGTTTGTCACACCTAGAGTAGCATAATAAGTGCCTTAGCACTAGGTGGACACTACCTTACATGCCCTTGGAACTGTGGGTAATCTATTCTAGGGATTTATAAATAAGTCAGCACTTGCCAATTGGGTATAGTCTTTCAACATAACATTTGTAATGGGTCAGTACACTGGCACTGTGGTCTGATTAGCACGTCTCCATGCACTCTTGAGTCGAAAAACCAGCAGCTAATAGTCCAAATGGGGTCGAGAAGTGGAGGGAACCTGATATAATGCCTTTTTCTTTACACTTTCCAATCCCTGGCATCTTAAAGGAATCTTGAGTTCCAATCTGCCCACATGTAGTGGCTCCACAGAAGGTATTCTGCCGTCACTGAGACATCTGTCCAGGCAGAAGTCTAAAAAAAATCATTGTCAAATTCTGCAAATATTTTGGACCTGGTCTATAGACAACACCCTCCAAACCACAAAGGAGCCTGACAGCAGTTCAATCAATCCGGGAATTATAGAGCGCACAACTTGCCCGCGAGGGTATCAAGGGGGTGGGGGTATGGTGGGGGGTACAGACAGCTCAGTGGTCATCCGAAGATGAGGGAGAGGATGAGCTGGTGGTCGGCATATGAGACTACGTTGAGTCTGTGTTTTCGGACTATGGTTGAGAGAGAGGCTATGTAGACTTTGAAGAGCTTGGGGCGGAGGGAGGATCCATGGGGTACTCCGCATCTGATCAATGTGGGGACCCCTGTCCTCCTGTACATAACTCTGCATCAGGACCCCCAACATTGGATGCCAACATAAAAGGCCATCTTCATTGCAGGCACCCGGTCTGAGAAGCTGGAGTGATAGAATTCATCCATCTCAAATCTGTCTTACTGTTTCCCGTGCAAATGTTTTGCATCTGTATGTAATAACCCTATTCTGCTGGGTCCTAGTTCCTTGTTCAATGTCCAGGGTATCCTGGTGATTTCTTACATCATCTGTGCCAGTGTTGTGCTCATAGGAGAACAAGATTTGGTGCATCAACTTTGTTTGAATTACATGGCTCTACTCCCTCCCCTGTGGAGGGTAAAGCGGGCAAATCTCTCTTAAGGAACAACTTTCTTAACCGGTTAAAGCCATTGAGGTTTCCATGCTTATCCCTTTTCTGTCTCACCTTGGCTTATCCTTTGTACTTGTTGCTTGGAAGGAGGAGAGGCCTTGAGTTCTGTTTGGTGAGCCACTAATGTGAGTAACTGTTCCCCGTGGGCTTCAAGGACTCCTTGACTGCTTTTTTTTTATAGAGGAACTGAAAACTTTCAAGATTCCTGACTCCAATCAAAATGATTGCTTCATGCTTCACCATCTCCTCATAACTGTTCTCTCTTAAAAGGATATTTTCCCTAGCAATTGGTCTAGGTTAGCAGTAGGCAGAGAACAGAGCCAGCTGTATCCCTAACTTGAAAAGTAAACTTAAAATGGAGTGCGCCCCTTTAGCAACCGGAGAAAGCCCTAAAGGTAGATGACCACACCTGTTGTAATCTGTGGGATTATACCCATTAGGTGGTTTGTCTCACTCTATTAAAAACTCAAGAGGCTGAGTAATGGTGGGCGATGATGAGGGAAGAAGCAATTATGTAATAAGTGAGGCACAAAAGGAAATCAATTACTTGGTCCCAGATTGATCAAAAAGACTCTAAATACTAAAAGATACACCTACAGTCTCATTCATGTGTATGTAAGCATTATGTGCAGGATTGCCCTGTCTCTCTCGAAACTAACAAGTGATCTTCACGGGGAAGACATCCCTTAAGGATAAGAACCCTCACTCACCCGAAGGGGACATGCTTCATCATATGGGTCCTCCTTACCAGTGTGGAAAACCTAGTCAACACTGGGAGCTACTACTTCAGGATTTAAGGAAGAAGCTCAGAGATGTTTTAGTTTGGTAAGGAGCAGGATAGTAATCCCATATGTGAGATTGTAGGAGAGTGGGGTCTGCAATCCTATGGTCA
Organism: Lissotriton helveticus; assembly: GCF_964261635.1. Classification (NCBI taxonomy): domain Eukaryota; kingdom Metazoa; phylum Chordata; class Amphibia; order Caudata; family Salamandridae; genus Lissotriton; species Lissotriton helveticus. The sequence goes on along the minus strand of NC_136070.1, from coordinate 1,260,921,447 downwards.
CCCCAGATTTTTGCTTTTTGCTTCACTGGTTTACGACTTTCCCTGGCTGTGGGCCTGCTAATCAGACCCACAGCCTAGCTGTTCTCTCTAAATTGACAACCATGTACTTTAGGTGCATTTACCAATTGGTACTGGGCCACCTTATCAGTTCCTGTACAGTGTACCTTAGGTGCCCAGGGCATAGGTGTACCCAGGGCCTACCAGGGTCTGAAGCATATATTATGCCACCCCTGGCTGGCCATCTAAAACTGACACAACTGGCTGCACGACAGCTGGGGCACGGTGGTGTAATCACCCTTTGCTGTAGATATAGTATACCTATATCTAACCCCCAAATGGACACATAATACTCCTATCAGTCACTCCTATGGCAGACCTTAACAATCCTGAAGGCAGAGTGCTTGGAATTATGTGAGATGGTGCTCTGGCATGAGCTGAGCCCGTCTGCAGCTTGCGGAACCAAGTCCTAATAGCTGTTCCATGATAACGCTATACCATATACTCTTAAGTGCATTATCATCCTCGCGGTTGAATGCTAACTCTGGTATAACATTATCAAAACATGTCGAGTAAGGTGTCATACGAATTGGAATACTTCCCCCTCGCCAATTCTGGCGACGGGGGTAGCATTCCACCCTTCTAGAGGGACACGACATGTATGTAACTGTGAACCCCGGTTAAAGTTAACTCGAGCCTTGGCATCGCAAAATGGATGCTGCCACCACAGACACAAGTCTGACCTCCTGCTGCTGGGAGTCCTTCCAGCGAGGGAGGCTTGGACAAAGGGTTTCCTGCCTTGGAAGGTGCTAGCACCACCCCAGACAGGATTTTGTGTATTGGGTAGGACAGGCCTGAAAGGAATGAGACATGCCTGGGGCACACAAGGTGCCCTGTGCATACACCGGTTCAAACCAGTTGCTGGGGCATCCCTGCCCCAGCTCTGGCGCGAAAACCAGACAAAGGTAGGGGGTGTAACCACCCCCTTCCTGGTCCAACCCAGGGGAGGGACCTAGTCAGTAGTGCAGCCCCCTTTAGGAGAATAAAGGTAGGAGCTGGTCCCATTCCAAATTAGATTATCCTGAACAACTTTACAAGAAGAAACTCTGGACTTCGATGTTCTGCTCCACAGAAGACTGAAGAATCTCCCTTGTGGGCAAGGAGTGTCCACCCTGCAACTGCAGGCACCATCAAGCGTCCAGCGGCTTCACTTTGTCGTCTTCCCTTGAGGATCCAGACTTCAGAGCCCGACGAGACCCGGATTCCCAGACCTCTCCGACCTCAACCTACATCTGCAGCACAGCTGAGATCCGTGGGTGCGACGGGACACGTGGGACCGGCCATCTTGAAAGAACCTGCACTTCGCTTTCAGCACGACTCCCGAGGTAAACTCGCCCAAGTGCTTTGGGGATTGAGAAGCCGCAGCCCCTGCACCGAAGATCAGCCCTCCAGCTTCCACGAGATCTGCGTGGGGCCCTTCTGCTTGTTTGCTGCTCGACGCGTTGTCTGGTCACTTGCCGGCTGGCTAGTGGCCTCCCAGACGACTAACTTTGAAATCTTCACTGCTGGTCTGGTTGCTCCAGACTGGCCCTTGCTCCCTTCCAAAAGAGGAGCACCCCGGACCCTCCTGGTCCACTCCAGACGCCGTTTCCACTCACCGCGTGGGTTGCCTTTGCCAAGGCCTGTTGACATTGATTCCGGATCCAATACAAATCTGGGCCCCTTGGAGTGAGCTCCAAGTGTTGCTTTTTGGAAAAATTGGGGACTCTATACGAGCCCTTAGATTGAAATACATAGGGCAGACCTCCTTCGTTTGGATTTGGATTGATTCCGGATCCAACACCGCCGACAGCGAGAGCCTGCGTGGGACAGCTCGTGCCTCCATCCTGGTCGTCCAAGACACCTCCTGGTCCACGAGCCTGCAGAGACGAGCGTCCACTCTTCCCCTGATCGCCACGACATCTGGTTCCTGCCTGGTTCCACTCCAGTGACTGGCTAGTGACTTTGAACATTGTCCCCTCTGCTTTCAGGTCCTCTTCTTCACCGATCCACCCTTGGATCGCACCGGACATCTTCCTCCTGGTCGCCTGCAGCATCTTTTCTTTCAGGCTCCATTGACTTCAACGCAGAACCCCGACACGACTTCGCACCTATGCACCCGCAGCCCGTGGGTGAGGTAATGAGAGCATTTCGGTGCTCAAGGGTAGCTTGACTCTCCTAGTGTCCAGATTCACAGTTGTTTTAGTCCTAACTAGTCAGGATTGTCCGTACTCGCCTTTTTCTTGAACTGTACTGTCCATAGACGTTGTTACGCATCCCTCGTGTGAGTTCACACTCTGCACCCGCGTCCCGTGGGCCTCCTATTACTTACCTAAGGTTAGGATAGCGTAGTCCCAGCGGTCCTGCAGCCTCTGGACAGCTCCATTTCTTCTATCGACTTTCACATCCCATTTACTTAGTATATGGTTTGCCGTGCCCCTAGGGCACCATTGTAATTTTGTGCAACTTATTGTATTTTTCCTAAGAGATTGTCATGTGCTTAGCCCTCTGACCTCATAAAGAGTTCAGAGGTGTTTGTTATTAATAAATATATTGTTTATTTTCATTACCTGTGTGGTGTCCTTTCATCTGCTATTCAAGGGGTTATATTGTGGTAAAACAGCTGGCTTCACATGCCAAAAGAGTTTAGCCTAAGACTGCTTTGTCCATGCTACCATTAGGATAGCTGGTCTATAAGGTTGACTAACAACCAATCACCATAAGGGTTGTTTGGACTGATACAAGGTGATCACTAGAACTAGTGAGCATCATATATCAGGCCAACTTCTCACAGAGATGAGTGTAGTGAGGTTTGCAGCGCTGTGTGAAAGAATAGAATGTGAATTTAAAACTGCCTAGATAGGATCACTAATGTACTTTATTGATGTGTTCTACCTGACAGGATTAAAATGAAACAGCACAGTGGTTATGGATATAGAACCACTGTCACTTAGTGGTCAACATGTTTCAGCCTATTGATCACTCATGTATCAGCGGCTTTCTTCAGGACCAGATGTAAACATGCTATTGCTGCTGCAACTATGTGATAAATAATAAAGTTTTATACAACACCGGTATTCCTGCTTTTCTTTAGTTTGTCAGGTCATACCCAAGGTATCTATGGAACAGGAAATGGGGGTAGTTACGAGAGAGAAAGGAAAGGAGCAACAAAGTAATGAATCACATGAGAACTTGAGCATTGTGCATTGTCACTATGTCACCAGTATACTTATGCTAGTTACTAGTCATAGGCGAAAGGGACTTACCCTCAACTGTAGGATAGCCCTGCCTCACCTCTACCTGGCAGGCTGCTCTGGAGGGAGGCCCCGCGCTGCGGGAAAGAACACAAAGGGTGCCGAAATTATTAAACATTTCTGCACCATTTATACTTCTAAATCCTAATTACTCTGTAAAACAGGAGGCCACTAGGCATGACTAGGTACAGATTGATCAAACCTAGGAGGGAGAAGCAGTGTTCAAAATGCAGCGCTCCACACCTGCATTTTGTTGCTGCTGTACCCCTGTTATGGAGCTGATTTTTTTTTTTCTGCCGGCTGTATACCATAAATGCTGCATCTGTGGTTCATGACACCATCCTCTGAACCCCTGGCCTGGTACAACTTGCGGTCTTCTGCCAGAGAGCAATCAGACATTCCACTTTGGATGCAGCACCTATTGAGAATCCAACTCCCATAATGAGTAGGGCTTGTAGTGCCACATTGAGAGGCGGTAAGATTAGTCCGAAGTAAAGCAAATCCAGCATTGTACAGCCAACCAGAAAGCTCACCTAAAGAGTTAATCCCCCCCCCCAGACCCCCCCTTTACTGTGCCATGCAGATTTGTGAGAAGGCCACCAAAAGAAGCAAGACCCGTAGCTGGATGTAGAACAGCAAAGTAGAGGAACCGTTGCTTCTTTTGGGCTATTATGTAATTGGACTCTGGTTGCTCATTGGGGGTTGTGTGTTGCCTGTGGTTTGTGGTGACTCGGGAGCTTCAGTCCCAAGTTTGAAGTTAGCTTTGATGGTTATTGGTGCTAGGTTATTAATTCAAGGATGTGGTGCCTAATACCCTAGTCCGGTCCTGATGTATAATTAAACATCCGTATAAATTAACCATTATCTTGTCAATGTTAATGGATCCACCACTTGAGCCCCTGTAAAAGTATTGCTTAAATTAAAAACAAGACCATGATGGGTGTAATACTTTGATTATTCTCGGCCCCTAATAGTTACTCTGGATCATATTAAAGTCCATAATAGATTGCTGCTCACTGTCTGAAGTGACAGAGTGGGCAATCTAGTAATCTGACTTGTTCTTGCTTAAAATAGGAATAGTCCATTCTGGACTACAAGGCTATTTTTTAAGAACCGGTGTAAGGTTGATTTGCTTAAACAAATGTGGAACGTGCCCAGAGTAATTAGCACTGGTACAGATTAATACAAGAATTTCCATCCATAGTGTTTTGCTCTAATTTACAGCTCCTTTGTTTAATATTACGTTTGTAGAGACAATCACTACCCCCTCCCCGCTCAGGAGTCTCCTTCGATCTTTGCAGGCAATGTTGGGGCACCCTGTCATTGAAGGAACCTTCCCTCTATCCCATCAGATAGTTTTGAGGTAGATGACTTTCTTGACTTTGCTGGTCCTCAGTTAGCCATGTTGTGTGATCTTCACCCCTGTCCTTCAGAGTCCTCTTGCATATGACACTCTTCAGGCAGAGTGGAATTCAGCAAGAAACCCTGTAGATGTTGTGAGGGTCAGTGTCTTTTTTTGTTTTTTTGTTATGTTCTTTTCTGCAACATGAAGAGCACTTCCCAAAGATGCCATTTTCTTGGAAAACAGGAATGTGTAGATTAGTAAACTGAAAATTCATGCAGCCGCTGAGTCAATATTTTGTAGGTTTTTATAAGCTTAAAACCAAAAATCAGGCCAAGCTTACTGTTCTATTCTTTTTCCAGGAGCTGCAAATAATCTGCCGTCACTGAGGGGATATTAATGATTATTGATGGATAGCTCCTTCTTAAGAAAAAGCAGTTTGTTTTCCAGCCCTTGTAGACTACAGCCTATAGCTACACCGACTTTATTTTCTCTCACTTTTCCTTTAAAAAAAGGAACTTTTTTTTAAAGTTACTTTTCTTTAAGTAGTGACATTTCTGATTTAAAAATTTGCCTTTCCAAATATTATTAGTAAAGACAGGCCTGCGTAGTGTACTTCCAACTGTAAAGAAGCATACTAAATTCTTTTTTCTGAAAGAAATAAGAAAACCCCTCTGAAATATGTCACATGAGTGAGGCAATTGTGTTTATTACTATTAATGAAGATGATCTGGAGGATTAGAATTACAGCTAACTATTCTTCCAGATTGCCAAAAAATGTATTTAAACACACCAAACATAAAATAAAGGGATGGATGATTTAAGCCAAAACCAAGGCTCCGTGTCTGTGTTTATTCTTCCCAACAGGCCATGGATGTTTCTTTTCCTTTGAACACATTGTAGATGAAGTGATGACATGTATCTAAAGGAAGATATTGCATAAAAAAGTGATCTGCCTCTTAAGTTGATATGTTGTAATCATGATTTGCGTTAAAGCATAATTTTCATCAGTTTGTGTATTTCCCTTGTGAATACATCTGAGTCTCAAAATGGATTAAAAATATAGCAAGTGAAGGTGGAACATTTTGACCAAGGGGCCCCTAATGTGCACCAAAACCAAAGTGCCTCACTCATCCCGCCTCAAGTGAACCTCCAGCTTTTGAACTCTACTCTGGTGAACATGAAAAAAGTTGGAAACTGACAAGGTGCTAAGTGTGAGTCTAGCCAGGACCAGAAAATTGGAGGAATCCTTTGGCTACTGACAGAGTTGCTCAAATATTAACCCAGCCCGTCCCAGGAGAATACAACATGCTTCAATGTCTACCTTGTCCGTGTGAAAAGAGGAGTCTGGGGAGGCTGCCATGAAACTAATCGCATGTGGGGCAACACACCCAAGTACTGCTTCTGTCCCCTGCCTCCAGTCCCTTCTCCACTTCTCCAGGAAAGACGTAGAACATGAATGTTTGTCAGTCAATGTAATACCTGCAGTGGTCTTCAATCAGACACCTGAACAGGACATTTAGGCTAACTGCTAAAATGGGGTCTGTGCATCCTAAAGCCCTTGGCCATTAATTTAATTTCTGTGCTTCCAATCTGAGCCCAGGGTCCTGTAAGTTGAAAAACCTACTAATGGAGCAAATACTCTCAACCTTTCAGTCTTTGTGTCTCTTGCAAGCAGTTAAGTGAATTGATTTTGCATAAACATATGCAGCAGATCTTTAGAAGTATGAGTTGCAGAGCAAGCTTTGGAGAAATGCAATGGGAAGGTTTTGGCTAAAGCTACCAGTAGACTGAAAACCATAAAACTGCGCGTTTGTCTCTCTGACTTTATTGTACACCACACTGCTACATGCTGCATCCAATAACACAATAACCGCACCAAGGTTGTCGCTATGCATGATATGGAAACACTTCCCTAGTAAGGGTCAAAACAAAGACCGCATCCTGCCAACCTCACACTACACGGTCAAGTGTACTTCACTTCAGTGCTCCACATAGGGGTAGTAAGTGCTATATACATGCTGTAATGCAATACGTCTGCAATGCCTTTTGATCTGTAGTTATTGAGGATCTCTTTGTTCTCGTGTGTAATGGTTATGCCACAATTGCACTAGGTCTGGATTTTAATGTATCATTGTTGTAGTCCACTTTTTTATATGTTGGTTGGCTGAGTGACAACTTGTACCTCCCAACCCTTTCAGTAGTTAATAATGAGTGTTAATTAGAACCTTGTTGCCAAGTGTCCCCTGTTGCACTGTAAGGGAAATTAATTTTCTGGTACAAAAGCCCTAGTCACATTTTATGATCTTGAATATCTCTTCTTAAAACCTAAGGAAAATTACTCTGGTGGGTCCCTAAAACGTAATTAGAGCTTGACTGCCTCATGCATTATGCTGCAGTTGATTACATTATTTTAACAAGTTGTCCCCCAGTCTGGTTATCTTATACAGTGCTTAAGCTATGTCCAGCCTGTTTCTAAGTGTTTCTGGGTTTCCTGATTCTGTGGTTGGAAATTTGGCACTAAACCTAATCTTAAAGACATTACCACTAACATTTCCTCCAAGAAACCTTACATGGGAAAACCCACATAAGATTTATAGCCTTGATGCTAATGTGAACTATATTTTATATAGTTGCTCTTCTAATGTACCTTGACGTTTCACATAATACATCTACTAGTCCTTCTGGGTAGCATTTTTTTCACTGCCACAACCAAATGCTTTCTCACAACAACTGGCTAAAATCACAGCTGAGATCCGGAATTCCTTGTAATCTCTGCTAGCTTGCTTTGCTACCTGTCTTTGATAATACATTTAATGACCTGTAAGATGCTGATCTGGCAAATGTTCTCGTCAGACTTTACCTTCCCTACAAGAGTTAATGTCCGACAGGCCAGAGTAGATTTGATATTTGAAAAAAAGGTTTCAGCCATTGACGACATTAACTAAGAGTAGCCTTCCGTGTTCGACATTTGAAATCCCTGCAGTAAGTCTCAAATTATAACTTTAATTGAGTACATTACACGGAGGATGCTTGCTGCTTTATTTAGTGAGTTGGTGATTTTGACCAGTTGAGTCCTTTATTAATATGTCTGCATTAAATCTTTATATGGTCCTCTGCTCTAGGCCCAGTACTAAAGTGGCAAATTAGTAAGTTAAAAAGTGCAACACGGTTTACTTGATTTTTCAAGTGAGAAATCTATTTAATAAAATAGTGCATCCAAATGCGGTTGACCCAACCCGCTCACCCGCTCTACAAAATGGATGTGGATTTGATCCTTTATAGGAAATCTTGAAGCAGGTTCTTCTCTTATTTTCGCTTTCCTAGTAAATTTCTGACTTAAATAGAATGTCTGTCCCACTTTTTTCTTTACGTGTGCATTTTTGTGTTTTCATTGTTTAGCTGCTCCAAAGATCCCTCCAGACCTAAAGTCCCACAGCCCCAAATGTTGTTCTACTGTCACGGGCAGTTATAGTAAGTTACATGCCCCTGTTTCCAACCCTCGTTCTGTGCCTGAAAGCAGCATTTTGGTTGGCTGTTTATTGTCCTGCTTGACTTATAACCAGTTTAGTTGTAGATGCACTTGGGGTTTTGTGCCTTTGGATACTGGTTGGCTTAAAAACAAAGTAGTAACTTTTTTATTATTGGAAAGCAGGGTTCAGAATTGTGCTCTAATTACCTCACCAAATTGCCAAACCAATGCTTATGATCAGTCATACCTGCAGCAGTTGTTGTAAACATTGCTCACATTTCAGTGTTCATATATTACTATTACTTGTAAGTACCAGTGTTCTGCTGCCTAAATTGTCCTGAATTTGGCTTTCCTGAAGTAATCTTATTTTAAGACTTTATGGCAAAATATAGTTGAATTGAAACAAGTTTGAAATGGTCCTTAGTAATGTAATCTCTAGAAAATGAACTTTATCATGTATTTGCATGCTAGCGATGCAAATCTTCTAGTTTACTTTAGAAGCATGTACATTTTGAACCCTGTTTTTGGGTGTGTCCCACACCACATTTCAGTTCTTTGGCATCTAGATGTTTTGACTTGTTAGTGCGAAGGGCTGTTACAGAAGATCACTATCTGCCTAGTGCTAAGGGGCAACCTCCTGGTGCTGGTCTCAAAATGATCACTAGATTCTAATGACTGTTTATATTTGTTTTTGATGTAAGGATGGGGCTGTGCTGGACAATTGTAAGTCATTGCAATTCTTCCACGTCTTTTCTAGGAATGGGATCCTATGGTTTTTGTAGGCATGCAGTTTAATGTACTTTTTACTTTCACAGTGATTAATGCAACACCCAAGTATCTTCAGTGAGACCATATTTCCGAATGTTCTTTGCACTAATGCACATCACAAATTTGGATTGTGAATCTGGTTATGCCCCCTACTAAGAACGCTAGAGTTTTTTGTTGTCTATTTTTTATTTTTACTTGGAGTAAAATCCCAGGCTGTTCACTGGCCTAGAACGCCACATTTGATGGTTAAACTTGACATGAACCCATTTTTTTAATTCAGCTCAGCACAGCTCCTTTTGGCTAATAGGATATATCTTGAGTTCTAGAACAGTTTTGGGGTTTACTCCAAGACTTTCAAAACCCCATGCGTTAAGACTGAAGTATGCATTTTGATGTACTAACTTGCATGATCATTTGAAATATGCATTAGCTGTGATTTGTTTGAAACACTCCAATGCATTTTCGATTGGTTAGAGTCCCGGAAATAAGTGTCAACTAAGCTTTTTAAGAGATCTACACATTTCCTCTGCCACATTAGTACTTGCTCTCATTGCCTAATATTTTTTCAAAATTATATTCTCTACTTGTGTATTGATCAACACGTTTAACATATGCATGTGAAATCTTTGAAAGACCCACTCAGAAAGCTACACTTCGCCAATTACTGGCATTCTGAGAATATTGATCAGCTTGCTCTCAAACATGAGATTCTCTCTGATATTCCTAAACTATCGTATACGTCTTCATGTGAGGAATCCTGGAAAGCCATTTAAAAAAAATACTTTTCAAAACTGAAAAGGTTTTGAGTGTAGAATGAGCATTAAGGACGCAATATGTTGATCGTTTTTATTTTTTTAAGCCAAGTCATATGATACGTTACATTGGAAACGCCAATTTGTGCAAAATTGCCACTTCAAGAATTCCAAAGGTTTGAGTTGTCACATCATGCACTGCATGATATTAAAAGCCTTTGGAAGTTTTATTCGAGAGAGGATCCTTGGGGCAGAGGGTGGATGTTTACGAATTCCAAAAAATCCCCCATGATGACCAATGACAAAGCATCCATACCATCATAGGATCTGCTTGATCTTCAAACATTTCAATATTGGGATAGTTAACTGGACTCTAAGTGGAGGACGTAGTGACACCTTTGGCCGATCAATAAGGCAGTAAAGCCTGCACCATAGGATATCCGTTTGGTGCTGCAACAAAAACCGTATTGCTTGGCAAGTTTATGGAATGATCTCCGGTTAACATCTCTGTAAATGTCAGAAATCCATTTTTTTTTTTTTTTTTTTTTTAATGAAGGCAGCATGTGCTGTTTTTCTCCTGCTAGAATGAGCCTCCGGTTTGCCCAAGGTATCATTTAGCCTTCAGGAGACTTGCAGTAATGTTGGATACTAACCTTATAGCTGTTGTATGAGAACAAAGGTCCTGTATGTTAACCATGTAGTTAATGTGGCTTGGCCATCTTCAGATCTTTGACCTGTCCAGTTAGTAATGCAGAGAACTTTTTAACATGCAAATTATGAAGTAGCCTTTCTGCTGGACATGATGAATTCATACAGGATGTCTAAATGGATTTTCGCTGGTTAATGTGGAGATTGGATTGTTTTTGCAAGAAAAGAGCAAATCCATAAAAAGCCTTAAATACAGTGTACTGTTTTTCGTCAAAGATGTTTTTTATTCGAAATTTTACGCATACAATCCATAAGCATGAAAATCCAATGATATCGTCATGAGCTCCCACGCAGGGGAAAAGAAGGCACTAAAAGTTGATAAATAAACAGAGTGCAGCAGTCACACAAAATCAGCTCAGACGCCTGCGCAGAAGCCAAATGAAGGGTACAGTTGCTTAACAGACAGAGCGTTTCCATATTACGAGGCCTGATAATAGTGTGTCAAGACCACAACATTGCCAACCAGATGGGCGAATTAGCTGCAAACGCCTCCTAAGACCATAACAACATCAAATCCAGAGAGTGTCCCCAGAGTGCCACAGAGGATTGAATGTAGCGCAATAGGGCGTGTCCCAACTTGGGGCACCCGGGCGTTTTATGGATGGAAACTATACGACAACCAAAGAAACAAGAAAACAACCCCCCCTTTACCCTCCCCGTGGTGGCGGCACTAAACAAATTGTCAAGCAATTGGGCTATGCTTCGAATATTATCAATATTGAAAGAGATGAAGGGCTCTGATGGACGGGGGACAAACATGCAGAGGGGACGCCCCGCAAAAGGAAGGAAACCAGGGGTCCCCATTTAAATTCAAAATTCTTGTAGTCCTCTCTGAATATATCGGCCATGCGCTCCAGGCTGAGCAATCTCCAGAGCCGAAAATGCCAAAGGGAAATTGGCGGGGCCTCCCTCCTTCTCCATGCGGCTGCGAGCGTGATCTTGGCCGCGCCAATACAGAGCCACATAATCTGTTTGTCAGCTCGGGGCTGGTGTTCCAGAGCGGGGTCACGAAGTCCCAAAAGAATCCCTGCTATAGTGGTGGGGATAGGGTAGCCGAATATGTCCTTCATTTGGGCAAGAATTTCTTCCCAAAAGGGGCGGATAGTAGGGCAATCCCACCAAATGTGTCGGAAGTCACCCAGCAGTCCGCAAACCCACCAGCATCTGTCTGAGGAAGTGGAAAAATCTGTCCAGTTTGGAGGGGTGTAAGTACCAGTCCATCATAGTCTTAAGGTGAGCCTCTCTAAGGTCGGTGGAGTGGTTGAAGCGGGAGATGTCGGTCCAGAGGTGCGACCATTCGTCCTCAGAAATTGAACGCTGGACCAGGTCTTCCCACATTGTCATATAGCAAGGACGCGGAGCAAGTGCAGTCTCAAGCAGGTGATTATAAATAAAAGAAATCACCCCTTCCATAGGACGTTTTGGAGAGGAAGGCTTCAAATTTTGTAAGACCAGGTGTGAGGGCCCAGTGCATCAGCTGCGTGTAGTGATATCGTTCCGCGTTACCTAACTCAAATTCCCTTTTACATTCTTCTAAAGTAAGGGGTTCAAAGTTGCGAAATAAGTGTATGAGAGCAAGACACCTGCTTTTTTTCCATGCCTCAAAAGGCCCCTCATAGTGGGCTGGGGGGAACACTGGATTGAAATTAATGAGGGTAAGGGCGACGGGAAAGAGGTCCATCTTTCGTCTCCAGAGACAGCATCCCAGACTTTCAGAGTGGTCCGTGTAGGAGTACTGATATACGTGTTTGGGGGTCTGTCCTTACGAGGGCGCCAAACCAAGTCCCAGATAGTTCTGCCAGTCACACTACAGTCCATGTGTACCCAGTGCTTCTCAGTCTCTCTGGGACCACTCAACCAACACCCTCAGTTGGGCCGCTCTGTAATATAGCTGGATATCTGGCAAGCCAACCCCCCCTGTAGCCCGGGAACGACGCAGAAAAGTATAAGCGAATCGAGCTCGGCCACCCTGCCATATAAAGCGCAGGATCATGGACTTCATCCTCTGAAACAAATCACGATCCAGCTCAATAGGTAAGGCTTGAAAAAGATAAAGAAGCTTGGGCAGGAGGGTCATCTTTACAGCGTGAATGCGACCTAACCATAATAGGAAGAGTGGCTTCCACTTGGCGAGTGCCGCTTGGATGCGTGTGAGGAGCGGAGGGAAATTAGCCGCGTAGAGCCCGCGGACAGTCGATGTTAATTGAACCCCCAGATACTGAATAGCTGTGGAGGCCCAGGCATGCGGTGTAAGGGGTCGTAAATTAAAAACCGCCTCCGGTGAAAGCGTAAGATTCAATATGAGTGATTTGCCAGCATTTGTTTTAAAGCCCGAGGCCCGCTCATAGCGCACAAGTTCCACTTGTAGGCTCTGGAGAGAGGTTTCTGGCTCCGTCAGGGACAAGAGCACATCGTCTGCAAATAAGGATATCTTATGGGGCTCCCCGTGAATGGAATGCCCTGAATAGCAGAGTTGTTTCTAATAGCGAGCGCCAAGGGTTCAATACTTAAAGCAAAAAGCAGGGAGGAGAGAGGGCAACCCTGCCGAGTCCCTCTGGAGTGTGGAAAAGAAGGCGAAGGTACTCCATTAACGACCACCCTGGAGCTTGGGAAGCGATAGTTAGCTCTAATCATGTTAAGAAATATGGGGACAAAGCCGAATGCCGTGAGTGTATGGAAAAGGAAAGCCCAGTCGACCCTGTCAAAAGCCTTCTCAGTGTCCAGGCCTACTAGAACCGCTGGAATGTGGCACCTATTAACCTTCTCTATGAGGTGAACGATCCTACGGGTGTAATCGTGTGTCTGGCGGCCTTTATTAAAACCTGGCTGGTCCGGGTGGATAAGAATGGGCATGAGATCGTTAAGGCGCTTGGCAAGAATAGAGGAGTAGAGCTTCGCGTATAAGTTTAGAAGGGCTATAGGTCTATAAGAGGCGCAGGATTGTGGGTCCTTCCCAGGTTTGGGGATACCTGAAATCACGGCTTCAGACATAGTGCCAGAGGTCATGCCGTCTTCCGCCATTTTGTTAAAGAGCGTAACCAGATGGGGAGATAGATCAGGGGCAAAAGTCTTATTAAAAAAAAAAAAGCCGTGAAGCCATCAGGCCCGGGAGATTTATTGGGCTTCAGGGCTTTGATAGCGGAGGTAACATCGTCAAGGTGATAGGAGTGGTGAGGACTTCATTCCATGCTTCCGAAACCTGTGGCAGAGAGAGCGATTGTAGGTACTCCTGTTGCGCCGCCTCCTATAAGGGGTCACCTGAATAGAGATCCCGGGAAAAAAGACCCGAAAATAGCAGCCTTATCTTCGTCTTTATGCACTACCCTCCCAAGGGGATCCAAAATTCCACCAATATATTCCTTCTCACGTTTACCCCTCAGCTGTCGAGCTAAATGTTTATCCACTTTGTTACCTGGGTGTACGAGAGATGGCGCAGTTTAAGAAGGGTGAATTCCGCTCTATTAGTATAAATGGCCCGCAATTTGCCCCGCACCGCCGTAAGCTGACGTTGTGTGTGCCTCGTGGGGTTGGCTTTATGAAGCTGCTCGAGGGTGGATAATTCCGTTTCCAGCGCTTCCCGTTCTCGAGCGCGCTGCTTGTTCAGAGCAGCATTGAGGGCAATACATTCACCCCTTAGGACAGCTTTCAGAGCATCCCAAGTTGTAAACTCTGAGGTGTCTTCTGGTGGATTAGCCTTAAAAAAAAAAATCAGTGATGGTGGATCGAAGCTTGGTGCACGAGTCCTTGTCGCGAGTGAGGGAGGGAGGAAAATACCATTTGGGAGCAGCCGGCGTGGAAACCCACCATTTAAGGCAAACAGTATACAGGCTATGATCAGAAACTGAGAGGGGGAATATCTCAGCGTCCTGCAGATCGCCCTGAAGAGACTGGCTAACGAAAATATAATCCAACCGGGAGTAGATGCGATGGACATAGGAAAAAAAGTATAATCCCGTGCCTGCAGGTACAATACACGCCATGTATCTAGAAGGCCCAGGTCTCGTATTGTCTGCTGCGTGTGCCCTGAGAAGGAGCCTGCGTCTGCGTGCTGTGAGTGGGAGCTATCCAGATCTTTCTGCCATATTAGGTTAAAGTTGCCCATTAGTATCAGTTGGCCCTCTATGAAGTCCATGAGTTTCCCCATAAATGTGTGTAAGAAAGTCGTCTGACCTACGTTGGGGGCATATAGGGCTGCAAAGTTGCAAAGGCGTCCCCTCAAGCGTCCCTTGACCAAGACCCACCGGCCATCCTTATCTGTTTGAACCCCCAGAGGTTGGAATTGAATAGCCGCACAAAACATTATGGCCACCCCCGGTGCTTAGTGTGTGCTGAGGATCAGTATATTAGGGGGTAGAGTTTATGCTTGTGACGGGAGTCATCGGGCCTAGCTAAGTGAGTCTCTTGCAGGGCTACGACGTCTAAGTGGTGGTCCACAATATATTTCCAAACCGTAAGCCGTTTCTGTGGTGAATTAAGGCCTCCAGGTTGCCACAGTGACCGGCATCAGGACACCAGGATAAGGACAAACATCCTCAAAAACCTGTTGAAACCCCTTACCTCTCCACCCACAGAAGCCCCTAAGCCTGCGTCTGCTGTACCGATACACAAATCAAAAGAGCCCACAATGAATATCATTAAAAGGCCGCCACATCCAGTGAGGGCACGTAGTCTCGCATCCGTGTGAACGACACTCGTAGGCCCTCAGCGAATGCCCCTACGCGAGCCCGGCACCCAAGTAGAAGTGGATGGTGCACCGAGAGAGAGGCCTCCGGACGCCTCGGGAGTGGGGCCACTCTCCTCCGGTGGAAGGCCCAGGATTTCCAAGCTATCCTGCAGCTCGATGTGTTGCCGCTTGTTTCGGTACTCAAAACTGAGCCCAAAGGGGTATGTCCAGCGGTACCTGATGCAATCTGCTTGCAACTTGGTAGTGACCGGCCGAAGTGTTTGCCTGCGTGCCAACGTAAAGGGAGCGACATCCTGATAGATAGCACAGGAATAGGTCTGAAAGGAGATGGAGTCCTTTGCTCTAGCCGCCTGTTCCACAGCTTCTTTGACTTTATAGGAATGGAACTTTGCCAAAACGTCGTGGGGCCTCCTCTTATCGCCATTCTGCAGGGGACCTACTTGATGAACTCTGTCGAGCTTTATCTTGAGCTTCTGGGGGCTCAGGATCTCCGCAAAAAGACCTTCTACAAAAGCTTCTAGGTCCAGCCCCTCCGCGCCTTCCTCCAGGTCCCTGATCCGAATGTTCTCCCTCCTCGCACGGTGTTCAAGATCCTCCACCTTAAGTTGCGTCTGCTGCAGTTGTTCCTTAAGGGTGTGGATATCCTCGCGGAACTCACCGGTCAGTTGCCTGTGTTCCTGATGTTGCGTCTCCAAATCCAGGACTCTAGTGCCTACCGAGTCCACGTCCTGCTGGAGAGAGGTCAACCGGTCAGACAGATCCGCTCGTAATTGATCTATGGAGGACTTGATGTCCTGGCAGAGTTCGGCGCGGAGCTCTGATTTAAACTCTTTAAGCATGGTCATCCGGTCAGATTTCGAAAGAGCCATGGTTGCCTTGTCTGTATCCGCCCTGAGGGCCGGGCGCTTGTCAGCGGTGGAGAAGAAGTCCGATACTTTGCTGGTCGCCTTGTTTGTTCCTTTCTTCGGCGGCATATGGAGGGGCCCCACGCGGCCCAGCAGCTCAGAGCCTCGTAGAATCGCCCCCCGGGTTGTGTCGCCACCACAGGGGAAGGCGTGCGGAGAGTCCCACCCCCAAGCCGGGCTCTCACCCTAGGTCAATGAAGGGGCCACTCCGGGGTCTCCACAGGTGTCGGAGAGGAGGGGGTCCGCACGGTCGCCAGGTTAGAAGATGGTCGCCACGTACTTAGTGGGAAGCATGGTCACAGCGACTGCCTGAATCCGGCCCAGAGGCGTGTCCAGAGAGCCCGGGCCCCCAGATGGTGCAGAGGGCCTCAATCGTAGACTGGAAGCCCGGGTCAGCGCCAAGGGGGGGGCAGTGGCGAAATCCCCGTGCCAGCGTGCCTGCTGCTGGTGGACTCCCCTGGGGGGGTCGTGCGAGTTAAAGGGTATGTTAGATGGGGACTCCCCGTCCCAGAGGTCCCCACTCTTCTGGCCGCAGCGTTGGGAGGAACCAAGTGGGCAAATCTCCATGTCTCCCCGCAGGCACGCTCTACCTGGGTTCTCAGCCATCCATTTGCAGGGAAGGAAGGCGCTCAGGGAGCCGCACCGCCACGAAGAGGCCTCGTGGCCGCCATCTTAAAATCAGGCAGGGAAGTGCAGGCTGTTCCACAGCGTCCGCCGAATCACCAGTCCCACCACACTCGTCCCAGAGCTCACCGCCAGTGCCCCCAGTGCTCCTATGCCTCCAGCTGCCCACCGCAGACACCGTGTCGATCCTGGGGAGCCACACGCTGCTGCTTGTTGTCGCTCAGCGCCGCACTCCGGCCGCCATCTTAGCTCCTTTGGGATCCCCCTCCAGAAGCCGAGACAGTCATGCGGGGACCTCGGCGGCCGGTAGAGAGTAGCAAAGCTTCCTCCACCAGTGCCTCACATAGTCAGCCGTCAGTAGGTGCCTCTTGCTGACCATTCTGTTGCAGAAAGATGCCCAAAAACGGCGCAGGACAGCGCACGGACCGGGAGCCGAGACAGGTTACGTCTGCTCGGCCATCTTGCCCGCCCACGCCCCAGTGTACTGTTTTTGAGTTCTCCGAGCTTGAAGCCCACTGATCCAATGCTGTAGTGATGCCCACTAAAAAGGCAACTTTCCAAGACTGGTGTTGGAAGTCAACCTTTCTCGTTGGAGGAAAAGGTGGTCCTGTTATTTTAAATACCAAACTAGCTCTTCTGTGAGAGGTTTGCTTAAAACTTTGCTTGGTGTTCTAAGGCCTTAAGGTAACTTTTCTCAGGCATTGTCAGAAAGGGCGCATACAAAGTACTTTTGCAGTAAGTGCTAATCCCAGTAAAATGTACTTTAATAGATGCAAACTGAAAGCCAGACCTAACTAGGTAAAACTATAGTGGTATAATGTATATCTCAATGACAAGTTGTCTGTTTGATTTTATGAACATCCGACGTAGAACCTCATCCATTTGAAGATTGGCAAGGTTCTATTAAAAGAACATTTTGCTTCCTTGTGGATAGTCCTCTGGAAGGTTTGGCTCTTCAGGTGCTGAGAAGCCAGGCCTTCAAGTTTTGTAATGAACCCCTAGGAGTAGAGAACCTTTCACAACATCCTGATAAGGCTTCGGTGCAGATACAATCTTATAAGTAGAACGGTGGACAGCTGAGGATTTAGGTACCACCAGTGGTGGAGCTATTCTGGAGCAATGAGAATGATTCTCTCCTCGTGCGGCTGAAATTTGGGTCTTCTCTTTTGGATGTTGAGATCTGTGAGAATACTAAACAAAACCTATTTTATTAATCATACCATTCCATGTGAAAGGCATTCTCAAGAATGAAGGTTTTGGAAAACCGAATTCATAGTCCTTGCTTCTTGAATTTCCTTATATAGTTAATTAGATGGTGTTGAAGACAATTGGCTCCTTTTTTCCCTTCAATTGTATTTAATTTTGAACATTTAAAGATTATTTCAGAGATTCTGCAGGTGCACTGAGATTGATTTGTTTATGAATTCAGAGAAAATGCCAAAGATGAAGCACTTAGTTTTACAAGTATTAACCTATTTTGAACTTTTCCTTTCCCCTTGTGGACCTTCTAATTATACAGAAGCTCAGCTATTTATACAATTTGGGTTACGTTTTGTATCCGGAACCATATACAACTTGCCTAATTTCTATCATCATCATCAACTGCTGTTTGTCCACAACATTCTCCATGAAAATTGTACTGGCGACTTACAAAATTTGTTGTGCAGTGAGTTTAAAGAACAGAACATGTTTGTCAGCTTTGCTCTTTTTCCCCAATTTAGTGTTGGCATGTGGCAGACCACAGGCCACTGCTGTGTACAAGGTCTCGGAGTATGCACGAAGGTTTGGAGTGCCAGTAATTGCAGATGGCGGGATTCAGTCTGTAGGACATATTGCAAAGGCTCTTGCTTTAGGGGCTTCCACAGGTATGTTATTCTGATTGTGAAACCTTAATTTGACTGAATTGTTTGCTGTAGACTTGGCATTAATAGTAACACCTGTATTTCTTTTTGAAGCTTGAATTCCAATTTGTTTTTTTCACAATATGTAGACCGGTTAGAAAACGCAAGAAAATATTCCTACAGATTTTTGAAATACAAGAATTCTCACTTAAAGAAGCCTTGTGCTTTCATTCGTCTTGGTGAAACCTTAAGTAGTCTGGTATGGTCTGAATCTTAAACCAGCCAATGCCCCTGAGCAGTCTGATATTGCACGATTATTTCCACTTTGTTTGTACATTTCCTTCACCTCACCTGTAGGTTTTGACATTACCATGATTAGAAGGCAGTTCATCCAGGGAATTTCACATAGGTGGAACATGATTACATTTCCAGACATTTAGTAATATAGCCGCCACTTCTTGACACAGATAGTAATTGCCCCAGGAGAAAATAACAAGCGTTTGCAATGCAATAGGTCTAGCAGTTACGCAAGTTTAAGCTATTGGAATTGTAAATTACAATGTCTTTTATTTTTTTTTAAAGAAAAGGCATTATTTTCAATGCCAATAGCTCAAACTCGTGTCAATGCGAGACCTATTGCATTTTAAATGCTTGTTTAATTCTCTGGGCGACTTCAGAACATTATTTCCTTGAGCTGCCTTCTAAAACTAGTAACATTAAGCAGTGATTCATGTGCTGTAAGATATCTGTATGTAACCTGCATGTTACAGGCTCTCTTCACAGCCTTTCATCTTTTCACAGTAGACCACAATGAATACTGCCTCATCTGGTAATAATTACACTTTTTAAGCACCAATGTACAAATCCTTTTGTGATGTGCACTGTATAAACAATCACTATAGAAGTGAGCTAAACATTCACACCGTTATTTACATGACATCAGGTTAACCCCATTGATTCAGTTCCTGCCTATAATTCTGTTACTTACAGACACAATATTTAATATTGCCTGTAATATGAACTGCTTTCCAGAATAATGACATTACTGCCTGCTTCACAATAAAATATACCATCTGTCTTCTTTTTTTACAAGCCATGCGGCACAGCATCGGTTATGCTGTTCAGCATGGCTTGAACCCTTTGCAAAACCAATAGTACCAATAGACGAGGCCTATTGGTTTTGACAATGCTTCCTTAAGCATGTCGTCACTGGCACATGTAGTTCTTTAATAAAATTCCACATTCTTTCTGTGCAGGGAAATACCATACCTCGAAGAAATGTTTCCTTTTTCTAGGCTACCATTAACGATACATGTATTAAGCATTGACGACATACAACTTCCCATGTTTGTGCTATCCATAGAATGAATGAATAAAAACACAAAAATGTGGTTGACAGGATGCGGCATGTTAGATGAGGGGGCAATGCAGGCTGCCAGTTAGTGATCTACATCGGGAAAATAAATGTTAACCTTTGATTTGTAAACAGTAGTGCACAGACTGGAACTGTAAGGGAGCCGTTGTAAAACGATATTTTGACTTTTTGCAGTTTTTGAAGTTTTAGATGGCACAAACTCAACCCAAAAGCGTTGTGGCAATTTACGTGACCACTTTCCACGAGGTCAGACTCTTGTTGCTTTCCGCACTGAGAAATTAAGTGATTTGCCCATAATCACAGGATGTTGAACAATGCCGGGAATAGAACCTTGTTCTCCACATCCAAAGAAAGCCGTGTCCGACGATAGGCGCAGCTCATACTCTGGGATGAGGAGGATTCCCCAATTTCATTCTGTATGTTAGATTACACTGACTGGATGAAGGCCGGGTATCGCGGCAGTTGCTCACCTGCCTCAGGCCTCCTGAGCTGATACACTGGGTCAGCATTAATACAGCGGCCGACTGCTGTACCGGATCCCATGGGTGGGAAGATGCCATCAGTAAACCTACAAAGACTGGCCTGTTTACTTCTTCACAGTCTCCAAAATTACCGCCGAGCCTGGAAACAAAAAGCTGTCTCCGCGTGCACATCTCCTGTCTGCGCAGGCACAGCGTGCAGGAGACCGGGGGGGACAGGAGATGTGTACGCGTACACATGACCTGTACGCGTGCACATCATGGCGCGCGTAAATGCTGACGCCGTGCAGGGTTCCTTGAAGCTTCCGATATGATTTGGAGCAGACGAGTGAGGGAGGCAAAGTTAAAGCGCGTCATTCGCGCGCTGTGTTGAAACGCCAGCTCTACGCAGGGACAGGAGATGTGCACATCTCCTGTCCGTACGCGTGCACATGTCATGTCCGTACGCGTGCACATGTCCTGTCCCCGATTACTTTCACTGCACACATTTCAAGGTGAAGCCTAGAATGATGTTATCCAGTATTAGGGTATCTTTCATAGATTCACATGCCTGAATCTTTCCCCGTCGCCGAGGCGGGAGTCCCACGGTACATAAAAAAGCAGTGCCAAAAGTAAATAATAGTAGTAGGCCCTAAATACAGGCCTGAGGCCTAGATTGCAGTAGCCTATCTACCTCATTATGCTGAAAAGACCCAAGTTTTTGTCACAGCCAATCAGCTGTCAGCACCCTCTAGAACCCTCTCTGCAGAGCCAGCTCTCCTCAGATTTTCACTGCACGTCGTGTGGAAGGGAGTCTCCCTGAGTGCCAGCTCAGTTTTTCCTTCAAAGATGTCAGAGAAGAAGGCCTTGTTCAAGCCTTGCAGGACATGCGACAAAGAGAGTCCATGTTCATGATCAACATAAGGACTGTATATATTGCCTCTGTCCTTCTCATGGGGCCCAAAATTGTAAGATTTGCCGTACCTTCCCTTCTAAAACCTTGAGGGATAGGGAGGCTAGAGTCTTGTTATGGCTAAAATCTTCTAAGGATGATGATGGAGCTTGAACATCAAGTAAAAGAGCGAGATCTCAGGAAAGAACATCAAGTGAGGGGAGAAAACATTTTAAAACCTCCCACTCCACTCCTGGCTCTACTCAAAGGTCTCCTCCAGCTTCTTCAGGACCTTCTATCCTTCAGGATCCTAAGAAGCATAAAACCGTGAGTAAGACTTGCTCTGTCTCTTCAGCTTTCACTACAATTACATCTTCAGTTCCTTCGTCGACGGCTACTATGTCTACTACTGCTATTACCCCTCCAATCCTGTCAACTAGGATTTCTATCGTCACAAAAAAGACCATCGTCGACGAGCCGTCAACGAGAACCTCGTCGTCGAAGCATTCATCGAAGAAAACACCGTCGACTACAGCTTCGTCGTCGACGAAATCATCATCTGTCGTCGACGATGACCCCCTCGACGATGACCCCCTCGACGATGACCCCCTCGACGATGACCCCCTCGACGATGACCCCCTCGACGATGACCCCCTCGACGATGACCCCCTCGACGATGACCCCCTCGACGATGACCCCCTCGACGATGACCCCCTCGACGATGACCCCCTCGACGATGACCCCCTCGACGATGACCCCCTCGACGATGACCCCCTCGACGATGACCCCCTCGACGATGACCCCCTCGACGATGACCCCCTCGACGATGACCCCCTCGACGATGACCCCCTCGACGATGACCCCCTCGACGATGACCCCCTCGACGATGACCCCCTCGACGACTATCCCGTAGAGTCCGTCGACGATGTCTCCGACGAAAAAGAAGAGTTCAGTACCATCTACAGCATTGGCAACGATTTCAAGCGCATCTATTGCTGGCATTTTCAACTCCTATTGCTTCCAAGAGCTTCCAACTTCGCTCTTTCCAGAGACAGGAGTACTCATATATTTGGCCACTCACACCTTCTTACCCCCTCAATACTTTTGATCCGGACGAGGAAGGAGACTATGAGGATGATGACAATGAGGGAGCCTTTGGAGTAGCCCGCCATCCTTCTGACTTAGTTATAAAATGTCAAGATGACGATGAGGAGGATTACGTTGCACACTACTATCAAGAGGACATTATGGTTCCTCATCATGCAAGTTATCCAAGGGCAGCAGAGACAAGTCACGTACCTCCTACCCTCATTCAAGACCTGCAAGCCATGTTAGCTGACAATAGACGGCGTTTTCCACCGCAACAGGTCATCCCACCACCGGTTTCTGCAGCAGGAACAGACCCATTACCTCAGCCTCCAGCGCCCAGGTCTCCAATCAGACCAGCCTGCACCACCTCCTCGTACCCCTGATACGTCCTCGGACGACGAAGTCGAGGAAGGAGAGCTTCCTGAGAATCTCCCTTCTGATCCGTGGGATTCATATATTATTCCATTACCAACTCCGCAACCATCCGACTCTCCACCAGAGGACATAGGTGGATTCCACAATCTCATACAAAGGGCTTCAAAAAGATTTAAACTTCCGGTCACTGTGGAACAAACTGATTGTTTCCTGCATGACTTTAAAGAGGACGTTAGAAAGATTTCTAGAGCAATTCAAATAATTGATTACATCTGGAAGGAAGGCATTAAAATCATGCAGAATCCTGCTTCCGTGCCGGCAGTACTGCCAAGGATCGATAAGAAGTACCGAGCTACATCGGACAGTCCATCTTGCCTAGTGGGTCACACGAGACCAGACTCTGTTATTTCTCAGGCGGCACAGCAGCGCTCAAAAAATCCAGCTACGCCTATCCCTACTCCTCCGGATAAGGAAGGGCGTCGACTTGACCTTATTGGGAAGAAATTCTCAACCATGGCGGCAGCTTCTATCCGTGCAGCTAATTCGCTGGTGTTCATAGGGCGCTATGATCACCAAATGTGGTCGGACATGTCACCTTTCATTGATTTAATACCAGAAGACCACAGAGCAGAAGCCCGAAAGATCTTGACAGAGGGAGAACGCGCAGCCTCAGAAACTATCGACTGTGCCTTGGATATTGTCAACACAAATTTCAGGCAATTGGCTAGAGCGGCTGTACTCAGGCGTCGAGGTTGGCTAAAAGCCACCACCTTCAGACCAGAGGTTCAATTAAAGGTACTTGATATGGCCTATGACGGCGAGTCTCTATTCGGCAAACACATTGACGATGCCCTACAAACGATCAAGACGGACACCGATACCGCTAGATCACTCTGTTCCCTGCCATTTAAACGAGGTTCTTACAGAGGCGCTAGAGGACGTGGCTACTCTTCTAGAGGAGGTTACCATCAGCAGGGCAGACAGTACCAATCCCACTACCGTCAAGATTATAATTCATCTTACCATCAATCGAACACAGCGGGTTTCTCTCGCCATGGGGGCCGCAGACGCTCCAACAATCAAGGGCGAGATACTCGCAAGAACAAGTGAGTGCAACCGGGCGCCATCCGCATCCTTATCCCTTCCCGTGGGTGCGAAGATATCTGTGTTCCATCAACAGTGGCAAACAATTACCACCGATCAATGGGTGTTAGATTTGGTACAACATGGTCACACCCTGGAGTTCGTTACCAAACCGCCAACTGTTCCGCCCAAGGGACCCCGTCCCCCTCGTCTTCACTTCTTGTTCAAGGAGGTTCAAACAATGCTCCTCAAGAATGCCATACAAAAAGTCCCGTTTCAACAAAGAGGACAAGGGTTCTACTCCCGATTCTTCCTTATAAAAAAGAAGTCTGGAGAATGGCGGCCAATTTTAGATTGCGCAGCCTCACAAATTCCTCAAGAAGCAGTGCTTTCGCATGGTCACTCTTTCAGAAATCCTAAACTGCCTGAACGAAGGAGATTTTTTAGCTTCCTTAGACATGGACGCATACTTCCACGTCCCCATCCATCCCAAACATCGCAAATATCTCAGATTCAATGTGGCTGGCGCCCATTATCAATTCAAAGTACTACCGTTCGGCCTCAAGTCGGCAGCAAGAATATTCGTGCCTGGCCCCGGTAGCAGCAACACTACGTTCTTGGGGAATCCAAGTTTTCCCGTACTTGGACGATTGGTTACTCAAGGGCCCTTCAACAAACAGTGTACAGGACGCCATGACAAGCTGTCGTGCTCTTTGCTTCTTTGGGTCTGACTATGAATCTAAGCAAATCCCAACTGCAACCAAGACCAGTCCTACCCTTTTAAGGGGCACGCCTGGACACAATACAATGCAAAGCGTTCCTATCACAGGAGAGACAACTCCGCTTGCAACAATTGGCAATTCAAATCTCAAAAAGGTCACTTTCGGTCCGACTATTTGCTTCCCTTCTGGGAATGTGTTTGTCAGCCATAAATCTCATCCCATTGGCACGCCTCAAGATGCGACCTCTGCAGGAAGAGCTGCATCATCAATGGAAGCATGCAACCGGTTCCTTCGAGGACATTATCAAGGTCATGCCGCGCATGGTAAATGCTCTGCGGTGGTGGTCACAGTTGCACAATCTAAAGCAGGGACTTTCATTCATACAGACACCTCCAGACTTCATACTTACAACAGATGCATCCATGGAGGGATGGGGAGGCCATCTCCAAAATCTGCAAGTCCAGGGCAGGTGGACTCAAGATTACAGACAGAAGCACATCAACAGTCTAGAGTGGAGGGCCATCTTCCTCTCTTTGCAAGCCTTTCTCCCCAGAATAGCGGGATCGTCAGTGTTGGTACGGACGGACAATACCACCAGCATGTTCTACGTGAACAAACAAGGAGGAACAAGATCTATGACGCTGTCGCAGGAAGCTCAAGAGTTATGGGACTGGGTTACACTCCACAACATAACTCTCAGAGCGGAACATGTCAAAGGCCTCGAATACACTGGCGGACAAGCTCAACAGATCCCTGTCAGATTGCCACGAGTGGGAGTTAGATCAAGCTCAATTGCACAAAGTCTTTCAGACTTGGGGCAAACCACAGTTGGATTTGTTCGCAACACAACAGAAGGGTTTTACGCCAGCAGATTCCCTCAACAGGGGTCAAGGGGGGAATGCCCTGTCCATGCGATGGTCAAGGGATTTATGCTTACGCTTTTCCCCCGATTCCGTTGATACCGAGGGTATTGCACAAGATGAAGTGCGAGAGTTGCCGCTTGATACTAATTGCTCCAAGATGGCCACGCCAATATTGGTTTCAAGAGCTCATGTTGTTGTCTCAGGATCAGCCAATTCGCCTCTTTCCATCTCCAACAATACTGTCATGGAACGAGGGACAGGTTCCTCACCCAGATCCTCAATCTCTAAAATTGCATGCATGGCTCCTGATTTCCTAGAGTTTGAGCACCTTCAAATTCCGCAAGACTGCAGAGATATTTTAAGGAGATCTCGAGCTCAAAGTACTGTGAAAACTTACCGGCTAAAATGGAAAAGGTTCTGTTCCTGGTGTGCATCCAACAATGTCCACCCGATTAACGCACCAGCAGAAGCAGTTCTTCCTTACCTACTACACTTGGCTCGATCTGGCCTTTCCTTTTCATCAGTAAAGGTTCACCTGGCGGCCCTGTCCAGATTCAGGAAAATGTCCAACATTCCTTCACTATGTTCGTCATCCCTAATTAAACAGTTCATGAGAGGACTCTTCCGAGCGTATCCTCCGATTAGACATCCCCCACCGGAGTGGGAACTCAATACAGTTCTTTCACAACTTATGAAGCACCCATTCAAGCCTATTCATAAGTCTGAAACCAAGTACCTTACATGGAAAGTTGCCTTACTCCTAGCCTTGACATCAGCTAGAAGAGTGAGTGAGATACAAGCGTACACCATAAAAGAACCCTTCCTACATTTTTCACAGGATTGCGTTACTCTCAGAACGAACCCTTCATTTATACCCAAGGTACCTTCTCAGTTCCATTTAAATGAACCAGTCAAACTGAAAGTCTTCTTTCCAAACCTGACTACGCCGGCAGAAAAGACACTGCATTCCTTAGACATCAAAAGATGTCTGTAATTCTACTTACAGAGGACAAAGAACTTCAGAAAATCTGATCAACTGTTTGTAGCTTATGGACAGACCACGTTGGGAACAGCTGTTGCCAAGGCTACGATCTCCAGATGGATAGCCTCAGCAATCCAGTTCTGCCATACCAAGGCAAACAGACCTCTTACGAAGAATGTCAAGGCACATTCTACGAGGGCTGTTGCAGCATCTACAGCGTTGTTCGCAGGGGGGAAGCTCGAGGACATCTGTCGTGCTGCGACATGGAAAAATGTCCACACATTCACCAGACATTACTGCCTGCAATCGTCAAGTCAGCGAGATGCAGCAGTTGGTCAAGCCGTCTTACGACACCTGTTTGTTTAAAGAAAATCTCAGGTACAGATATTTGATTTTGTTATACATGTTATTTTATAAAGGAGGGTATTTTATTAGGATTGCAAACATATTCATGTGATTTATATATATATATATATATATATATATATGCTAATGTTTCAAATGCATTTTTTAAACTTTTGTTACTCTTGGTCTATGACAATAATATGTAGAACATTTGTGAATAGGTTGATGATGGTTTAATGGGTCTGTTTCAGTACAAGTCTCCCACCATCCGCAACCGACTCACTTGGTTACAGCTTGCTATTCTGATTCAGGCATGTGAATCTATGAAAGATACCCCAATACTGGATAATAAAACAAGTTACTTCCCAGTAACTTAAGTTATCCAGTATTGGTATCTTTCATAGATTCACATGCACACACCCTCCTCACCGGAGAGTCAGTTCTCTAGAATTGGGATACTTATTCCCCACTTGTGCCAACGAAAATCTGAGGAGAACTGGCTCTGCAGAGAGGGTTCTGGAGAGTGCTGACAGCTGATTGGCTGTGACAAAGACTTGGGTCTTTTAAGCATAATGAGGTAGATAGGCTACTGCAATCTAGACCTCAGGCCTGTATTTAGGGCCTACTACTATAATTTACTTTTGGCACTGCTTTTTTATGTAACGTGGGACTCTCACCTCGGCGACGGGGAAAGATTCAGGCATGTGAATCTATGAAAGATACCAATACTGGATAACTGAAGTTACAGGTAAGTAACTTGTTATCTTTTTTCAGTTTGTGGACGGAAACCAGAGGCCTTCTGACTCAACCTCTGAATATACGATGATCTTTAACCCAGTGTTTATTTTCCTGAAGTTAAGCAAGCATCAATATTTTGCAGCTAAAAGAGCCATCTGGAGGCTAATGTTGCCACCTACAGCTGTAATTCGTGTGGCCGTAGAGAAATGATCACAATGAATTATACCGGTCTGTTTGCCTCACCAACTTCCTGCACATCAACTGAGGCATGGTAGACCATGTCAGAAACTTTTGACTGAGGTCAAAGATTGGGTCAGACATCATAGTTACTGCCAGTACATCACACAACCCACCACGAAAGTCAAACTATCTCCAATATAACTCCAGTACATCTAGGCAATTAAAATACACAAAACTAGAAAACAGAGCAATATTGATGTAGCTTTTTAAAAAACGGTACTAATACATTTTCCTCATACATGAGGCGACTCTAGTGCTTGTCTTATGTCCAGCCATCCAAACTCCAGATCTAGATGCTACAGACAATCAAGAGCACCACTTAGCTCCACATCTCCATGTCATTCAAGATTGTGTCCCATTCACATACAATAATTACTCATACAAGTATCTCAATCTCTTCATTTCACAAATAACAGCCAACACTGTGACAGTCTTGCAAATTAACATTCCGACTTTAATGAGTTATTAGACAGTGGAGCTGCAAAGTTATTACTAGTTGATATTATGCCTGAAGCAATGGGTAAATATATCCCCTACAATATCCAAGAAACCAGGGATAGAGTTAGTGTCTTGTTGGCCTTTTAAAAGAACAGATGTCCAGTTGCAATCTAGGCCTCATTGTGAGAATAAGTCCTGAAAAATGTTCCAAGCAAATTTGACCGAGATCATAAAGCCATGGCTGAAAGGTTTCAAAGCAAGACTTGCAGCTGTGAAGGATAAGGGCACGGTACAAACTCAAGTTTGGAAACTTTGTCACACTTTCGCAAGAGAGCACCAATGGCCTGTTACATCAGCTCCAAATAATGTGGTTAATTGTCCTTTTTACAAATACATTTTTATCTTTAAATTAACAGCATTAACCAGAAGACTGCCAGCTCTTTTATCAAGCAATGAGATAGAACAATTAGCTTCCTGTGTAATCGCTGCACACAGTACCTTTTTTTATGCTGTATTACTAGCACTGTCAATTTTGCTAGTTGCCTGCACCACAGCAGCTACCTCCACAGCAGTAAGACCTGGAGAATTGCATTTCACTGGTGATATGATTGGTGATAAAATACTGTCGAAAGTAAAAGCTATCCTACAAGAAGTGGATATTGTGGCAGCTCAGATAATTGCTGCTGTGGTCTCATAAAATGCCAGTTTTCACCAACTGGAGGAAGCTGCCGTCCTACACCAAGTGGCAGCTTTCCAGCTCGCGGTCCAGAGAAAAGTATTGGGCATGCTATTCATTGCGACTTTTGGAAGCACATAGTTTTGATTGCATGAGAGGGCACCTAACATGGATAGCGTGCTTTAGTGGTAAAAAAAGGGAAACTTCTATAGTGCCTCCAACAAAGCTCAGTCAGGTAGAGGAGGAACTGGCACACCAGGGCAAAGGAGCCATACCTCCATACATACTGTGACCAGGGCTGCCCTTCTGAAGAGGCCAGCTTGCATCCCAGAGAACAGGATCCTTGCATTTTTGCTCACAGAATTCTGCAAATTATCTAAGTGACAGCTTGTGGGCCCTGTCCTTTCGGAGTGTGAGAACAGGTGGGGTGGGGGAGAATCTCAAGATTAGTCTCAGGCTGGAGGAATATCACCACTAATCAATAGGTGATTTCAAATCTTCATCAAATGATAGACAATTCAAGAAATCCCTTGTCATACTTTACCAGACCCTTGTTAAAAAGATCCCATGACTGACAAATGGAGGTTGTTTTTACTGGCACACCAAAAAATGCAAGTGCAACAGTAATTTGCTAAGCGCTGCATAGTCCTGTCAGATATGGATGCATCCTACACAAGGAAGGTAACAAGGACACCAAAACTGCCATCTTCAAAGATCTAGGTGTTATGCCATTTATATCTGATATAGGTGTTTACCTCAACAGGACAATAACATATGTAAGGATAAACCCACCAGTTAGCTACGAAGGCACTTTAGGCGGTACACGTCTATAATTAATGGACCCAAATCGTGATATTGTTGTAACAAAAACGAAAGATACACATTGGAACCATATGTGTAATATTACTCATCTGTTGTACTCCAAAATGAACCTAATCTTGTATTAGTTGAAACTGATACGAAAAGGTATGCACAGGAACCATTTGTTTATTATTACTGCTATACATGTTTTATTCTAAACGACTAACTGCATATAACTGTGAAGCGCTCTGATATCCATGGGTCATGATCGTGCTATGCAAAACTCTATAAATAAAAACAAAAATATGCTCAAAGATTGTGAACAATCACTTTGCTCTGCAAGGCTGTGGTATGCTTTTCAACATCTGTTCAACTGTTAACTCTGCTCGTCCGATGCAATTACTTCTGTGTGGTCTTACAAAAACATGCAGCTAATTGCTTAGATCAGAATGCCTCAGTCTTCCTATGGAACCTCAGTGATTAGTGCTTAGTCATTAAGAAGTGGATGTGTAAGATGCTTCTCCCTTTCCGGAAAGCAACAGAATGAAGTGTTAGTTGGCAAGAAAAGTGACTACCGACCTCAATATATCCGGCCATTTCAACTAAATGCTTCTTGCAACTCCAGGGAACATCCTTTATAGTTCTAAAGCACTACACGCAAACTCTGCTCTTGAAGACAGCTTTGTAAAATCAAAGCAAACTTTTTAACAGTTTTGTATTAGTCATGTTTCTCTTTTGTTTAAGAGAAACACATTTTAAAAGGCTCTCTAACTTTAGAAAGTGAAAACTTTCACAAACCTTTCTTCAAGGAAGGCTGAGAAGGGCAGTGTAGCCTAAAAGGCTGCAGCCTAAAGGGATATACAACTGTTATTGCTTCTTTAAAGTAAGGCACACCACCATGCTGTGGCAGCAGAGCCAGTTCTATTTTCGGGCGCTTCTATTTTCTGAAGCATTGACCTATGGTTTTATTACCCTTTACTTTGGAAACATTGTAGTAAACACTTCAATCAACATCTTTGTATATAGAGTAGATTTTATTTTGTTTTCTGACAGAAATGCACTTTATTTTTGTGAATGTCCTCGTTCAAGAAAAAAGGCTCAAACAGATCCTTATGTCTGTGTTTGCCTTCACAATTCTCATCGACCAGACTCCGGTTCCTGTTGTCAGAAGATCTCCAAGAGAACGCTGAGGACAGGAAGATGAATCTACATTGCCAGCAGAAAGACCAACACAGTCTTCAAGAATTTTCGTCTCTAATACCTGAAGCATTTGGAGAGTGCACTCCCTCCACCACAGCTCATTCTGCTAATGACAGAGCTGGCCAAGAGTGACCATGAGTATGCATCAGTTGGGGTCCACCGGACTGCAGTTTTCAGATTCCAGACAGCTGAAGACACTGCCTTCTATTTGTTCCCAGAGGTTTATCAAACACTTTTTGAATGGACTCTTTACGTCCTTTTGTACAGTGAG
Source organism: Lissotriton helveticus (assembly GCF_964261635.1). Classification (NCBI taxonomy): domain Eukaryota; kingdom Metazoa; phylum Chordata; class Amphibia; order Caudata; family Salamandridae; genus Lissotriton; species Lissotriton helveticus. Next base: position 1,260,890,513 of record NC_136070.1, on the reverse strand, counting down.
GTGTTCTGTTCCATTGGAGAGGAGCAGTATAGAACCAAATCATGCTGCCTCCTTTCAAACCCATCCACGGAGCGCACCCAAAATTCCTTTTGTGGAAGACTGCACTTCTGCTCCCTCTCACCACAGCAAGGATAGTTAGATAATTACAGTAGAGGCGTTCATCATAAAAAAACATACATTTGGTTTCCCCAAAAATAAATTTAACTCTGTGATCGATCTTCCCTAATCCAACAACCACTGCCAAGAGATCCTTGCACTCACATTCTGCAGACCCCAGGATATTACTGTATGTATTAGAACATTTTGCGGCACACTATTGTATTTTTGAGCACCTTGTGTTTGTGGCATTAAAAAGTTCTGCAAAGTTTTATTTCTGATGGATACTTCTGCCTGTGAATTCCTCACCTTTAGATTCCTCACCTTTTGAATACCCCCTGCGCCAGCGTTCCGCGGAAAATTCTTTCCTAGCTCTCCCCACGCCGACAAGGACGTCACAATGGACAGGCTCCGTTCGTGGCACCGCATGACGATCTGAGCCCCAAAAGGACCTCGTCGGCGTGCTGATGTCAGTTCCCTTTTTTCTGCGCCGTCAACGCTTAACGGTTTTTCTAGGGGCTCTCCATTTTCTTCGAGAACTTTGTATCTTTTGTTTGTTCCAGATGGCTACTTCTAGGAAGACGGGATTTAAACCCTGCAGTGTGTGTGGCGGGCATATGTTAATCACGAACCCGCCCGATGACTGCCTCTGGTGTCTATCTTCGGGTCATGACGTCGAGGAATGCCGAAGCTACAGGAAGATGAATCCCAAAGCGATTAAGGAACGTGAGGCCAAGCTGTTCATGGACAAAGCCAAGAAGAAGAGGTAGGAAAAGGGCAAGTCTTCGTCTTCTCACACTTTGAGGTCGAAGAAGCATAAGAAGACCAAGAGAAGACATGGCTCTCGACATCGTTCTTCGAAGGCTAGGGCTGAGTGACCACGAAGGAAGGCCTTTGTTTCTCCATCTCCTTCTCAAGCGACACCGGCTCCATCTCCGGTTCCGGGGTCTCCGGTGTCGAGAGATTCTTCACAGCATGAAGATTTACCGGCTCCAACAATGTCACCGGCGCCTGGTGAGTCCACTCCAGGCTGGGTGGCTTCACCAGTGTGGCGCCGTCCCCGGCTCCGCAGGCTCCAGTTCGACCTTAGGTGACTCCGCTTCAGGAAGGTACGGATCCATATTCTCCTTTTAAAGCTCCTGGGTCAGATTCTTCGCATTTTCTGAATGCAATGTTTGGCATGTTTGCTAGGGCCTCGGCTCCATCCGGCGTGCCTTCGGGCCCCGTGGGTCCTTTGGCCTTTAACCTGGGTGTTCCTCAGTTTTATCCTCAGGCACCCTTCATGCCATTTTTGCCGTCAACGCAGGCTTGGCATTTCCCGGCGCCGAGATCCTCCACTGTAGCTCCTCGGACTCCTTCGGCTGGTGAGTCGACGCCGCCTCGAATTCGATCGACGTCTAGGTTCGAAGCCGAGGTTCATCCATCAACGCCGTTGATATTGTCACCGGCGCCGCGTGTGGCTCCACTGACTCCGTTACCTAAGCAACCCTCTAGAGAGAGGCGCAGAGGCTCCTTGAAGAGGAGGAATATTTACAGAATCTGGAGGAAGGTTGTGGACTCTATGGAAGAGTTTGAAGGCCTCGATACTTGCGGCTCATCTCAGAAGGTCAGGGGTTCCTGTTTTCCCCTACCTGCACGATTGGCTGTTGAAAGCACAGTCTCCAGAGTTGGTTTTGCGCCATTTGCAGGTAACAGCTCATCTGTTGTTCAAATTGGGTTTCTCGATAAATGTACCAAAATGTCACCTGGTGCCTTCTCAGCGCAGCCTGTTCATAGGGGCAATACTGGACACAACTGTGTGTAGGGCATATCCGCCTCCGCAGAGGGTTCTCGACATACAGGAGATGGTTCCTTTATTTCACGATGGGGCAGTTGTTCCAGTCCTGAAGGTTCTTCGCCTGCTCGGTCTGTTCGCTTCCTGCATTCTTTTGGTCAACCATGCACGCTGGCACATGAGGGCACTCCAGTGGTGCCTCCGCAGGCAGTGGTATCAGCACAACGGAGATCTGAGATAAGATCAGAATCTCTAGAGAAGCTGCTGCGGAGCTGACTTGGTGGAGTGTGCAGGGCAACCTGTCGCAAGGAAGGCCCTTTCAGTCTCCTCCACCGACAGCCACAGTTATCACGGATGCCTCCACTCTAGGGTGGGGTGCTCATCTGGGGGACCTGGAGGTCAAAGGTTTTTGGTCTTCAGAGTAAAGGTTGCTTAACATCAACCTTCTGGAATTGCAGGCGCAACGTTTGGCACTAAAGGCTTTCCTTCCTTCCCTTCGCGGTCAGTCGTTTCAGATCCTGACGGACAACACTACTGCGATGTGGTACATCAATAAGCAGGGAGGTGTAGGGTCGTATCGTCTCTGTTGAGAGGCTCTGCAACTCTGGTCCTGGGCTTAGGACCAACAGATTTGTGTGTTTGCAAATCATCTGGCCGGTGTGCTAAATGTTCGTGCGGACAGTCTGTCGGCGTTACTCGGCCGATCACGAGTGGTGACATCATCCGGAGGTGGTCCATCGCATCTTTCAGATGTGGGGATCTCCTCGGTTGGACCTGTTTGCCACTCACAAGAATGCGCACTGTTCGTTGTTCTGCAGTCTCCAGTATCCGATGCAGGGAGCATTGGGGGATGCGTTTCAGATAGATTGGGGCTCACAACTCCTTTACGCGTTTCCCCCCCCCCCCCATACCCTTCATTCCTCGGGTTCTGAGGAGGATTCACCAAGACTGGGCCCAAGTATTATTGATCACCCCGGATTGGCCAAGAAGGGTGTGGTACACAGACCTCCTTCACCTCCCATCGCACCCTCCTCTCTGTCTACCTCTCAGTGCAGACCTCTTCTTGCAATCGCTGGGGCAGGTTTTACACCCCCACCTCCAGAACCTGCACCTACATGCCTGGAGATTGAACGGGGCAACCTGAGTTCTTTCTCTCTCTCGCCAGAGATAGTGGACGTTATTTTATCTTCCAGGTGACACTCCACTAAGTCCGTTTAATCTTCCAGATGGTCCAGATTTGTTAAGTGGGTTGGAGAGCGAGACATTGACCCTCTTAAGGCCCGCTTGTCTAATATTCTGGAGTTTTCACTTTCTTTAGCACAGCAAGGTTGTGCTGTAGCCACTGTTAAGGGCTATTTATCGGCTTTGTCTGCCTTTTTGTTTGCCGGACCATCCGTCTTTATGTAAGTCCCCCATTGTCATGAGGTTCATTAAGGGCCTCACAAATAAGTTTCCTCCCACACCTTTCATTATGCCTCAGTGGGATTTGAATCTAGTACTTACATTTTTAATGGGTTCTCCGTTTGAGCTTCTTCACTCTTGCCCGTTGAGGCTTCTTTCTTTTAAAACTGTTTTCTTGATAGCCATTACCTCGGCTAGGAGGGTAAGTGAGCTTCAGGCTCTTAGTTCGAAACCTCCTTTCCTGACCATTCATGCGGATAAGTTGGTTCTAAGGACCAGGGCTGCTTTCCTGCCCAAGGTGGTTACCCCTTTTCATATGGGACAGTCAATTACTTTACCCACCTTCTATCCTCCCTCTCACCCTTCCAAGGAGGAAGAGACTGGATCGGTTGGACCCTAAGAGGGCTGTCAGCTTTTATTTGGATCGGACTAGAGATCTGAGGCTGGACGATCAGCTCTTCGTGGGCTATGTTGGGAAGATGAAAGACAAGGCAGTGCACAAGAGGACTCTTTCCAGGTGGATTATCTTGTGCATCAAGATTTTCTACACCCTGGCCAAGAAGGACCCTCCTGAAGGTATCTGAGCTTCCTCACGCTCCCACCGCCTCTACGTTGTCCACCTGTTTCTACCCAAAAATGTTGTATTTCAATCATGTTTGTTTTAATGATAAATACTTTACACTTGCTATTTCTCTTTGCCTTTATTGATTATGCATTTGTGATTTTACGTGTGTATAGATATATATATTTGATATGCTATGTATATATTTGAAAATGTGTTAGTCCGCCCGTTGGCCTCGGTGCCACGGAAAAAATGGGTGGAACTGACTTCCGCACGCCAACGAGGTCCTATTGTGGCTCCGATGACGTCATGCGGTGCCACGGGCGGAGCCTCTCCATTGCGACGTCCTTGTCGGCATGAGAAGAGCTAGGAAATCATTTTCGCGGAATGCTAGTGCAGGGGGTATTCAAAAAGTGAAGAATACACAGGCAGTTATAGTATCTACCAGAAAAAAGCGTTGCCGAAGGTAAGCAACTTGTTCATTGTGATGCATGGTGAGCTGTATGCATGGTGTAGCTGTTTACATTTTTTTTTTTTAAAAAGGATGGGAAACTGTGCAGATGTGACAGCTGGTAGTTACATTTTCAAAATATTGTGGACTGGGGAGATGCTAATGCTACAATTGTTCCCCACAACATGCCCCCAATGACCAGCTCTTGTAAACAAAATGTATAAGCTTAGAGGCCTTCTTACCAGGGTCCCTAGCAATATGAAAAACTGTAAATGTGTGCAATTGGTTAATTTGAAAATCTGAAAGGCTGTGTTGGTTGCCTTTGTTGGCCTTTAATTGGTGAAGTGAATTGAGACTTTAAAAAGACTTTACCAGCTGAGTTCATGAGTTTTTTTGTTTAACTTAAATCTGTTTTTATTTTCCAAAAAGAGCAGTAAAAAGGGTCTAGGTGTACACAGCGTTAAGCCTACAACCCTACATAGGGCCGGCTGCACAATTCTAAAGTGGTCTCAGGCGGACTCTGGGAGGCTTAAATGAACATTTGATACATAGCATGTCGCCTACAACCCGTATTGGGCCGGCCGCGTGACACATGAGGCACAACAGTAAAAAGATTGCAGCCGTGAGCAAATTCAAGACCCATAAAAGGCAAACTTAATACCATAGAAATAGAGAGGCGTAGGTTAGGGACCTACCAGAGAGTTGCAGTGACGAGCAGACGCGAAAGTGTCAAAGAAGAGCAAGTAGGAGGGAGGAGAGACCCCCGACAGGGAAAGCAGACGGCAACAACAGTGTAAGAGGGCAGGCGGGCGGACGGGGCGAGAGGACCAGAGAAATCTATGCTATGTACTGGCTAGATCAAGAATTTGAGTATGCGCGACGTGGAGTTGAGGGGAAAGCTAGCATGATTGTGGAAGCAATCTGTTTGGGTCAGCCGGAATTAATGCATCCTCAAATAAGCGCGGGGCGCTAAGCTTCGTGGGGAGATGTTGTGTATGTTCTACTTTACAAAGATAAGCGACTAGGGGCTTCCAGAGAGTGTTAAAGCGAGCATCTCAAAGCTGCAGTCGTGCTTTGAGAAGCTCCATAGTCACTACATGCCTTAAACACACAAACCAGGCAGCGATTGGGGGGGCCTCCGCTTTCTTCCAGTACAATGCTATGAGTTGTTTGGCAGCTCCAAGCATGTGAAGGGCTATGTGCCAATCGCTACGGTAAGTGCTTTCAAATTGTGAGGTTTAAGGCCTAGTAGAATTGTGGCTGTAGAGTCAGGCAGACGGAAGCCCAGCACCCCTTTTATGTGACTAATCAACTCCTTCCAGAACAGGGTCAGAAGAGGGCATGACCAGGAGGTGTTTTAATGGAAACTTTTAAGCAAAGTTTGTACTAGGTACAGTCAGATTTCATATTACTAAAATCTATTTTGGAAGCCCTTCTTTTAGCATAAACACGTGAGCCCAGATTTACAAAGCGTTTGTCTGGTTTGCCTCACTTTCTAAAATTTCTATCGAACATGAATGGTTCAGCAATTCAGTTTACACTTGAGGTATTGGTTCAAAAATGGCATGCATATCTTGGCGACACAAATATCTGTGACAAACTACGAGAAATGGTTCCAAGGAGAAAGACTCCTCTTCGGAGGGGACATTTAGGGCAGTACTTGTATTCCCCCAGTAGACATTCCACTTACACCATACAGAGGACCACTTTTTGGGACATCCCCGTGCTATGTAGATCGTTTTTTCCCTGAACATGCACCAGTCTAAATTTTTAGCAAGGTTTCGTTTTGCCACCATCCGGCACAAAGTAGCCCAGAGTTTATCCATACAATTCAGATGGGTATGTTCCCTAACATTGGCACCTTTTGGCCTCCGGGCATGTAGCCTTCTTTAGTACTTCCCGCATGCCCTCGTGTATCCTGCCAGTACAGTTGTATAAGTTCACATTCCCAAATTATGTGCAGGAAAGTGCCCACTTGACCACAATGCCTTCTACAATCTCCCCCCCCCTTTTCCCATATGAACCAGTTGGGGTCCTGTGACCTATATCCTGTGTAAGATTTTTAGTTGAACAAGTTGTAGCTGAGCTCAAATCGCCACTTCCAGAGGAGAAGCTGTAGGAAGGTAGATCCCTGACTATGGTTGCCCCCAACTTTTTTGCCTGGTGTTTTGCTGGTTTTCTGACTTAGTTGACCTGGGGGCCTGCTATTCAGGACCCCAGGCCTACTGCTCTCTCTGTAAAATGGATTCCATGTACCCTAGGTACATATCTAATTGGATACTGAGTCACCTTATCAGTCCCTGTACAGTGTACCTTAGGTACCCAGGGCATAGGTGTACCCAGGGCCTACCAGGGGCTGCAGCATGTATTATGCCACCCCTGGCTGGCCATCCAAATCTGACACAACTGGCTGCACGACAGCTGGGGCAAGGTGGTGTAATCACCCTTTGCTTTAGATATAGTATACCTATATCTAACCCTAAAATGGACACACAGATCTCCTATCAGTCACTCCTATGGCAGGCCTTAACAATCCTGAACGTTACACAAGGGGGGTTGAACCCATGCAGTCGCGGGGACCTGGGCGCTATATGATATATGTAAAAGGGGGTCCCCGCAAGGGAAACGTGTTATGTACAACACACACGAACAACAATACTTGTTAACACTTTCTCAATTATACTAACATCAATCAAAGCAATAAAGAGAGGTATTGTCATTTATTTTACAATACCAATTTTCAACCATTTGTCATATTATCAATACTTTTGAAAAGCCCCAGATGGGGGGAAGGGAGAAGGGGGTGAAGGAAGGGGGTGTGCTCAGGGCAGTGTACAGTCAAGGAGAAATAGGCATAGTCAAAATGAAAACAATCATAAACGATATTAGCATATGAATCAGACCAGATCTAACACAAAAACCTAAATAATTAAGGTGTTAATTGCAAGATTATTACAATAAAGACCTTCAACGATCACACATGAAACATTAGAATTGATTAGAGGACATGTGCCGGAGGTCCACAACAAAAGAACAAGAGCAGTCGACGTTTCGACCCCTGGCCGTAGGCTACGTTGGGTCCTTTAACGGGGTCTTCATCAGGACAAGTGCGGGAGGAGGAAGGGGCAAGGATGGAAGGGGCGATATCTGTGAAATTAAAACAATAGGTCAGATCACTATTTTTAGATTTCTGGAGCGTCATCCTATTTGACAGAATTCAGTTACATTAACAGGAAAATTACCATGGGCTCAGGGCCTGCTAGGCCTCCAAGCGTAGGAAATAGAGTGGGACCAACCAGTAATCTTGGTCAAACTCGGCGCTATAGATTCGCATATACACAAAGGAAGATGGTTCTTTTACGGGTGGACCCTCAAGAGACTGAAATTGTTAAAAGAGGCTCCACTCACATGAATTGTCAACCAATCAGCCCATTGGTGAGAATTTCTTGAGATACATTCCCACTCGTCAACCAACACGGGAAATAGGGTGCAGAGGAATATGCACCAACTGTGAATAGAATGTTTAAAAAGATTAGGTCGAGTGCCGCTTGTAACAGTGACCTAAGTGGATGCTGGTCGGGCCATGCAATTACTTACATTGAAGGAGCGAAATCAAAGGCCACTGCGGGTCTTTTCACTCAAAACTTTCCATCAAACTTCCAAAGTAAATGGTCGCTGAAGATGAGAAATAGGTACCTACACCCTGAAACATTATACAAACTGTAACTCTAGTAGTGTGATCTACATTGTAAAATACCCTTGTAATCATGTATACGTTGGGCAAACTCAACAGAAGATCAAATCCCGTATCTCCTCCCATTGTAGTAGACTGCGATGTAAGGTATTGGGCGCCCCTTTAGTAGACCACTGGCAGAAGGCAGGACATGTGGTGTCAGAGTTAAGATGGTGGGTTGTCGAGAAAGTATCCCTAGGTACAAGAGGTGGTAACCTGCAAGTAGCTCTCAACACACGAGAATCAAAATGGATGTCCCTTTTAGATTCGATAAAAAATGGTTTGAATGAACAGGACAGCAGTCTGGCACAGTTGGCAGCACTTGGTTGAACAATTAACTGCTGTAGATATAATATCTGAATATGTGTGATCAAACTCATCTACACTCTCATGCTCGAGGTGCTTGAGTTGGTATCAGGTTTTTCCAATAGTATGTCTGATGCTGCTCGTTTACACTCATGTTTGAGAAGTGCACGAGCTCTTTGTATTCTAGTTCTAAATATTGTTAATTTGTACCATATGTTAAGGAACGTGTGATTTATTTATTTGAATGCTGACCGGGTTTCTCAAAAAACTACACCCTCCCGATAATGCGAGTCTTTAAGTAACTCTTCCATTTCCTACCTGTCAGTCAAAAGTAGACTCCGCCCCCAACTCCGCTTAGCTGTTTTGCGGAGTTGCCTTGGACAAGCATTGACTGCTGTGGTATCTTGAAGTGCCTGTAAGTACCATGCGCCTCACTTATAACGAGCGACGTATACTCTGTCAAACTATGACGTGAGTATTTCCAATTTTGACGTCCGATTGTGTTTTTTTCCTAATACGTAGAAATATCCCCCACGTAAAGTGATAACCATGGTTCCCGCCTTAAACCCGCGAAGCAATTAAGCGGATTCGGCAGTGAAGTTCAACGGCCCTCCCCAATAATACGTGTAAGTTTGTGATCAAATAACCCTCAACCCTTCCCCCTTTGTTAAAAAATCTCTCTTCTAAAAACTCTGAGAAAGATACTGTTCGGGTATCTGAGATGTAAGCCCCCCTCTTTTTTAATTTCCCTAAAAAGGCTTCCACTTCACTGAGACTGATGGAATGGTTGAGCCAGTCCGGCCCTCGTTGTAATCTGATGAGATAGACCGACATCAAAGTTAAGGAAGGTCGGCTCCCAGATTAATTTTCAAATTGGAGGTATGTACGTGGTTAGAATGTCCCCTAGAATGCCCTTAGATTAATCCAGCGATTTATGCAGCCTTTTGCAACTTGTACCTATTTCTCATCTTCAGCGACCATTTACTTTGGAAGTTTGATGGAAAGTTTTGAGTGAAAAGACCCGCAGTGGCCTTTGATTTCGCTCCTTCAATGTAAGTAATTGCATGGCCCGACCGGCATCCACTTAGGTCACTGTTACAAGCAGCACTCGACCTAATCTTTTTAAACATTCTATTCACAGTTGGTGCATATTCCTCTGCACCCTATTTCCCGTGTTGGTTGACGAGTGGGAATGTATCTCAAGAAATTCTCACCAATGGGCTGATTGGTTGACAATTCATGTGAGTGGAGCCTCTTTTAACAATTTCAGTCTCTTGAGGGTCCACCCGTAAAATAACCATCTTCCTCTGTGTATATGCGAATCTATAGCGCCGAGTTTGACCAAGATTACTGGTTGGTCCCACTCTATTTCCTACGCTTGGAGGCCTAGCAGGCCCTGAGCCCATGGTAATTTCCCTGTTAATGTAACTGAATTCTGTCAAATAGGATGACGCTCCAGAAATCTAAAAATAGTGATCTGACCTATTGTTTTAATTTCACAGCTATTATCGCCCCTTCCATCCTTGCCCCTTCCTCCTCCCGCACTTGTCCTGATGAAGACCCCGTTAAAGGACCCAACGTAGCCTACGGCCAGGGGTCGAAACGTCGACGGCTCTTGTTCTTTTGTTGTGGACCTCCGGCACATGTCCTCTAATCAATTCTAATGTTTCATGTGTGATCGTTGAAGGTCTTTATTGTAATAATCTTGCAATTAACACCTTAATTATTTAGGTTTTTGTGTTAGATCTGGTCTGATTCATATGCTAATATCGTTTATGATTGTTTTCATTTTGACTATGCCTATTTCTCCTTGACTGTACACTACCCTGAGCACACCCCCTTCCTTCACCCCCTTCTCCCTTCCCCCCATCTGGGGCTTTTCAAAAGTATTGATAATATGACAAATGGTTGAAAATTGGTATTGTAAAATAAATGACAATACCTCTCTTTATTGCTTTGATTGATGTTTGTATAATTGAGAAAGTGTTAACAATCCTGAAGGCAGAGTGCTTGGAATCGTGTGAGATAGTGCTCTGGCATGAGCTGAGCCTGTCTGCGGCTTTCGGGATCTATCCCTTAGCCGTTTCCATGATATCGCATACCATATACTCTTAAGTGCATTATAATCCTCGCGGTTATGTGCCAACTCTGGTATCGCTTTATCAAAACATGTCGAGTAAGGTGTCATACGAATTGGAATACTAACCCCTCGCCAATTTTGGCGACGGGGTTAGCATTCCACCCTTCTAGAGGGACACGACATGTGTGTAACCTGTAACCCCGGTTAAAGTCAGACAGAGCCTTAGCTCCACAAAATGGATGCTGCCACCGAGACACAAGTCTGCCCTCCTGCTGCTGGGAGTCCTCCCAGCCCAGGAGGCAAGGACAAAGGGTTTCCTGCCAGGGGCGGTGCCAGCACCGTCCCAGACAGGATTTTGTGTATTCTAGGTAGGCAGGGCTTTAGAGGAAGGTGACTGCCAGTGGCACCCCGGTGCTCACTGTGCATAGGCTGGCTGGAACCAGTTCCAGGGGCACTCCAGCCCCTGGCCTGGGGAAAGCCCGCCAAAGGAGAGGGGTGTAACCACCCCCCTCCTAGTCCCACCCATAGGGCAGGACTTAGTCGCGTGCCAGCCCCTTTTGCAGGATAAAGGTAGGACCTGGCCCCCTTCCAAATGAGATCATCTTTGAATCCTGAACCGACTTTCCACGAAAGGAACTCAAGACTCTTCCTAAGATTTCTCCCTTTTGACTAAGGAGTGGTCACCCTGCAGCAGCAGGCACCAACCAAGCATCGCGGTTTGTTGCCAGTCTCTCCTTCGGATCAAGACTGCTCCAGCACGACGAGAACCGGCTTCCCTGGCACCTCTGACCTCAACCTGCATCATCAGCCCATCTGTGATCCGTGGGTGTGACGAGACCTCAAGGGACCGGCCATCTTCAGAACTGCACGACGCTTGTCCAGCACGACGCCTGAGTGCCTTAGGGTAAGAGAAGCCCCGACCCTGAGCAGCTCCAGCACCGAAGTTCAGCCCCCCTGCATCCACTAGATCGGCGTGGGGCCCTTCTGCTCTTTGCTGCTCACCGCGTTGTCCAGGTCGCTTGCCCGTTGGCTAGTGGCCCCTTCACGACGCTCCACGACGACAAACACTGCTGGTCTGGTTGCTCCAGACTGGCCCTTGCTTCCCTCCGTCAGAGAAGTATCCTGGACCCTCCTGGTCCACTCAAGACGCCATTTTAGGTCCACCGCGTGGGCCTTGCATTTGCCAAGACTTGTTGCCCAATCCTGGGTCCAGCGACGTCGACAGCAAGAACCTTCGTGGGACAGCTCGCACCTCCATCCTGGTCGCCGACAACGCCTCCTGGTCCGAGAGACTGCAGAGCCCAGCAGCGCCCACTCACCTGACTGCGGTGACTTCGCCCGGTGCCATCCTGGTGCCCACTTAATCACTGGCTAGTGATTCAGAACTTGGTCCCCTCTGCTTTCAGGTCTTCTTCTTCCCTGATCCAGGCTTGGATCACTCCAAACTTTCTTCACTGGCCGCCTGCCAGCAACTCTTTCTTCAGGCTCCTGGTTCATCAACGAAGAAACCCGACGACACTTGAACCCTATGCAGCCGCAGCCCCTGGGCTAGGTAAACCGAGTACTCCGGTGCTCCAGCGTAGGCCCACTCTCTAAGTGTCTAGATCCACTTTCGTTTTTGACCTACCTAGTCGGGTTCGCCCGAAAACACTTAACTTTGCATTTACTAGGATCCATAGACTTTGTTCCGCATTACGCGTGAGAGTTCCCACTCTGCACACGACGTCCCTAGGTCTCCTGCTAGCAATCTAAAGGTTCAGTAGTCCAGTCCTAGCGATCCCAAAGTCTATGAGAATAGTTACTTACCTGCTAGTAATTCGCATTCCGCTTTTGTAATATATGGTTTTTCGTGCCCCTCGGGCATTTGTGTAAATTGTGCGACTTAAAGTATTTTCTTAAGAGTTTTGTATTGTGCTTAGCTCCCTGACTCATAAAGAGTTCAGGGTAGACTTGTTAGAAATAAATATACATTTATTTTCATAACAACTTGTGTGGTGTCCTTTCACTTGGTGTTCAAGGGGTAATGTGATGGTAAAACAGCTGGCTTAACACGCCCTCTAGAGTCTTAGCCTTAGACTGCTCGTATCCATGCTACTAGGATAGCTGGTCTATAAGGTTGACTTACAACCAATCATCAATAAGGGTTGTTTGGACTGATACAAAGTGCTCACTAGAATAGTGAACATTATATATCAGGCCAACTTCTCACAGAAGCCACCGCCTGCCACCACTCCTCATGATCCAGCTCTAGGCCGTCTCTTTCCCAACACTCTCGTAAACTTTTGAGGGAATCTGGGGTGTTGATCAATTTTTAATAAGTTAGGAAGATTGCATTCTGTGGGGAGGTGTTGATCGAGTCATCTGTCTTCTAGCGGTGAAAACTCGCGGGGGGGGGCCCTTCTGCATGTTTGTTATGAGAGCATGGCGGACCTGCAGGTATCGAAAATACTCTAAGCCAGTTAACTCGTACTCTTGCCGCAATCTATCAAACGTAATCCTCTCACCTTTCACCCAGAGGTCTCCAATCTGGGAGATTCTGATAAGGTCCCATTTGTCAAATCCCGTCGAGGACCGCAGATTGCCCAGTTGTTCGGAGTCCCACAAGGGAGTAGCCAATGTGAGTTTCCGGTCCCATCCCAAGCTTTTATTTGCCGCATACCAGACCTGGACAGGGTGTTTGGTCGGTCCGGTTAAAGGGAATTAAGGAATTTTCTAGGGTTCGAGTACAGGGTCCTAATATAGTCCCTGCCAGGCAGCAGCCATCTATCCATGGTATACCCTGGATCACCTGGCCTGCGATAGGTGCGTGATTGATAGCGGCGAGATGGGAAGCCCAATAATATTTCCTGACATCAGGGAGACTTATTCCTCCATCGTACCGGTTTAAGATCAGTTTATTTAGAGCTATCCGGGGCCTCCCATCCCATAGCAACTCCCTTTGCAGGCTCTCTATTTCCCTTTAGTATCTTGCAGGGACCAGATCTGGCGAGTTTTGCATGGCATAGAGGAAACGGGGCAATGACATTATTTTAAATAGGGCTACCCTGCCCAGCAATGAGTGAGAGTGCCTTCCAACTGGCGATATCTTGCCTCAGTCTCAGCAAGAGTGGGAGCAGATTTCTCTCAAAACTGACTTGAGTCCGCGGTGACAAAGATCCCTAGGTAGTGAAAGCCATCCCTAACCATTTGTATAGGGCAGTCCCTGGGTATGGAGGGAGGCTCTCCGCTAAGAACATACAAAGCTCGTAAAGATGTCTAGTACACACCTAAGTGACATTTTGGGGAAGGCTAGGTAGAGGAGAACATCATCTGCGTATAGCAAGATGCGGTCTTCCCAATCCGCCGACCACCGTAGCCCTCGTATCACTGGGTCCCTTCTGATCCATGCCGCAAGTGGCCCCAGGGAAAGGGCAAAAATCAGGGGCAACAGCTGACACCCCTGGCGGGTACCACAAATCAGCTCGAAAGTGTTTACTACCTGCGCCAGGGGCCCTGAGTCTAACCCATGCTGTCAAAACTGGCCCAAACCCCATTTTGGTAAGGACTGCGAGAAGGTACGGCAATTCGATGGTGTCAAGTGACAGAGGTGTCTAGGTAAACAATCACGGCCGCCTCCAGGATTGTGTCCACCCTACCCAGCACTCCATGTACTCTACGTAGATTTAGGGCCGTATTTCGGTGGGGCATAAAGCCCGATTGATCAGGGTGCACCGAACTACTAATCACTCGAGTCAGTCGGGTAGCCAAGAGTTTGGTCAGTATTTTAGGTTCTGCATTAAGCAGGGAAATGTGTTGTAGGAGGAACATTTGTTTCTAGGTTTACCCTCTTTATGGATCACGACCAACGACGCAAGTCGCTGGTCTGGCGGGAGCAACCCCACCCTCCTTCTCTCTTCAAACATGGCTCTTAAAAGCGGGGCAATTTTATCTGGGCGTAGTTTGTACAATTCAATTGGTAGGCTGCTGGGGCTTGCCTTACTTTTTAAAACAAACCTGATGCAAAGTCTTTTGCTGGGATTTACAATCCAACATAAATAACGATTTTGTGTTGGTTTTTAACTAAAAGAAATGCAACACTGCACAATACGGCGCCTTGCATTACTTTGTGTCAGGGAGGCATTTCAACAGTGGTGCATGGACATTATCGTGCTATCACGCATGGATTTTGACACGTCTGTAAAGACTTGTAGATATGGATTTAAGCCAAAATCCTGCACCTACCGCAGGTTGGCATAGGAGGGAGAAATCTCATTATTTCTCCTTGTTTTTCCTCTTTGAATGTATGCTGCATTTTACTGCGCACATACTTGGAGGAAATAGCCTTAAAACAGTTTTGGGTAGGAAGGGACACATTTCTTCACAAAAACTAGACCAAAGGCACAAACCCGTGTTCTATGTCTCAAGGGCGCCTGAATTGGTGCATGGTTGCACAAAGTGCGCCAGTGCATGGAAAAAACAGAATGATGCCATTTCTTTGTAGATCTTTTTACTCCAGTTTACTCAAATCAGCAACGTTGTTTTGCTGATGCACTCACAAACGTCACTATCTGCCAAAGCGCATACCAGGGCTCAGTCCGAGACACTCTGGTCATTCACACAGACTCCTTCACTGATCGGATTAACTGAGGTTTCATAATATAAAAGGGTGCATTTCCTTTCTTCTACTTGCATTTATTTTTCATTCAAGTTGTGCTTTTTTATATGCTGGTACTTGAGACTGAAAACCCAACACAAGGGTTACAGAACACTTAACTCGCCCCTGCACTCACTCAGTCTACCTTTCGCCTTTCCACCTCCAAACCACATGGCAGTCATACTTTTTAATGCACCTTTAGGAGCTGTAATCCTGGCTGTCACTAGAAACAACCGGAATATTTTTATTGAAAAAAGTGGCTTCCTCGTTTATTTATTAAAGGTACTATATAGCACTAGCTGGACCCTGGGTTATCAGAGCGCTGTACAGAACCAAGAGCAAGGCAATAATCCTAGGTTCAAGTTTCATAAAATATAAAACTAGGAAAGAATGGTTCTACAGAGAAGCTCACAAGAATATATACACAAACAATCGTAAGACCATGAAGGATGGAAATTACTGAAATGAGGTCCATTCAAAACAAATTAGGGTCCATGGAGAGAAGGGCATCCGGAATAATAGAGGTAAACACTGAGAAGAGAAATAGCCAACAGATCAACAGAGTTTGAACTATCAGGAGAGCATATTTGAACCAGGTTCAGTTTGATTCATGGGGTCCAGTATTGATTGAGTTGATGGCGTTTCAAGTCTCTTGAAACCTGGGAAGGAGGGGTTGCATTGTAGGTCCCTCGGGAGGGAGTTCCAAATGCTGGGAGCATTACCTGAAGAAGATCGAGCATGGGCAGTTTTCCTTTTTAGTTTGGGAGGCACGAGAATAAGAGCAGTGGAGCTTCTCCTAGATCTGGTACTTCCTGCTTTTGGGACTTTGTTGTCTAAATAAGAGAATGAGCGTGGAGTGCGTTGTGGGTGAGGCAGGCAGTCTTGTAGCTGCATCTTCCTTTGATGGGAAGCCAGTTTAAGGACTTGAGGGCAGGTTTGATGTGTTTGTACCGTTTAATTTCTGTGATAAGCCAGGCTGCCATGTTTAGTACTGATCTGAGGGGGGCAATGTGAGTTTTCAGGGTCCCTGTGAGGATAGCATTCCCATGGACCAGTTTGGAGAGGACCAGCGATTGAACAACCCATTTGAAATCATCTGATGGAATGCATAGTTTAATTTGTTTGAGGTGTTTTAGTGTGCAAAGAGCTCCTTTTACAGACGTTTCGATGTGATCCTTCAGTGACAGATTTTTGGGCAGGGTGAAGCCTAAGGATTTGGCAGAGTTGGATAGAGTGAGCGAACAATTTAGGGCCTTTAGGCCACTGGGTTAGCTTTGGATTGGAAGGTGGTTACTTTTAGGGTAGAAACAAATGATGGGGTTTAACTTTAGATGGTTGGAGTAAAACCAAGATTGAATCCTACTTAGTGTGATTTTAAGAGGTAGGATGCCACTGTGTGATTTGATTTTGTAGTAGAGTTGCATGTTGTCTGCATGGAGGTGATATTTTGTGATGTACATTTCTTATTCCTAGTTATGATGGGGTCTTTGCTTGCTGCAACCTCTGAGGCTCCTGGAGAATTCTTCTTCTCAGATGGTATCAGGCTAAAGAAATATAGAGGAATGGGCTCCTTGGATGCTATGGACAAAAATCTTGGTAGCCAGAACAGATACTTTAGGTAAGATGTCTCTTCTCTCCTGTATTTAAAATGCTTCCCTATTCTTGCCAAGGTGAAAGAGCCGAAATGTTACTGTATGTTCGTAAAATATTTGTTTTTAACTGTTAGAAAATAAATAGCATCAATCGTCCATTTTCTAAATATTTACAAATTCTTGGTTCCTTGAAACGTAGACTTGTATCTGAAAGAAACAGGTTAGTATTAGATTCCTTACCTTAGAATATCCCCAGGCGTCAGTCTGGATCCGGAAACTTTTGCGTAGCAGTACCCCTGCGCGTCGGTAGGCGTCGTCTGCAGGCGTCCCCTGCGGCTCCGCGTCGTCGGCGTCGTGCGCCGTGATGACGTCGCTGGAGTATATAGACGCCGCCTCCGCGCGCTGACGTCAGTTCTTCTTTTTTCCGCGCCAGTTAGCGCAGATCCGAAGAGCAGTACTCCGGTCTTTTGACCAAGTGTTTGTAAAACTTAATCTTTCTACGGTGCCGGTAGGATGCCTGGGTTTAAGAGCTGCGACGAGTGCGACCGCATGATGTCGGTCACCGACCACCATCGACTCTGCCTCCGGTGTCTGGGCGCGGACCACGACGTGGAGTCCTGCGTCGACTGTCGGGCCTTGACTGGGAAAGCTAGGCGGGAGCGGTCCCGCAAGCTTCTCGAGCTCCGGGTGTCGGCCCCGCGTCGAGAGCGGTCCCGGTCCGGTCGGAGGTCGAGGGAGCGGTCGAGGGAACGATCGCGGAGCCGCCATGGGCGCTCCGGGAGTCGCCACCATTCCTCCGGCTCGTCAGGTAAGCACAAGAAGTCGGGGCGTCGCCATCGCACCCCCGACTCCCCCCGACGCCCGCGTGCTGCGGCCGGGGGCTCGGGTGACCCCACCCCCGCGGTCCCGCATGGGTCGCCGACGCCGTCTGCCCCACACCTGTCGGTCCCTGGGGAAGGCGCGTCGCGTGAGGAGATCGAGGCCTTCCTCATTGCTATGAGGGCGAGGTCTTCTCCGGCGGGGCCTTCGGCGCCTGCGGGCCCGTCGGTCCCGTCTGGGGGCCCGAGCGGTTCGGGTGCTCCTGCCCCGGCGCCGCCGGTGGCTCCGGCCCCGGCGCCGCTGGTTCCCTCTGGTTCGTCGCCGGCTGGTCTCCCGGCCTCTCCGGCGTCGGTTCCTGTGGGACAACCCGTGGTACCGCCCCCGCGTGGTGCAGCGACTCCGCCGTCGGCTCCGGCCGGCGTCGGGTCACCTGCGCCGACGCCGCGCGGCGCCACCCCCCTTTCCTCCCCGACTCCGGACGCGGAGCCGGACCGGCGTCGATCGGCGCCGGATCCGACGCCGATGGGGCCCGTTGACCCCGATGTCTATATCGTCGACCCAGAATATGGGTATGACGAGGAGGAGTATGGAGAGGGTTGGGAGGGGTCTGAGGACCCTCTATCCCGTGCCTGCCAGTACGATGTGGACTGGGTAGGTGATCTGGGTGATGCCAGTGGCCTGGACGAGTCGCCCAACCCTGGGTTTGTCTCTCCGTCCCCTGTGGCGTCTGAGGCAGGTGCTGCCTATTCGGTGGTCCTGATGAGGGCTGCCAAGGCCTTACACCTTGAGCTCCCCGTCGCGAAGGTCAAACCGAATATTCTGACGGAAGTGTTTAAACCGCAGTCATGCCCCCAGGAGCCTCTGCTGCCGTTTAATGAGGCCCTGACGGATGTCCTTCTGGGCACCTGGTCCAGGCCCGCTTCTGGTGCGCCGGTTGACCGGAACGTTGCCAGGCGCCACCGTCCATGCTCGGACGACCCTGCCTTCCTATCCACCCATCCCTCCCCGGAGAGTCTGGTGATCCAGGCCTCCACTTCACAGTCCGCATTCCCGTCGGCTCCGCCCGATCGGGAATCAAAGAGGTACGACCAATTTGGTAAAAAAGTGTTTTCCTCTTTGAGCGCTGGGCTGCGGTCTTGTAACACCGCGTGCCTCTTGGGTCGCTACACCCACTCCCTGTGGGATACGGTCGAAGAGTGTTTGCCGCAATGCCCCCAGGAAGTGCGGGACAAGCTCACCCGGGCCTTGGTTGAAGGCCGGGATGCGGCGCGGTACTCGATCCGTTGTGGTCTGGACACAACAGACTCACTGGGACGGGCCATGTCCACTACGGTGGCGATTCGTCGCCATGCCTGGCTGAGATCTGCCAACTTCTCGCCAGACGTCCAAAATACGCTCATGGACATGCCATTTGATGGCAGTCGCCTGTTTGGTGACAAAGCGGACCACGCGCTGGAGCGCTTCAAGGACTCCAGGGTCACGGCCAAGTCCTTGGGTCTCTCGACCCAGCGCCAGCAGACAGGTTCGTTTCGGCCCTTTCGTGGCCAAGGGAGGGGAGGTCCCACACGTGCTGCCAGCCACGCGACGCAGAGCGCTCCCCAGCGCGGTGGCGCCCGTGGTTTCCGCCGTGGTGGCGGTAGAGGCCAGCGTCGTGGTCAGTCCACGCCCCCCTCCGCTGCTGCATCCAAGCCTTCCTAGTCCGAGCTTTCGGGCTCACGTGACGCCAGTGGGTGGCAGGGTTCGCCATCACCACTCCCGCTGGCACGCGATAACATCGGACAGGTGGGTGCTGCAGCTTGTCCGAAGGGGCTATGCCCTCCCCTTCGAGTCCACTCCTCCAGCCATGCCACCGCAGAACCACCGTGTGTCGGGGGACCACTTGACACTTCTGCAGGAGGAAGTTACGGCCCTCTTGGCCAAGGGGGCCATCGAGCGCGTTCCTGGGCCAGAAGTAGGGTGTGGTTGCTACTCCCACTACTTTCTGGTACCCAAGAAGGACAAGGGAGGCCTGCGTCCTATCTTGGATCTACGGAACGTCAACGGCTTCCTCCGGAAGGAGAAGTTCAAGATGTTGACTTTGGCTCAGGTCTTGGCTGCTCTAGACCCACAAGACTGGATGGTAGCGTTGGACTTGCAGGATGCGTATTTTCACATCCCCGTCCTGCCGGCCCACCGGCGTTACCTGCGGTTCACGGTAGGCCACGAGCACTTTCAGTTTATCGTGCTCCCATTCGGCCTTACCAGCGCCCCACGGGTGTTCACGAAAGTGATGGCGGTGGTCGCAGCTCATCTGCGCCGGTTAGGGGTTTCAGTCTTCCCCTACCTCGACGACTGGCTGTTGAAGGCGGGCTCGCCCCAGACAGTCGTCCACCACCTTCAGATGACGGCAGACCTCCTGCACGAGCTGGGGTTTTCCATCAATGTGCCGAAATCACACCTGTGTCCCTCTCAAAAGCTCCTTTTCATCGGAGCGGTTCTCGACTCGGCGCAGTTTCGGGTTTATCCTCCGGAACGGCGGGTCCGGGATATTCAGGCTCTGATTCCCATCTTTCAGCCGTTATCCCGGGTTTCGGTCAGGTTGACGCTGCGGCTTCTGGGGCTGATGGCCTCCTGCATCCTTCTGGTGCATCACGCCAGGTGGCGGATGCGGGCTCTGCAGTGGGACCTGAAGTTTCAGTGGGCCCAGCATCAGGGCAACCTATCCGACCATGTCCTGATCTCGGAGGGCACTGCGAGACAGTTGCAGTGGTGGCTTACGGACCGCGATTGGGTCAGGGGCAGATCCCTCTCCCTTCCCCAACCGGAGCACGTGGTTGTGACGGACGCGTCCCTCCAAGGCTGGGGTGGCCACTTGGGAGAGGCGGAGATCAGAGGCCTCTGGTCTCCGGCGGAATCCCGGCTCCATATCAACATGTTGGAGCTGCGGGCGATTCGCCTAGCACTGAAGGCGTTCCTCCCCTTTGTCAACGGGAGTGTGGTGCAGGTGTTCACGGACAACACCACCGCCATGTGGTACTGCAACAAACAGGGCGGTGTTGGGTCGTGGACCCTTTGCCAGGAGGCTCTGCGCCTCTGGCAATGGCTGGAACGTCAGGGCGTGACTCTGACGGTTCAACACCTGGCAGGTTCTCTGAACGCCAGGGCGGACGAACTCAGCCGTCGGTGCTCGGTGGATCACGAATGGCGTCTGAACTCGGATGTGGCGAGAGGCCTCTTTCAGCAATGGGGAGAGCCTTGGTTAGATCTATTCGCCACAGAATAGAACGCGCAATGTCATCAGTTCTGCGCGTTGGAGTTTCCAAGACGGCACTCGCTCGGCGACGCCTTTCGGCGCGAGTGGAGTTGCGGTCTGTTGTACGCCTTTCCGCCTATACCACTTCTGCCCAGAGTGCTGAAGAAGATCAGGCGCGACCGGGCCCAAGTTATCCTTGTGGCTCCGGACTGGGCTCGAAGGTACTGGTATCCCGAGCTACTCAGCATGACAGTCGGTCCCTCGATCCGCCTGCCCCTTCAGGAGGACCTTCTGTCGCAGCAGCAGGGGACGGTCCTCCACCCGAACCTGTCCAGTCTCCACCTCCATGCGTGGAGATTGAGCGGCGACAGTTGAGGCCATTTGACTTGCCGCCTGAAGTCTGTGATGTCATTCTGGCAGCCAGGCGTCCCTCCACAAAGTCGGTATACGCCTGCCGGTGGAACAGATTTGTGGCATGGTGCACAGCAAAGGCTGTGGATCCCCTTTCTGCCCCTCTGTCTGAGGTTCTCCTCTTCCTCCTTTCCCTTGCCCAGCAGGGCTCTGCTCTGGGCACTATCAAGGGCTATCTTTCTGCCCTTTCCGCCTTCTTGAGGCTACCTGATCAGCCATCTTTGTTCAAGTCCCCTATTGTGTTAAGATTCTTGAAGGGCATCACGCACATGTATCCTCCAACTCCGTTCGTGATGCCTCAGTGGGACTTGAACTTGGTTTTGACTTTCCTGATGTGCGCTCCCTTTGAGCCCCTTCATTCCTGTCCTCTCCGTCTTCTCACCTTAAAGACGGCCTTCCTGGTAGCCATCACCTCTGCCAGGAGAGTGAGTGAGCTCCAGGCTCTTTCTATTCAACCTCCTTTCTTGTCTGTTCATCCTGATAAGGTGGTTCTTCGGACTAGACCTTCTTTCCTGCCCAAGGTAGTCTCTGCTTTTCACATTGGGCAGTCCATCACCTTGCCCTCCTTCTTCCCGCCTCCGCATCCTTCAAAGGATGAAGAGCGGCTCCATCGTCTGGACCCAAAACGTGCGCTTTCATTCTATATGGATCGCACACGCCAGTTCCGGGTGGATGACCAACTGTTTGTTGGCTACGTGGGTGAGAAGAAGGGAAGGGCGGTACAGAAACGGACCATCTCTCGGTGGGTCGTCCTGTGCATCAAAGCATGCTACTCTTTGGCTCGGAAGGAGCCTCCTGTTGGGCTGAGGGCCCATTCCACTTGGGCCACGGCGGCTACTACTGCCCTGGGCCGGGGAGTCCCCTTGCAGGACATTTGCCAGGCGGCCACGTGGGCCTCGCTGCACACCTTTGCGAGGCACTACTGCCTGGACAGTCAAGTCCGGAGGGATGGCTTCTTTGGCCGTTCGGTCCTCCAGGACTTTCTGGTGTAGGTTGTATTGGTTCGCAGACCCACCACCGGGGTTGGTATTGCTGGGGTATCTATTCTAAGGTAAGGAATCTAATACTAACCTGTTTCTTTCAGATGAACAAGTTACTTACCTTCGGTAACGATATATCTGTAAGAAACAGTAGTTAGTATTAGATTCCTTACCGCCCCTCCCATCCTCCCCGTTCTGCGAACTGATACCTAGGGTTAAGGACATCCCTTTCAGGGCCCTAGTTTTCAAATGGCACCAGTGTTGGTTCTCACATGGCTCTGCGTGTTCTGGCGCGGAAAAGCTGTGTGCAAAGAACTGACGTCAGCGCGCGGAGGCGGCGTCTATATACTACAGCGACGTCATCACGGCGCACGACGCCGACGACGCGGAGCCGCAGGGGACGCCTGCAGACGACGCCTACCGACGCGCAGGGGTACTGCTACGCAAAAGTTTCCGGATCCAGACTGACGCCTGGGGATATTCTAAGGTAAGGAATCTAATACTAACTACTGTTTCTTACAGATATATCGTTACCGAAGGTAAGTAACTTGTTCGTTGTGCCTTAAGGCTCTCTTCTACAGGACAACAGCATGTACTTTTCATTGAAGAAAATATAGCCTCTTTGAGTTCTGCACTTTCACCCTTTATCTACTCTATCCCCCCCACACACAAACACTGATTTAGTTTTCGTAGCCCTCAATAACGAATCATATGTTTATTTCTTCATGGGAATGCACTAGTGGGCAAAAGAACAATGGATTTAACCCAGATCTTTTGACTGTAGGAGAATGTTTGCATTGTCAGCATTCCGTCCATCATTTGTTTGCTGGAGCACTAGTCCTGCAACCTGGCATCCTTGAGGGCTTATTCAGGGATGTGACGACTTGTCTCCTCCTGTCTCCTGACAGGGAGCCTTGCAGACAGAGCATACTTCCTAATAGTATGGCCTGAAGACTCGTTCCTTTGTAAGAAATCAAGATTTTAATGTCTTTTTGTGCAAAGAACATTTTGTTTAAATTTCCAGGAGGGATGAATGGAGTGTTGTGGTGTTAAACAATTCCTCACATGTTACCATACAATAAACGTGTTTTTGATAAATGTTTTGGGCATAGTGGTGAAGAAAGACTTCACCTAGAAGTCCAGGTACCTGCAGTGTTCTTGCAGGCATAAGTGGAATAGATGTGCATTGCTGTGGGTGAAGGGGTTCTCAAATCTTTCAAGGAGTCATACAAGAAGCCTCGTACTTTGCCTCCTCATCTGCAGTGGTGAGATTAAGTTATATGCACACAAAATTAAATCTTGTCAATGCACTGGCAGTTTAATTAAATTTGTTAAAGTAATATGAAAGGCAACATTGTCTATTGTTTTTAAATGTATCCACAAAAGTAGATCTTACAAGCTGAAAAGTTTTCTATGCTGTGTCCCTCTTTCTTCATCGCAACCACCCGTAATAAAATATCACCGTGGTTAAGTGTTAATCTGGAGTATGTAAAATAACATGAATTTTAAAGCACATGTTCATCCTTGGGTCTTGTAGCATGGTTTCTGCATCGACCATATCCATTCCAAATGCTTAAATAATTTTAAACTGCATGTGTGGACACCAGAAACAACTCTTTCATAGTTTTCAAGGAAATTTCATTCTAGAATGTCTTTTTCCATAAATTCATGTAAAATCATAGACCATGGAAGCCTATCAGAAGGGTCATTATTCTCCTGTATGTCCATAGTATTGCTATAGTTTCCAAAGTGAAGTGGATTGTACTACCTGTCATGCAAAAACCCTTTTAAGTATTCTGTACATGAAGGCAGAAGATGCAGCCGGATAAGCCCCTTTAAGGACCTGGGAGGCTCCCCTTCCCATAATGCATTGTGTTGTATTCTAAGAAACCGTTCTTATTTTCGCTTGACTTGCTTCAGCAGGATCTCTGAACATCTGTGGGGATTTCACATCTCTGAAAATAATTGCTTTTTCTGTCAAAATCATTTGACTTTTTCACTCAGTGACCTTTAACGCCTACTGTTGAGTGATTTAATTTTTTTCTTGACCAATATTTTAGTTAGAATACCATCCTTTTTCTCAAACTGCCGTTGGTGTGGAAGGAAGAATTTCAGTTCTATGCCTGCAAGGTCTGTGTGGTCTGCCTACCTGCATCTGTCTGAGTGAAATATGTAAGAAACAAAAAAGTCAGACATTTTTCACAGGGAATGCATCAGACTTGTTTGCATTAGGGTGGACATGTTGACGGAAGAAGATAAAAAACAGGAGGATGCTTAAAGCAAGTCTCTCAAAGTGTACCACATTCTCAAATTTCCACAGCCAGATCTATAGAATGGAAGTCCCACATTAGACACTTGCACCAACACCGCTCTTGACATCTGAGGACATTGTTGAAACTTATGACGTTACTGTCGCCCCAACATATTCACAATCAAAGCAGGAGTCTGTGGCAACTCCGTATGCGAGAATGTCATTGACCAGTTCACCACCATCCAACTGCAACTGATGGAGCCAGGTCAACACGTTGCATGCCTCATTAATGTCAAAAAAGTACGGGAGTCTGTCTATCTAGATTAGACACTCCTTTCCTAAACAATCACTCTATTCTTGCAATAAAAGGTAAACGGGAGAAACCACTGTTTCTCTACTACATTGCTCGATAAAAGTTGCAGCCCCAGCTCCATGCAAGATCTGCTGAGATCAATTTAGTTTTAGGATCCAGTCCTGATATGTCTAATGTCTGGATCTTCTACCAATAAAATCTCTAAAGAGACATCCATGTCTCTTTCGAGAAAGCGGAAACCCACATCACCTACAACAGCATCGCCTCTAAGCAAGACCTATCATACTTCAACTCCTACTCTTCCTGCAGACAGATTTCACTGACTCATTCTCCATCCAGAGTCTCTTCTCACCAGAGGAGCATCAAAGCTTAATATTCCTTGAGACACACCACAGCTATTGGTGTCTGTTGTATTAGAGACTCTTCAGCCAAGGGCTATGCCTACGCTTCTTTTAATCAGAGTTCAGAGCAAGATTCAACAACTGCACTTTCAGCTGTTGAATTTTGCTGCATGGCTCCGAAACTCAGTCAACACAGCCATTTAAATCTACCATATGACCTTATTGTTATTTTTAAAGACTCAAAGCTTTCATCCACATCTTGTTATATATTAAAATGGAACAGGTGTTATCTGTCAATACAAAGGTCATGATTCCTTTTCATGCCAGGAAGATGTAATACTTCAATGCTTGTTACATCTAGCCTAATCATTGTTACAAATGATAAGAGCATGTCTAGTAGCCACACCGCCTTATTAAAAAAATAGATGTTTTTTTCTATTTCTTTACCTTTGGTATAATCGCGGCACCGGCGCTTTACTTATAACATTAAAAGTAAAGCGCGGGTGCCGCGCTTATACCACAAGTAAAGAAAAACTAGCCCTGTTTTCGGTTTCAAGTATCGCACCCGTGTCTGGGCACGATAATTGAAACCATGTGACGGCCTATCTGTGTTTATTACGCGCAACAAGCGCTTAATAGACACCAACAGGCCGTGTGCGGAGCACTGCGCCCGCCTTTGGCCAATAGCGTGCAGTCTTTCATTAAAAGCCGCATGCGAACGCCAATGGGGTAGCTGAAAAGGAAACTCACACGCACAAGCGTGTGCGATTCCTAGGTCCGCTCAGATGCCCCGTTTTCCCCCTCACTAAATGTCTCACGCTGCGCGAGCACTGCTAGGCTGCGCTGCGCACTGCTAGGCGCGAGACCTTAAAACTGGAGCATTTCTCCTTTAAAAAAACTGCTGGTATAGACTTTCTGGAAGGTCTCCAAAAGGTTTTTCCACTGGTTAAAAAAAAAATCCACCTTCTCCTTGAACTCAACTTAATGTTATTGAAACTAATGAACCTGCTTTTTGAGCCTACATACAAGGCTTCCTCACAACATCCATCATGGAAAACTGCCTTTTTAATTGCAGTTATATCCACAAGAAGGGTTCGTGAACTGGAATCTTTCAGCGGTTGAGCCTTTTACAATTTTTCTTGCACATTTGGTACTTTTGAGGACTTCGTACTGAAAGTAGTTTTGGATTTTCGCATCAATCATCCTATTACTCTTGCTGTCTTTTTTCCAAACCCACCTTCAGCAACATATAGAACGCTTAATTCTCCAGAGTCTTGTGTTTTTACTTGTCTACGATAAAGCAGTTTACAAGGCAAGGCTACCGAGAATTATGCTAACATTAGGCAAGGTCTAGCTACTTCCAAGCAATCCATCACAATGTGGATATTAGCATGCATTTTTATCAGCTACCCAACACCTCTCCCTGGTAAGCCCAAGGCTCACTCACTGAAAGAAAAAGCCCCAACAGCCGCCTGGATGAAACGGGTTTCCATGTCTCAGATACAAGGTGGCAACATGGAAATCTGTGCACACAATCACTAGACACTTGTCTAGAGTCAGATACTCAAGACGAAGCTAGGTTTGGACAAGAGACACTTTGGAATCTTCAAATGTCCTTGTATGTGCAATAGATTTCAAAAGCTCTTTTCTAGTTGCCGAACAACTGCATTATTATTTTGGACACTCAATAGCAATATTATGGACATTGAGGAGAGAAATGGCATCAGTGATCGCCTTCCGTTGTCTATTCATTTACATGAACTCATGGATAGACATTCTGCAGTGTAATTTCCATGAAAGAATTCTACATAAAGATGTCTAGGATCCGCACAGGTAATGGGGTGTTAAAGTATTTGACTTTAATGAAGATTCATGCGATGCAAAATTAGGACATCTGATAATGACTTCTAGCCGCAGGTTACTTACCTTAGAAATATCCCCATGCATCAGAATGGATCCAGAATCTTTTTTCGTGAGCAGTACACCTGCACACTGGCAGGTGCATCCGCATCGTGCGTGGTGCCTATAGACTTCAAAGCAACTGGAGCGGAACGTCACCCCAATCCGGATGCACAGCATACTTTTGGTTGCATATAACATACCGCAAAGTTATTTTATCTCCCATGTATATTTTATTCTTTTTACAACGTAATCTACATTTTTGCAATCTTCATAGTTTTCATGTCGCAAGAGAAACGCTTATGTCTTCACTCAACTCCTAATGTTCCAGAAATGCACATCCAGGCCTTATCCTGCACTACGACTGTGTCCATAAGTTAATCCACGATCATTGATCTTATGTTACCCAATGCATTTCGGACCCATTCTCCGGCCCTTCATGAGGGTTTTCCACAAAAAAAAGAACATCAATTAGACTGCATGTTTTACCCCAATGTCGCCTGTTTTCTGATTTGTATACATGGGAGATAAAATAACTTTGTGGTATATTATATGCAACCAAAAGTATGCTGTGCATCCGGATTGGGGTGACGTTCCGCTCCAGTTTCTTTGGGATCGTTCATAACAGCATGGCTTGAGCTGACCATGTTTCCGAGTAGCACGCCCTCAATGAGAGGAAACTAAGCAAACGATAGAAAGAAATGGAAACAATTCACAATACAAGGTGTGCACTTAGTCGTCTTTGCCTATAAAGAGTCTCCACAGCATGCTGACATCAGTTCTTTTCTTTATGGGTCAGTCAGCACAAATCTGTTGGGCTAGTTCCACTCAATTTTTGACTGAGATTTATTTGACATTTGTTAGTCTTTTTTTTAAAATTTATTTAGAGAGTGACCGAGAGAGCGCTTTTGGTTCGACAGGGATGTCATCTAGGAAGACTGGCTTCAAGCCCTGTGGCACTTGGACAGAGATCAGTAACTGATCTGCACTTTGTTTGCATGGAGCGCAACCATGGCAAAAAGACCTACCCTGATTGCCTTGCATGCACCCTAAGGTCATGAGGGAGTGTGGGTCTCTCTGCACACGTTCACCAAACAATACTGCCTGGGCAGTCCGGTCTGTCAAAAGGCACTTTGCCTGTTCGGTTCTGTAGGACTTTTTGGTGTGAATTGTTTTACAGACCCACCTCCGGGAAATGTGTTGCCTAGGTATCTATTCAAAGGTAGGGAATCTGCGGCCAGAAGTCTTTCAGATGAACAAGTTACTTACCTTCAATAAATCTTTATCTGATAGACTCTATCTAGCCTCCGATTATACAGTATTAGGGTATCTTTCATAGATTCACATGCCTGAATCCGGGGACTCCCATCCCGACGACGGGGAATGATTCAGGCATGTGAATCTATGAAAGATAAGTAAATCAAAAGTGGACTAGCTAAATAATCAAAAGAAAATAAATTGTTTTAATTTATCAAGGACTCAAGTATGTTTTGTCAACGGTTTGTGGCACCTGGTAGGTGTGCTCATAAAGCCCTCACCCACCAACCTAGTTGGTGGCATGCTTCATCATCGGGCCCACCCAGTGACACCTAGCGTGTCCCGGGTGTGCTTCGACGCCTGAAGACAGCGGAGCAGGTATGTCGCTGTGTGTGCGGTGAAGACTGTTATGGATTGTGAGTTTAAAACGGCTTGGCGGGGATCCCAGTGCCCAAGGGCAAATGCACTTTATTGGCTGGGTCACCGTCAGCGGTTAAAAATAAGGCTATTGGATGTTAGAGGCGAGTTACGACCTCCCACATCCTGGGGTGTGTCAACATGTTTCAGCCAGTGCCTTATGACTATGCTGGCTTTCTTCAGGACGGGTAAAAAAGGTGTGTGCAGTTAAAACTAGTGGGTGTATATCCAGACTATGTGTATACACGCCCTAAAGTGTTTTTCTATGTGTGAGTGGGGGATTCCCATCTCAAGAAAACACCTTTACATGTAACATATAGGACAAGGACAAAACATACATGGAGAAAGGTTAGAGTCACTTGGCTGTATGATATATATACAGTTGGTTGCCGGCTCTATAGCGGTGTAGGTGCTGGCTATGAGCGGCTAGGGTGTAATGGTATTGGTGGTACCATTAGGGTGGGGTTCGCACTTGATTACGGTAGTGGGGTGGCTAAAACACGAATTGTACAAAGTTAGTGCACAGTGGTACAAGAGAAACAGTGCCAGCCTTCCACAGACCATCGTCTGGTTATAATGAGGCATGCCCTCCAACAGTACCACCCTTCCAAAGACCATTGTCCAGTTTTAATGAGGCATGCATCTGTTTTAATAATTGCTTCCCATTGCCTCAGTCCATCACATAAACTCGTTATTAACAATAGCACCTGATGGCTCTTAATCGCGCCGCTTTGACCGCGCATGCGCAAGCGAGTAGTGCCGACTCTCTCACTAGTGCGCATGCGCAGAACTAGCACCCCAATGCGCATGCGCGGCAATAGCGCACTACAACGCGCATGCGCAGATCGACACCGCAACCATGACTAGCGCTCGCGAGCGCACTGACCCGGTATTTCGAGTCTTTTCACCCTTTCCTCGAAAAATACAGGTGCAAATGATTTAACAATCTACTGACAGTATAAAAAGCTCACTCCCAGGGCCATTCGCTACCGGTGCAGCGAAGGAGGCAGTACAGGTCCACGGCAGGCTCTGACCAAGATCTCTGTGAGTACTTTGACGGTTCTTCATCTCTGGTAAGCGTTTTCTCCCCCACAGGTCTCTCTCTCTCTCTAAAACTCTGTGGCAAAACCCATGTTTTTACTCCACAGGGTCAACCCATGCCACTTCTCAAACCATGAAGTAGCACTCTTGACAAACTAGCGTAAGAATGAACTCTTATGTTTTTCTCTTGTACCACTGTGCACTAACTTTGTACAATTCGTGTTTTAGCCACCCCACTACCGTAATCAAGTGCGAACCCCACCCTAATGGTACCACCAATACCATTACACCCTAGCCGCTCATAGCCAGCACCTACACCGCTATAGAGCCGGCAACCAACTGTATATATATCATACAGCCAAGTGACTCTAACCTTTCTCCATGTATGTTTTGTCCTTGTCCTATATGTTACATGTAAAGGTGTTTTCTTGAGATGGGAATCCCCCACTCACACATAGAAAAACACTTTAGGGCGTGTATACACATAGTCTGGATATACACCCACTAGTTTTAACTGCACACACCTTTTTTACCCGTCCTGAAGAAAGCCAGCATAGTCATAAGGCACTGGCTGAAACATGTTGACACACCCCAGGATGTGGGAGGTCGTAACTCGCCTCTAACATCCAATAGCCTTATTTTTAACCGCTGACGGTGACCCAGCCAATAAAGTGTATTTGCCCTTGGGCACTGGGATCCCCGCCAAGCCGTTTTAAACTCACAATCCATAACAGTCTTCACCGCACACACAGCGACATACCTGCTCCGCTGTCTTCAGGCGTCGAAGCACACCCGGGACACGCTAGGTGTCACTGGGTGGGCCCGATGATGAAGCATGCCACCAACTAGGTTGGTGGGTGAGGGCTTTATGAGCACACCTACCAGGTGCCACAAACCGTTGACAAAACATACTTGAGTCCTTGATAAATTAAAACAATTTATTTTCTTTTGATTATTTAGCTAGTCCACTTTTGATTTACTTACATATAATCCAGGGGATAAGGACTAGCTTTCTGGTCCTCTCTCTCCATCTTGATACACGCGCCAATCTATGAAAGATACCAATACTGGATAACTGCAGTTACAGGTAAGTAACGCATTCCTTATCTACCATCTCCAGCAATGCTGTTTCGGTGCTGTGGAAAGCCCGAAAACCGGACTGGGAGAGGTCAAGCGGGTTGTTATTCCCAAGGTATTCTGACAGTTGTTTATTTACTATTGTTTTTAGGACTTTCCCAAAGAGAGGTAAAAGGGAGATGGGTCTGTAATTGTTGTTTTCTTTAGGGTTGGAGTTAGGCTTCTTTAAGATGAGTTTCACTATGGCCTCTTTCCAGATGGTAGGTAAAGTGGATTGGGTCAGTGAATTATTAAGAAGCTTGGTTAGTCTGGGTATTAGGGCAGGTCCGATTTTGGATATAATCTTGGCAGAAGCGTTGTCTGTGGGGGGAGTCGAATTTAATCCTGGAAAGGGAGGATAGAACTGCTTCCTCAGTGGTGGGGTGGAATTCTCTGAGGAGGTTGTGTGTAATTTTTCCAGTGGCCTTTAAGTTGTACTAGAGATTGATGTCCCCATCCAAAGCAACATGTTTCAAAACCTGCTACAATGTCAGGTAGCTGATCCGCACAATATCTGGGCTGCAGATGTTACTCTTGTGACAAGTGTGCCCTCATGCACCCAAAGGGGATGCAAGACGTTGCAGCTTTTGCCTTGGTCCTGCTTACACTCAAGGTCCTGGCCTCTGACTCAGTCTTGGTTATGACGATGCTCATACGACTGCTCAACTTCGCACCTGAAGGTTTGTTTGAAGTCCAAGTGAAGCAGGACTCTATCCATCCCACCACTCTGGCAGCTGCATTCATTGAGTTTACCAGTTACTTAGCTGAATCTTCGGCTCTTCCTGATGCAGCCTGAATTTTGTGGTCGTTGGTGACCCGACATCAGATAGTAGGCTTCAAGAATGCCATGCTGCAAATCTTTGCTGCACTTTCAGCTCCCTCTGAAGTGCCTTCAACCCCCATGGAACCGCATTGGTCTCCAGTCTGGTTACTGCCAGTGGGTCCGCCCCAAGAAGCGCCTGTCCCCATGGACACGTTACTGGTTCCATATCAATGCTAGTATAGGCATCTACTTCAGTCCCAAGATGCATACCAGTCCCTGCTACCTCAATGCCTGTGATTATGCCACTGGATACAGAATAGTCTTTGCTCGATCCCAACCAAAGTTGTGATCGGAAATTGCAAAAGCCGAACTCGTCAACATGCACTCCGACTCCAAACCAATGTCTCTGCAGTGTTGAACATACCAACAGAGGCTCCAGTATCTTTTTGGTTCCGACTCTGATCATATACCATAGATGGTGGCCCCACAGCATGTAGAAGACTGTGATTGGGTGACTTGCTTCCCCCCTCATGGTACCTACCTTGTACATTAATTTACAGAATGTCAGTGGGCTGGAGACCTCACCTGAGACAGATTGACTCGCCATTTGTACCACCAATAGAAGAATTCCTCATTTTCAGTGGTGGTCTAGAGGGCAGCAGAAGCAATAGATTTGCAGGTTCCCCCCATTGAGGCCAAAACAAATGTTCTAATAGGTTTTGCCACCTGGGGAGTAAACGTCCGAGTCCTCACTCCCTTTTAATGATGCCCTCACTGATCATTTAATGGATACCTTGTCAAAGCCTAGTTCTTACCTGCCTATGAATAAGTAGGTAGCCAAATGTCAGAGCAGGGCCTGGTGACCCGGATTTTCTCATCAAACTTATAGCTCCAGAGTCTTACTGCCACACAATTTCCACATCCATTCCAAAAGGTTACAGGCTATTGCAGAGGGCTGGTGTATAGACCAAGCTTTCTCAACCAGTGATTCAGCAGACACCCCTGTCCTTCCAAAGCAGTCCGCCTAGTTCTGGCATGCAGTGTGTGGGAACATCAGACTTCTAATTTCTCTTCTCTTGCTACCTAGCCGCTTTAGTGTCTAAATGGCACACGGCCTACCAGTGGGTGGCAGAATTAAGCATTTCCTCCCAGGTTGACTCTCATCTGGGCTTTGGGTCTTGCAGATTGTTCCAGATTGATGAAAATGTCTGCCCTGCCTCTTGTCTCTTTCCTGCCCACTAGTCCTACCACACCAGAGCGAATTTCAGACTAGTGCCTGTCCATGCTACAGGAGCTGTGGCTGTTGCTCTCCAAGACCAGGGAAAGAGCTATTATACTAGTCCTTTCCTTGTTAGAAAAAAGGAGGGGGTGGGGGGGGGGGGGCAGGGAGGGGGGAAACTCGCCTATTTTGGAACTTCAACCTCAGTATGTCTTCCAGTGCTGCCCGCCTTCAGAGGTCAGGGATACTAGTAGTTATGTACCTTGACGACTAATGTTTGAAGGCAGGTTTGCCGCAGTCAGCCATAGACCACCTCTGGAAAGTGGCAGACATCTTGACATCCTGGGGTTCACTGGTAACGAACCAAAGTCCCACCTGATTCCTTTGCAGAGGCTTCCATTCATTTGGGCAATCCTGGACACAGTGAAGCTCCGGGCTTTCCAGCAGCAAGCCTAGAATATTCAGGCTACGATACTGCTCTGGGTCATTGTAAGAGCAGCTCTCAGGATGTTTGTCCGCATGCATCCTCCTCGCCAGGTGGAACATTGTTGTGTAGTTTCCACCTCACAGTAGGTACTGCACGTTTGTGGACAGCTTAACTGTCCAGATGGTGCCTTACTGATAATATGCACCCGCTCAGGATATGTTGTCCTACAGGCCAGCTAGCTTACAGTGCCACCATGCGTATTCCTAAACCAAGGCAGATAGCAAATGATTATGGCAACCACTGAACAGGAGAACACTGATCCCCCCAGGGATTGTGGAAACAGATCTACAACCCTTTTGCCTAGTCACTTGTGCTCTCTTCTGAGAGAAATATACAAGGAATACGCAGTGGGACGTTTTAATGTTTATGGATCCAACGTGATTCTTGTATAAAATATGGGCTGCAATGATAATAGACAGAAGTAGATATGTTATTGGCAGCACCAGGACAGTGAACATAAGTTCCACCAACAGGCTAAAGCAATGTATATATGCTGTCAAATAACACAATATCATCAGGCGTACTCCTACTATGCAGTCCCTAACCCAAGTGTCAAGGGTACGTATGCTTTCCTGCCAAGAATCCCCGTACTGGATGAACCACCCCCCGTTACCTGAAAGGACTAAATGTAAGTCCCAGTCTTGTTCACTAGCTGGACACCCTTTGAAGAGATCAGCAAGCTGCTGGGCCGAAGCTTCAGTGTGTTGAGACCTCATCAATGACCGCAAAGCACTTGTCTACCTAAACACGGAAATGCTTGTTAATTTATAATGAAAAGCACCCTTTTCAGTCCGCTAGGCATGCCAGCATTGTTACTGTCTATAGATAGCCGTGTCGCCTCGTGGATGAAAAATAGAACATTTGCACAGCGTGTGTCGAGGCCTTGTACATTGTGTTCAAGTAGTAGTGATGGTCTCATGAAGTGAAATCTGTAAGCGAGGCAGTTTCAGAGAAATGAATCCAGCATTGTCATGCGCTCCTATTTTTGAAAGGTTATTGTGCAAAAGGGAAGGGCACTGTAAGAAACCTGTATGTGGTGAAAATGGTAGTGTTCCTTCCTGGGCCTAACTAAGACACATAACGTGCACTTTACAATGGAATTTAAAGTTTCATTCGTTCCAGCTTCATGGCAATCTGTCCGATTCCATCCATCTTGGGGAAAACTGCAAGGTTTGCTGTGGTGGCTGCTTGAACACAATCACAATTTGTGGTCTAGTGTGGCATACCCAAGACTGATCCCTTACAAGCAGGCGAGGCCTTGCAGTGGTCACTATTTAATGTTAGTTGGAAGCTCTTTTGGCCTTTCTGTATTTGCCGGACCAACTGTCCTTGTTGAAAGCATCCTGAGATTTATTAAAGGTTTGCTACAAATGTCGTCTCCCAAACATTTTGTGATGTCACAATGGGACCTTAACTTGGTCTCCTCGTTCCCCATGTGTATGGCCTTCGAGCTGAAGCTTAGCTGTTCACTGCACCTCCTGACCTTAAAAGACAGTCTTCCTCATGGCAATTGCATCTGCTTTTTGCATGTGGGAACTACAAACACATTTAGTGCAATCAATCAATCCCTAAAGAAACTTACCCAGGCAAATTGGAGAGAATTCCATCAGTCTACTAAGCTAACGCTGTAATTCCCCTCAGGTAATCCATCATAGTGGTGTTCTTTGTTCCCCCCCATGCCCCTCGAAAGAGGAGAGGTCCCATTGGTTGGACCCAAAAAGCGCTGCCACTGGGATGGCATTGGGGGTGGGCGGAATGTGCCTAGTCGCGCTACGAATATATCTTGCAAACACGCAATTTGAAAGCGTGAACAAGCAAAAAATTCTGCAAAGACGCGGATCTCGGAATTTTTTGCAATTCTGCGTTCTCCGCGGAACGCGAAATTACCCTAATTCTGCAAATTCCACGAGCGGAGCAGAATTTACCGCCCAGGCCTAGATGGCATACAGCATTCCTGCCCTAATCTGCCAGGCTGTGAAGTTGGAATTGATGCATACATTCATGCAGCACTACTGCTTTGACAGCCAGATCCTGTAGTCAGGATGATTAGTTGTCTTGGTCCTGCAAGACTTTTTGGTCTGAGTCCACTCAAAATAGGTTACGTGGAGAGGTCCTGCTTTGGCATCTATTATATGGTGAGGAGTATGCACCAGTAAGAGCCTTACTGAAGGTAATTAACTTGTTAGGCGCATTAGGAAATCAGAATGTGCCTACAATTAGAAATTAAAATGCAGTACATGAAAGGGACATTAGTGTCCCACATATTATATAATATGCATGTGTCGCACACAGCTAATGAAAGTCCTAGCCATGAGGGCACTGTCTCCGACGGGGCCTACGGCGCCTGCGGGCCCGGTGGTCCCGTCCGGGGGCCCTAGCGGTTCGGGTGCTCCTGCCTCGACGCCGTCGGGTGCTCCGGCCCCGACGTCGCCGGCGGCTCCAGCCCCGGCACCGCAGGGGCCTTCAGGGTCGACGCCGGCTGGTCTACCGGCCTCTCCGGGGCCGGTTCCATCGTGGCAACCCACGGTGCCGCCCCCGCGCGGTGCCGGGGCGCCGGCTCCGGGCGGTGCCGCCCCCATTCCCTCTCCGACTCCGGACACGGAGTCGGACCGGCGTCGCCCGACGCCGGGTCCGGCGCCGAGGGGGTCTGTTGACCCCGGGGAGCCGGTCTACATTGTTGACTCCGAATATGGTGAGGATGTAGATTACGGAGAGGAATGGGAGGGGTCTGAGGACCCTCTGACCCGCGAGTGTCAGTACGATGTGGACTGGACAGGTGACTTGGGTGATGCCAGTGGTCTGGATGACTCCCCCAACCATGGCTTTGTCTCGCCTCCTACCGTGGCTACGGAGGAGGGGGCAGCTTATTCAGTGGTATTGATGAAGGCTGCCAAGGCCTTACACCTTGAGCTCCCCGTCGCGGCCGTGAGGACTAACATCCTCACTGAGGTACTCAAACCGCAGTCATGCCCACAGGAGCCACTGCTGCCGTTCAATGAGGCCTTAACTGACGTTCTTTTGGGCACGTGGTCCAGGCCCGCTTCAGGTTCGCCTGTTGATAGGAACGTGGCCAGACGCCACCGTCCGTGTACGGATGACCCAAAGTTCTTGTCCACCCATCCCACCCCTGAGAGCCTGGTGATCCAGGCCTCGACTTCCCAGTCCGCATTCCCGTCGGCCCCGCCCGACCGGGAATCTAAGAGGTACGGCCAGTATGGTAAGAAGGTCTTTTCGTCCCTGAGTCTGGGACTGCGGTCTTGCAACACCGCATGCCTCTTAGGCCGCTACACCCACTCTCTGTGGGATACGGTCGCGGAACTGCTGCCTGAATGCCCGCTGGAGGTACGGGCTAAGCTCGGCAAGGCTATGATTGAAGGCCGAGACGCAGCGAGATACTCCATAAGGTGTGGTCTTGATACGACCGACTCACTGGGCAGAGCGATGTCCACGACGGTGGCGATTCGTCGCCACGCCTGGCTGAGGTCCGCCAATTTCTCGGCAGATGTCCACAATGCATTGATGGACATGCCGTTTGATGGCAGTCGCCTGTTTGGCGACAAAGCGGACCACGCGCTGGAACGCCTCAAGGACTCCAGGGTCACGGCCAAGTCCTTGGGTCTCTCGACCCAGCGCCAGCAAACTGGTTCGTTTCGCTCCTTTCGTGGCCACGGAAGGGGCGGTCCCACACGTGCTGCCAGCCACGCGCCGCAACAGACTTCTCAACGCGGCGGCGGCCGTGGGAACCGCCATGGTGGCGGTCGGGGACAGCGGCGGGGTCAGTCCACACCTCCCCCCGCAGCTTCCGCCTCTAAATCCTCCTAGTCCGTGCTTCAGGCCCATGTGACGCCGGTGGGCGGCAGGGTTCGCCATCACCTCTCCCACTGGCACACAATAACATCGGACAGGTGGGTGCTACAGCTCGTCCGAAGGGGCTACTCCCTTCCCTTCGAGACCACTCCTCCAGCCATGCCACCGCAGAAGCACCGTGTGTCGGGGTACCACTTGACACTTCTGCAGGAGGAAGTTACGGCCCTCTTGGCCAAGGGGGCCATCGAGCGCGTTCCTGGGCCAGAAGTAGGATGTGGTTGCTATTCCCACTACTTTCTGGTACCCAAGAAGGACAAAGGGGGTCTACGTCCTATCTTGGACCTAAGGGACGTCAACGGCTTCCTCCGGAAGGAGAAGTTCACGATGTTGACATTGGCTCAGGTCTTGGCTGCTCTAGACCCGCAAGACTGGATGGTAGCTTTGGACTTGCAGGATGCGTGTTTTCACATCCCCGTCCTGCCGGCCCACCGGCGTTACCTGCGGTTCACGGTAGGCCAGGAGCATTTTCAGTTTATCGTGCTCCCCTTCGGCCTTACCAGCGCCCCACGGGTGTTCACAAAGGTGATGGCGGTGGTCGCAGCCCATCTGCGCAGATCAGGGGTGTCAGTCTTCCCCTATCTAGACTGGTTGTTGAAGGCGGGTTCGCCCCAGACAGTCGTCCACCACCTTCAGATGACAGCAGACCTCCTGCATGGGCTGGGGTTTTCCATCAATGTGCCGAAATCACACCTGTGTCCCTCCCAAAAGCTCCTTTTCATTGGAGCGGTTCTCGACTCTGCGCAGTTTCGGGTCTATCCACCGGAACGGCGGGTCCAGGATATACAGAATTTGATTCCCATCTTCCAGCCGTTATCCCGGGTTTCGGTCAGGTTGACGCTGCGGCTACTGGGGCTGATGGCTTCCTGCATCCTTCTGGTGCATAACGCCCGGTGGCGGATGCGGGCTCTGCAGTGGGACCTGAAGTTTCAGTGGGCCCAGCATCAGGGCAACTTGTCCGACCATGTCTTGATCTCGGAGGGCACTGCGAGACAACTGCAGTGGTGGCTTATGGACCGCGATTGGGTCGGAGGCAGACCCCTCTCCCTTCCCCAGCCGGAGCACGTTGTT
Organism: Lissotriton helveticus; assembly: GCF_964261635.1. Classification (NCBI taxonomy): domain Eukaryota; kingdom Metazoa; phylum Chordata; class Amphibia; order Caudata; family Salamandridae; genus Lissotriton; species Lissotriton helveticus. Next base: position 1,260,852,404 of record NC_136070.1, on the reverse strand, counting down.
GTGACGGACGCGTCCCTCCAGGGCTGGGGAGGCCACTTGGGAGAGGCAGAGATCAGAGGCATCTGGTCTCCGGCGGAGTCCCGGCTCCATATAAACCTGTTGGAGCTACGGGCGATTCGTCTAGCACTGAAGGCATTCCTCCCCTTTGTCAACGGGAGTGTAGTGCAGGTGTTCACGGACAACACCACCGCCATGTGGTACTGCAACAAACAAGGCGGGGTGGGGTCGTGGACCCTTTGCCAGGAGGCCCTGCGTCTCTGGCAATGGCTGGAACGTCAGGGCGTGACTCTGACGGTTCAACACCTGGCCGGTTCTCTGAACGCCAGGGCGGACGAACTCAGCCGTCGGTGCTCGATGGATCACGAATGGCGTCTGAACTCGGACGTGGCGCAAGGCCTCTTTCTGCGATGGGGAGAGCCTTGGTTAGATCTATTCGCCACAGAAGAGAACGCGCAATGTCATCAGTTCTGCGCGTTGGAGTTTCCAAGACTGCACTCGCACGGCGACGCCTTTTGGCGCGAGTGGAGTTGCGGTCTGTTATAAGCCTTTCCGCCTATACCACTTCTGCCCAGCGTGCTGAAGATCAGGCGCGACCGGGCCCAAGTCATCCTTGTGGCTCCGGACTGGGCTCGAAGGTACTGGTATCCCGAGCTACTCAGCATGTCAGTCGGTCCCCCGATCCGCCTGCCCCTTCAGGAGGACCTTCTGTCGCAGCAGCAGGGGACGGTCCTCCACCCGAACCTGTCCAGCCTCCACCTCCATGCGTGGAGATTGAGCGGCGACAGTTGAGGCCATTCGACTTGCCTCCTGAAGTCTGTGATGTGATTCTGGCAGCCAGGCGTCCCTCCACGAAGTCGGTATACGCCTGCCGGTGGAACAGATTTGTGGCATGGTGCACAGCAAAGGCTGTGGATCCTCTTTCTGCCCCTCTTTCCGAGGTTCTCCTCTTTCTTCTCTCTCTTGCCCAGAAGGGCTCTGCTCTGGGCACTATCAAGGGCTACCTTTCTGCCCTTTCGGCCTTTCTGAGGCTGCCTGATCAACCTTCTTTGTTCAAGTCCCCTATTGTAACAAGATTCTTGAAGGGCATCACACACATATGTATCCACCTGTCCCGTTTGTGATGCCTCAGTGGGACTTGAACCTGGTTCTGACCTTCTTGATGTGTGCTCCCTTCGAGCCACTTCATTCCTGTCCTCTCCGTCTCCTGACTTTAAAGACGGCCTTCCTGGTTGCCATCACCTCTGCCAGGAGAGTGAGTGAGCTCCAGGCTCTTTCTGTCAAACCTCCTTTCATGTCCATTCATCCAGACAAGGTAGTTCTGAGAACTAGACCTTCTTTCCTGCCCAAAGTAGTCTCTGCTTTTCACATCGGGCAGTCCATCACCTTACCCTCCTTCTTCCCGCCTCCGCATCCTTCAAAGGATGAAGAGCGGCTCCATCGTCTGGACCCAAAACGTGCGCTTTCATTTTATATGTATCGCACACGCCAGTTCCGGGTGGATGACCAACTGTTTGTTGGCTACGTGGGTGCGAAGAAGGGACGGGCGGTACATAAACGGACCATCTCTCGGTGGGTCGTTCTGTGCATCAAAGCGTGCTACTCTTTGGCTCGGAAGGAGCCTCCTGTTGGGCTGAGGGCCCATTCCACTCGGGCCACGGCGGCTACTACTGCCCTGGGCCGGGGAGTCCCTTTGCAGGACATTTGCCAGGCGGCTACGTGGGCCTCGCTGCACACTTTTGCGAGGCACTACTGCCTGGACAGTCAAGTCCGGAGGGATGGCTTCTTTGGCCGTTCGGTCCTCCAGGACTTTCTGGTGTAGGATTGTATCGGTTCGCGGACCCACCACCGGGGTTGGTATTGCTGGGGTATCTATTCTAAGGTAAGGAATCTAATACTAACCTGTTTCTTTCAGATGAACAAGTTACTTACCTTCGGTAACGATATATCTGTAAGAAACAGTAGTTAGTATTAGATTCCTTACCGCCCCGCCCATCCTCCCCGTTCTGCGAACTGATACCTAGGGTTAAGGACATCCCTTTCAGGGCCCTAGTTTCAAATGGCACCAGTGTTGGTTCTCGCCTGGCTCTGCGTGTTCTGGCGCGGAAAAGCTATGTACAAAGAACTGAAGTCAGCGCGCGGAGGCGGCGTCTATATACTCCAGCGACGTCATCACGGCGCACGACGACGCCGACGACTGACGCGGAGCCGCAGGAGACGTCTGCAGACGACGCCTACCGACGCGCAGGGGTACTGCTACGCAAAAGTTTCCGGATCCAGACTGACGCCTGGGGATATTCTAAGGTAAGGAATCTAATACTAACTACTGTTTCTTACAGATATATCGTTACCGAAGGTAAGTAACTTGTTCGTTAGTGACACCTCCTGTTTCTCGAGCTTCGGAGCCAGATCCAAAAGAAAGCCATTGGGAGGTTATTGCTATTCAGGATGATGACTCAACTGATGACGATCATCAGGGTAGATCAAGCCCCAGACCCGGATAGACATTGGGACGAGTATGTTATTCAAGATCCAGCCTCACCATTGCCGGATCCTGCTACTTCTCCTCCAGCAGACATTGGAGGTTTCCATAACCTTATGGAGAGGGCGTCCAAGTGGTTTGGTCTTCCTATTACTACAGTACAGACGGACTGTTTCCCTTACGACTTCAAGGAGCCTTTATAGAAAATCCATCCGTTCAAAACCGATAGTTGAACATGTGTGGTCGGAAGGTACTAAAGTGATGCAGAATCCAGCTACGGTCATTCCTGTTTTTCCCCGGCTGGAGAAAAAATATAAGGCTCCAGAAAACAGTCCCGTTTGCCTGACTGGTCAACCGAAGCCGGACTCAGTGATTTCCCAGGCAGCGCAAAGAAAGTCCAAAAATCCATTAGCGCCTCTTACTACACAGCCAGACAAAGAGGGGAGACGCCTGGACAATGTGGGAAAAAGGTTCTCCTCAAAGGCCAGCCTTCAAGCTGAGCTGCTAATGCTCTTGCAATCCTGGGTAGATATGATCGCCAAATGTGGTGCGATTTATCCCCGTTTGTTGACCAACTTTCGGATGGTGCAAAGGAAGAGGCCAAGAAGATTCTGGAGGAAGGAGAGCGTTCATCTTCGGATGTGATAGATTGTGCTATGGACATAGCAACCACCGCTTTCCGAGCTCTAGCGGGATCAGCCGTTTTAAGGCGTCGGGGCTGGCTTCGGGCAACCTTGTTTCGCCAGGAAGTCCAAAATAAGATCTTGGACTTAACTTATGACGGAGAAATGCTTTTTGGTAAGCATATAGATGATGCCCTTCAAGACATCAAGAAGGACCAGTGGCGTCACTAGGGTTGGTGTCACCCAGTGCGGGTAACTCATGGTGTCACCCCCTCATGACTTACACAGGGACTAAAATGCACATGGCACTCGCGTGTCATGTGCAGCTACACACATGTCCTGGACAGTACCAGACACACACACTACGCATGGCACCAGTCTATCCTTGCCCAGTTAGACACAGGTTTACTGGCAGCACAAGAACCCTACACGCCCCTTCAGGGCTACACTGTTTCCGGGCATAGCATGTTACGTCTGCACGGACTCAGAAAGATGCGCACAGTAACTTATGGAAACATTACACCCACGTGCAACTCAGTCAGTGAGCAGTGCGTTACACTTGCATACAATAGCGCAACTACAGACCAAAGCAGTTTACTGGATAAATCGCACGCTCAGACACAAGGAGCACAGGTTGTAATCGTCAAAGGGCATACTTTCAAACACAGCGAAGGGAAGAATGGGGGCGCCACTTACCAGCTGCAGAGGAAGACAAGCGTGCACCTGGCGCTGCAAAACCCTGGTTCACTTCCCTAGGTCGGTTAGCCAGAGTTCAGCCTGCAGGGACTTCTTTTTCCTTTGGTTTTCCTGAAATGATTCCTCTTGCCCGCATCGCAAGAATCACAGGGGCGGAATCCATCCTCCCCTTTCTTGGTGATGGGTCGGGTAAGATTTTTGAGGCCTTGGAGTGTTTAGCATGCCACTTTTCTCTTGTAACACACTGTTTGCTACCTCTCACATTTGTTTGCTTTAGATACTTGCACAAGTGCCACCATTGCCTACGTAGCGTTTGTTCTTGTGCTTGAGTGTCTGCCATATTATGCAGTATTGTACTGTTTTCTCTTGTAACCTGCACATGTCACTTTTTCCTCCTGTATTGCACCGTTAGCTACCAACCTAATGTATTTTGTTTGCTCACAATTGTCACTTTTACCTCATGTAACTTAACGTTTGCTTTGTAATTTGTTCACTTGTTATTTTCTAATCATCATGTATCATTATTAGAGTTCCTATTGTGAAGCGCTCTGACGCCTTCGGGTAAAGTCCGCGCTATATAAAAAGTAATAAACTTTTTGGGGCTCGAGGATCGGCTACTGCAGGAAGGGTTGGGGAAGGGGCCCTCTGAATGTCTCCCCCAGGAGCGTTAGGAGAGGCAGGACTCGGAGAAAGCCATCCATCACTGTGGAGACAGGCATGGGCAGCGCTGCCTCTGCTTCAGTATTCCGCCTCCCAGAAGAATATGCTGCTCTGTGCTCCGACTGCGAAGGGCAGGAAACAGGAGCCCTCGTTGCCTGGCATGATGAGCCAGGAGGCCGGGCTTCTGAAAAGCATTAGCAGCCCGCGCTGTTACTTGTAAAGAAGCATTTGGATTTTTAACACATCAGGTCGGAGCTACGTCAAGACGTGAGTGACGTTTCGAACGTCATTTACGTCCGGATGCTGAAGTGGTAGCCTAATTAGGACAAGAATCCTGGCCGGCGGCCGGTTAAGGTTTGACTGACAGAAATATTATTTTGCATTTTGGTGTCACGGACTCTGTGAAACCAAAATGCAAACTAATATTACTGTCAGTCAAACCTTACCCGGCCGCCGGCCAGGATTATTGTTGCCACGGACCACGGTGTCACCCCTTTTAATGGTGTCACCCGGTGCGGTCCGCACCCCCCGCACCCCCCTAGTGACGCCACTGAGAAGGACACGGACACTGCAAGGTCCTTGGGGGGGCTTTGCGTTACTGTAAGGTTCCGTTCAGGGGTACGAAAGGGAGAGGTTTTTCATCGTACAGAGGTGGCCACCAACAGCGCTACTCTACTTACTCACAGTCCTCTCAGTCATACAAGCCCCAATGCTCGCAGCGCCAAGGTCAATCTGCGTCTTTCTCTCGCCAACCATCAAGAGGACAGGGTCGTCAGGGGAGAGATGCGTCTAAACGACAATAGCGGCTTCATGGCTCTGTCTACTGTTCCTCCCCCTCTAGTAACATCAGTGGGGGGGCAGGATATCCGAATACCTCCACAACTGGAAAATTATTACATCGGATCGGTGGGTCCTCAACATCGTACAATTCGGCCACACTCAATTTCCACCATCCAGAGCTCCTCACGCCACGGAATCGAAACCTCTAAATCTTCTGTGTCTCGAAGTTCAACAGCTGCTCATCAAAGGGGCGATAGAATCGGTTCCTCAGACCCAACGAGGGAAAGGATTCTATTCCAGGTATTTCCTGGTTCGCAAGACGGAAGAAAAGTGGCGCCCAATTTTAGACCTGAGGGAGCTCAACACCTATCTCATAAAACTTTCTTTTTGGATGGTTTCTCTCCAGGATATATTGCGTCTCCTAAATCCTGGCTATTATATGACCACTCTAGATCTAGAGGACGCATAGTTTCATGTTCCCATTCATCCGGCCCACAGGAGGTATCTTCACTTCACAGTAGCCAAGAGCCACTTTCAGTTCAAAGTCCTACCTTTCGGACTAAGATCTGCACCGCGGATATTTACAAAGGTATTAGCACCAGTGGCAGCTTTTCTCAGAAGGCAGTCTATGCAGGTGTTTCCCTACTTAGACGACTGGCTGATAAAAGCTCCAACCTCTCAAGCAGCCTCAAAAGCAGTCGAGGATTGTATTCAACTTTTCAGTCATCTGGGTCTAGGCCTAAACCGAAGCAAATCTGTCCTTCCGTCCAGGTCGGAAAGATTTCTGGGTGCCATTCTGGATACAACTCTTTGCAAAGCTTTCCCTTCAGAGGAGAGACAGAACAGACTGATTTTTTCTGCAAACCGATTTCAAAGGAAACCAACTCTTTCAGTCCGTCAGTACAAATCCCTTCTAGGATCGATGTCATCTTGCATTGCATTGATTACGCACTGCAGGCTTCACATGCGTCTCCTGCAGGAACAACTAGACTTGCATTGGCGTCAAGCAGAGGGGTCTTTCGAAGACAGGATAAAGATTACTCGTGTCATGAAGAAGGCGATCAGGTGGCGGACTATAACGAGCAATATCGAGGAAGGTCTCTCCTTCACGGTTCCTCCCTCTCCGTTAGTCCTGACCACAGACGCTTCTCTAGAAGGCTGGGGATTTGTATTACAGGATCTTCAAGTGAGCGGTCACTGGTCTCCAGAGCTTCGCACCTCTCACATCAACCTACTGGAACTGAGAGCAATTAGTTTAGCCCTGCAAGCTTTCCTTCCAAAAATTCGAAATTCTACAGTCCTGGTGCGTACAGACAACACAACGGCCATGCATTATGTGAACAAGCAGGGCGGAACAAAATCCAAACTCCTTTCAAAAGAGGCACAGGAGATCTTGGAATGGGTTATTCGTCACCAGATATCTCTCTCAGCAGAACATCTACCAGGTTCTCTCAATGTGGAGGCGGATTCATTGAGCCGCCTAAGGTCAGTCTCCCGCGAATGGGAATTGGATCAGAGAACTCTCGACAGAATATTCTCTCATTGGGGCACTCCTCTTATAGACCTGTTCGCGACTCCACAGAAGAAGAAATGCCAGTTCTACGCAAGCAGGTATCACCATCGAGGGTCGCTGGGGAATGCGCTTTCGATAGCCTGGTCAGGCGCATTTCTTTACGCCGTTCCACCGATTCCTTTGATGCCAATGATACTGAGGAAACTCAAGATGGAACCCTGCACCATGATTTTATTAGCCCCAGCTTGGCCCCGCCAATTTTGGCTCACAGAGCTCCTCCTTCTATCTCAGGATCAACAAATTCTCCTGTGTCCAATTCCTACCCTGCTGACGATGTCCCAGGGCCAAGTAATGCATCCGGACCTGAGCTCTCTGCAATTGACAGCTTGGCTCCTGAGCACCGGGAGTTCAATGCTTTAGATATCCCTCAAGATTGCAAGGACATTTAGCTCAAGCTCGAGCTACTAGTACAAACAGGACCTATTGTGCCAAATGGAAGCGCTTTTGGGCATGGTGCCAAAATGAAAATCTTCATCCTTTTACTTCGGCTCCTCATAAAATCTTACCGTACAGATTGTCTTTGGCCAAATCAGGTCTTCAGCACTCTTCCATTAAAGTGCATCTGGCAGCGATCTCGAGGTTCAGACGAACAACCTCTGGCCCTTCTCTTTGGTCCGCGAGGGTGATCAAGCAATTCCTGAAGGGTCTTTTCAGGGCTTTCCCTCCGGTGAGACCTCCTCCTCCAATTTGGCAACTCAACCTGGTCCTTGCCCATCTCATGAGGGCTCCTTTTGAACCAATACATAGAGCGGACATGAAGTTTGTGTCCTGGAAGATTGCTTTTCTTCTGGCGATAACATCAGCCAGGAGAGTTGGAGAACTTCAAGCTCTCAATTGTTGAGCCTTTCTTACAGTTCAAAAAAGAGTCTTTGATCTTACGGACAAATCCAAAATTTATCCCAAAAGTCCCTTCGGGTTTTCACCTAAATGAGCCTTTAGTACTAAAGACTTTCTTTCCTCGACCTTCATCTCTGGCGGAGAGATCTCCCCACACTTTGAATGTCAAAAGATACCTGAAGTTCTATCTTCAACGTACGAAAGAATTCAGGAAGACTTCGCAACTTTTTGTCGCTTTTAGTGCTCCAAGGAAAGGTTTGCCCCTGTCAAAGCAGGGGATCTCGCGTTGGATTGCCAGCACATTTCATTTCTGTCATCAAGCAGCGGGGAAGCCGCTGAGGGGACGGATCAAGGCTCATTCTACAAGCTCAGTGTCATCATCTATGGCTCTGTTCTCTGGTGTCCCTATCAAGGACATTTGTAGGGCAGCTACATGGAGCAGTGCCCATTCATTCACGTAACACTACTGTTTTGATTCTTCCACAAGGAGTGATACAGCAGTCGGACAAGCAGTCCTGAGGAATTTATTCCAGTGAGCGGTGAGCTTTCCCTTCTATCCCTCCTTCCTTTATTGCACATTTTGGATTTGATAATATTACATATTTATTGTTACAAAGTTGTTTTTTTGGGCTAATTATAATAATACTTATACTGTGTTATGCTGATATGCATGTAACAAAATGTGCATTTGTGGCTTACTGCTAGCTACTCTTGATACTAACCATGGGAATCTAAGAGTCCAATTCTGGGGCAAGAAAACCAGTTACTTACCTGTAACTTTGGTTCCCCAATATTGGTACTTTCATAGATTCCCATATGCCCACCCGCAACCCCTGGGAAAGCTCAGCCTTCAGCAAATGTAATTACTTTTACACATTGGCTACGAAAATCTGAGGCTCTCTCAGGAGGGTTCTATGGGGTGAGGCTACTCTGATTGGTTGTTGCAATTTTTTGGTCTCTTTTACAAAAAGAGGCGGATAGGCTACAAAATAAGATGAGGCCTAGGCCTGTCTTTCACTTTTGTACCTACTGCTATCGTATTTTTCTATGACCGAGGCTCCCATTCCGACGACGGGGGAATGATACAAAGCATGGGAATCTATGAAAGTACCAATACTGGGGAACCAAAGTTACAGGTAAGTAACTTGTTTTCTTACCTTTAATCAAACCACTTGAGTATGGTGAGTTTGAATTTAAATACTACTTTTTACATATTTTACATATTGTTAAATTTCTTTCTAAGGTGCAGAGGGCGGCTTCTTTATTTTTACATTCAAGCTTGTTCTAACATCATAATGATCTTTATCTTCTCAGTGAGACAGATAAAATAAAAGTGGCACAGGGTGTCTCTGGTGCTGTTCAAGACAAAGGCTCCATCCACAAGTTCATTCCATATCTGATTGCTGGTATCCAGCACTCCTGTCAGGACATTGGTTCTAAGAGTCTCACGCAACTCAGGTAAGCATGCATCTCATAAATAAATTACTGTGCTTCCTGATTTAATTTATATTTAAGCTACTACTCCCCATTTTAATTACTGAAACCTCCTTAAATATGATTTAGATGTACATTCTAAAGAATCCCATGGTGATTAGCAAATAACTGCTGGTATATTTTCACGGGTCCAGTTTGCTGGTGACAGTAAGCTAAAAAATATCTGCATTTTCATTACCACTCCAGCTGATGATTCACTCAGAAGAGGTGACACTATGATCTGATCACACTGAAAATCTGTAGACTAGATTTTAATCGTCGCAGCTGTCTATCTGTTAAATGCATGAGCTGTATTTTTTTTTCCTTTTTTTTGGCGTAAAGGTATTGCATGCAACTGCTAAGTGGATTAAGTTGATGGTTAAAATGCTCCTGTTTCTCTGTCTGTAGGTTATTATTTTGTAGTAAATAAAAGGAACCATTGAGTAGATGTTCTTGTATTAGGTTTACTTCTCAGTTTATTTTTTCGCAATGCCACGTGTTTCTCCATGTAGTGCAATTTTATTTGCTATTTTATGTAGTGTAATTTATACTTGTAATATCTGATAGAGACATCTAGCCGCAGATTCCTTAACTTAGAATATCCCCAGGCGTCCAGTGTAGATCCGGAAAACTTTTCCCCAGCAGTACCTCTGCACGGCGGGGGCGGCGTCGCCCGGCTCCGTCCTGACGTCGTCCACGGAAGTGGCATCAATGGAGCCGTATTAGACCCCGACCTGCCTGTGGACGTCAAATCGTGTGCATCCTGTTCATGGCAAATGTCTGTTATGGATCCACACAAGATTTGTATGTTGTGCTTGGGCAAGCACCACTCCGCCAAGTGCGATGCCTGCTGGCAGCTGAAGCCAAAGTCCCTGCAGGAAGGTTGGATGTAGCTGTTGTCTGCCCGGGTGTCCTGGTAAGAGTCCTCGTGGCGCCGGCTCCCGTCTCCGGCGGAAGGATCCAAACTGCGCAGTTCTTCCTTCTACGCTGAGGTCTCTGCTCACAGCAGACCCCGGAGTTGTTCCCGTGGAAGTAGTTTGCCTGCCTCGAGTAAGCACCAGAAGTAGTCACGGTGGTCACCTACCTCGCACAAGCGTGACATCGAGGGCTGCTGATCCCGGTCTTCACCGGCCGTGAGCCCTCAGGAGTAGACCCCCACCTATCCACCATTTCCTGGTGCTGGGGTGACTCTGATCCAGATGGAGGCCTATTCCAGGGCTATGCAGGCCTTCTTTGGGTCACCCCTTATATCTAGCGCGCCTTTGGGCCCCACAATGGGGGTAGGGATTCTGGTCGGGGGGTTCGCTGTCAATTTGCCCTCGGCGCCGACCGAGTGCCTTGACTGATTCAGGGGTCGCTGTGACGTCGGGGCACGGCCCGGATGGGCGTCCCACTCTGTCTAGCCCTCCTGATGCGTCTTCGCACAGTCCTGCGGGGCTCCCTGCGTCATCGCTGGATGCGGCTGCTGCTCGGAGTTCGACTCGGAGTCGACTTCGTTCCTCCCTGCAGGCTTCTGTCTCGGTGTATGTCGAGCCGATGCCAAGTGGATGGGTCCCTTACGGAGGTTGTCGGCGCCGATCCGACACCGTCCCGACGTCGGGCGATGCCGGTTCTGTCCCCGACTTTTCTTCTACTGGAGGACGTGACACCAGTGGGCTCACCGCCCACAGAGTTTTTTCCATGCTCCACGGAGCAGGGGTCCATGAAGTACTTGCCAGTTCATTTTTCTACAGGCCATTGTCGTCTAGACGGATTAGTATGCAGCCGTCCCAATGGATGACTTGCTGACTCCCCCTCACATGGCCACGGAGGCTAGCGTAGACTTTGCGAGGGTGGTTAATAGGGCTGCACATATCTTAAGAATGCAGGCCGCCCTCTGTCTCCCTGCCTTCGGATCCTTTGTTGGCTCCCCTTCACCAGGGCACAGTGGATGTGGAGACTCTGATGCCCTTTGGCAGGGCCTTATATGATGTCATTCTGGGGACTTGGGTCCGACTTATCGGGTGACCCTGTGACCCGTGCTGTTGCGCATTGCCACCGGCCAGTTCCAGATGACCCTGCCAGTTTGTCCCTTCATCCTAGGGATCAAGCACTGGTAGTCCAGGCTGCGTTTCCTTCCTCTCGCCCACTGTTCCCTCCCACTCAGGAGTCTAGGTGGTTGGAGTTGTGTGGCCGCAATGTTTTTGCCTCCACCAGCTCAGGCCTTCGGTCCCTGAATCCGACCTGCGTGTTTGCTCGGGCTACTTCTGCCCTTTGGGACTCCATCAAACTACTCCTTCCCTTGTTAACGGAGGGTCCTCGTTCTGACCTGCTCCAGATGGTTCGGGATAGCCGCGACATGGCGCGGTTTTCCATCCGATCGACAATGGACACCACGGACTCCGTGGGTCGAGCTATGGCCATCGCAGTTACCTTGCGTCGCCATGCATGGCTACACGATGGCAGTTTCCCCGAGAATGTTCGGGAGCGACTCAGGGATTTTCCCTTTGACGGGACCCTTCTGTTTGTTGAGCATGCAGACTCTGCGGTCTGGCGTCTTCTCTCCGGATTTCCATGACTGCCTGGTTTTTAGTCCCCTATGGTGGATTTGGATTTTCGTGCAACGGTGATGTCATTTTGTTTTCCTGATTACCTCTTTGGGCTCAAAAGATTTTTACCCAGACAGACTGTAGGGCTGTTTAGCCAGGTTGTTCCTTCCTTTGATGCAGCTGGGTCAGCTGTTTGTGGTTCTTTTTTAACTCTGCCTATGAGCTTGTCTCAAGAGGTGTCCTTTGTTTTTTTCCCAGACAGACTGTGCAGCTTTTCGCCATCTTGCCCTTTTCTTGTTGCAGCTGGTCAGCTGTTTCTGCATTTCTTTTTAGTCCTCTGTCTAAGAGCTCAGCTCAGAGGTGTCCCTTGCTTTTATAGGGATGTGCCATACTCTATGTAGGGTACTTGTTGGCTATTGTGTAGCTGCTCTCCCTGGCATCTGACGTTTCAACTGCTCCTGCTGAGTCTTATTCGGCTACTTCTCTTTTGTCAACACTCTTCCTGCTGTTGTAGGACATCCCCTCTAGTGAGACCCGTGGGGTTGGTGGTGTTCTCTCCTGGGGGTTTTGTATTGTAGTCTACGGTTGGTCCTTCTCTGTGGAGACACTGTGTGTACACACAAGTTATGTTCGCTGTCGCAGAGTGCCGGCGGTGTACCTTCCGCCCCGGTCTTGGCTGCGTTCTACTCTTTTTAGTGTGGGGAAGTGCTTACGTCTTCTCTCATGGCTCAGGCCCTGTATGGCTTTTGCCTATGGGCAGTGGAGTTTCCACTGGCTACATTTCTGCTGCGTGTTAACTTACAATCTATTTTTTGTGCACTTCCCTGGAAGGGACTCCGGTCCCTTTGCTTCTTACGCGCAGGGGTTCAGGTCCTTACGTTCCTGGCCTCTGCGGATGTTTTCTGATTCACTATGGCCTAGTGGGCCAGGGCTGTCACTCTGTTTCCACGGCTCTGTGTTACGCTCCAAGTATTTCACTGGTTGTGAGTGGTCAATCATAACTAGTGGCACTATTACTTTCTTTTATTTAGGTTACGGTGCAAGTATTCTACTTCAGGATACTCGTCATTGTACAGTGTCTGAATGGGACTGTTTCTACCCTTTTCTGACAGAGCTCTGTGTTTTTCACACTCCTTCCTTGGGAGTGTGGTTGTCCGTGTCCCTGCCCGTCTCACTGGGGGCCACGGTTCTGTCCCCGTCAGGGGGGATGTTGTCGCTTTCTGGTTTTTTGGATACTGTTGTGTCCTTCTTTTGCTATAGTTATAGAGATAGAGAGATAGAGAGATAGATATAGAGAGAGAGAGACACCGACACACAATGATTTGGTGATGCACCCACCTCGCTTTGCCGCCACATGCGTGCTGTTGGTAATCCCATTCCTTGGGTTTTTCTTGAGCTGTGGTGTGATTCTCATGGTACACTCTTGTCTCCGTCTGTGTACCCTTCATCCACATACCTGTATCTCCTGGTAGTCATGACTCCGTTTCTTTGCATGGTGATATCTGTCCCCTCCTATTTCACTTTTGGGCTAAATGCTCAGTGGGTATGCTTGGACGATGGCATACTAACTTCTCCTTTTTCTGGGACTCAGTCTCTGGCTGATCCAGGGGATCTGGTGCTCAGTTACCGTCTTTTTGCAGAAGTTAATGAACTTTGTTCCATTCTGCAACTTCCTTCCTGGTGTCTCTTTTCGTCCCTGTCTGGACGAGGGAGTTCTCGGAGCACCCTCTGACAGATTTTGGTGCCTTTGCCTCCCCTTGTTCGTGCTCCCTTCCAGGACTTCATAGGTCTGATGTCAGCCGTGCTGGCACTGCTGTTCCCACAGTGCTTAGTCACTGTTTTTGGCTGATAAGTTCTCTGGAACTTGGTGGGTTTCAGTCTCAGACCCTCCTCCAATGGGGTATGGCATCTATTCTAAGTTAAGGGATCTGCGGCTAGATGTCTCTATCAGATGAACGAGGTACCTACCTTCGGTAACAATGTATCTGGTAGACAGTCTAGCCATTGATTCCTTAACGACCCCCCACCCCCTTTCTTTGGGATCTCCTTGTCTATGCTACAGTCGATTGGTTTGAGATTCTATTTGACTACGCTACAGTTCATAGGTCACTGTGGGGGGTGGGGAGTGGGGGTGGTGACGTTCTATGTGGTTGTTGCCTTCTGATCACTTGCCGTCCGTCATGTGGTTCCAGTCTTGTGGTCCTTTACAATTACATCCTGTGGTTAGTCTGTTTTTCATACAGTTCCATCCTGTGGTTGCAAACTGTCTTTCGTCATGCCTTTTTTTCCACTGCTGTTGCCTCTTAGTTTCTTCTAAGTTAATGAATCTGTGGCTAGACTCTCTACCAGATACATTGTTACCGAAAGTGAGTAACTCGTTCTTCATGTATACATGCTGCTTAAAACAAAAAAGCCTGTGGGGATTGCAGTTGATGTTATCTGCTCTGTCTGTTCCTGGAATGGCGTACTTTGTTTAGATGAGTTTAAACTTTTTACTTGGAGTCACTTTAGTGCCCATATTGGAGTGTAGGACCTGTCCTTCAACTGAAATTTTCTTTTGGATTCTCAGAGCAATGATGTATTCTGGAGAGTTAAAGTTTGAGAAGAGAACCATGTCTGCACAGGTTGAAGGAGGCGTACATGGACTTCACTCGTAAGTTTTCATGATCTTTTAATGCTAGTGTTCCACATTTATCAAGATGTTATTTTATCTTTAACAGTTTGTGACTTTTTAATTGATAAGATATTTTATTCATTCATAGAAATGTATGTTCGAGGCTGTAGATCCTATGCTGTGCATAGATCGCCATCTAGTGTTGGGTCTGGATGATTGCACTTTATTTTTCTTCGAGAAGTAGTTTCCAGTCACGAGGTAGGTGACTTCTCCTTTCAGTGATAGTGCGCATAGGCATCGGCTCCATTGTTAGATTGTTTTTTTCCACCATCGGGTTTGGATGTGAATTGTTGCGGTCTTGTTCGGGACCGCTCTTCGGGCCCCGTTCGACATGCAATCCAATACCCTCGACTGTATTGTTTATCAATCGCATTTCTCATACTCTGCGTATTGACGCTTAAAAACCTTAGATCGGAAGATTAGTGGAAGTCAGTTGGGCCTACCCGCACTGGGGTCGGTATCAGTCGATGGAACGGACTCCAAGCTCTGTCCAGGGGGTCGCGCTAAGTTCTCTTCCAGGGGATCCTCATCAATAGTCATAAGCATTAGAATATTCCCGCCCATGCGCGGGACCCCGGAAACAATATATTATATGTGCCCCACATATATATAGACATATATATATAAATATATATATATATATAAAAATAAGCAATTGCAGCCAAATAAAACAACAGAGCTGTAATATGCTGTGAAGAATTTCCACCATACAGTGTATTTTGCATTAGAAATATGAGAAACAACACCAATGCTTGTTTAGAAACTGTTTTAATGCTTAAAAAACAGTAGAAATTCTCATAACACACTGTAAACATATACAGCTCCCAGGCTGCATTGCAAATCCTGAAAAGCTAACCTGTAGCTGAATGCACTAAAACTGACGCTGTGCCTTTAAGGCACCTCTGCCCCTAGCTTCCCATCATGCCTCAGGGGTTACAGTTAGGTCAGTTGTTCTTTCCGGCTCCTTCAGGAAGGACCCTGGATACTCAGCTCCACTTTTTTCTGCCTTTTTCAGTCAGAAAATCTTCAAAAGAACAATTTTTTGATTTACTTTGACTTTTCACATCAGAGTCAAGTAAATAACTGCTTAGCAGTCAATTTTTTGTGAGGTTTTCCTTTCAGGATGCCCTCATTATTTGATGATTGCCCTTCTTGTGGCCACAAGAAGGCAAAAACGGACTCTCATGAGGTCTGTATTTTATGCTTGCCAGAGGATCATGATCCTAAAGACTGTTCCCATTGTAAAAATCTGTCTGATGGAACTCTTAAAGACAGAGAGAGGAACAGGCTCTATGGTCTGGCCCAGAGATCCATGAGAGGAAGATCTACAGAGAGGAAGAGTTCAAAGAGACCCAGAACTCCCTCCAAAGGCAAGTCAGAGCGTCCATCAACCTCAGCACCGGGCTCGGCGCTGAAAAAACGACATCTGATGGACAGTTCGAGAGAAAAAGCTCCGTCGACGTCGAGATCGGCGTCGATGAGGAAATCGTCGTCGAAAAGAAGTTCGCCGACGTCGAAGAAAGCTCCGCCGTCGTCAACTAGGCGAAGTTCGGCGTCGAGAAGCCACGAGATCGCCGTCGACGAGAAGATCGACTTCAAGACATAAGTCAACTCCTCCGCCGTCAACCAGGCGATGGTCGGCGTCGAGAGACAGATCACACTCGCCGTCGTCTCGACGTCGACAGGCTTCGAAGAGTGTGACACCTCCGCCGACGTCTCCACGGAGGCGTTCGGCGTCGAGGAGCAAGAGCCCCCTCGGACGAGCGTCGTCGAGGAAGGGATCATCGAAGGCACATCGGCGCTCGACGTCGAGGATGTCCGATCCTCCGCCGTCGCCACATGCCAGGTCGACATCAAGGGCATCGTCGACGACAGGACATTGTCGATTGCCATCTCCGTCGCCGACCGACCAACGTCGGTCGACGTCGAGAGCTCCGTCGACGGCAGGGCAACGCCGTTCGACGTCGAGACCTTCGTCGGCGGCAGGGCAACGCCGTTCGACGTCGAGGGAGAAGACTCCGCCGTCGGCTCATCATCGCCGAGGGACCACAGGTCAACGTCGAAGCATTCAACGCCGAAGGTTATCACTCCGTCGACGCCGCAGAGGCGTTCGACGTCGAGAGAAAGGCTTTTGAGACGTCCTCCAACACCGGTGAGACGGAGATCTCCTTCGGGGCCTTCGACAGTCCTAGTGACACAATCTGCTTCGCTCCATTCCTCCTCAAGTGCCTCGGGTTCAACGGGGTCATCTTCTAGGAGTAGGAGTCCGGTACAAAAGAGTCCCCAGCGGGGGTACACTTCACATATAAGACTCTCGCCAAGATGGTATGCTCCTTTGAGTAATTGGAAGGATTCTAAGGCACCAGAAAGACTTCAAAGGTACTTGAGTCCAGTCCACAGGTCCCCTCTTCAGCAAGCAGAAGAGGCAGATGGGCAGAGTTCTGCCATGCACCGATCACGCTCACGAGAGAGAGGAGCGGACAGGTCGCATGACCCTAGGGTCTCCCGATCTCCAAGGAGGGAGCAACCCAAATCTCGAACACCGAGAAAGGAGGTACGGACTGAGAGATCGAGATCTCCAGTACATCAGAGGGTATCACGTTCTCCTCGAAGGGAGGAACGACCTAGGAGATCACCGGTGAGGAAGGAGCATTTTCACCACAGGAGAAGAAGAACTCCATCATCCTCCTCTCCATCTTCACCTAGATCTTCTAAAGGGGATTACTCTCCAACGCTGGCAGACAGCCCTCGCTCAAGAGCTTCCCCTCTTGACGACGTCAACCCGTATCTGGACGTCTTACAAAGGGGTGCTCACAAGCTGAATATAGAGATGACCACTCCAGAGGTGTCCACTACTGTGATTTTTGAGACCCTTCATCACAAATAATATACACGGCCGTTGCTCCCATTAGTTCCAGGAATAATGGACCCAATCAAAGAGGTTTTCCTCACGCCAGCAACGATCAGGGCAGTACCGGCACGTATCCAGAAAAAATATAGGCCGGCCGACTCAGATCCTATCTTTGTTAAAGGTGAGCCTGCGGCGGACTCAGTTATTGTAGCCTCAGCTAGGAAGAATCACACAGTCGCTCCTTCTTCGTCAGTTCCTCCTGACACACAGCAAGACGCAAGATTCTTGGGGACGCAAGGTATGCAGCACAGCAGCTTCATCCCTGAAAGTCTCTAGTGCATCAGCCCTTCTGGGAAGGTACGATAGAGCCCTATGGGACTCCATGGAACGATTCAAAGGGAAATTGCCCAAGGAGGACCAGAAGGACTTTGAGGAGACAGTGACGGAGGGCTGTTTGGTGGCAAACCAAATGATTAGTTCATCAGCAGATAACGCCCTTCTAGCTGGACATAACTACTCGCATGGGATATGTGCGAGGAGATCCTCTTGGCTGCGTTTAACTGGGCTCAAACCAGATGCCCAGCAGCGCATCCTCAATCTACCTTTTTCCGGATCTTCACTCTTCGGGGAGCATGCCGATCAGGAAATGGCCCGTATGAAGACTGAGTTAGACACAGTAAAGGCAGTAGGTCTGGAAAAACAGAAAGCACCGTTCAAACGACGCTTCAAGACCAACAAGAACCGGGGAGGCCAACAGAGGGTTCAAACCCCTCAATGGTCTCAAAACAAGCCACAAGGAAAGCCGCAATACAGAGGAGGAAGGTCGAGCAGAGGCAGAGGCGGACATCATCAGTCCTCTACCACACCTAGAGGAGGCAAGGCCTGAGCAGTGGCTTCCTCTGACACCGTTACCCACTCCAGTGGGAGGAAGTGCTGCACAACATCTGGCAGAGTGGGTCAGCATCACGAAAGATCGGTGGGTGCTGAATATACTGCGCAATGGATATGCGCTACGTTTCAGGAAGAAACCACAACCGGCTCCTCCAAAAAAGTCTCGCTCGTACCAACTAGAGCTCCTCAAAAGGGAAGTGAGCGTCCTCTTAAAGAAAAACGCAATCGAAGAGGTACCCCTATCCCAAAGGGGGAAAGGAGTGTACTCAAGATATTTCCTTGTCCCCAAAAAAGACCAAGAAGGCAAATTCAGACCGATTTTGGATCTTCGACTCCTCAACAAAGTGGTGGTCAAAGAGAAGTTTCGCATGTTGGCACTCCACCAAATATGTCCTCATCTACAAATCGGAGATTGGATGTGTTCGGTGGATTTACAAGACGCGTACTTCCACATTCCTATTACACCAGGTCATCGAAAGTACTTGAGGTTCCTGGTAGGGTCCAAGCATTACCAGTTCAAAGTGCTTCCTTTCGGACTCAAATCCGCACCAAGGGTCTTCACCAAGTGCATGGCAGTGGTAGTGTGGTAAATAAATAAATAATACCTCTATTTTTGGATGAATAAATGAATAACAGATAGCTCAATAAATAAGAGTCAAGATTCGAGGTAGTAGGAGTTTTGCAGGTTTATTACAGCATAAAGGACAGGAACAGGACAACCTGCACAGGAATAGGATGGCAGGGCCCAGCAGCTGCTGGGGCTGGATCTGGGATGAGCGCGCTAACATTTAATAACAATACACGATCATATATACTAAAACAGTTGCATTACAATACATACGATAGGCGGAGCAGTGGGTGTGATCAATAGCAGTCGCGAAAGATAAGGGTGAAAGTAGGTGTAACAGAGGCGTATACATAGACATGTGATGCAAACGTAACGGAATATGTCATGAATGGGGCGGAAACATGGAGGGGGCTACCTAAGGAGCCGGGACCTCTGACCTAATGGTGCGCGCAAGCTGGCAATGACGTGTTACTAGAAGAAGCTGGGGGCTTCGAACTCTGTGCTAGGAGCAGAGACTGAAGTCTGGAGAGTCAGGGCGACATGTACCTAAGCAGTATCTAGTATCTGATGTTTAGAGAACATGTTGATAGAATCCAAAAGTTATCGGGGTAGAGGCTAACAGACTCTAAGACTGGAGCATGCATTATTCTACATGTAGTGCGTGATGAAGAATATTAAATGACCATTAAATGCAGTATTTCTCTTACATGGAGACGTAAAGGCTAGACAATGACGGAAACTATTGATGTGATTCAGTAGCTTTAGGAATGCAGAGAAGGAGGACTGAACTGATAACTGGAATCATAACATACTCTTGGCAGACTCAGAGGCAGAGCTAGGCTGAGCCGGGCACTGCGAGGCAGGAAGTAAGTGAAGGGTCGAGGATACAGGTGGGGGCTGTATCGCTCCTCAGCGAGGCTTCAGGAGACAGGAGCTGAATCTGGTGTCCAGGCCCTTTTGAGGCCTAGAAACGGGAACTTTACAATGAAATAACGTGCACACTGAGGAACGTGGCAACGTAACTTTACATAGGCCTGATATTCGTAATATTCACGAGAACTGGAAACTGACATACTAGAGGTGGACACAACTGTAATTGCGTCTTTAATCGAACATAGGGAATACATATGCATATTAATCATGCACAGATAACATATGATGGATGACGCGTAGGGACACAGAACATGGCAAAATTTACTTTTCCACATTCCCTCCTTGTCACTACGTTTCCATCAGGAAACATCAATATTCATGATACCATCTATCATTTCATACAGTATCATTTGCTCGTCTCGAATTTTCTGGGAACGTGTTTTAGAACGGGGCTTGGGACTAGGAATACAAGAGGTAGCACAAATGCCGCAAATCGCAGGGCCACATTGTATACAGAGGCAGCAGCTGAATATGATCGCTACTGCAATACCTAGAAAGGACAAGACTTTCCATCCCCAAGCGGAAATTATATTCCAGAACCAACCGGACCATGTCCAGGTGCCTGGGTCTTGGTGTAACAGATGGGCAATTTTATGGAGTCTGGTTATAGCTGAATAAACAGACGGCGCGTTATTTGGAATGAAAATGCAGCAACTAGATCCGATGACTCTACAGGCCCCGCCCCTATCGGCCAATATGACGTCAAGGACGAGACGATTCTGTAAAACGACAAATCTCATAGCAGATTGCTCTTCGGTTAAGTTACCTAGGGCAGAGGCAGTCTCATTTACTACAGCTTCAAGGGTTCTGGTTAACCTACGGATTAGCTTACTATTCTGGATAGGTCCTATAAAGAAGAAGAAACCTCTATTGAAATCTGTATACTGTTCTAGAGCAGTTTCAGTATAATCGACAATGGGGGACTCGATCTCCCTTTTATGTCTAATGTGTACTAGATGTGTGTTTCTATGATAATCAGATGGGGCTAGAAAAACTGGTGGCAGTAGGAAGGCAATGTAACAGGTTCCCTCCCAATCGAGGGGCAGACGAACATATGCAGTCTGACCACAAATAAAATAAGAATGGCGTGAAGCTTTGAAAATAGATTTCCCACTGTCACTATATTTGACAATAGTAGTACAATCGCTATGTCCTACATGTACGGAACCATTATTTCGGACACATAATTCGCCTTTGACTGGTAGTACTGAAATAGCAGGTAAGTCTGGAGTGGAATCAGACTGAACATTCAGGACCATGAAATTCGAAGAATAATTACCTAAATTGTAAACTTCGTTTTCTAGATCTAACCCTGTTCTGTGGGGAAGACCTTGCTTGTCTGGGAAACATGTACTATTAAGAAAAGACATATCTGTTGAGGATGACGTTAACGTGGACCATGCTCCACACGAACCATTATGTGAAAATGGATAAGGAAAGAGTGGCAGAACTCCCTTCGGTGTCTGGAAAGGGGGGAGTCGACCACACACCCAACAATTAGTGGCATTGCTGGTCTGGTGTGAATAATGTAACATGCGGATGAAAGAATTATTACGCATAGCGAGGCGGTAAGAGAGTTCATGAGGAGGTAGATCACTAAACGTGTGCTCTACTGTAGCATTGGAAGACTTATTTACATGAGAAACTGGAAAATACAGATAAAATGCATAACTGGTGCAGGAAATCATAATACTGAGAAATAATATGAAACATAGAAAAACGATACATCGGATTGAGTTTTGACTAACTCTCTCACTATGGGGGTCTATTTTATACATGTCAGAAACCGGTCTAACCGTTTCACCTAGGGGAGGACTTAGACAATTAAACTGGCTGACTTATTTTACTAGACCTTAACTTGAGTTTATACTCCTGTTGCGGAGTTTTCTCTAACAGGGAAGGGTTCGTAGCAATGTCTTTTGCGGGACAGTCCTTAAAATTCTCGGAAATGTTCTTTGAGATTGGTTTCAATCCATAAAATTTTTTAATATGCGAAAGATGCACCCAGCCTTTGCGTCCCTCCAACTTCACGGCTGTACGGGTGGCCAGGAGGACCTGTCGGGGCTCCTTCCAGCGAGGCTCCAGCGGACTTGAGCGGTCGAAATTTCGCACTAGGACCATGGATCCTGGAACGATTTCATGCGGTGCCACCTCGGTATTGTCTGGAAATGCGGCAGCAACCTGTGAACGACAAGAGTTGAGGGCAGACATCAAGGAAGCTAGGTAATCTGTCAGCATATTACTTGAAACATCGGTAATACTTCGAGGTCTAGGAGTACCCCACATGTTAGGGGGGGCGGCCGAATACGACCTCATACGGGGACAGACCTGATCTGGAATGTGCGACCATGCGCATGTAAAACAGAGCAACTGGCAGAGCTACTAGCCAGTCTACACCTTTCTCTTGACAAACTTTTGCAATACGGATTTTCAAAGTCTGATTATGTCTCTCTACGAGACCGGCTGCTTCTGGATGGCGTACACAATGGAACTTCCACTGGTATCCTAACAAAAGGGACACGTGCTTCATGAGTTCAGATGAGAATGGCTGGCCGTTGTCAGAATATACGACTCTAGGGAGTCCATAACGGGGGAAGAACTCACGAACCAACTGCTTGGCAGTGGTCGCGGCTGTGTAATCTGGAACTGGATATGCCTCCGTCCACCTGGACAAAGCGCATACAACTACAAGGACATACTTGAAACCTCGACATCGCTCCATCTGAATGTAATCCATCTGGAGGACTTCAAAAGGGTGGTCAGGAGGCTGGAATCCACCTTGTTCCACCGGGACACTTTTACCTGGATTGAACTGACAACATATCATACAGGTACGGACTTTCTGCTTGGCTGCAGCTCGCAAATGCTTGTTGAACCAAAGGTTCTGGATACTGTCTAACATGGCTTTTTCTCCTAAATGTGCTGGACTATGTGCGGTATTAATAATGACTTGAACCATAGAGTCGGGGAGAAACCATGTGGCTGTACCCTTCGTTAACCATCCTTGATCTGTTTGGACCCCTCCTTGTTCGGACCATTTCTTTATTTCCTCGGGAGTAGCATGTAACTGGATATCTATGACATCTTGAGTAGGGTCTTTAACTGTCATGCATGTAATCGGATCTGGAGTGTGCGTCTGTGTCGGATTCACTGGAATGTCTGGTGTCTGAGCTGTAAGCTTGGCTGTGCGATCTGCTAGATCATTACCCTGGGAAATAATGTCAGTAACTTTCGTATGTGCTTTGCACTTCATGATAGCAATGGATGTCGGTAAATGTATTGCATCTAACAGAGCTTGAATAAGGAGACCATGCTGAATCTTGGTTCCATGAGAAGTCATGAAACCTCTCTCTTGCCAGAGCACTCCAAAGTCGTGTACGACTCCAAATGCGTAACGTGAATCTGTGTAAATATTAACTTTCAGGTTCTTGGCGTGTATGCAGGCTTGAGTCAGAGCAACTAGCTCTGCTGCTTGAGCAGACAGGGTGTCAATA
The DNA here is from genome assembly GCF_964261635.1 of Lissotriton helveticus. Classification (NCBI taxonomy): domain Eukaryota; kingdom Metazoa; phylum Chordata; class Amphibia; order Caudata; family Salamandridae; genus Lissotriton; species Lissotriton helveticus. The sequence goes on along the minus strand of NC_136070.1, from coordinate 1,260,829,344 downwards.
CGGTGTGTTTCAATAACTTCAGTGTCAGTAGTCACTGCATACGCGGCTACTAGTTCTCCTGTACTAGTTCTCATGCATGAACCATCCACATAAAGTGTCAGGTCGGGATCTGGTAATGGAATATCTGTCAGATCTTGTCTTGGCTTGGTCATAATGTTAACTACTTCCACACAGTCGTGTGTGGCAGAATTCGAAGTAACTGATGGTAACAATGTAGCAGGATTTAGGACGTTGCAGCGTCTGATTTCTATGTGTGGCTGGAACAGTGTCAGTTCATAACCTGTTAAACGTGCAATTGTCAAGTGCTGAGTTTGTGTTCGGTTTAAAAGAACTTCCACGGAGTGTGGAACTTGTACTGTCAGGGAGTGTCCTAATACTATGGAATCACTTTGTCTGATAACTAGTGCTGTGGCTGCAACTGACTTGAGGCACGCAGGCAGAGCCTGGGCCACTGGATCTAATGTGCTCGAAAAATAAGCACAGGGCTTGTACTGTCCTGCTTGATCTTGTGTGAGGACTGATAATGCTGTACCTTCGCGTTCAGTGACGAAAAGTGTAAAAGGCTTACTGTAGTTCGGTGTTGCCAGAACTGGAGCTTGACATAGGGCTTTCTTTAACTCATTGAAACTAAGTGTATGTTCAGATGTCCAAGGGAGGACAGTCGATACGGCTGCCTCCTGTGTCGTTAACTGTATCAGTGGCTTGGCTAGAAATGCATACTGAGGAATCCATTGTCTGCAGTAAGAAGTGAGGCCAATAAAAGCACGTACCTCCTTCTGGGTCTTGGGCTGAGGAAGACTCGCTATTAACTGGATACGGTCTGGTGTCAACTGCCTACCCCTCTTGGACAGTAAGTGTCCTAAGTAGACCACTTGCTGGACACAGAATTGAAGCTTCGAAGGGGACACCTTGTGCCCCATCTCGGCTAGGAAATACAAGACTGTAAGGGATGCTCGTTCGCAAGCACATTCAGAACGGGCTGTGATCAGTAGATCATCGACATACTGGAGCAGGGCAGTGTCAGCTGGCATGTGAATGTTATCTAGTTGTCTCTTGAGTGCTTGACTGTAAATACTAGGACTTTCTGTGAAACCCTGAGGAGCTCGTGTGAACATATAGCTCCTTCCATTTAAACAAAATCCGAAAAGAAACTGGCTGTCTGGATGAATGGGGACACTGAAAAACGCGTTCTTGAGGTCTATGACAGTGAAAAATGTGGCTTCGGAATCAATGGCTGTCAATAGGGAAGAGATATCTGGGACAACTGGATACTGGGGAATAATACATTTATTAAGTTCTCGGAGATCAATCACTAAACGATATACTGGAGGTGCATTTGGGTCAGTACGTTTCATGACAGGAATGATCGGAGAATTACATACATTGGAGTCAGTTTCTACAACTACTCCTTGAGCGATGAGCTCGTCAATAATTTTGGATAAGGCTGCTACAGCCTCAGGTGGCAATCTATACTGCCTGATTCGTGGTAACACTACACCTGGCTTGAGAGTCACACGATGGGGTGTGATTTGCATAAAGCCAACATCAGTTGGACCTTGCGCCCATAGATGCTGCGGAACATTGGACAATCTGGGATCAAAATCTCGTAATACATAGTGACCCTTGAAGTCACGTAGGAACAATCGTATTCCCTCTGGGGAACAGCATATAACTGCACCTAATTCTTTCAGTGTTTTAATGCCCAACAGATTTTCTGGACATGACTTAGTAAGTAACAGATCAGTAGTGCGGGACAATGGACCTACTTCTAGAGTAACTGGCTTTGATATTTCATTTACGATAGGTTTTCCTGAAAATCCAAGGGAAACATTTCTTGAGCCTGAGAGCGGAGCCCCTGGAACTTCGGCGTGACTTATAGTGGTCCTACTTGCCCCTGTATCAATCAAAAACTTTGTCTTTCCCTAATACTTGACTATGAACATAGGGACCTTCTTGATCTACAGGTATCTCGATGAGAGGCAATCCTACCTCCCTCTCTAGGCTGTTTCATGAATACGGTTGATACTCTGGATACTCAGACTGTGCATACTGGTACATCTGCTGTGTAACATGCTGTGTTGCAGCGATAGGCTGCGGTGCTGTAACTGTCTGTGGTGCATTCTGTGGCTGAGAAGTCTGTGAAACTTGTTCTTGTCTCGGCGGACGTGGTCTTTCTTTAGTCTTACCGGTAGCTATGTTGTGTTTCAGAACTGCACACTCGTTTATAAAATGACCTGGCTGTTTACAATAATTGCAGTTCCCTTTAACGGGAGCTGCAGGATGACTGGCTTGATTTGGTCCCCTCTTCTGACTATCTTGAGGAACAGATTGTGCAACTAGTACTTTCATTTTCGTGTCTTTCATACGTTTTCTCTCATGTTCTTGCTCTTCTCTGATTCTATTCTGGTGATATTGAAGCATCTGTAACATCTGGGACGGGGTATTAGCTTGCCAGGTACTTTCGACTTTCAGAACTCGGTTTTTAATTTGTGGGCTTGAATTCTCGACTAATTTAGTAACAAAAAGATGAGGGTATGACTCACTACTTGTCTTGAGGCCACTGTTGATGCTAAAACATTTCTCAAATCTAGAATAATAATCACTAATATCTTCGTCTTGTTTCTGTTTACAGGCTGAGATTGCATCCCAGTCTTCCTTTCTAGTTGTCAATAATCTGGGTAAAACTTGTATTAATAATTCTGGTAATTCTTTACATTTATCTCCAAGACCGGTACCTGGTACTCGTGCCTTGTCTTCAGCTTCTAGAACTGCCCAATCTATCTTTTTCTCTCCCACCTCCCATTCTTTTTCTTTGAGTTTCTCATATACCCCTGCGGGCAACAGGACTTTTAACATTTTAATGATATCTGGATACGTGTATTCTCCCATACGGAGCATGTCTTTTAATTCTCGGTGGAACCCTGCTGGATCTTTATCATGACAGGGAATTAACTTTTTCATCTCTAAGAGTTCCATCTTTGTGATAGGGGTGTAAACAAACACTCGTTGCATTTCACCACCGTCTGTCTTAACTGGATGCACTTCTCGTAACGGATTCTGTCTGTCTATGTAAAAGGGTTTACTTTCTGGGGGTGAGGCATGAACAAACTGAGGGTTCAGAAACGTTCTATATTTGTGGCGCTGTTCTAAAATGACACTAATCAAATCAGTACCTAAACCTTTCCATTTGTACTGGAGTAACTCGTTCAGGACATCGTGTAACGGACCTGGATCAGAATGTTGACCCTCATACAATGTAATGAGGTGCTGGATCATATACATACCCGCCAGTCGCTGCTCGGCTGGGGGCATTTTCAGAAACATTTGTGCCACTATTTCGTCTGGAAAAGTGGTAGAATCAGTAGTCCATCGGACTGCTGATCGGACTAGTTCTTGTTCATGCATGGTACTTAACTCGCTATAACCGATTCGTGATTTCAGAATGTGATCGGTAGCTTGAAATACTTGTTCTAGAGAACCTTGTTCTGGTGCTGGATGATGAAAAATTGACTTGTGTTCTAGGCGCAAATGGCGATCTGGAAATCTAGATTTTCCTACATACGCTATTCTGTCGGGATTCTCGTCCTCTACCTCTTCCGCAGAGTCATTTTCTTTTTCGCTTACTTGTGCTTCTTTACGTTGTTCGTGTATCCTTATTATTTCTTTACGAATCTTCTTGTACATACTCTCTATACTACCGATAGTCTTGTGCTTACCCTCGGCTATATTATCACTCCACCTTGTCAGGACTTTCATTTCGGCTCGATCTTTGGTCGGATAATCTTGTTCCCTTATTAGACAATTAATCAGAAACTTTAATATCATGAGCTGGACTTCAACTTTTCTTTGGCACATGACGTCACTAATAATTTCTGGATCATTCCCTGTACGGATGAAACGATATATTCTGTCTAGATCTTCTTTCATATCTGGTAGGGTAACTAGATACTCGGTCACCTTTCTTACGCGTAATGAATATAAAACCATACTATCCTCGCCTGGGACTGGATCATAGCCACATTCATTAAGGGCTTTTCTTATTTCTGCAACAGACTGATATCTGGGCGTACGCTGTGACGCTTGTGCATGTAATTCGGCTAACGTTAAACGCTTGTGTGGCGGCGGGGTTTGAGGAGTACCTCCCCCTGCGGCCCCTAAACTAGAGTCGTCTACTGATGCTCTTCGTCCTGGCAGAGTGGGAAATGGAAATGCAGGCTGGACTTGTATAGCGGGCTGGACCGGGGGTACCGTAACAGGTACTCCGGTGTCTGGAGGAGCGGGAAGTGCCTGATTTACAGGGACTGGCGGAGTAGGAACAGGATTTGCATATTCTGGGACTGTGTCGTCCAAATAGGACGAAATAAAAATATCAGCTGCGGTCGGTTTGTGACGTAGCTTGGTCGGAACTAGTGGTGGCGGGAAATTACTGGATGCCTCCGGGGTTGCTTTTGGCAAGCCCTCGGCAAGAAGAGGATACATACCCTTAATAAGAGCATGCCTCTGTCTGTCTGACTGTTCGGTTTTGACTCGTTCACCAATCTCGATTAATTCCCTTTCTTGGGCTCGTTCTAGGGATTCTCTACTTAATTCTGACTTTCTGATTTCTTTCTCGGTTCTTTTATGAGATTCTTTGCGCCATAACTCGATGGCATCTTTCTGTGACTGTCTGGCTTTCTTTTTCCATAATGCTTCTTCTACTCTCATGATGCACTCGGCATCCCATGTGCCTGATACAGGCCATCTATACTTTTCCTCTAACTGTTTGGTATACTCTACCCATAAATCTAGATATAATATGGCACTTATGCCATGCTTCTGATACATGAAATGACCTGGACTGTCCCTAGGCGGGACAGGAACTGCTGCTTCTAGCAGACTTTTTCTGGTTTTTAACTGACGCAGTTTTGAAAAGAGTGGCATGACTGAACTATAATCTGGACACAATACAATACACAATAAACACGAGAATCACTTCGCACTCATACCACGACAGTAAAATACATGAAGAACATTATGAATAACAGTTCGAACAGAATACCACCTGGAATACGGAAAACAGAATACATGAATTTTCTCGAGAACAGAACTGACTAGAACAGAAACTAGATGCACTGCTGAAACAGTACGAAACTTACCGGTCTCATACAGAGACACGTCAGGACCCGCATCCACCGAAGTGGACACTTCGTTTGTGGGTCTGTGTACCACCAACCCACGGACCAGAGTCAATTAGATTGACCCTGTCTAGATACTACCCCAGCAACGGTACTCACCGGGCAGCACGAACGGAAGGCCTCGGACGGGACTGGACTGCCTCGACGCCGGACGGACGAACTTCGGGCTTCTGTTACGGGTGGGCCTCCGGATACCTCGGACCTTGGACTCTCGGCTTGGGCTCTGGTCGGGACTCGCCGCGTTCCTCCACCGCCTCGTCTGGATGCTGGACCGCCTCCTCCGTCTCCTCCGTGGGCCTGAGGGATACTTGAAGCAGAAATATCTGCACGTGCACGGTATGGTTCCGTCACGGCTGCAGAGGGTCAGGGGGTCGGCGTGGCTTCACCGACGCGTGGGGAAAGGGCAAGTCCCTATTCGGGCGCCATTATGTGGTAAATAAATAAATAATACCTCTATTTTTGGATGAATAAATGAATAACAGATAGCTCAATAAATAAGAGTCAAGATTCGAGGTAGTAGGAGTTTTGCAGGTTTATTACAGCATAAAGGACAGGAACAGGACAACCTGCACAGGAATAGGATGGCAGGGCCCAGCAGCTGCTGGGGCTGGATCTGGGATGAGCGCGCTAACATTTAATAACAATACACGATCATATATACTAAAACAGTTGCATTACAATACATACGATAGGCGGAGCAGTGGGTGTGATCAATAGCAGTCGCGAAAGATAAGGGTGAAAGTAGGTGTAACAGAGGCGAATACATAGACATGTGATGCAAACGTAACGGAATATGTCATGAATGGGGCGGAAACATGGAGGGGGCTACCTAAGGAGCCGGGACCTCTGACCTAATGGTGCGCGCAAGCTGGCAATGACGTGTTACTAGAAGAAGCTGGGGGCTTCGAACTCTGTGCTAGGAGCAGAGACTGAAGTCTGGAGAGTCAGGGCGACATGTACCTAAGCAGTATCTAGTATCTGATGTTTAGAGAACATGTTGATAGAATCCAAAAGTTATCGGGGTAGAGGCTAACAGACTCTAAGACTGGAGCATGCATTATTCTACATGTAGTGCGTGATGAAGAATATTAAATGACCATTAAATGCAGTATTTCTCTTACATGGAGACGTAAAGGCTAGACAATGACGGAAACTATTGATGTGATTCAGTAGCTTTAGGAATGCAGAGAAGGAGAACTGAACTGATAACTGGAATCATAACATACTCTTGGCAGACTCGGAGGCAGAGCTAGGCTGAGCCGGGCACTGCGAGGCAGGAAGTAAGTGAAGGGTCGAGGCTACAGGTGGGGGCTGTATCGCTCCTCAGCGAGGCTTCAGGAGACAGGAGCTGAATCTGGTGTCCAGGCCCTTTTGAGGCCTAGAAACGGGAACTTTACAATGAAATAACGTGCACACTGAGGAACGTGGCAACGTAACTTTACATAGGCCTGATATTCGTAATATTCACGAGAACTGGAAACTGACATACTAGAGGTGGACACAACTGTAATTGCGTCTTTAATCGAACATAGGGAATACATATGCATATTAATCATGCACAGATAACATATGATGGATGACGCGTAGGGACACAGAACATGGCAAAATGTACTTTTCCACAGTAGCGGCGTGTCTACACAATAAAGGTCTCTTTGTGTACCCATATCTAGACGACTGGCTCCTGAAGAGTCCGTCGCCTCGTCAAGCCACCAAAGACTGTCACCTGTGTCTCCAACAGCTACACAGGCTCGGCCTCCATGTGAACTCAGAAAAATCGATCCTGCAGCCCACGCAAACTATCCACTATCTGGGAGCAGTTCTAGACACAAAGTTAGGAAGAGCGTTTCCTTCGCAAGAGAGACTATCTTCCATGGGACAAAAATGCAAAAAGTTACTTCAGGTTCCTCGTCCAAAGGTGCGAGACGTAGCGTCTCTATTGGGCTCCATGGCGTCCTGCATCTTCCTAATACCGAACGCCAGGTTGAGGATGCGGCCTCTACAAGAGTCTGTGGAGGATCAGTGGGACCAAGCGACTGGAGATTGGGAGGATCGAATCATCCTGTCTCAAGCAGCACTGACCTCAATACAGTGGTGGACTCGCCCTCGGAATGTCCTGCATGGAGTCCCTTTTCAGCAACCTCTTCCTTCGCTGTCTGTGGTAACGGACGCATCTCTAGAAGGCTGGGGTGCTCACATGGGTCATCTTCAGATTCAGGGTCGCTGGTCGACCAACCTTCAGACATACCACATCAACATGCTGGAGCTTCGAGCAGTTCATCTGGCGCTCAAAGCGTTCTTTCCAGCAATAACAACGGACAAAGTCCTGGTTCAGACGGACAACACTACAACTATGTTCTATCTGAACAAGCAGGGAGGAACTCGATCTCGCCCTCTGTCTCTGGAGGCCCAGACAATCCGGCACTGGCTTCTGGCTCGGGGACTGTCGGTGGTGGCAGTGCACCTTCCAGGCGAGCTAAACACAAAAGCAGACGCACTCAGCAGGCACTTAGAAGATCAGCCAGACTGGGTGCTAAACGACGAAGTGGTCGAAGAACTCTTCCGTTGCTGGGGTCGTCCAGACATAGACTTATTTGCGGACGACGAAAACGCCAAATGCCACGCCTTCGCGTCCAGGTTCCACCGGCCAGGGACGCAAGGGAACGCTCTCCTGCTGGAGTGGACAGGAATGTTCGCTTATGCTTTTCCCCCTCTGGCACTGATTCCGAAGGTGGTGGCCAAGCTCATCAGATCGAGCATGGACATGATCCTAATTGCTCCGGATTGGCCACGACAATGGTGGTATCCAGATCTGTTACATCTGTCGCTGTGTCCACACAGACGTCTGCCGTGCAGGCCAGACCTGCTGAGCAAGATGAACGGGAGGATCCTGCATCCCAACCTCCCGTCGCTGAACCTGACTGCATGGCTCCTGAGGTCTTGCAATATAGACACTTAAATCTGCCTCCGGAATGTATGAATATTTTAAGAGAGGCAAAGAGACCTTCCACAAGGGTGTCTTATGCGTTCAAGTGGAAAAGATTTTTCATTTGGTGTAAGGTTCATGGTTTTGATCCCACCAAAGGACAAGAAGAGGTAGTCCTTCCATACCTCCTATACTTAGCGACATCAGGGTTGAAATACGCTTCTATTAGGGTTCATCTATCCGCCATAGTAGCGTACAGAAAATCACCTACACAAACATCGTTTTTTCAGGTCCCAGTGGTGAAGGATTTCCTTCAGGGATTAAAGAAGGTCTATCCCCCTGTGAGAAATCCTTCTCCTCCCTGGGAGTTGAACCTGGTTCTCTCCAGACTGATGTCTACACCGTTTGAGCCTATACACAAGGCCTCCTTGCAGCATCTCACTTGGAAGGCGGCCTTCTTGGTGGCAAAAACCTCTGCGCGCAGGGTTGGCGAGATACAAGCACTCTGCACCAAGGAACCTTACACTGTGTTTCACCACAACAGAGTGGTAATGAGGGCTCACCCATCTTTCCTTCCAAAGGTGGTATCGGATTTTCATATAAATCAAACGATTACCCTTCCTTCGTTCTTTCCTAACCCATCGACCCCAGCTGAGAAGTCGTTGCACTCGTTAGATCTTAAACGGGTGCTAAAGTTTTACCTAGAAAGAACGAAGGACACCAGAAAGACAGACCAACTCTTTGTCAATTATGGTGCAATGAGGACCGGGTTTGCAGCAGCCAAAAGATCCATCTCCAGATGGATTGTCTCTTGTATCAAACTAGCATACCAGCTGGCTGGCAAACCTTTGTTGCAATCACCCAAAGCTCATTCCACTAGAGGGAAAGCAGCCACAATAGCTTTTTTGCATGACATTCCTATGTCAGAAATATGCAAGGCTGCGACATGGAAATCAGTCCATACCTTTACAAGGCATTATTGCCTAGAGTCTGATTCCAGAGCGGATTCTCAAGTAGGGCAAGCCTCCTTGAGAAACCTTTTTGGGTAGAATAAGGCCTACTCTTGGGCCTACGGATATGAATGTTATCTGTTGATTCCTTTGCCCGCAGGGATGAGGTGAGGCTCGCTACTCTATTCTAATGCTTATGACTATTGATGAGGATCCCCTGGAAGAGAAGGATTAGTTACTTACCTGTAATCCTAGTTCTCTTCCAGGGGTATCCTCATCAAAGTCATAAGCAACCCTCCCGCCTCCCCGGGCAAAGGACTTTGTTTATTACATAGGAGATGTTTTTTAACCTGTTATTACCATGGTTTGGTTTTCAGTCTCCGAAAAGAACAACTGACCTAACTGTAACCCCTGAGGCATGATGGGAAGCTAGGGGCAGAGGTGCCTTAAAGGCACAGCGTCAGTTTTAGTGCATTCAGCTACAGGTTAGCTTTTCAGTCTTTTTAGACTGGGGATTTGCAATGCAGCCTGGGAGCTGTATATGTTTACAGTGTGTTATGAGAATTTCTACTGTTTTTTAAGCATTAAAACAGTTTTTAAACAAGCATTGGTGTTGTTTCTCATATTTCTAATGCAAAATACACTGTATGGTGGAAATTCTTCACAGCATATTACAGCTCTGTTGTTTTATTTGGCTGCAATTGCTTATTTTTATATATATATATATTTATATAGGATTTGCTGTTTTCTTTTCTTCTGGGGATTTGCTGTTTTCTTTTCTTCTGGGGATTTGCTGTTTTCTTTTCTTCTGGACGCCACGCCACTTACTTTGGGCTCTTGTCATCCAGCCTGCTGAGCCGCTGCTGCTCGCCGGACCCGCTGCGCGGGTCCCGCTTCGCGGCTTTAGCGGCTGTTGATTTGCTGTAAGGGGCATCACCTGGTGACCGGCGGGGCTGCGAGGGAACAGCGGGTGGACTCCACGGACCAGGAGTACCCGCGCGCCCGTTCCCAGCTGGGCTCCTCTCCCTGCCGGCACCGCCCCCATCACTGTTGTTGAAAAGGCTCCCTGCCCTCTCATCGGCGGATTTGCTGTTTTCTTTTCTTCTGGACGCCACGCCACTTACTTTGGGCTCTTGTCATCCAGCCTGCTGAGCCGCTGCTGCTCGCTGGACCCGCTGCGCGGGTCCCGCTTCGCGGCTTCAGCGGCTGTTGATTTGCTGTAAGGGGCATCACCTGGTGACCGGCGGGGCTGCGAGGGAACAGCGGGTGGACTCCACGGACCAGGAGTACCCGCGCGCCCGTTCCCAGCTGGGCTCCTCTCCCTGCCGGCACCGCCCCCATCACTGTTGTTGAAAAGGCTCCCTGCCCTCTCATCGGCGGATTTGCTGTTTTCTTTTCTTCTGGACGCCACGCCACTTACTTTGGGCTCTTGTCATCCAGCCTGCTGAGCCGCTGCTGCTCGCCGGACCCGCTGCGCGGGTCCCGCTTCGCGGCTTCAGCGGCTGTTGATTTGCTGTAAGGGGCATCACCTGGTGACCGGCGGGGCTGCGAGGGAACAGCGGGTGGACTCCACGGACCAGGAGTACCCGCGCGCCCGTTCCCAGCTGGGCTCCTCTCCCTGCCGGCACCGCCCCCATCACTGTTGTTGAAAAGGCTCCCTGCCCTCTCATCGGCGGATTTGCTGTTTTCTTTTCTTCTGGACGCCACGCCACTTACTTTGGGCTCTTGTCATCCAGCCTGCTGAGCCGCTGCTGCTCGCCGGACCCGCTGCGCGGGTCCCGCTTCGCGGCTTCAGCGGCTGTTGATTTGCTGTAAGGGGCATCACCTGGTGACCGGCGGGGCTGCGAGGGAACAGCGGGTGGACTCCACGGACCAGGAGTACCCGCGCGCCCGTTCCCAGCTGGGCTCCTCTCCCTGCCGGCACCGCCCCCATCACTGTTGTTGAAAAGGCTCCCTGCCCTCTCATCGGCGGATTTGCTGTTTTCTTTTCTTCTGGACGCCACGCCACTTACTTTGGGCTCTTGTCATCCAGCCTGCTGAGCCGCTGCTGCTCGCCGGACCCGCTGCGCGGGTCCCGCTTCGCGGCTTCAGCGGCTGTTGATTTGCTGTAAGGGGCATCACCTGGTGACCGGCGGGGCTGCGAGGGAACAGCGGGTGGACTCCACGGACCAGGAGTACCCGCGCGCCCGTTCCCAGCTGGGCTCCTCTCCCTGCCGGCAACGCCCCCTTGGTGTATCAAGCCTATCTACAAAGAGGAGTGGACATACCCGCAGCGCGGGAGTGCGGCGGGAGTGCGCCAGGAGAAGCCCGGGACAAGGGCGGGACCGTCTGTGGCCGTCCGGGGCCGAAGGAGGCCGGGCTGGGCCACCCCCCTTATCGCCGAACCATAGTATCTTCTTCAGTAAGTGACATTTTGGTTTAGATAGACGATGACTATGGCAATGTCCACATCGACAATTTCTGCTACTAGTCACTTGGTAACTCCCCCGGTTGAGTCTGGCCCACCAGCAATTGGCCCCTTAGACAAATTCTTTTTTAGTCGTTCATTGTCAATTGACAAGGAGTTATCCCTGGCAGAGAGGCGCGCAGAGCGCAGATTGTCTATAGAATTACTCAAGAATTCTGTGGATAAGCTCCCAACTCTAGCGTACCCCACCCTGGTGACCCCTTTGTCATCATTGAACCTCCCTGTTGCAACCGAATATTTTGAGGGTCAAGCTCAAATAACAAACAAGGACGTTGTACCAGAATTGAATAATCCTTGTGGGAGTAATATTCAATCTACATTGCTCACTGATTCTGGCGCTCAGGTTATATCGGCCCAACCCAAGCTTGGGTCTAAAAGGAAAAGACCAGCCCCAGCAAGAAAATGTAAAATGGTGGCCAAACCCCCTCAAAAGCACAGGAAGCTACACAAATCCGTGAACGTTCGAGAGGTTGTAACTGAAGAAACTCAAAGTACAGAAAGTGTTCCATACATCAATCTTGCCCTTTCGGACAGCCAAGATACAGAAGACAACCCTTGTACTGACTCCACTGTACCAAATAATGAAAATGTGTTATCACTTGTAAATGTGCTCCCTGAGTTGGAAAAATTACTTAGATCCTTGCTTAACCCTATTGAGGATAGAATTGACAAGCTTATAGATAGGCTAAATCATTTCGAGCAGTCAACATTAGACAATTTCTATTCCACAAAATCGCTGATTAAAGCGAATACTGGGGTGGATGCAAGTATAAAGTCTCAGGTCCTTAGTAACCCTGCTACCCAGGATAAGGGAAGAAGGCCCCAAAATAACTCTCCCTTACCCCCCAAGCAAAGCAAATCCGCAGCCAAAGCAACTGTAAAACCCGCAGATAGATCTGGCAGATCGAAAGTCGGCTCTGTTCTAACTCAGCCGACCACTATGCACCCTACACAGTCCTCAATCCAGCAGATACCAAATCCCCCGATTACCAAGAGTGCTGAGGCTACAGCTTGTCCCCAAGTGGACAAAGCACTAACAATCGCAGAAGCAACTAATAACATACAGGTAGCCACAAACATTCCGGCGGGAGGGAACAGGGCTAATGTTCGTCCTGTGGTAGATAAAACTCTAGTACCGATCCAACCAAATAACAAACAGGCATTGAAGCCTGCCTCCCAACCCGTCCCTCAAGCTCCTAAATCAATCCCACCACCCTTGGTAAAGCCACCTTACAGAAAACCCCCGATTAATCTCACTCCAGATTCCTTCCCCTATGTAGCAGTTCTTATAAATGTACCATCATTACCCTCAGGACAGAGAGAAACTTTCCAGACACTTAAAAACAAGACCATGCACTGGTTAAAGGAAAATCGTCCTCTGCCTGGTGACATCGACGGGTTAATCATAGGGGTAAGGAGAATAGACTGGATGGGATACACACCGAAAACCTTGGGTGGGGACTGTATAGTGGTTAATTTCCAAGACCCAAGGGTGGTGGGATGGATAACCAGGCAGGGATGGGGAACAAACAAGGGAGGTATTGGAATTGTGGACCTTACTTTTTTTTACCCCCGATCAGCTAGCGTAACAACTAGCTTGCTCAACGAACCTCTAATCCCCCCTACTGTATCATGGTCAGTCAAATCTTTACTACCTCCTCCAGTTGGCCATAACCATAACACATATATAAATCACAACTCTCATGTAGGATGGCAGGACCCTGGATGGGGATATTGACAAACCAGCACAGTTAGGAAGTGTGGGAATAATAACGAGCCAAAAGGGGTTCGTGATGTTTGTGTTGATACTATAATTGCAAACGTAGCGGTCAATAATATTGAGACGGGGAGTTTGGTTGAAGAAGGTGGTTCTAGACTGGAAATTTTAAACATCAATGTTATGGTACCGCCGTCAATGACGGTTAACACGATTGCAGATCGCATAGATGTTCGGGAAAGGCAGACTAATTCTATTGAAAGTCTAACGACATTTCTAGCATTTCCAAACACCAACACTCTTGATGGTTCTGTGGCTAGCATTGGTACACTTTTATCCTGGAATGTTGCGGGGTTGGGCAGTAAGATGGATTCCCAATCCTGGGTTAATTTTATAAGTGGGTATGATATCTGCTGTTTTCAAGAAACCTGGGCTTGTGATTCCCTTTTTTGTTTTGGTTATCTAAACTATTGTATACCAGCCCAAAAAGGTGGAAGAGGGCGGCCAAAGGGAGGCCTCACTGTATGGGTTAAACAGGATTTGCATATTAACATCAAAATGTTGGACCTGGGAAGTAGTGATTTACAAGCATTAAGAATCTCCACAGGCAAGGGTCCCCCAATAGATTTGTATAATGTCTATGCGAGAGGTAACAATGTAACTAACTCACCCACTATAGAGCTGTTATCTGCTGCCATAGAGGCCACGTCCCAAGAAAGTATGTTGATAATAGCAGGAGACCTCAACAGGACTTTTGAACCCTTGGACTGTACAAATGATCCCCTAGGGAACGAAGAGGACAATCTCTGGGGAGTACCCTCTCTATGTTTAAAACCTGTTAAGAGATGGACAAAGGAGATTTTATTATTGAATGGCATCTGTATGGAACAGGGTATAAGATCACTTAACGGGAGGACACTAGGGGACAAGGAGGGCGGGTACACTTTTGATAACGGTATCAGCAGGAGCAGAATTGACTACATATTGTGTAGTCTCCAGCTGTGGAAGGGGGTTGTTGACATGACTATTAGGCCCAGGGTTGAAAGTGATCACAACCCCCTCTGTGTGACTCATAGGTGGTGGAATGCTGGTGTGGGAAACTCTTTTGAAATTAATGATGATACCCCGGTCATGAGTAACGATGAACGTAGGTTAAAATGGCCAAAGGTATTGGCAAATGAGGCTACTATGACCTATATCAATAACGTGGTGGATAGCGCAATTTCCGCGATGGAAGCAGCGGTTCCAGTGGTTCCAGGGGATAGTGGTATCACGGAAATCCACAACAAATTATTTTCCCTCCTAAGACCATGCTTCTTCACCAAAAATAGGAAAGGGAAGAAAGCTAAAGAGGTGGGAAGGTGGTTTGATAGTCAATGTAGATTGGCACGACTTGAACTGGGACAAGCCATAAGGAATAGGGACCGTGCTGCAGTAACAGAGAATAGGAAACTGTACAAAAGGGCCATTCATCGAGCTAAAAAGAAATGGGATGAAGACCACTGGGCCGAATTAAAAGAGGCTTCAGGTAACAAAGACTCCAGGACATTTTGGAAAATCATTAAGTGGGGTAGAGGAGCTGGCCCCGCGAAGCCAGATAACAACGTAGCAGAAGATGCTTGGGTCGATTACTTTAGACCACAGTATGCTAATGTCAATCATCCTGTGGTGGAGGGCAGTATAATACCAGTCTACGCAACCGACGATCTGTTTTCCCTTAGAGAAGCGGAAATTGCCATTAGTACCGCGAAATGTGGGAGGGCGCCAGGACCAGACGGGATTCCCCCTGATATCTTTAAATACGATGTGACTAGATGGGCGAGGTACACTTTCCTCGTAGCAAATGCCCTAGCGAAGGGGGAAGTGGTTCCAGACCTCTGGAAAGGCGCAACCATTATCCCCATACACAAGAAGGGTGACCGTTCACTGCCTGCTAATTATAGGCCTATACGCTTAATAGCTACCATGCAGAAGGTAGTTGGGAGAATGGTAACAAATCAGCTTATGGACTGGGTCGATGACAACAACGCCCTTTCCCCATACCAAGCTGGATTTAGGCGAGCAACCAGTACCATTGACCAGGTCTTCCGGTTCACCATACTGCGGTGGAAGACTGTTGTACTGGGAAGGGGCTGCCTGTATGTCGCGTTTGTCGACCTGCGGGCGGCATTCGACCTAGTCCCCCGGTTTAAGCTATGGTTGGTTCTGCAAAAGATGGGGATTCCTGCAGATCTGCTCACATTAATCATGCGATTGCACGAATCCAACTTTGCAAGAGTCCAGTGGGGTGGAAGCGGGGAGACAACTATGGATTTCCCAGTGGAAAGGGGCGTCCGGCAAGGCTGTTCCATGGCCCCTTTACTGTTCTCGTTATTTATTAACGGGATTGTTGAGAGAATGTTGAAGGCTAGTGTAGACGCCCCATCGTTAGCGGACACCAGGGTTCCGATCCTGATGTTCGCTGACGACACTCTTATTTTATCCAAGACCCCTATGGGGCTACAACGTGCACTAAACATTTTCGATGCTTTTTGCACTGAACATGGGCTAGAGGTGAACGTGGGAAAAACAAAACTAATGGCCTTCTCCTCAGGTCGTAGGAATTACCCCAAGGTAACCTTAAATAATAGCAGGCTTGATACTGTTGGAGAATTCACGTACCTGGGGGTACAGATCGCAGAGGGCACTGGTTGGGCGCATCATGTGGATAAAGTGGTCCTAAAACACCAGCAGCTCTCAGGTGCTTTGAGGGGCGAACACCGTAAATCTAAGACAAAGCCTATAAAACCCGCACTTATGGTGTATGACGCGAAGGTCTTGGGTGCCACATTATATGGCGCGGAGTTATGGGCTTGGGATAGTATTGCGGCACTGCAGACTTCTGAGAACAAGTTTTTGCGAGGGATCACAGGACTCCCACAGAGCACCCCCCTAACCCCATTGTTTTTGGAGCTGGGTAGGCGTTCTATTATAGATAGAGCCCGATTGCGCCCAGTCCTTTACTGGAGACGCCTCTGGACGACTCCAGAAATAAGACAATACGCGGAGGGTTTTCTATGGATAATCCAGGAAGATACCTTCCACAAGATAAAATGGCTAAAACACCTGAAGTTTATGCTAGTTAACCTAGGGTTCTCAAATCTTTGGAATAACCCTGTGGGAGAGATCTTCCCTAGTAAGGAAGCCCTAAAAAAACAATATTGGGATTGGGTGGGTGTCAAGCTACTGAAAGACACCAGGGCCGACTCTGTCTGGTCGTTTCCTGGAGATAAAAATCTTTCCTGCCCTAGAAAATTACTGGGATAACATCACGGTACCAATGGACAGGAAACTCGTCTTTCAGTTAAGATCTGGATCTATCCCCCTGAAAAAAATGACAGCTGGCTGGAATAGACCGACTAATAATTTATGTCCAGCATGTGAAAATGCCGAGGAGAGCATAGGCCATTTCCTATTTGCATGTCAAGCTTACTAAAAACCGAGGAGAAAATGGCTTACGCCGGTATGTAAAAACCTGGGGACACGCGATAGCACTGTGGCCTTAAGAATCTTATGTACAACAACTCGGGATTCGATAGTCATAGGGGTAGCCAAATATCTGGGCTGGGCCTGGGCAATTAGACGACGGGCTCTGGGGGAAATTAGGTAATTAGGTATTTCTTTTAATAGTGGTTAATGTAATATTACTTGCACAAATGGTTTTTTGTATGAAACACTGTATGAGCTGCATTCTATGTTTAATGATTTTTTTATCGTAATCATGTATAATTGTGTAATTGTTTTAAATTCTATGTGCTTTTATGAGAATTGTCTCGAATAAAGCTTATACAACAACAAGATATATGTGGGGCACATATAATATATTGTTTCCGGGGTCCCGCGCATGGGCGGGAATATTCTAATGCTTATGACTTTGATGAGGATACCCCTGGAAGAGAACTAGGATTACAGGTAAGTAACTAATCCTTTCCGCGCACTGACTTGCACGAAGTGTGCAACCTTTGTCTGTCCCCGTAACATGATGACAGACTGCTACGCGTGTCGGTTGTTTCGATCGAAGAAGACACTCGGTGTGGTCTGTCTCGATGTGACAATGTACCAGCAAAGTGGCTCCGCACCAGATCTCCGCAGAGACTAGTCTGAACACAAAGAATCACAAGCTCAGGAAGCCGAAATAGAGGAGCAACACATCTACGGGTCTGAAGCCAACTCTGATGCCGAAGACCTCACACCGGGACAACGGATCAGAAGTAAAGACACTTCCTTCCTCTACAATCTCCTCCATAAAAATGCTCCGTTCCATTCTTTGTCTTTGGGCCAAGGTCCGCACAGAGAAAAGGTTTTGAGTGTCCCGCCTTAGAGTTTGGTACCGAAACAGAAACAGCCTTCCTGCCTGGACTCTACTTGTCCCCACGCCGGCCCGAAACCTTCGGCGTTGAAATCCAAACACCTTCTGCTTTCCGTGGCACCGGTGCATTAGGCTAAATCTTCGGAGCCGAAAACTTCGGCGACAAAACATTCGACATCAAAACCGGCGTCTAAAGAAAGTACTTCAACTAAAGAGCCTCTGCCCGATATTCCACCTTCGGATCCAAAACAGGAGATTGTGATGCATCCAGAAACTGGACATATTCATGCCAAACTTCCTAAGAGAAAAATGGGCTTACAAGAAGACTATCACATTCCCCTAAAAACCCAAATTTACTCATTACACCTACACATTCTCCTCCACCACCATCATCTGACCCACAGGATACAGGGGATTGGGCTATAGATGACTACACACCACAGGATACCAACCCATGGGATAATTCTAATGCTGACCCTCAACCAGATAATGATCCCGACCAATATCCATCCAGACCTTCGCCTCCAGATGATAACATTGGATATATTGAACTTGTTAACTGAGCGGCACAATATCATGGAGTAGAGCTTCATAAAGAGACTTTAGAGGAGGATTTTTGTTTAACACACTAAGGTCAACTCAAAGAGCTACACAAACATTACCAATGTTAAAGGATATGCTTAAACATACTGATATCTTTAAAGACCCTGTAGGAGCTAGAATCATCACTCCCAGGGTAGATAAAAACTAAAAATCTGCACCTAATGACCCTGTATATATCAAAGACCAGTTATCCTTGGACTCTGGTAGTTTCCAACCCTACTAAAAGAGGGCATTTGCGAACAGGTGAAACCCCTCCTCCTGATAGTCCAAATGTATTGATGCTTCGGGCAAAAGGGTAGCGTCACAAGCAGCTAATCAATGGCGCAATGCCAATGCTCAAGCACTATGGGCAAGGTATGATAGAGCTCATTATGAGCTCAAAGCTCATTGAATTTCTTCCTGCTGTACATAAGTCTAGAGCTAGTTCCCTTATTCAAGAGGGCAAATTAATAACTAATACCTCGATCAGGTATGCTCTATATCAGGCAGACACAGCAGCTCGGGCAGTAAACACTAGTGTACTGCTCCGTAGACGTACTGGGTTAAAAATTTCAGGATTCAAGCCCGAGGTACAAATCTCTATTCTTAATCAACCCTTTGACAAGGAACATCTCTTTGGTCCCGCTGTCAATACATCACTAGAAAAGATGAAAAAGGATACTGAAGTTGCGAATTCCATGGGGGCCTTACAGTCCCCCTCCAAAAGAGGGTCCTTCCGTCGCTCATTTTACATGGGCGGCTCCAAAAATGGGTCTACAGACAATCCTTCTTCCTCTTAGAAGGGCAACAACCAATCACCCTCTTCCTGAGCTTATTTTAGAGGTGGATTTATTTAATCAGCAGTTTTATATAGCGCTGGCCAGACCCGAGGGTATCTGAGCGCTTTACAACATTTAAAATGAGAGAATCACAAAATAAGGCAGATATACACATGATGGTTAGTATGTCCCAGCGTGGATGCTGCATTGAGGTATGGAAGTCCTGCAAGTCCTTGCAGTGCGTACATAGTCTAGGGCGGAACCATGATCAGGGTGAGGGTCTCTTGGAGGAGGTAGAGTTGGTGACTAAGTTTCCAGGTGCTGCGGATTGCATTGCATGGGTGTGCGCTTCAGCGAAGGTTAACTGCTCGGGAATGCATGGTTGAGGAAGAGGTCTTTTAGGAGTCTATTTTGAATTTTACAAAGGACGGGATAGTCCTAATGTTTGCTGGGACAGAGTTCCATATTTTGGGCGTGCTTCCAGCGAAGGATATATAGTAAACAACGGCAAGTGAAGAGGCAGAGGTAACTCAACACGCACTTCCCCTGCAAATACCAAACAGTGACTTCCTTTCCATACTGCCCGACCATTCCACTCCTGTCGGCGGATGTCTTTCTCAATTTCTACCCATTTGGGATACGATTACATCAGACAAATGGGTTCCACAAATTATCCAATATGGTTATTGCCTGGAGCTTACAAGCACTCCACCGAACATTTCTCCAAGGTCACACATTGTGTCACAAAATCTTCTCATCCTTCTAAAGCAAGAGGTTCTTTGTTGCAGAAAGGTGCAATAGCACCAGTCCCTTTACCATTCCAGGGAGCAGGGGTGTACTCCCTCTACTTTCTAATTCCCAAAAAGGACTGGTCTCCCAGGTATATATTAGACATCAAAGAAATAAATATATACATTCAGTTGGACCATTTTCATATGGTAACACTCCCAGTGCTTCCCTTTCTTCAGCAAGGGACTTTCTCTCCACTTTGGATTTAAAGGACGCTTACTTTCATATTCCAAATACCTCAGGTTTGTGGTAGCCGGTTAGCACTATCAATTCAAAGTCCTCCCATTCGGAATAACAACTGCACCCAGGGTTTTCACAAAATGCTTGGCAGTAGTCGCAGCCCATCTAGAAAGACAACATATTCATGTCTTCCCATACATAGACGACTGGCTCATAAAGGCCAGCTCAAGCAACAGCTGTCTACCCCGCACACAAAAAACTGTGCAATTGCTCCATGAGCTAGGATTCACAGTAAATCTGGCCAAATCCCATCTCCAACCATCCCCGTCTCAAGATCTAAGAGCTACTATAGACACACTAAAAGCTTTAGCATACCCAACTCCAGCCAGAGTCCGGAATATATAAACCCTGATGTCTCAGTTTCAGCCTCAACACTCCTTACCAGCTTTAGTGTTCATGCAGTTACTGGAAATTATGGTGTCTTGAATTTTTATATTCCTCTACGCAAGACTTCAAATGCGTCCCCTACAGGAATGCTTAGCACGTCCGTGGAACCAAGCTCAGTCAGTTATCAGATCTAGTGTTGGTAGATTGCCGCACCCATCGCTCTCTGCAGTGGTGGAACATGCAAAACCTTTTAAAAGTGCGGCCCTTCAGCGACCTGGTTCCACAGATAGTACTGACAGCAGACGCATCACTGACAAGTTGTGAAGCGCATCTCCAAACCCACAAAATTCGGGGCATTTGGAGCTTGCAGTAGAAATAGCTTCATATAAATCTAGAGCTGCTAGAGATTTTTCTGGCGCAGAAAGGGTTTCAAGTTCAGCTAGTACGCAAGACTGTCCTAATTCATACAGACCACATGACAGCCATGTACTACATACAAAAACAGGGAGGTGTACGCTCTCCAGCTGTCCCAGCTAGCACAGACCATCTGGAAATGGGCCATACATCAAAAAATATATCTCCTAGCAGAAAAATTAGATTGCAGATTTGCTCAGTCGTCCGACACTGAAAAATTCACGAATGGGAAATACACCCTGAAGTTCTCCCATTCTTCCAAAGGTGGGGCTTCCCACACATAGACCTGTTGGCCACACATCTAAACGCAAAATGCCCAAACTTTGCGTCCAGGTATCCACACCCATTGTCGAAAGGCAATGCACTATTGATGAATTGGTAAGGGATATTTGCTTACTTTTCCGCCTCTCCCACTCATTCCATTAGTGGTCCGTAAACTCAAACAAGCGTCCCTGACCCTAATCTTTGTTATTCCCACATGGGCACGTCAACCTTGGTTCATAACCCTATTGGAACTCTGAGTATTTCCTCACCAAAAACTACGTCTTACACCCAATCTTCTCACACAGAGCCATAAAGACGTAAGACATCCAGACCCAAGTCAACTTCATCTGGCAATCTGGCTCCAGACGTGTTAGAGTTTGGCTATCTTAATATTCATGCAGTCTGGCAGAAGATTATCAAAGGCTAGACGTTCTACCACGAGAGCCTGCCATGCAGCAAAGTTGAAGTGGTTTGTGATATACTATAATAACCACATCAACCCGCTTGATGGTTCTGTACAAAACCTTGTTATTTATTGCTTCTACAACGTTCCAATTTAGCGTACACGTCTATACGCTTACATATAACTGCATACCTCCAGAATAGACATGTATCTCTTTTTTGAGTGCCCATTTGTAGAAATCTGACTCTGTATATACTATACCAAAGTGAGGTTTAGTGTGCAGAGTCCAGTGGAACAACAAAGGTAGGCAGAGGTAAAGTTGGATAGCACCTCACTCTTAGTGGTAGTGTGGTCGAGCAGCAAAGCAGTATCGGAGGACTGTGTTAAGCATTTGTTGTACCCACTCAAACAACAAATGGTTTCATACACTCAAAAACTGAGCTTCAGAGCAATTGGTTTTGTATAAAAATATTCTTTTAGTTATTTTATTTCCTAGAACCTAGCACGCCTGTCACAGGTAAGTTGATAAATACTTTGCAGTAAATATACAGTTTGAAATGCAGTTGTAAATGTACTTTGAAATGGTTAGTTTGAATTACTGGTAATGCAATACTGTGGAATGCTGTACATATACTCTGTATAAAGTGTGCAGTAAAAATTACAGGTAAGTTACTTTTACGTTATTTTTTAGATTACTTTTTCTACTCAGTGTGATATGCCTACATATCACACTGGGACATTCCTAGAGAAAAGGTAAGTATAGTCAGTTTTGCATAATTTTTGTTTTTCAGGTTTCTATACAAATCAACTCCACACTTAAAACCTTTTTCTGAGAAAAACAGTCAATAGGTTCCTATGGAGAGAAATAAAGTTAACGGTTACCAGGTAAGTAATCGGTCTTTGGAGTTGAGCTTCTGGGGTTAGAACAAGGGTTCCCCCAGGGTCAAGGATACACACTCGCTACACCCTCAGCGGCACTAGGGCGGCTGGGTGCAGAGTGCTGTGGCCCAATGTTATCAAATTGGGACTAGGGGGCCTCTGGTTGGTGGCTGCTGGCAAGCAGGCCTCTTGGTTGTGGGAGCAAAACTCCTGGACTTTAGCTCTGGGCAAATGGGGAAACAAAGTAGCACCTAAGGTGCAGCCTCGGCGGCACTAGGACCGCCGTGTGCAGGGTGCTGTTTCGACGTCAGGTGCCCTGTTTTCGATGGGGAATCTCGGGTTTGCAAAGGCACTGCAGGCTTGGGGACAAAGGTCTTCTGGTTGCGACCACCACTTCGAGAGGTAAGTTGGGAAGTTTGGGCTTGGTTAGGCATTGTCTGTTTGGGCATACAAGGCCGTGGGGCGTCTGGTGCAGGGGTGCCTTTTGGGGTCTGATCTTCTTACCAGCTCCTGGTCGCGGTTGGGGGGGGATCTTCTAGATTTAGGCTGCAGGTGTCGGCTGGAGGCAGGTCAGGGGTCGCCGGGGGGGATCTCCTCGTGGTGTTTGCCTGCTCTGGCCGTGGTCGGCGGGTGCTGAGTGGGGGCGGATCCGCAGTCTCTGGCCGAACCCAGAGGTTGAGGATGAACAAATTCTGTGTTGACGGGAGACAAAGTCTTTAAAGTTGAAGGCAGGCTGGTCCTCCAGGGTTTTTGACGTTGCTGGCTGCAGGACACACTGGGATTTCGCAGGAGCAGGTTCGAGGGGGGAGACAGACCGGTAGGGCTGGGGCCAAGTCAGTAGGCGTCTTCCTCTTGTTAGCTGCTGCACGTCTGTTCAGGTCTTCTACTTCTTCTTCTTCTTCTTCTTCTTCTTCTATTTATTCTTCTTCTATTTCTTCTTCTTCTATTTCTTCTATTTCTTCTTCTTCTATTTCTTCTTCTTCTATTTCTTCTTCTTCTATTTCTTCTTCTTCTATTTCTTCTTCTTCTATTTCTTCTTCTTCTATTTCTTCTTCTTCTATTTCTTCTTCTTCTATTTCTTCTTCTTGTAGTTTCCTTTTGTCTGAGGAAGCAAGGTTCAGGGGTGCCCCTAAATACTAGATTTCGGGGCATTACAAGTAGGTAAAAGTCAGGGAGCAATGGGTCCCTTCTCTGGAGTGGGTACACCCCCTATTATGCCACCCTCCAGTGGGAGAGGGACATGAGACTGTCTCTGGTTGGCTGAGTCCCCCATCTTAAAGATGGCATGGACTGGGAGCTGTGCCCCCCCCCCACACCCTGCTCTCACCTGAGGGGTCGAGTTGGCATAGGTGGGCACACCTCTCTTCCTCACTTGTTTTTCCTGCTTAAAGTGGGGGTCACAACCAGTGGGGACAAGTTGCTGAAAGCAGCAAGTGGCTTGGGGATGCTCAGAAAAGGCGGAATGCCTTTGAAGCTTCCCCTTAATGAACCTCTCACTTTGTTGAGACCCCGACAAATGCGGTACGTCTCCGACTGATGCAGACACTAAGAAATTGGAAACCCCCGATGGCAGCATATGAGTAAAAGTACCCACGCCGCTTCATTCTAGCGGTATCGTTGGGTGATTTCACCCCTACCCTCAATCGCAGGATTTTTGACTGAGTACATTTTGGAATTTATTGCATCTTGAGGAAACATGCAGTGCAGGTGTGGGGTCTGACGTGGAGAATTGCTGACACACAAAAAAGCACATGCAGTCTGCACAGCAATACAGATTTCCCACGGCTTCCCTCTGACTCCTTTGAGAAACTGAAACTGGAGCCCGGATATCCTGGGCCACATGGAGAGGCGGCGGGTGCTGCGGCGGCTGCTGCTGCCCTATAACCGTCTCCCGGTGCTGCCACCGGCGGTAGGCGGACTGCGGGACCGGCGGCTGCTAGACGTGAGCGGGAACGCACTGTCCTTGTTGGGCCCCGAGCTGCTGGGCCTGCTGCACCTCCGCACTCTGCTGGCCAAGAACAACCGGCTGCACAAAGGCTCTCTGCCCAAAGAGCTGGCCCGCCTGTAGCACCTGGAAGTGCTCAACCTGAGCGGCAACCGCTTCACCTGCATCCCAGGCTCCTTGCTCCAGCTGCGGGGGCTGCGCTCTTTGAGCCTCGGAGGCAACCGGCTGAGGAACATCCCGCCCGAGATAGATGCTGATCAGGTAGGGGGGGCTCAGGTGATAGTGAGAAGTTTATAAAGGGCTCCCTGGCCCGCTTGTAGCACCTGGAAGTGCTCAACCTGAGCGGCAACCGCTTCACCTGCATCCCAGGCTCCTTGCTCCAGCTGCGGGGGCTGCGCTCTTTGAGCCTCGGAGGCAACCGGCTGAGGAACATCCCGCCCGAGATAGATGCTGATCAGGTAGGGGGGGCTCAGGTGATAGTGAGAAGTTTATAAAGGGCTCCCTGGGGACCCCCCTCTCCCCCCACCACTGCCTCTCGACTTTGCCACTGATGGGTTTCCCACTGCCATCCCTCCTGGCTTGCCTTGCCTCCCGTCTAATGCGTGGAACAACATGGAGGTTTTATCCGGAGGTAAGAAGAAACTATTCCTCTGGACTTTGTACTACATCGCCCCCCACCATTTTGAGTCCATCTCCAATGGTTACTCCGGTCTCGGCCGCCATCTTGCAACTTGGTCCCTTCTGCTGGCCCCACTGACCCCCTCCCGAACTATTATTATTCTTCTCTTCTCCCCACGGACATTCACATTGTATTAAAATTGTTATTGATACCTCTGCTCCCCCATTCTCTCATGTTTAGTCGTGTGTTCCCCCCCCCCCCCCAGATTATTTGCATGTCTTAATATTATGGTTCGTATTGTACTGCACTACTTCTTTCCTTTACTCTGTTTAATTTTGTCTCTTACCATTACCCTTGCTTGCACACTGACTCATCCGGGTTTTTTGCCAGCTCCGATGACTGTTCCCTGTTGTGCCTGCTTATACCGGCTTGTCCTCACTATGCCAGCTGAATCTCTCTCCCCAGGCCACATCTTCCCTTTCCCTCTGCATTCATTTTTCCCAAGGTGTCCATGTTTTCCTTCACTGCCCACGCTCTTTTTCTGCTAGACCCTTCATTTTAGACCATGAGGGTGAACGGAGTTTGATCTATTTCCCCCTCTACCTTCTAGGTTAGCTGCTCTAGGGATGTAGGCGCCTTACGGCCTCCTTCAATGTGCCCTTTGCCAAAGCACTCCCTTTCCCCTTGTTGGGGAGGGAACCAGCATTCTTGCCCCGGAGTCTCAGATTCCCCTCAGAGTCCACAGTGCTTGGGACTCACATATTATTGGAAAAGGCCTTAATTGGCCGCCTTTAAATGCACCCCTTGCCAAAGTACTCCTTCTCCCCTTGTTGGGGAGAGATCCTGAATTTCTGCCCTGGAGTCTCCGGTAACCTTCTGAGAGAGTCCACAGTGTTTAGGGAATCGCTCATTATTGGAGCTTTAGGAATGTTCCCATAATTGGGAACCCATTCACCTTGCAACGTGATAGGCAGCCACCCTGTAATATTTGATGATCCATCTACCTCGGCTGTCACCTACCCAGCCGGACTTTGGGCAGATGTTACTTTGCCTCTCTATCGTATCTAACTCCTACCCCTTCACCCTACCCCCTTCCCCCTTCCCCCTCTACCCTCCCTTCTTCCTGCCTTCTATCCCTTTAATGTTTTTCTGTTGAGACCTAGCAATTTGTCCGATGCCCGGTGGAGCTACCCGATAGCTGTAGAGGAGATAGGCTGCGGATTCCTCCTCAGCCATCACCTACCCAGCCGATTCTTGGGCAGATTTTCCCTTCGTCTCTCCATTATATCTATTGAATTGAATTGAAAGGAGTTTTATAAAGCGCGAACAGCTGCCCTGAGGCGTCCAGGCGCTAATGAGTAGAAGAAACTTCTGCTGGGGGGGATCGCTGGTGAGGGTGATTTATTGGAGTCCTATTAGTTGAAAAAGGTTTTCAGTTGTTTGCGAAAAGTAAAAAGGTTGGGGTTAGACCTTAGATGAAGGGGGGGAGAGTTCCATAGCCTTGATGCATTATAGGAAAAGCAGCGGCCTCCTGATCTGGCTCTTCGTATCTGTGGTACAACGGTTAGGAAGGCTTTTGATGAGCGGAGTTCTTTTTTGGGATGGTAGGGGATGATCAGGGGGTAATTGATCGCCGGCCCAGATTTCCAAAATGCTTGGTGGGTGATGCACATGGTCTTGAATTTGATCCTCTCCCTAACAGGGAGCCAGTGCAGAGCTTTCAGACCAGGCCCTATGGGGTTTCTGTGGGGAATTCCAAGAAGGGTGCGTGCAGCGCAGTTCTGGATCCGCTGAAGTTTGTTTAGGCAGTATTCCGGGGCCCCCAGATATAGGGCGTTACTGTAGTCTATACGAGACTGGATTAGGCCCTGGATGACTACCTGTTTCGCCTCAAAAGGGAGGAGTGGCAGGATTTTTTTCAGCTGTCTAATCAGACCAAAGCAAGTTGCTGACAATTTGGTGACTTGCGTGTTAAATGTCAGGGATTTATCTAGCCATACTCCGAGGCTCTTTATGTTATCTTTGGGTGCAGGGGGGGCACCTAGGCTGGGGGGCCACAGAAGCTCTAGGGTGGAGGGGGCCGGAGGGCCAAGGAGCATCAGCTCGGTCTTGTCCCCGTTAAGCTTTAAGCATGAACTTGTCATCCATCTCTGTACCTGCTCCAGACAGGACATCAGATAGGTCTGTGGATGTTGGTTGTCCTTATGCATAAGGGAGACCACTAGCTGGGTGTCGTCCGCATAGGTGACGATCGTAATGCCATGCGGACGAACAATCTCTGCCACTGGTCTCATGTATGCATTAAAAAGCGTGGGGCTAAGTGATGAGCCCTGTGGCACCCCACACCCCAGAGGCTTTTTTGAGGAGACTGAGGCTCCTTCAAAGACACTGAAGGTACGGTCTTTTAGGAAGGACTTAAGCCAGGCTAGGGCTTCTCCTGATATTCCCAGACTTAGTAGGCGGTGGAGGAGGATTTGATGGTTCACCGTATCAAAAGCGGCGCTCGGATCAAGGAGGATCACTGCCACTGATCCCCCCCCCCCCGATCTAGGATCCGCCTTCCCTCCTCTGTGACCGCCATCAGGGCCGTTTCCGTGCCATGCTTGGGACGGAAGCCAGTCTGGGTAATATCCAGCAGATGGTTGCTCTCGAAAAACCTAGTTAGGGAGGTATTTATGTGTTTTTCGAGGATTTTGCTTGCCCAGGGGAGTAGTGAAATGGGTCGATAGTTATTGAGGTTGCAAGGGTCGAGATTAGGTTTTTTCAGAAGCGCACGTACCCTGGCATGTTTCCAAATTAATGGGACTGTGCTGGTTATTATAGAGGAGTTCAGAGGAGTTCAGCAGTTCCAGTAGTGTGGGAAGGATTATCTGCCCAACCGAAATCAGTGTGTGTGGTGGAGCAGGATCACAGGGTGAGCCGGATTTTATTTGGCGCATTAAAGAGTCTAGTGTTACAAAGTCTAGCTGTGGGAGGAGGTCTAGGGTGTAATGAGGCGATACCTCTGATTCTGTAGTAGGGGATCTCTGTGTATAGTCATAATCTAGTGAATAGTCCCGCCCATGTGCGTGGACCCCGGAGCAATCAAAAATAATCTCTTAGAGTGTCAAAAATGCAGAAATGCACAGACACTTAAGAGATAATTTAAAGACAGATAATGCAGCCTAAAAAAGGCTACACTGTCCAGTACTTCAACTAGAAATTCCACCCAAAAAAATCCACAAAACAGCAAAGCCTGTACAGATTTCCCTTGCTTAAACAGCAAAAACCCTCTGGAATGATAGCGAGGAGGACCTGGACAGACAAGCCCCATAGGCTGCCATTATGTGGCTCAGAACAGGATACTGTGCCTTTAAGAGAACCTTCCAGAATCTTCACAGTATCCCAGAATGCACTGCAGGTCCCATATACTTTCAGTTCTTTTTTCCGGCTCCTGCAAGCAGGACCCTGGAGCATTGAGCTCTCCCTTTTTTGGGTTTTCTTGGTGATTTTTTCACTTTATTGTTCAAGTGCTTTTAGTGCTTTAGTGCTGTTCTTCTTGGTGTTTTGCTACTTAGGATGTCAAATATGCCTGCCTTATTTGACAAGTGCCCGGAGTGCTCCAGGAAGAAGGCAAAATCGGACTCCCATGAGGTGTGTATCTGCCTTCCCTCTTCCCACATCCCAGAGGAGTGTGAGATTTGTCAAGGCTTCTCTGGCAGGACCCTGAAGGAAAGACAGAAGATCAGGCTTCAGGGCCTCGAGGAGAGAAGGCTGAAGGTGCAAGGTGGGTTTGGAGGGGCTTCTTCTGCCCATGCTGAGGCCTCTGGGGGGGCTCCCCAGGGGCAGGAAGTCCAGCAAACACCCCCATTCTCCGTCGGGGTCGGTTGCTCTGACCACGACGTCGAGAGGGATGACCACGGTCTGTTCCCCGTCCCCCCAGGGCTCTGGGGCGAAGCGACGTCGAGGCTCGGCATCGAGGGACCTGCACAGACCGCCGTCGAAGTCTCCTGAGACGATTTCGTTGTCGTCGACGTCGCCCGGGGTCGGCGCTCGCCGTCGAGGCGACTTCGCCGTTGGCGAAGAGAAGACGTTCGGCGTCGAGGGGATCCTCGTCGTCGAGTTCGCCGTTGAGGCGGAAGAGATCGCCGTCGAGGCACAGGCGATCGCCGTCGAGGCACAAGCGGTTGTCGTCGAGACGCGAGAGATCGTCGTCGAGACACAAGACGTCGTTGAGACAAAAGAGGTCGACGTCGAGGTCGACGTTGAGGCATGGTAAACGGTCGACGCCGAGGAAAGGGCGTTCGACGTCAAGAGAAGGACGTTCGACGTCGAGGGACCGGCACACACCTTCTGGTCCCCGTTCTTCGACGTCGAGGAAGCATGGTGAGAGGCCTGACGCTGTGGGAGGCTCGCCTACGTCCAGGTCTGGAAAGGAGGGCGGTTCACCGGGCTCGGTGTACTCCGAGGTGTATACTCCATCACAGAAGCACGTTACACCTCCGCCTCCGTTGCCAGGGGGTCTTCCTCCGAGGGTTCCGACCCCTCCTCCATTGCCTACTCTGCCTCCGCCTCCTCGGCCTCAGGGACCTGATAGACCTCCCCCAGTACCTCCGAGGTCGGTCTCGTTGCCCAGGCTTCCGACCCCCCCCCCCCCAGGGGACTCCCAAGCCTCAGGCTCCTTCCAAGCCCAGGACTCCAGCCCCGGGGAAACCGGCGGAGCGACCCAGGCCTAGGAAATCGCGGTCGCGCTCTGGCCGGAGAGGAAGATCGAGGAGTCGACGTAGGTCCTCCACCAGATCGAGGCATCGCCATAGGCGGCGAGGATCCAGATCCCGGACGGGCTCGTCCAGGACTCGCTCATATTCGCCGACCCTGTCGGATTCCCCTGAGACGAGGGTGTCTCCGGTGGACGACATAACCACATTCCAGGAGGTTCTCCTGAGGGGGGCTGCAAAGTTGGGTATCACGGTGACGGCTCCTACACCTACGACGTCCGTGATTTTTGAGACTCTTCACAAGAAGCACCTGTCTCACCCTCTCCTACCCTTGGTGCCAGGGTTGGTGGAACCGGCGGAGGAGCTGTTCCTTACGGTGGTCAAGACCGCTCCATCCAGACTTCTGAAGAAGTACAGGGCTCCAGATTCGGACCCGGCCTTCCTGCGGATGGACCCAGTGCCCGATTCTGTTATTGTGACGGTGGCCAGGAAATGACATTCTACCTCCCCGTCCTCCACCGTGCCTCCGGATAAAGAGAGCCGTTGGATTGATTCGGCTGGAAGGAAGGCTTGTGGAACTTCTTCCACAACCATGAAGGCCTCCAGTGACTCGGCGTTGCTGGGGCGGTACGGCCGTGCACTGTGGGATTCCCTGGAACAGTTTATGGACCTTCTGCCAAAGGACAAGAGGGAGGACTTCCAGGAAATAGTCAAGGAAGGGATGCTGGTTTCTAACCAGGTCATCAGCGCGGCTGCGGATATATCGCTGTTGGCTGCCCATGGTTATTGTCACGGGATCAACCAGCGCCGCCATGCTTGGCTCAGGCTCACGTCGCTCAAGCCGGAGGCCCAGCAGCGGGTGGCCAATCTGTCTTTTTCCGGAGAGACACTGTTCGGAAAACACGCCGATGACGAGATGGCCCGCATGAATGCCGAGGCGGAGACCCTGACAGCAGTGGGCCTGGAAAAGCCCAAAGAAAAGAAGCCTTACCGCCCGTTCCAGAGACGGTTCGGTTCTCAGGGTAAAGGGCGAGGACAGTCTTCGGGGCAACAGCAGCAACAGCAGCAGCAGTTCCGAAGGCCGTTCCAAAAGCGCCAGAGGGGTAGAGGTGGACAGCAGTCCTCTACCGTGAACAAGGGCCAGGCCGGGTCTCGGCCCTGAGCGGTTACTTCCCCTTCATCAGTTACCCGCTCCGGTGGGGGGAAGCGTTCAATTTTTTCTGGCAGAGTGGAGAAAAATTACTCAGGACAAGTGGGTGCTGAATATTGTTTGCAATGGATACAGTCTTCGGTTCACCAGCCCTCCTCCATCGATTCCTCCGTCAGCTCGCAGTATCAACTGCGCGAGCTCCAAGCGGAGGCCGATATCCTGTTACGGAAAAGGGCGATAGAAGACGTACCTCTGTCTCAAAGAGGAAGAGGGCTGTACTCCCGGTTCTTTCTGGTCCGCAAGAAGGACAAGAACGAGTTCAGGCCCATTCTGGACTTGCGACAGGCAAACAAGTGGATTCGCAGAGAAAAGTTTTGCATGCTATCGTTGCATCAGATTTATCCTCAGTTGCAACAGGGAGACTGGCTATGTGCAATAGACCTACAGGATGCGTACTTCCATGTGCCCATTGCGCAAAAACACAGGAAGTTCCTGCGATTTCAAGTCGGCACCAATCACTATCAGTACACGGTACTTCCATTCGGGCTGAAGTCTCCGCCCAGGACTTTCTCGAAGTGCATGGCAGTGGTAGCGGCACACCTAAGGAAGAACAAGGTGTTTGTCTACCCGTACCTGGACGATTGGTTGATCAAGGCCTCCTCCTTCTCGGAAGCTCAAGCGCACTTCCAGAAGACGTGCGTTCTCTTGAACAAGCTGGGGTTGCACATCAACATGTCCAAGTCTGTCCCGACTCCGGTCCAGTGCATTCAGTACTTGGGAGCCTCCATCAATACGCTGTCAGCAAGCTTGTCTCCTTCGGAAGAGCGACGATTATCACTCCTTCGGAAGGCTCAGGCTCTCATGGATACTCCATCCACGACAGTGAGGACGGTGTCTTCGCTGCTGGGTTCGATGGCCTCTTGCATCTTCCTGACGCCACATGCGCGGCTGCACATGAGACCGCTGCAGGAGTGCTTGGAGGATTAGTGGGACCAGAGGAGAGGATCTTGGGCCGACAAGATACGACTGTCTCTGCATGCTCTTCAGTCTCTGAAGTGGTGGTGTTCAGCGGAAAATCTCCTCAGAGGGGTTCCCTTCCACAAGGACATTCCCACTCAGACTATCGTGACGGATGCTTCTCTCCAGGGATGGGGAGCGCACTCCGGAGACTTACAGATTCAAGGGACGTGGTCCCCGACGGAGTCCACGTACCACATCAATTTCCTGGAACTCAGAGCTGTTCACTTGGCATTGAAGGCTTTTCACCCGTCCTTCCAGACCAACTCTCTACTTGTACAGACGGACAATACGACTACGATGTATTACCTCAACAAGCAGGGGGGCTCGAGATCGCGCACTCTGTCGCAGGCGATCTGGCACTGGCTTCTGGCCCGAGGACTGACGATAACGGCCACCCATCTGCCAGGTGTGCAGAATGTTCAGGCAGACGAACTGAGCAGACTGATTCAGGAAAACCACGAATGGGTCATAAACGACGAAGTACTAGGAGAAGTCTTCGCAAGGTGGGGAACTCCAGACGTGGATCTGTTTGCCACCGCAGAAAACAGCAAATGCCGAGACTTCGCCTCCAGGTACTACCAGCCGGCGACGCTGGGGAATGCGCTATGGATCAACTGGTCGAACAGCTTTCTGTACGCTTTTCCACCCATTCCCCTGATTCCGACGGTTATCATCAAGCTGTCCCAGTCCAGGGCGCGAATGATACTGATTGCCCCGGAATGGCCCAGACAGTGGTGGTTCACGGACCTGCTTCACTGGTCTCTCCTTCCTCACATGAAGCTGCCGTGCAGGCCGGACCTTCTCACGAAGTTTGGGGGGCGGATGTTGCACCCCAACCTCTCGTCTTTGAGTTTGGCGGCATGGCTCCTGAGATAGTGCAATATGGCCATCTTAATCTCCCAGAAGATTGCATGGACATACTGAAGGAGGCTAAGCGACCTTCCACTAGGACTTCTTATGCTTACAAGTGGAAGAGGTTTTGCATCTGCAAGTCTAAGAACTATGACCCGACGACGTGTAAGGAAGATGTCATCCTTCCATACCTTCTACATCTGGCGCAGTCTGGCCTTAATGTCCATTCCATTAAGGTTCATCTGGCTGCTTTGACTGCCTACAGGAAATGCCCTCCACAGACTTCCTCCTTCCAGATCCCTGTGATCAAAGATTTTTTGGAAGGCTTGAAGAAAGTGTTCCCTCCTGTCAGGCTTACTTCGCCTTCATGGGAATTGAATGTGGTGCTGTCCAGACTGATGAAGGAGCCTTTTGAACCTATTCATAAGGCTTCGTTGCAGCACCTGTCCTGGAAGGCGGCGTTCCTCGTGGCCATTACATCAGCCCGCAGGGTGAGTGAAATTCAGGCGTTGTGTTGCCAAGAACCTTATACTGTATTTCATTCTGCTAAGGTTGTTATGCGTACTCACCCTAAATTTCTTCCCAAGGTTATTTCTGATTTTCATGTCAACCAGACTATAACTTTGCCTCAGTTTTTTCAGAATCCTTCGTCTCCAGCTGAAAGGTCTTTGCATTCCCTGGATGTTAGGAGGGTGTTGAAATTTTATTTGGATAAAACCAAAGATATTCGTAGGTCAGACCAATTGTTTATCAATTATGGTTCAGTCAGGACGGGTCTGGCTACCTCTAAACAGTCCATCTCGAGGTGGATTGTGTCCTGCATACAATTGTGTTACCAAAAAGCTAATAAGACCTTAGGGGGCAAACCTAAGGCTCATTCAGGGCAAGGCTGCCACGACGGCTTTGCTTCGTAACGTGCCTATTGCAGAAATCTGCAAGGCGGCCACTTGGAAGTCGGTCCATACCTTTGCTAAGCATTACTGCCTGGACACTGATGCCAGGGCAGACGCTCAGGTTGGGCAGGCTTCGCTGCGAAATCTGTTCGCACAATAGTGTTTTTTTTTTCTTGTTTCTCCACCGCCGCTTTGGTGTGGGGATGGGCTTGCCATTCTATTCACTAGATTATGACTATACACAGAGATCCCCTACTACAGAAGGAGTAGTTTCTGTCCTGTAACTCCAGTTCAGTAGTAGGGGTATCTCTGTTATAGTCATAAGTGCCCGCCCTCCTCCCCGGTGGAGAGAGATATTCATGTACGGAATGCTACAGGTCTGGCGTGTTACGCCTTCAAAAAGAACTGAAAGTAAATGGGACCTGCAGTGCATTCTGGGATACTGTGAAGATTCTGGAAGGTTGTCTTAAAGGCACAGTATCCTGTTCTGAGCCACATAATGGCAGCCTATGGGGCTTGTCTGTCCAGGTCCTCCTCTCTATCATTCCAGAGGGTTTTTGCTGTTTAAGCAAGGGAAATCTGTACAGGCTTTGCTGTTTTGTGGATTTTTTTTGGTGGAATTTCTAGTTGAAGTACTGGACAGTGTAGCCTTTTTTAGGCTGCATTATCTGTCTTTAAATTCTCTCTTAAGTGTCTGTGCATTTCTGCATTTTTCGACACTCTAAGAGATTATTTTTGATTGCTCCGGGGTCCACGCACATGGGCGGGACTATTCACTAGATTATGACTATAACAGAGATACCCCTACTACAGAACTGGAGTTACAGGACAGAAACTACTCCTTCTGCTGCTGAGGGAGGGACCAAAAGAGATAGATCTGCTTCAATGTTTGGAAAAGATGTATAGATGTTCTTTATCTTGGAGAAAAAGAAGTCTGCTAGATCATCACATCGTGGGGGTTCAATGGGGTTTACGGTTGGGGGAGTGGAAGCGTAGTGAGGTTTTTTACCGTTTGGTACATTTCTTTGGGCTTGCACTTAGCTGCCATTATTTTTTCTTCGTAGTAGGCCGATTGCGTCAGTTTTATTGCGGAGTTATAGACTCTGATGGCTTCTCTGTACGTGGCTTTATCTGTGGCAGTGTAACTTAGGCGCCACTTCCTTTCCAGCCTCTTGCAAGTGCGTTTTTCCTCTCTAAGCTCTTCCGAGTACCAAGGGGCTGATTTATGATATCTTTTTGATCTGGTGGTACGAAGGGGTAGTATGGAATCTAGGGAGCTCATGATCCAATTGTTGTCCTCGCTATTACTTTTTGAGGGGTCACCATTGAGAACAGGCCTAGTTTTAGTAAGATCGTTGGCCCATTTCTCCAGACAGAGTTTGGACTAGTTCCTTGAGCTGAGGGGAATATGGGGGGATGGAGCACGCTTGCGCGTGGTCCAGGTGAATGGGATAAGGAAGTGGTCAGTCCATGGGAGACGAGTGTTAACTGCCAGTTGTGGGGGGGGGGGGGGGGGAAGTGAGTGCCCAGGGAGCAGTGAACAGCAGGTAAAACAATCAGGTCGATTCTACAAGTTAAAAAAATAAAATACGAGCGTCTCTCTCCCGGCTTTCCGCCTCAGGATTCAGTTTCATCTAGCGCGTGCGCTTGACTCAGCGCGGCTTATATGGTGCAGGAAAAGGGGCGTGGCCTCCCGGTAGTGGGAGTGGCCTGATGGCGGCGATTTCTTTCCCAACCCGCGGCAGCATTGTCATCAGCTGCGCGGGGATATCGATCAGGATTTTAAGGGGGGGGGGGGGGGGAGTGCCCAGGGAGCAGTGAACAGCAGGTAAAACAATCAGGTTGAGTCTACAAGTTTTTTTTTTTTTATATACCCTACCCCTCTCTCCTCTACCCCCTTACCCTTCTCACTCCATTTTCCTTTTCTTCTATGCTCCTTAAATGTTTTTACTGATATCATTGGTAACTTGTAACTGATGTAATTTTGCAACCATGTGGAACCTTATGTAAAGCGCTCTGATACCTTCGGGCCTAGCCAGTGCTATATAAAACTCTTTAAATAAATAAAATACAGCAAACTTATTCGGGTCCCCTTCCCCTGTCCTGAGGAAGACCCGCAGCAGAGGAGTCTACTTGCCATTATGCGCTAAGGTCGAAACGTTGACATTCCCCCAGTGGGCCTATACCCAACAAATCCCCCCTCCGCCGCCCCCCCCCCTCCCCCAGCCCCCCTCCTATCCCAACCGCAGATGAAACCTCACTGTGATACTAATTTAGTAACATTCATCAACTATTGCGATTGAGATCAGGGGTAGGCCTAATACTGTAGGGATACCAGCCTTGTTAAGAATTTACGCCGGATCCCATCTGCCTTAGTATTTTGAATTGTTCATTTTAAATGCTTCTTAATGATCTTAGTCTTCATTTTCTATCTTACACATGTGCACTTACTTTCACTTCTTTCTCTTCTGAAAATAACCGTAACAATAATATCACATGCTGCATATTATGCCTTTGTGTATGTTCATTATGTGAATAGGAATCAGTATAAAATAAATTGATGTTTATGATTAAATGAATTCTCAGTGGCTTCTTATCTGTGAGTTCTCCCCTGTTGAATGCGCCTCCGCACTATGTCTTCGGCTGTATGAATTAATTTCATAGCATACTCTTCCATAGATAACAATGAGTATGGTTAGGAGTGTCTAGGACCACTGTTTTCCTTACTGATCGATACCCAGGTCCTTTGACACTATACTGGGTTACCCTATTTACTATAATGGTCATCCTGGGGGAGGAGGATTGGCACCTCATCTCAGGATGTGCCTTGTTTCAGGCCCCAGAGAGCAGCAGGCTCTCGACCCAGGAGTCCAGAATCATGTCTGGTGGTGGCAGCTGAAAGGAGCCACTCAGCCTGGATACTAGTGGTACGTCTCTAAGAAGTCTTTCTGTGTGCATTTTTTATTAAATCCCACACTGTCATCAGTGTGGGTTTAATGTGCTGAGAAGTTTCATACCAAACTTCTCAGTTTTCAGTGTAGCCATTATGGTGCAGTGGAGTTCGTAATGACAAACTCCCAGCACCATATACTCTTAATGGCAGCACTGCACTTACAATGTCTAAGAATGGACTTAGACACTGTAGGGGTACAGGGCTGATGCGCCTGTAACCTCACCACTGGTATAGTGCACCCAGCTAGAGGGTTGACTCATCTATGCCAGGGCAGTGGGTTGTAGGCATGGCACACACAGATTTACTTCAGACTGTACGTTTGGGGCTTTTTTTTTTTTTTTTTACATTTTAAAGTTTATAAAGTATAACGAAAAAGTAGGAGCTGAGAAGGATCGAAGTCAATATAATCCGTCTAAAACGGAAGCAGGCGAGGTACACCAACAGAGATCCATCAAGTCGTAAAGCTAAAGCAAAATGGCGGCATACAGACAATACAAAAGGATGAACAATCCCACAACACGTTACTCGCCAGTCGTTACCCACCCCGCATCGATCCCGCCCACCGCCCGAGAAAGAGAGCAGAAATAAGAATATAGAAAAAAAAAGAGAAGGCCCATAGAAACTGAAACAGAGTAGAGAACCCCTTCCCCCCACCCTACACGCATGCAGAGGCTACGGCCACCCCCCCCCCCAGCAGCGTGCCTGTCGCCCCGAAGAATCCCCGAAATACAGAAATAGTAAAAGAGAAAAAGAAAAAAGAATCAGTGAAGATCGGAGGAGGGCTAAACAGTTGTAAACAAAACCATCAACATCAGTAGTCCCAGCTGCCCCCCCCCCCGGGTCCGGAACCCAAAGCATAACCAACGTCCAACTCCCCAGTCCAGCGAGCATTATCCATTCAAAACAGGCAGCAGAAGGCAAAAAAGGGAAAAAACATCATCAACCTTGTCCCCTCCGATCGAGCGCGACGATGAGGCACCATCGTAGCGCAGCCATCTTGGATGGAAAAAGCAGATAAAACGACAACCACAATACAGAGCTCTGTCCACCAAGGTCTGTCCACCTCAATGTCCCGTGGTCGACGGCTGCACAAAACAGGGAATTACACAGCAGCAACCTTCGAAAAGCGATCGGCCAAAACAAGAGTAACAAAGTCAGGATAGGGCAGAAAGACACGCCAGTAGAACACAAAGGAGTAGTCCGGCACAGCGTCCCAAAACTATTCCCCAGCCATTGCACCAGCCCAGACACTCCACACTGCAGCTTAACCATAACAGGCAATACCACGGCTGGGTCCTCCAACGTCTCCACGTAGATCTGGGTAGGCAATTCACGGCAGCCGAGCACAGGGTGTGGCGAAGCGGTCATAGCACGAAAACCAACACGGCCAGTTGAGGGCACTGCGGGCAGAATGGCATCAAGTCGGTCCCCCAGGTCCCGGGCATTAGTAGATAGGGTAGCTCGCAAAGTACCCAAAGCGCTCAGAACATCGTCAAGCGACAGACGCCGCAGGTGAGGCAGATGCAGCAGCTTCCCGCACGTGGGGCTCACAAACATAAGCTTCACCCCAAAACTGGTCGTCGACATCCATCGTTAGTAGCCGGTCAGCACTCCGTAGAGCAAAGCCACATTGGGGGCCCAGGGGCCACTCACTCCGTTATAACACCGCACTCAGTTGCGGTGCAGCGCCGGTCGTCATAGATACCCTTAGTGCAGCCCGGTGTCGGCAGTTGCGAGCGCCGAGCGCTCGGTCCAAAATGGCACCCACAACAGCGCTGGAAGGCAAAGAGGCATTCAAAGCCGTCTACAGGCTGGGGAAAGGACAGTGTAGCACCGTCCGTGGGGACAGTGTTGCGAGCGTGAAGGTGAGCTGGGCGGGATAGCATGTTGCAGCGAGACGAGCAGTACTGCAGCCGCTCTCCGTCGGCCGACCGCTCGCCGTCGTGAATGGGAGCTGTTGGTGTAATCAGGGTCGGCCGCCCTCGCAGAACAAAGACCCGGTCACCGCCAGTCCGCCCAGAAAGGGACAAGGACGTTCCGCCGCCTCTGCTGCAGGGAGCACGCCGGGGAGCGCACCGTTGGAATCAGGACAACTTCCTGGATCCGAAACATCAACGCGGGTCCAGGATAACGGGCAGGATCAGTAGCCCTTCGGAGGGAAAGCGAGAGGGTCGGCGGAGCCGAGGGATCAGGCGGCCATCATGGTTGCAGGCTAGGCTCCTCCGTTTGGGGCTTTGTTAATGGGGTACAAAATATTCTAAAATCAACTTTAAGGTTATTTAGGATGTGACTGTCATTCAAAGTATTGCTCTTCTGCTTGTGGTGATAATCTGACCATAGTCTAGGAAAAATACATTCTAAAGTACACACTGAAAGATCGGCTTGAGTCTATGAAGGAGCAAGTTTATAGGCCTCCCGATCAGAATCGGTCACCTGAAGCTAAAAGTGGCAGATGCGGAGGACTGCAATAACAGGGAAATAGAGAAACTCCTAACAATGGAACAAATGTTTTGGTGGGTGGATGATGCTGGAGTTCATGCTCAATGAGACGGGACTCAATACTGTGGTTGGCACGTACCTCTCGTGGATACACCAAAGAGCCACCAAAATGAGAGATTTGTTTTGAGTTTGAGAAAGATTTGTGCCTGATATATCAATAAAGTAGTATCTGGGGTAAGAAATCCCAACGTCTAATGTGCTTTTTAACCCATAATATTCTGTATTATTTTGAAACAGAAATACAGGTGGTAAAAGAACAGCTGGCACGTGTTTCGCCCGTACGGCCAACAGCCCAAGGGCTTTATCAAGGCAAACTGCCTTGCTAGTTCTCATGTAATTGTCGTGGGTTCTGCCTGTCTGAAAATAGAGCCGTCTGTGGACCGGAAGAACAGTGCTCTGGAACTTGGATTCGAAGTCATCAAAGCCAAAATGAGGACATTTTCATAATCTGTGAATCACAGGGAATCCCCGAGTCCTCCAAAATGTGTAGGGAGTGTAGGAGAGTAGGATCTGCTTACTATGGTTACACCCACTTTTTGCTGGTGTTTCACTGTTTTTCGACTTTAGTCTGGCTTGGGCCCTGCTATCCAGGACCCTGACCAAGCTGCTTCCTCTCTAAAATGATTGCATGTACTTGGGTACACTCCAGATTGGTTACTGGGTTACCCTTGTGAGTCCCTAGTATATGGTTCCTTAGGTACCAATGGCATAGGTACCCCAGAGGCCACCCATGGAAAGCCTTCCAAAATGGCACCACAGGACTGCTACTGCAGCGTGGGTAAGGTGGTGCATGCACCCCTTACTAAGATATAGGTTACCTATAGCTACCTTTAATGACTGACCCATATAAAACTATCAGTCACTCCTATGGCAGGCCTTACCCGTCCTGAAGGCAGAGTTCTTGGTTTTGTGTGAGAGGGTGCCCATGCATGAGCTGGTCCACTCTGCAGCTTTTCGGAGCCTATTCTCTGAGGCTGTTCTGTGATGCAGCCAGGCCGTATACTCTTAAGTGCATTATAACCTCGCGGTAAATGCTAACTGGAATGGCTGCATGGAAACATGTTGTGTTTGGTGTCAAACACTTTGGAATCCTACCCCCCTTCCCCACCAGTCCTGGCGGCGGGGGTAGAATTCCACCCTTCTAGAGGGAGACATGTACACACTGGTCTAACCGGTAATAGTTTAAAAGAGCCCTGGCATCACAAAATGGATGCCACAGACACGGGTCTGACCTCCTCCTGCTGCTGGATGAAACTCCGGCAGGGAGGCCTGGACAATAGGTTTCCTGTCATAGGGAGGTGTAACCACCTCCCAGACAGGCTTTAGTGTATTGGAGCTGGGTGGGTGCATTCAGAGAATGCTTTTCAGACAGTGCTGGGGGCACACTTGGTGTTCCTGTGCATACCCCAGTTCAAACCGGTTGCAGGGGCACTCAGCGCCTGCTCTGGCGCGAAACTGGACAAAGCGAAGGGGTGTAACCACCCCTTTTCCCCAAACCCTCCCATAGGTGGGTCCCCAGAATATGTCCAACCCCCTAACTTAGTAGAAGTATGGGACCCCAGTTCTTAGGATTTCAGATTACACCTGGACGAAACTCTGCAACATATGTCCTGTAACTTTGACATTCTACACGACTAGAAGACGGAAGAGTCTCCCTTGGGGTCAAGGAGTGACTCCCCTGTTCAAACAGGCACCAAAGAAGCATCTTGTCGGTCTGTATTTCCAAGGCTCCTGATGGATTTGTGACTCCGGGCACAGACTTCCAGACTTCTCAGAGGCCGACACGAGATCCCAGCAAAGCTGAGACCTGCAGCCTTCATGAGTGACGTGGAACCGAAACTCCTGGACACTGTGCATATTTGCAAGTGCATCAATTTCCCGAGCTTTCCCGAAGTTGTGCGTTGGGCTACTTGTAGTCCAAGCCCCAAGTACCATTTGCACCAAAGATTGAGGGCCTACACTCCACGAGTGTTACGTGGGCCTGCTTCTTGCATTTCCGTTCGAGGCTCCTTCGCGATCCCTGGTCTGTCGACTGGTGCGTCCCCGCGAAGGTGACTTCTGTTTCCTGGGCTTTCCTGGTTGCTCCAGACGTGCCCTGACTCTCCACCAAGTGGTGAGTCCCTCAGACCTTGCTGGTCTGCACCGAAGCCAATCTTTGCTTTCTGCATGGGTTGCTGTTGCCAAGGCTTGTTGGGTCCAGTCCGGATACCGACACCGCAGCACTCTACATCCTTCATGGGACAGCTCTAATCCAGCTCCTTGTTGTCGTCGACGCCTCCTGGTCCTCGTGGCTGAAGAGTCCAGCTTCACCTTCACCTGAAATCACCTGATATCGGTGGCCATCCGCTCATCGCCTTCCTGGTCACTGGCAAGTGACCCAGATTCTGTCCCCTCTCTTTAAGGTTCTTCAGATCTCCGATCCACCCGGACACTCTCGACTTGCTCTCCAGCTACACTTTGCAGCAGATCGCCATTGAAATCGACAACGAAACCCGACACCAAAAGACACCTATGCACCCGGCTTCTCTGGGTGAGGTAACTAGAGTACTCCGGTGCTCCCCTGGGTATTGATTCTAGAACTGCCTAGTTCTAAAGGGGTTTGCTCCAAGTCCTCTTCTAAGTGTCCTTAATCTTTAAAATTCCAACTGCGGCTTTCCCTATAGAAGTTAATGGTGATTTGCGTTTGTTTTTAGACACTGCAAGCGCGACCCCCCGCCCCCGTGGGGTCCCCTGTGTCACTACCTTGGGTGGTTCCTGGTGGCCCCAGCGGTTCTATAGGCCTTGTATCTATTTCAGTGGTGATTCTTATACCACTTTCTTAATATATGGTTTGGTACGCCCCTAGGGCTCAACGTATATTGTACTAATGTACTGTGTGCTAATAAAGTTTACTGAATGTACTTTTGCCTCTAGCCTCATAAAGAGACTAGAGGGATGTGTTTAGAATAAATACATATATTATATATATATATATACACCTGGTGTGGTTCTCCTTTCATTTGGTCATTCATGAGATTATAGACTGGTAAAGCAAGCTGCTTTACATTCATTCCTTCAAGACTTCGCCTGTAGGCTGCTCTCCACAGCTACCACTAGGATAGCTTTCTATATAGGTTGTCTTTAAACCTACCATCAATAGTGGTAGTTTGGACTGGTGCAAGGTGCCCACTAGAATAGTGGACAGCATATGCCAGGCCAACTTCTCACAGGGAGGACTTCATTAAGCTTATGCTGAAACAGCTGAGCCCTAATGAAGAGTTGATATCTGCATTATTGGTCAAGAGGGCCCTCCGATCTGTAGGGCTGAGACCTCCTCCTGGGACTCAATCATCTCCAGAATGTTAAATTTGAAGGATCAAGATCTGGTTTTACAAGAAGTTTTTGTCAGTTAAAAGATGGCTGCAGAAAGCTGGCATTCCCTTTTCTTTTTCGCCATGCTGTGCATCATGATTTTAGGCAGCATGTTTTCAAATACCTAAATGATACAGCAAATTTGTTCAGAATCACTGAGGCACCTCAGCATGCCATAATCGTTAAGGCACCGCAGCAACCCACTTTTTCGGTGTCCTCGGATTGTGAATCTACACTAGTAGTCTGACTGCTGGATAACAATTGTTGTCCTTGCGGTTAACTAGCAAAACTACTGCCCCAGATTTTTTTTTTTTTTTTTTAGACATTATGCAACTACACAACACTAACAGTTGATTGCAACTAACTCCATGGAGGACACCGCAACCCATCTCCAGCATGAAACA
Organism: Lissotriton helveticus; assembly: GCF_964261635.1. Classification (NCBI taxonomy): domain Eukaryota; kingdom Metazoa; phylum Chordata; class Amphibia; order Caudata; family Salamandridae; genus Lissotriton; species Lissotriton helveticus. The sequence continues at coordinate 1,260,786,705 of NC_136070.1, read as the reverse complement.
GCAGGCCAAAAGCATCCTGTGGCCAGAATGCAGGAGATCATCCTGGCATATGAGACTGAAACCTTGAGCATGTCTCTGCGTAGACCCCTTAACTGGTACCACGTGAACTATTGCAGATCGCAGGAGACAAATCTTTATCTAGTACATACTGAGTGATTAATGTGATTGTGAGAGAGGTGCTGGATGGGCTGTCTGGTGTCTTCCAAACCCTGTCACCACCCATAGCTCTAGCTGCGTCTGGATGCATGTGTGCTATTTGATTCTTTTGTTTGGGGGGTGGGAGGGGGGGGTGGAATTATGACTGGGTTTAAGACTGATACCTGCGCTATTAAACAAATATATGGGTGCATTTCCCCCAGCAACCATGTCATCCAAAGTTGGTATCCGCTTCACTCCCCAACATCTAAGAGGGAGTTCACCACATGCATTCATTTTCACCCGAGAACAACAATTACAAATTGGAGGAGTGTGGTGTGTGGGTTATGTTTTTCTGACAGTTGGGGTAGTCCGAGTATGTGGGGAAGAAGCTAATTCATTTAGTGCACACTGATGCTAGCCCAACCATGCTATGCGCACATCTATCAGGAAAGTCCCCAAGACACCATGCCTGCACTCAGATTGACAACTTGGAACCTTTGAGGTCCAAGTTCACATACAATACTGCAGGTGCTGGGATACATGAAGAGGCATTTCTGATGTGTACTTCTAACTAGATTCCTTACCTTGTTGATATTCCCCCATGCATCAGACTAGATCCAGAAATGTTTAGAGCAGTTCTCCTGTGCGCCAATCGGTCTCTGCTCTGACCTCGTCCCGATCCAGAAGGGGGACACTGAGCCACATATAAGCGCCACACATCTGCTCACGCCACTTCCTTTTCTATCTGCACGTTCAGACTCCGATCCAGAACTTCTCTCTGGTTCTTGACCAGACTTAAAAAAATAAAAAGTAAAAAAATCCTTGCAATGAGAAAGGGAAATGTCAGCCCCTGAAACAATAGGGTTTAAACCATGGTGATGGATCCTCACGAAGTCTGTTTGTGATCCCTGGGGTGAGGCCAGAACTCAGACTTGTGGCGACTGCTCCCAAGTGAGCTTAAAGGTTATATGGGACTGAGGCCAAACTCAATGTTGCCAAACACAAGGTTCCGTGCCACGGCTGGTTGAAGGCGAAAGGAAGCTCCTGTCCCCCAGTCGTTCCTGTGGGAGTCATTGCAGTCAAAGTCCTCTGGTAAGTCAAAGAAAAAGCGCAAGAAGTCAAAATGGGAATAGGCCCCTTGCGGCCATTCTCAATCTCCAAAGAGGGCGTAAAGGCATCAGAATGCTTCCTGGTTTTGCTCCCAATCTCCATGGGGGAAGATTCAGAACTTGGTACGGATGACCCTTGAATTTTCAGGCCTATCTACATCGCCTCAAGTAGAGCCCAGGCTGCACACGTAGGGCAATTTACCTGCTCCCTCTGGTGTGCCTTCAGACCCCCCAAGGATCTGCAGGAGCCTACAGTCAGAAACTGCCTGAGGGTCTACCCTCGGAACAGTCTGTGCCTCTTGGAACCACATCCCGTTCTGCACCACACTGGTGTAGGCTTAGGCCCGAATCCATCTCCAGGCCCCTTCTTGCAGCAATAGTGCCGGATGATGTGCAGCTGATAGTGCTATCTGACTCTGAGCAGAATCCACCTTAACTGGTGCGTAGCCTCTCAGCGAACCTTCAGACTGATACTTTGCCCTTACAACATGGTAGGGTTCAGACTTTACACAATCTTTTTTGCACGGATTCAGACAGCAATAGCAATGATGACTGAGATAACTATGTTCCAGTATGATGAGGAAAACTGGTGTAAAGAGCTTCAAAATGCCATTGTGCTGGACACTTTACCAGACATGGGCCTTGCCCCTTCCCACCTCCCAAGAGGAAAGCGTCACCTCCCTGTAGTCATGCACAGAGCAGTATAAGTCTTAAACCTAAAAAAACTGGTGTCTTGCAACCTGACAAGGCTCCCACAGGGCCACTATTACCATTTAAGGAGGCCCATACAGACTCTTATGGGCACTTGGCCACCGCCTTGTTTAGAACGGTTGGTTCTCTTCCAGGGGATCCTCATCAATGGTCTTAAGCACTGAATATTCCCGCCCACATGCGGGACCCCGGAAAGAATATAAAAATATATATATATATATATGTGTAAAAACACATATATCTCGCTCCAAATATATGTACACACATATATCTTTTTTCTCATGTCAATGCAGCCCCAAAACCAAGGCTAGACAATGTAAACTCTTCTATATGCACAGCAATTAGTCAGGAAATAAAAAACACATTAGGTCAAATAGCTCTTGAACTTTGTGTTTTAATGAGTAAAAACACTCATAAATCCTGAAAATTGCTCATAAGACATTGTTAGCCATAGGCTGCATTGCAAAGTGATAACACAGAAAATGAAAGGATTTTCAGCTAAAACTGGCACCGTGCCTTTAAGGCAGCCATGACCCCAGGCTTCCCATCATGCCTCAGGGGTGACAGTTAGGTCAGTTGTTCTTTCCGGCTCCTTCTGTCAGGACCCTGGTTTAACAGCTCCCACCTTTTTTTGACTTTGTCAAAAATACTTGGTGATTTACTTCAATTTTTGTCTTCACTCGACGGCTTGTGGCCTTAGAGAGATATTGCTGCCTTTTTTGAGCTCAAAAAATGCTAATTTTTGTCAAAATGCCTTCGCTTTTTGACCCATGCCCTTCCTGTGGGAAGAAAGAAGCTAGGACAGATGCACATCCTGTGTGTATCCTCTGTCTTCCTGACTCTCATTCTGCAGTAAATTGTGATCCCACAAGTCCTTGTCAAGCAGAACTATCAAGGACCGGGAGAAAAATCAGAATTTATGGACTTTCTGAGAGGTAGGTCTCCAAAGAGACAGAAAAAGCGGAGGACGCGGTCAACGTCGAGAAATGTCCCAGCTTGTTATCCATCGGCGTCGAAGGTTCCACCGACGGCGAGTCAACTCCCTTCGAAGGTGAAGACTTCAGCGTCAATAGTCAAGGTAACTCCGCTGACGTCAACAGGGCGACGTGCAGCGTCGAGAGAGAGGTCACTGTTGGAGCATAGGAGCTCGATGTCGAGACCTCCACCGTCGAAGCCGCAAGTCCAGTCTTTGGCGTTAAAGCCTCCGTCGATGCCTAGTCATGGCCAGGCCATCGGCGATCGATGTTGAGGCATCCTCCGTCGCCATCCAGTCGACGGTCGACGTCGAGGCACCCTTCGTCGGCGTCTCGTCATCGATGCTCGACGTCGAGGAATTCTCGGTCTTTGCCAGGACATCGGCGTTCGATGCCGACCCATCGGAGCACCCTCCGTCGGCGTCCAGTCATCGGCGCTCGACATCGAGAAGACTTCCGTCGACGTCAACTCACCGGCGTTCGACGTCGAGACATGGGTCCCCAGCGCAGTCTCCACAAGTTCTTCATTCCTCGGCACAGCCTCAGCCAGTAGTGGCGCAGCGCCAAAAGGCAGAACATGTGACTCGATCTCAGAGGTCCTCAAGATCAGTGTCCGCTGCAGAAGGTGACCATGGCTCCTCAATGAGCATCAGACACTCTCCTAAGAGGGAGTGAACACCAGAGCATCGGGGTTCTCACAGTCGCTCAAGATCCCCGGCGTCTCCTGTGAGCCTGTCTTCATCCTCGTCAGGCTCATCTCCCGTTCGCCATCAGGGGTCATTTATACATCAGGCAGCGAGGGATCAAGGCGTTCTCCGGCGCATCCTCCGCATGGGCAAAAGGATGTTACACCTCCTGCACGCTCCCCAGTGAGGGACACCGTACAGAAGTCACCTGCCATCAGGCCCTCTCCACGCTGGTATAGGCCACTACATCACTGGGCTACAGACAAGGAGACAGCGTCTAGACTGCAACAGCCGGTCGCTAGGCCCAGAGAACGATCACGCTCTCCGGTGAGGCGCAGAGAAAGATCACGCTCCCCGGTGCGGCATAGAGAGAGGTCACGCTCCAGGGTGCGGTCCACCAGGCGAAGATCAAGATCCAGGAGCATAAGGAGAGAACGAAGATCTCTAACTACCTCTTCTTCTCCGACACGCTCCCATAGAGACTATTCACCTACTTTGACGGACTCTGATCGATGATATCTTCACTTTTCAGGACATACTGGGTAGGGGGGGGGCTCTGAAACTGGGAGTGCCCTTAACAACTCCGCAGATCAAAATCTCAGTGATTTTTGAAACCCTGCATCACAGGTCCGCACCTAAACCCCTGTTGCCGTTGGTGGCTGGGATTGTAGAGCCGGTGATGGAGGTATTCCTCATGCCAGCAACAATAAAGGTGGTTCCGGCGAGGATCCTCGAGGTACCGATCTCCAGAGGAGGACCCTCTGTTTCTCAGAGCGGATCCGCCCCCGGACTCAGTAATCATCGCAGCAGCGAAGAAGTCCGGTGCGGTCTCTTCCTCCTCAACTGTACCTCCGGACAAAGAGCAAGACACAAGATTCGTGGGGGAGACGAGTCTGTAGTACCTCTGCATCCTTTCCAAAGTTTCCAACGCAGAAGCTCTTTTGGGGAGTTAAGATAGGTTCCTGTGGAATTCTCTACAGTGTTTTGTGGACAAAATCCCTCAGGAAGACAGTAAGGATTTTGAGGATATCCTTTTGGAAGGCAGTCAAGTCTCCAATCAGGTCATCAGTGCCGCAGCGGACGGAGCTACCCTAGCGGCGCATGGGTATGCTCATGGAATATCGGCAAGGAGATCGTCCTGGTTGCGCCTGACTGCTTTAAAACCAGAAGCTCAGGCGCGGATTTTGAACTTGCCCTTTTCAGGGACTTCATTGTTTGGAGCGAGTACGGACGAAGAAATGCAGCGCATGAAGGCAGAGCTGGACACTCTCAAAGCGGTAGGGCTTGAGAAGAAAAAGGAGTTAAAAAAGGAATATCGCTCCTACAACAAGGGCTCTTCAAAACAGCGGGTTCAAACCCCTCACTGGCAGAAGAGTCAAGACCAGCAGGGACAGCAAAAGTCCCAGTATAGAGGAAAGCGTAATTCCAGAGAAGGAGGGAATCAACGCCAGGGCAACAATACCGGCAAAGCCCAGTCAAAGCAATGAGTCTTTCCATTCCCCCAGTGCCGTGGGCCACTCCAGGGGGGAGGAGGGGGGAGGGGGGAGGAGGGGGGGGAGCATTGCAGGTCATTTGCAAGAGTGGCAAAACATCACAAAAGACCAATGGGTGTTGACTACACTTCAGAATGGATACTGTCTTCGTTTCAGTCATCGGCCTCCACTTGTCCCCCCGATGGCAACATCGACTCATCAGTTTCACCTTCTGCAAAAAGAAGTAGCCACTCTCCTCGAAGTCGGCCGTTGAGAGAGTGCCAGAGTCTCAAAGAGGAAAAGGGGTGTACTCCCGATATTTTCTGGTCAGAAAAAAGGGCCAAAAGGCAGAATACAGACCCATTCTGGACTTGCGAACACTCAATTGGCTTGTCAAAAAGGAAAGGTTTCGCATGTTAGCGCTTCACCAAATATATCCACATCTCAGGAGGGGAGATTGGATGTGTTCGCTGGACCTGCAAGATGCTTACTTTCATGTCCCTATACACCCCAGTCACAGAAGATTTCTTCGGTTCCCGGTGGGGACCTCAAACTATCAGTTCAAAGTCCTGCTGTTTGGGATGAAGTCGGCTCCCAGGGTGTTCACGAAGTGTGTTGCCGTGGTAGCAGCCGCTCTATGCCGCAGGGGGGGTCTTCGTATACCCATACCTGGACGATTGGCTGGTGAAAGGTCCTTCCCCAGACAGCGTAATAAGTCAATTCCGGACCTGTATCGAGCTCTGCCAGCGACTAGGGCTACATGTCAACTTCGGCAAATCAGTCTCTCAGCCCACCCAGAAGATTCACTTCCTGGAAGCTCTGCTAGACTCCGAGGTAGGAAAAGTGTTTCCTTCGGAGGAGAGACAGTGTTCGATAACCCAGAAATGTCCGCTGGTACTTCGCAGCAAGATTCAGAAAGTGTGCAGGATTGCCTCCCTGTTAGGGTCGATGGCATCATGCATCTTCCTGGTCCCGAATGCCAGACTTCGGATGCGTCCTCTTCAGCAGGATCTGGAGGACAAATGGGACCAACAATCAGCATGCTGGGAGGACCAGATAACTCTGACGCAGCTCGGGCTTCCATTCCATGGTGGACCACAAAGCAACATATGCAGGTGAGAGTTCTGTTCCATCAACCTCCCCCTGTACAAACACTGATCACGGATGCTTCCCTGCTAGGCTGGGGGGCGCACATGGGTCAGCTACAAGTGCAGGGTCTGTGGTCTCACAAAGAAAGTACCTACCATATCAACTTGCTAGATTTGAAAGCAGTCCACCTAGCTCTCAAAGCGTTCCTTCCCTCGATTTAAGAAGCTTCAGTACTAGTACAAACGGACAACACAACCACCACATACTACTTGAACAAGCAGGGGGGAACTCGCTCCCGAACTCTGTCGTTGGAAGCACAACGGATCTGGCATTTGCCTCTGGCTCGCAAGTTGTCCGTCACAGCAGTCCACCTCCCAGGGGAGAAGAATGTGAGGGCGGACGCTCTAAGCGTCATAAGCCGTCATTTCGATGACAGGGAAGACTGGGTCCTCCACGACGCAGTGGTAGAAGACATCTTTCAGTCCTGGGGTAGTTCCACCATAGACCTGTTCGTGGACGACCAAAACACCAAATGCCAAGACTTCGCCTAAAGGTTCTACTGGCCAGGATCGAAAGGGAATGCTATTTAGATCGACTGTTCAGGGGAATTTGTGTATGCTTTTCCACCACTTCCGTTGATTCCGAAGGTGGTGAGCAAGCTGACACACTTGTGCACAACGATGATCCTCTTCGCCCCAGACTGGCTGAGACAATGGTGGTACACAGACCTGCTTCACCTGTCAGTGACCCCCCACAGGAGGCTACCAAGCAGGCTGGACCTGTTGTCCAAGATGAACGGGAGGATTCACCATCCCAACCTTCCGTCGCCGAGCTTGGCAGCATGGCTCCGGAGGTCATACAGTACGGCCACCTAGGGTTGCCGCAGAACTGCATGTCCATCCTGAAAGAGGCAAGATGTCCTTCCACAAGACATTCTTATGCATGCAAATGGAAGCGATTCTATATGTGGTGTAATCCGAATGGTCATAATCCTATTCAAAGTCAGGAAGAAGCAGTTCTTCCTTATTTGTTATATCTGGCTAAAGCAGGTTTAAAGTTTAATTCTATTAAGATGCACTTGGCTGCTAGAACAGCTTACAGGCGGTCTCCTTCCTAAAAAAGGAATATCGCTCCTACAACAAGGGCTCTTCAAAACAGCGGGTTCAAACCCCTCACTGGCAGAAGAGTCGAGACCAGCAGGGACAGCAAAAGTCCCAGTATAGAGGAAAGCGTAATTCCAGAGAAGGAGGGAATCAACGCCAGGGCAACAATACCGGCAAAGCCCAGTCAAAGCAATGAGTCTTTCCATTCCCCCAGTGCCGTGGGCCACTCCAGGGGGGGGGGGGAGGGGGGGGGAGGGGGGAGGGGGGAGGAGGGGGGGGAGCATTGCAGGTCATTTGCAAGAGTGGCAAAACATCACAAAAGACCAATGGGTGTTGACTACACTTCAGAATGGATACTGTCTTCGTTTCAGTCATCGGCCTCCACTTGTCCCCCCGATGGCAACATCGACTCATCAGTTTCACCTTCTGCAAAAAGAAGTAGCCACTCTCCTCAAAGTCGGCCGTTGAGAGAGTGCCAGAGTCTCAAAGAGGAAAAGGGGTGTACTCCCGATATTTTCTGGTCAGAAAAAAGGGCCAAAAGGCAGAATACAGACCCATTCTGGACTTGCGAACACTCAATTGGCTTGTCAAAAAGGAAAGGTTTCGCATGTTAGCGCTTCACCAAATATATCCACATCTCAGGAGGGGAGATTGGATGTGTTCGCTGGACCTGCAAGATGCTTACTTTCATGTCCCTATACACCCCAGTCACAGAAGATTTCTTCGGTTCCCGGTGGGGACCTCAAACTATCAGTTCAAAGTCCTGCTGTTTGGGATGAAGTCGGCTCCCAGGGTGTTCACGAAGTGTGTTGCCGTGGTAGCAGCCGCTCTATGCCGCAGGGGGGGTCTTCGTATACCCATACCTGGACGATTGGCTGGTGAAAGGTCCTTCCCCAGACAGCGTAATAAGTCAATTCCGGACCTGTATCGAGCTCTGCCAGCGACTAGGGCTACATGTCAACTTCGGCAAATCAGTCTCTCAGCCCACCCAGAAGATTCACTTCCTGGAAGCTCTGCTAGACTCCGAGGTAGGAAAAGTGTTTCCTTCGGAGGAGAGACAGTGTTCGATAACCCAGAAATGTCCGCTGGTACTTCGCAGCAAGATTCAGAAAGTGTGCAGGATTGCCTCCCTGTTAGGGTCGATGGCATCATGCATCTTCCTGGTCCCGAATGCCAGACTTCGGATGCGTCCTCTTCAGCAGGATCTGGAGGACAAATGGGACCAACAATCAGCATGCTGGGAGGACCAGATAACTCTGACGCAGCTCGGGCTTCCATTCCATGGTGGACCACAAAGCAACATATGCAGGTGAGAGTTCTGTTCCATCAACCTCCCCCTGTACAAACACTGATCACGGATGCTTCCCTGCTAGGCTGGGGGGCGCACATGGGTCAGCTACAAGTGCAGGGTCTGTGGTCTCACAAAGAAAGTACCTACCATATCAACTTGCTAGATTTGAAAGCAGTCCACCTAGCTCTCAAAGCGTTCCTTCCCTCGATTTAAGAAGCTTCAGTACTAGTACAAACGGACAACACAACCACCACATACTACTTGAACAAGCAGGGGGGAACTCGCTCCCGAACTCTGTCGTTGGAAGCACAACGGATCTGGCATTTGCCTCTGGCTCGCAAGTTGTCCGTCACAGCAGTCCACCTCCCAGGGGAGAAGAATGTGAGGGCGGACGCTCTAAGCGTCATAAGCCGTCATTTCGATGACAGGGAAGACTGGGTCCTCCACGACGCAGTGGTAGAAGACATCTTTCAGTCCTGGGGTAGTTCCACCATAGACCTGTTCGTGGACGACCAAAACACCAAATGCCAAGACTTCGCCTAAAGGTTCTACTGGCCAGGATCGAAAGGGAATGCTATTTAGATCGACTGTTCAGGGGAATTTGTGTATGCTTTTCCACCACTTCCGTTGATTCCGAAGGTGGTGAGCAAGCTGACACACTTGTGCACAACGATGATCCTCTTCGCCCCAGACTGGCTGAGACAATGGTGGTACACAGACCTGCTTCACCTGTCAGTGACCCCCCACAGGAGGCTACCAAGCAGGCTGGACCTGTTGTCCAAGATGAACGGGAGGATTCACCATCCCAACCTTCCGTCGCCGAGCTTGGCAGCATGGCTCCGGAGGTCATACAGTACGGCCATCTAGGGTTGCCGCAGAACTGCATGTCCATCCTGAAAGAGGCAAGATGTCCTTCCACAAGACATTCTTATGCATGCAAATGGAAGCGATTCTATATGTGGTGTAATCCGAATGGTCATAATCCTATTCAAAGTCAGGAAGAAGCAGTTCTTCCTTATTTGTTATATCTGGCTAAAGCAGGTTTAAAGTTTAATTCTATTAAGATGCACTTGGCTGCTAGAACAGCTTACAGGCGGTCTCCTTCTCGGACCTCTTTTTTCCAGTTGCCAGCTGTCGAGGACTTCCTGCAAGGGTTACAGAAAATGTACCCTCCAGTGCGCCCTCCTTCTCCTCCCTGGGAGTTGAACCTGGTGCTATCAAAGCTAATGGGTCCTCTTTTTAAACCCATTCATAAAGCTACTTTGCAGCATCTTTCCTGGAAAGCAGCTTTTTTGGTGGCGATCACGTCCGCTCGCAGGGTGAGCAAGATTCAAGCTCTCTGTTCCTCTGAACCCTATACTGTGTTCTATTTGGATAGTGGTCCCAAGGACACATCCGCCTTTTCTCCTGAAAGTGGCGTCAGATTTTCATGTAAATCAGACCATTTCTCTGCCCACTTTCTTTCCCAATCCCTCTACTCCAGCTGAGAGGGCTCTGCATTCCTTAGACCTGAAAAGGGTTTTAAATTTCTATCTAGATAGGTCGAAGGCCATTCGTCACTCTGATCAACTTTTTATTAATTATGGATCGATCAGAACAGGTCATGCGGCCTCGAAACGTTCTATTTCAAGATGGATCGTTTCGTGTATCAAACTTGCTTACCAGTTGGCGCAGAAAACCCTAAGTTTTTCTCCTAAAGCGCATTCCACCAGAGGTAGAGCTGCGACTGCGGCTTTCCTCCATAATGTACTCCTTTCTGAGATCTGTAAGGCGGCAACCTGGAGGTCCGTCCAGACATTACTGTCTAGATTCTGACCCGAGAGCAGATACCCAGGTAGGCCAGGCCTCCTTGCGAAATCTGTTTAACAGCGAAGTTCTGGGCTGTTATAATTGGTCTTTTTCGGTTGGGTCATGTACTTCTCATTTACCTGCAGGTGGTTGATGGGCTTGCTATTTTATTCAGTGCTTATGACTATTGATGAGGATCCCCTGGAAGAGTAGGATAAGTTACTTACCTGTAATCCTAGTTCTCTTCCAGGGGTATCCTCATCAAAGTCATAAGCAACCCACCCGCCTCCCCAGGTAAATGAGAGCTATACGTCTCTGACTTGGGATTTAGCCCTGACTTCAGGGTTATGCAAAGAACAACTGACCTAACTGTCATCCTTGAGGCATGATGGGAAGCCTGGGGTCATGGCTGCCTTAAAGGCACGGTGCCAGTTTTAGCTGAAAATGCTTTCAGTTTGTGTTATCACTTTGCAATGCAGCCTATGGCTAACAATGTCTTTTAACAGCAATTTTCAGGATTTATGAGTGTTTTTACTCATTAAAACACAAAGTTCAAGAGCTATTTGACCTAATGTGTTTTTTATTTCCTTACTAATTGCTGTGCATATAGAAGTGTTTACATTTTCTAGCCTTGGTTTTGGGGCTGGATTGACGTGAGAAAAATATGTGTGTACATATATTTGGAGCGAGATGTGTTTTTACAGATATATTTTTATATTGTTTCCGGGGTCCCGCACGTGGGCGGGAATATTCAGTGCTTATGACTTTGATGAGGATACCCCTGGAAGGGAACTAGGATTACAGGTAAGTAACTTATCCTTGTTGCCATAGCCTTGCAACCAGTGACCGTGCCTTTCCTACTCATCTGACGTCAGAGTTTTAGTACAGGCTTCCACCAGCAAAGTCAATCCCAGTGCCTTTACTACCACTTAGCCTGATGGTGAGTAAAAAAAATAGAAACATTTGGTAAACAGATTGTTTTCTTTTACAAGACTTTCTCTGAGATCAGTAAACACCAGCTGTTTTTTTTTACCACTACTCTAATCCCCTTGGAGGAACGCTGGTGCCAATTTTACCAGTTGTTCTGGAGACCTCCTGGCGTCCCTTGCCCAGGCTATTGATAGCCACTATGGAGCAAGTTTGTCATCTGATCTCACCTGGAAACTAGAAGCAACTGCAACTGATTATTCAGAACACACCATGGTTGGATGTATAATGATACGACGTGTACCATCACAACGCGGTACGTTACATTGCCGTCTTGACAATGCAAGTAGTTACATCGACTTGCCCTGGACTTTGGAGTTGGAATAGCAATTCACACTATTCCGATCTACGTACAGTAGGGAAGGTGTTGGAATAGTAATTCACACTATTCCTTAGTCTTGAGCGCCCCCCAGTGCAAGTCGATGTAATGACTTGCGTAGTCAAAACCATGATGTAACCATTCCACGTTGAAATGGTTTTGTGGTAAAGGATGTCTTCCCCCATAGTTACCAGTGTGGCTCTTTGGCATCATGCCTGGATGAGGTCTATGGACTTCTCCAGCGACGTAGAGGCACTTGATGTCTCTTGCATTTCAGCTAAAAGGTGGACTTGGTATTAAAACATTACAAGGAAAACTGAGCCAAAGCACATTCATTCTCTGCTCCCATAAGATAATTACACTAACATGTTTTCACCCTCACTGTGGCTACGGTAGAAGATTTTTATTTTACCTACGCCAGACTTCTCCACCCAAGCACGCCTTTCATCCCATTCGTGGAGGGCCGCTGTTCTTAGGAACAATGAGGACAACATGCAGCTCTGTCCCTAGCCTCTCCTGCTACAGCTTTAGTAGGTTCTTGTCGGCATAGTTTCCCTGTCTGAGGCACGATCTTACACTTACTCCAACAGTGGCACGGCACCACTACAGACAAGCGAGTCCTAAAAAAATTATTGATTAAGGCTATACCACATGACTTCACCTGTCAGCATGCAGGAGAACTGCTCTAAAAGTTTCAGGATCCAGTCTGACCCCTGGGGACTATTCACAAGTTGAGAAATCTGCAGTTAGAGTATCCACCAGTAACCTCATTCTTGTAGGAGCTAGTGTTTGAAGCCTTGTTCCTTAGGTGGGTTAAACTCTTATATTGTACATCTATGGCCAGCATCATACAAAATTTTATCGTATCGTCGTCCCATGAAATGGTGGAAGTTACGCTGCAGGGATTTTCGGTTTTGCACATCTCCTTCGCGATAGGAATAGAGCCACTTGCTGCAAGTCTCTGCTAGAATTGTGTGGTAGGAGGCCTACATTTTATATCTAGGCAGATATTCTCCTTAGTTACAGATGGTATCCCCCCCGAGGTTAGCATTGCTCCTGATCTAAGAGTGCCTCCACTTCGGTCCCATTTCAGGCATCTTTATGAACTGTGCAAAATTAGAAATATTCCCTTTAATGCACGTTACCTCCTAAATGCACATTTGAATTCCTGCTGCTGTGTTAATCATTGGTCAAATATCTGGCATCTGGGTCAATAGAGACTTCAGAGTTGTACTGCAAGAGAACTATAACCAATAGTGAGGCTTAATTAGTGAGATGGCTTAAGCTGCCATTTTCCCTCCACCGTAGTCTTGGTTTAGTTAAAATTATAATCCTGCCTAGATAGTTATACATATTTACCAACATACCTGTTCCACTGAACAGGTCTTTTTCCTGCATTTTAAATCGAGCAGATCTCGGTTTATCTGGCTACGCAAGCAACTTAGATATAAATGGGGAACCCTAACCCTGCTATTCAGAGGGGGGCCCTGCCAGCCTCAGTGACGGTTGAAGCGGATTCCATTTGTCTGAACCATTTGTAAACCGCTATCTGCTCACCCCACAGCTGCTCAGTGGGAGAAATGCACTGTGCAGTGCACATTGTGGTTGGGTGTGGTATGGCATCTGTTGTAGAGCGAAGCTGGTGGTATTGAATGCTTCCAGTTTGCCGCTGGCCTTAAACTCTGCTGTACTGCCAACCTGCGTCTCAAGATCAAACAAGTAACTTGATACTTTATTTTTTCATATTTTTTTTAGATTTGACCACGTTAGGCAACATATACCCTAATAACGCCTTCCTCCCCTTAGAAACTTGAAAGAGCTGTAGAGAACGCATAGCGTTAGATCTTCTCTTATACTTCAGAATACGAGCAGCCTCTAGTTGGACTGACACACATTTTCCAGTTCCCCCCGTGAACATTTGACCCTTCAGAAAAGCTCCGTTTAACTCCTTGGTTAAGGAGACTTATCTAGATTGTATACAGAGATGCAGAGCAAAGATAAGACATGTTTGCACCTAATACATTTTGAATTTCTGCACAGAACATACTATGCTCGCGCATCTCTGCACAGAGTGGGTGTGAGGGCTGATGCACTCTGCCAGATGTGGTTTAGCAAGTTTTTGGGTACTTCCCGCTGATGTACAATTGTTGGCTAGCGATGTTGAAAGCAAATACACATAGGCTGTATTGTGCTTCAGTCCCCAGAGGTGGCCCAGCTGGGGTACTGTCAAACCACATATTCATTGAAATGTCAGTGGTATTAGAGAAGAGAAGGGTCTTGATGCTTTGAAGTTGCAGACCATCGCCTAAAATAACTGATCAGCTGTGCAACATGTCATACTGTAGGGAACAGCTAAATGTATATTTGGACATAATGCCCCCCGAAATTGAGACTGAAATGCGTATGGGTTCTACTCAAGTCATACTTAAGTACTGATGGAAAAACATCCAGTGACATAGTGGACGGACAGTTGATAACCATAATCAAGAAAATTGGCGCAACTGCCTACGCAAGCTTTGAGCCAGCACAGGGTGGGCCCACACTTGAAGAGGAATAGCTTACTCATGTTCAATAGCTACCACCCCAGAGCATTGAGAGAGAATCTCCCCTTCAGCCAGTTCCTCCGCTTGAGGAGAAACTGCACGACCACACAAGACTTCAAAAAAGAAGCAACCCTGTTGTCTATGAACCTCAGCAAAAGGCAATACCCAGAATCAACGGTGAAAAAATGCATGAAGCGTGCCCGTAATAACAATAGGGCAGGTTTACTAGAACCTAAAATAAAGACTCCCGACAACACCATTACTTGTGTCACCACATTCTCACCCAGATCCACTCTCGTAAAGAAAACCATCAATAAACATTGGGGAACGCTTGAGGCTGGAGAATTGACAATTGCAAAACCACGTTTTGCGTTCAAGAGGTCCAGCAATTTGAAAGATCTACTGATGCACACCAGACCACGTAAGAAGATACACAGACAAACTTGTGGGGCCTACCGCCTGTGGCAGGCCACCACCCGTACAGGGTCTGTGCAGTCTACCCCCAAACTTCAGTATACAAAGAAATAAAACTGACAAACTTTCACCTGGACATTGCAAAAACACACGAATTGTAACACCATCCACTGCATATACCTTCTGATATGCCCCTGCAAACAATTCTATGTAGGAATGACGATGAGAGCAGCAAAAATAAGGATCACGGAGTACAAGAGCAATATCAGGTGTGGTAGAACCACCACCAGGCTATATACCCACTGCAAAGAGAAAAGACACACCCCAGAGAGCATACAGTGGCTGATCCTAGAGGCACACCCAAACATCACACAGTCCGCATTGTTCAAAGATGGGTCCACCGCTTGCAAACAGACGCCCATGAGCTGAACGATGAAATACCATGGTCTAGTTTAACACGCTAATACTGGTCAAGACACTATATCCACAGTAATAGCACTTCGACCTCTACTAGTAGGATGAATGCGAGATCCAGATAGTATGATTAGTTACACCTAGTGACTAGATGAAGTCAGGGCATAAGGTCTAATATCTACCTTTGATTCAAACATCCAAAGAGGACAATGATAGGCACCCCTATCAAATATTGATTATGCATCATCTGTCTCTGCCACTGACACTCAGCATTGTTACATTGTGTCTTTTACCTCCCTTTCCCCCACAGTAAGATGGCCGCCAATCCTGGTAGCGCTTTTGAAGCCTGTCTACTGCTGACACGGACACAACTTTCAGTTCCGTTTCCAATCTGGTATTTTTGTGACAATTGAGGCCCAATATCAACTGACAATTACAGATAAGTTTTGACACCCCATTAGTTTTCGGGGTATTTCGGAACTTGCTAACTTGGTGCCCCCCCCCCCCCTTTTATCGCAACTGCCAACACTAATAATAAAGTCAGGACTAATCTCCCACATATATAAAATTTATAATATATATATTTTATATCATTGAATATCAATAATACAACTCAGTGATGTTAGAGCAGTCACAGCACCTGACCGGGCTCTGAACACAAGTGATTCAATGACCTGTTATTAATAACTACTAACATTTAGAGTAACTTCACCACTCTAAGATGGCCGTCGCCTGCACACTCACTCTCAGGCATGTACGGGCCCGACCTCTCCAATCACGTAGCCACGCCCCCCCTGTTTCGCAGAATCTTCGCGCCACAACTCCAACACAGGGCGTATTTATGGAAGCTACCGGTATCACCGATTACCACCCTGACGAGCGGCGGTACGGGTAGGTCGTGTAGCTAGGTTCTGCAGTGACAAAGGTAAGCACGGATACTGGATACTTCCGGGTACCGGGGCTCCAGTTCGGACTGAACCGAGGTAATACCCCTCACCGAGCGAGGGAACAGGATGGCTCAGCAAGCGATCCCGGTACACTTTGGCTGCTTACGGAGTGGTCCAGGGGTGACCACTCTGAGATAGACCCTGTTGGCACACCTCTTAATGGGTTAACCTGATTCAGCACAATCTTCGGGCTCCTTTGGCCCCTCGACGCGGCCTCCTTCCACTTGTTCTTTAGCCCCTGTACAGTTTATTTATTTATAACACTTGTAAAGCGCGCTAATACCAACCGGTGTCCTGGTGCTGAAGTGGTACCTCCCTAAGATTTAACCTGCGGAACTAGAGGGTGAAGAGCCATGTTTCCAGATTTTTTCTGAAAGCCAACAGGTTATTGTGTTTGAGGGCTAAAGGCAAGGCATTCCATGCCTTCACAGCTCCCCCTGCAAAACTTCTGCCCCCCCCAGCGCACCTTCCTGATCTGGGCAGTTTTGATCAGCCCCATACTGGCCGACCTTAGTTGTCTGCCAGGTCTGTACCATCGGAAGAGTTCCTGGAGGAACACCGGGCCCTGACCATGAAGTGCCTTGAAGACGATGCACAGGGCTTTGAACAAAATGCGCTTCCGCACAGGGAGCCAGTGTAGCTTCTCCAGTTCTCTGGTGACCGAGGAGAACTTGGGTAGGCCCCCTATCAGGCGGGCGGCCGCATTTTGTAGTACCTGGAGTTTATTGAGCAATCCCTGTTGAGCCCCCAGAAGCAGGCCATTGCAGTACTCGAGGCGCGACAGCACTAGTGCCGTCACCACCGTCTTTCTGCTCCCCCTCCGGTAGGAAGGGGATAACCTTTCTGATGATTTTCAATATTCAGTGTACGGAAGAGGTTATCGCCTTAACTTGAGGTTTAAAAGAGAGCTGGCTATCAATAATAACTCCTAAGTTCTTCACCTTTGGATCCGGAGATGGCGGGGCTCCCATCTCTGTCGGCCACCATTTAGAGCTCCAGAGGTTAGTATTTGACCCGAAGATAAGCACCTCGGTCTTGGAGGAATTCAATTTTAAGCAACTCTTTGCCATCCATGAACTAACTGCTGACATGCAGTCCTGAAACCGAGCAGCTACACCCAGCTCTTTCCCCGGAAGTACCGACACCACAATCTGGGTATCATCTGCGTAGGATGTTAACTCGAACCCAAAGGCTCGGATCACCGGGGCGAGAGAGGATACGTAGATGTTGAATAAAGTGGGGCTTAGGGAGGATCCCTGAGGGACCCCCCTGGGAGTTCGAAAGGTCTCGATTCAAAATCTCCCATTGCCAACACTTGTATCCGGTTTTTAAGAAAGGATTTCAGAATGCTCAGTGCTTGACCCTGTACCCCGCAGTCCTCCAGTCGGTCCACCAAAATAGCATAGTGGACCGTATCGAAGGCCGCAGACAGGTCCAGTAATATCAGCACTGCCTGGCCCCCATCATCCAGCACCTTCCGGACCTCCTCAGTGGACTTTATCAGAGCGGTCTCGGTGCTGTCCTTCCCTAAACCCATGTTGGGCTGGGTCCAGACCATTCGAGGTACGCAGGAATGAGCAGAGCTGGAGATTCATAGCTTTCTCGATAAGTTTTGCCGGCATCGGCAATCTAGCTATGGGCCTATAACTGTTGGGCTCCGTGATATCCAGCGAGGGTTTCTTCAGTAGTGGGGAAATGGATGCCCGTTTCCAGACATTGGGATAGTCACCCTTCTCAAACATCAGATTAAAGAGGTTGGCTAGAGAGTTAACTATTGGAGGTGCTGCCAGCTTTGCTATTGACGTGGGGCAGGGGTCATAGGGAGAACCCGACTTGGTTGCCATCAATAGTTTAAGAACGTCCTTGGAACGTACTGGCTCAAAAGCCGAGAGTTTGACCCCCGAAGAAACAGCAGAGGGGGCCCTATGAGACCCCTCCGCGAGGTTCAGAGCCACCTGCGGTTCAAGTGTTGTGAAAATTGCTTGGACTTTGTTACGAAAGAAATTGGCCAGGGGTTCACAGAGTTCAATATTAGGAGGCACAGTCATCGGTTTAGGGGTAGTTAGGCTGGCTACTGTGTCGAAAAGTTCCCTTGCTGAGTTCATAGCCTTCTCAATGCGGTCCGTGAAATAAGCGCTCTTAGCCTTCCTGATGCTAGCTTTATATGCCCTTTGGGTGGCTTTTAGACTCTTTGTCCGGCTCGTTATAATTCACTCGCCATGTCCGCTCTAACTTCTTACATACTGCTTTGGCTTCTCGGAGCTCGTCCGAAAACCAAGGAGCAGATGGGACTGACCTAGTGGGCCGGCATAGCTTATGGGGAGCTAGCTTGTGACAGGCCCGATCGATCCAATCCAGGTACTCAGAGGGTGCTTTATTCACATCTGCTGGTAAGGCAGTCCTGGAGGCTAACAGATCCTCCAGAGCCCTACCATCAAGATTTTTCCAAGCCCTACACATCCTAGTTGATTTTCCCATTAAATAGTCTTTTGTACAAGGGGGCTCAGAATAGTAAATACCACCCCATGATCCGTCCAGGGCATAGGTTCTGCTTTAGCAAATGCAAGATCAGGATTGTTTGAAAATATCCCATCTAACGTGTGCCCGGCCAGGTGCGTTGCCCCTGTGACCACCTGAGTCAGTCCTGTCGCGAGTATCGCCTCAAAAAGGGCCAAAGTGTCCACGTCGGTGACACATTCTAAATGGAAGTTGAAGTCCCCCAAGACCGTGAACGATTTGACACAAAGGGCTTCCTCCAGAATGCTGCCCACTGTTTCAAGAAAAAGAGACTTCGTCCCCGGAGGTCTATACAGGAGGCAGCCCTTACAGGTTTGATGGTTGGAGAGCACCAGTTTGAACCCCAGGGCCTCACATGCCCCTGAGGTCACTGGCGAAAAGACTCCTTGGATGGAAGTTTGATAGATGATGGCCAGACCTCCTCCCCTTTCCCAGACCTATCCAGGACATAGTTGAGGTAGTTAGGAGGAGTAGCCTTTACTAGATCAGGACCAGATGCTGCATCGGTCCAGGTCTCTGTGATGAACGCAATTTGAACATTTCTGTCCTGAATCAACTCTGCGCACTCGATACTATGCTTTACCAGTGATCTGGCATTAATCAGTAGGCAGTTCGTTATTTGGTCTCCCCGCCTATCCTTGATAATGGGGGTGGGGTAGAAGCCCTAGTTTTGTCATAGAGAAACGGTGGAAGGTCCGTTTTACACGAAGGACACCTTTGTGGCCCTGTCTGCATCTTTTCATCTGGGATCACTATAATACAGCTGGTGCCCTCACCTCCTCCTCTCAAGTTCCAGAGCTGCGCTTGGCTGAAAGTCGCCTATGCGGAGGATCTGATAGAAACCGACCAGGGGTAGTGGTGCTGGGCGCAGACGGGCTTGCCTTTGCCGCGCCTTCGGCCCGGCGCGCCCGCTGCGTGGACGAAGCCCTGTGGCCATTTATGGGGGCGGGAGGAGGGCGTGAGGCTGCGACAACTAGTCCGCAGACCTCCCCTACCTCTAAGATGGCGGTTCCCTGAGCCCCCTTCCGCGTCAGCGCCTAATCGGCTGCGCGGGGGGTCAGGAGATGGAGTTAACACGGTGTGTATCACCGGAGCAACCAGCGAGCGTGTAGGAATTAAAGTGGCAAGTGCAATTAGAAAATCGGCAGTGCAAGCTGCAATTCGATAGTGCAAATCGGCAGTTCAAGACGGCAGTGCAAACAGATAATATTTTTAAAAAACAATTCCAATTAAAATTGCTCCATCAAAATTTAAAATGTCCCCATGCAGAGTTGGCTCCAGCTTTGACCCTAATCCCCCGGCTTTTCGCCTCAGGGGAGTACCACCTTTCTGACACTCTCCGCTAGACAACTCCTGGCTAGCAGGAGTGCTGTGACGATTCTGTCACTTAGGAACTACGTACCCT
Source organism: Lissotriton helveticus (assembly GCF_964261635.1). Classification (NCBI taxonomy): domain Eukaryota; kingdom Metazoa; phylum Chordata; class Amphibia; order Caudata; family Salamandridae; genus Lissotriton; species Lissotriton helveticus. The sequence goes on along the minus strand of NC_136070.1, from coordinate 1,260,766,798 downwards.
TTCTATTGTTGATTGATGACTGGGCATGTACGCAGGACCTACATAAAAGCCCTCCCCTTACAATAGAATCCTCCCTCCTTTTTTTGACATTTGTCAAATGCATACCATGCTGCCTTGTAGACGCAGGCTGTAAAACTTCACAGCTAACGTGGAAATTAAATTGTAATCAATGTACACTCGTTGAGTGGCCAGGGTGTTTGATTGTTTTATGTTGCTTGTATTAATGTAATATGTACTCTTAAACTCAATACAAAATGGACCAAGGCAAGAGGATTCTGATTCCTATTCACATATTTGTTTTATACCTCTAAGCAGATGAGACCTTGATTTGAGGCTTGGAATTGATGCCTTATTTTAGACATTGGCAATACATCTTAGTGGTAATCTCCTAACAAAAGGCTTTGGCAAATTATTCAATGTAGCCTGGGTTAGGCCAGACACCTTTACTCATTTCCTGCTAACTCTGATTTGATGTTCAATGCCATTTGTGCAAAGCTTGCAGCTGTTAGTCACCTTTCACCCAGCCCCAATGCCTTGAAGTTTCTTTGCCCGAGTATTGACTACAGATATATTGTGTTACAGAAATACTACCGCCAGAACCCATTATGCACAGAATACACAAGAATTGACCAAATACTACTTACTCCAGTATTGGAACTTTCATAGATTCACATGCCTGAATCATTCCCCGTCGTCGAGACGGGAGTCTCCGGTAAGACTCCCGTCTCGACGACGGGGAATGATTCAGGCATGTGAATCTATGAAAGATTCCAATACTGGAGAACTAAAGTTACAGGTAAGTAACTTGTTTTCTTCCTGTGTATGAGACACAGATCTTAGAAGGATCACCACTTTACTTTTGCTCTGCACTGCTTGAGGATCATAAATGGTGTGTATATGTGTGTGTATATATATATATATATATATATATATATATATATAGCAGAAGGAGGCATGGTCTTCAAAGTCAGATCAAAACCAAAATTGTGTCAAAATACCCTCTTCATGGAAGGGAAAGCAACAAACTAAAGATGTATGGGATTGAGCTGCTGCTGCTCACATCAGTGGGGACTGAGCTGACTAGTCAGCTGAAACTGTTTAATCCAGGTATTGTTGCAAGGCACATCTATTATCCAAATGTGGGTAGAAGCTCAGCACTCCGACATGGGTGAAACTACTGAAGGGATTTCAGAGGAGCAGCGCTGCTGTAAGCTCAGGGAAGCAGGAATTCTACTGTAGACACTGCCTGTCTGGTGCTGCATGTAGCTGCATAGTCCCCATACCTACACACCTGTAAGCACAACTGCATCTTCCATGGTGGTCTGAACTAGAAAAACTAGCTAACGGAGTTTTATTTAAGGGGTTTATTATACCCTCTCTGCGGGGGTGAGTCTAACAGAACCTGTGCCCGGGCAGCATCTGGGAGCTGCCACCAAACTGTCCATGCCCATGGCTCTGTAAGTGTGCAGTTGTCTACTCTGTTGTGGATCAAGGGATATTCTTTGAGTGTAGCACCAGTCCAGAATACCATTGTGGGCTGTTGGTATACCAGAGTGCACATTCATTGACACAGTGAGGGCTGGGTATCTGCTGAAAAACGCAAGTTGGCGGATTTCGAAAGGAGGGTGGGTTGGCACAGCTGACTCTGCATCCCCTCGGTTATCCGTGCGCAATTCATGTTACTTGGTACGCTAGACTAAAGCTCGGTCAGTGACAACACCCCATCTATGCTCTTGGAGATAACTTGCTTATCTCTCAGACAATGTACAGGATAGCAGCTTTATTTTACAAAACAACTTATTTAGAAGCAATTAATTTTGTCTTTGCTTCATCATTGTATGTAAATCCAACATTATTTTGTAAATAAATAGGCACCAGCCAATTGATTTATTGATACAGATCTGCCCATTAAAGGTCATTATGCACAGCATTTGTGTCCGAGCCGTGGGTCTATGAAGGCTATTAAATGACAGCTGTTTTATTTTTTTTATATAAAGTTCTTGTCTTGACAAAACTTCTGAACTTCACTGCAGCTAGGACTTTTATACAGCTGAAGCCCAAGCAAACTTTTAAAAAGTTTAGCCAATGATGGACTCTAAACCGTGTGGGTGTGGGTGTGGGTGTGTGTGGGTGTGGTACTTTCGTAGCAAGCCACATTGCGATGCAGTCACTTATTGTAATTCCGTCCTTCATGGGCTTCTGCAATGTTTTCTTGCTCTGTACACCCCTCGCCTTCCTGCTTGTTGGTTAGTCAGGATAAATCCACAGGCAGCAGTCAAATTACCGCTATCCCTAGGTTTGAATAACCCATGACCTCAGTCGACGGAGCAAAAAGTGACTGGCACGCAATGTGGCATGCTACGAAAGTAAGGACAATGATGGAATACTCGCCCATTGAGGCAGAATGTTTTATTGGAGTCGATAATTTGTTATGAACTATGAGTATTAAGACATTGCCTTTCCAACATGGCGTCCGTTATTTTTTTTAATTCAAATCATTTTTATTGAGAAAAGAAACAAAAATACACTACAGTAAGGCTTCAAATACAGAGATTCAATCACCTGCGTTATTCGACAACAATACAAAACTAAAAGAAAATCCAAGTCACAATTGTCTGGCGATGCCCGAATCAGGCTCACATGGGAATAAGTAAACATAATAGATAAAAAGATAGATAGAGAAAATGTGCAGTTACATGTAAATCCAAGCTATCAGTACGTAGGTCAGGCACTGGACTACTTTATGTACAGGCGCGCCTTGAGAAAAAAAACAATACAGCAATCAGTGTTACATCATCACGGGGGATCAAAATGAAAGGAAGACATATCAAGTGACTTCCAGAGTCTCTTATTGGATGATCTCCAGGTGGCAGATTGCAGCGCCGGATTATCCGCTCCCCTCAGGAAGGAAAGCCATTCCTGCCAGATTTTAAAATTAACCTCTGATGTGTTTTTCCATTTACATAAAATCACCTTACATGCCAATGTAAGCATCAAGTCTAAGAGTTGGCGGTCCTGAGCATTTAGCAAGCGTGGCTCAAGGGTCCCCAATATGACATATACAAATTCCCTCACCGGGTGAATATGAAAAACATGGTGTATTGTATGCAGTCGATTGTATGTGTACAGTCGAGTGTATGCATCCGTTATTGATGGAAAATCCTTGCAGTCCTTGCTTGCCATCATTTTAAACTCACCATTGAGAAGGGTGTGTTAATATTATTTAAATGAACTCCATGTTACTCGCCATGAACATGCATTTAGAGAACTGAGGAAGGCGTATTGCTGAAACGCGTATGCATAAATGTATGATGGAAGTGACCCAGAGTGCCCCATTAATGTTGGAGCATATATATGGTGGGAGGAGCATGTCCTCAGGGTCGAGCACTCGGCCGTTTGGAATAACAATATTGTGAAGTACATCAGGTACATTGACGATATTTTTATTATTTGGAGAGGTAGTTTGGAAGATGCGAACTTGTTTGTGGCAAGCATTAATAAGAATAATTCCAATCTAAAGTTTACTGCTGAAATAAGCAAGAACAAAATCAGTTTTCTGGATGTATTGATTGAGATAGTGGACAATACTCTTACCACAAGTCTTTTCAGAAAAAGCACCGCAGGAAATACTATCCTGCATGCACAAAGTTTCCACCCACAACACACTGTTAGGGCAATCCCCTATGGGGAATTCCTAAGGATACACAGAACTTGCAGTACAGTGGAACTTCGAGACCAGCATCAGAAAGAAGCTAGAATACGTTTGGAAGCAAGGGGTTACAAAAGAAACGCCCTAAACAAAGCCATGACAAAAGCCAACAAACTTGATAGAAACATGTTGCTGGAAGCAGTAAACATGGACACAGAAAAAACAAACCTCACAGATAATGGCAATGACATTAGACTAATCACTAGCTACAGCAGACAAGCTCGCCAGATTTCGAGTTTGGTGAGAAAACAGTGGCCTGTAATTCTGACTGACCCTGTACTCAGTGAAATTTTAACCAACAAACCAACAGTCACATACAGAAGGGCTTACAGCATGCGCAATGAACTGGTTTCAAGTTCGCCAGAAACAGCCAAAAATGATGATTGGTTGTCACCCCGTAAGGGTTTCTACCGTTGCATTTCATGTCGTGCATGCCATTTTGGCATCAACACTAGGTCTTATTCAACTCCCTTTGACCCCAAACCCATTGCAATTAAAGCCCACTACACCTGCAGAACAGAGCTAGCAGTGTATGTTCTAACCTGCACATGCAACTTGAGATACATTGGGAGTACCAAATTGCCCGTGTATCAACGTATCCTCCAACATCTCAGGGCCATTGTCAATTGTGATCAGAGCTACCCAGTAGCACGACATTCTGACCAATTTCACAATAGGAACCTGTCTCAGCTCAATTATTTTGTAATAGATGCTGTCAAAACATCTAAAAAAGGTGGGGACTACGAGAAGAGATTGAGGCAACTTGAGTCAATGTATATCATCAGACTCAATAGCAAAACCCCTGGAGGTCTGAATATGGGAGAGGACTTAAGTAATTTTCTGTAATTTTTCTGGAACTTTCTGTAATTTTCTGGAAAGGTGCTGAATGCCAATACTTGGGATATGTACTGTTAGGTTATTAGCCCTTGAGGGAGTAAATTTCAATAAGCAATGTGACCAGATTCTGCACCCCTTTGTGTTGCTAGTGAGCAAATAGGATGTGACTTAACATCCGAGATAATGAATTCTTCAATATCATGAAATCAGCCATAAAGATTAATTTCTTAGGTTGTAAGTTATTTTACTTTTTGTTATAATTTTTACCTGGTTTGGATTTAACCACACACTACAATTTGTCAAAACGAGACTGATCGCTGACACTTTGTCACTCCTTCACTATTAATAAATTGTCATTTGGTTATGTTTTAAATGAGATGGACAACAATTTGCAAGATTAATTGGTTAGAATATTTGGAAAAACCATAGAAAAAGTGGAAAGGACATTTAAGCATTTGTGCTCATTTTAGGAATGAATTGAATAGACAAATTTATTTTTGAGAACCTTTGTTTGGTCATGATTAGGAATGAATTGTACAGGCAATATGGTCTTAAACTTTTGTTTAATCGTGAAATTTACACTCACTTATGTTTCTCAACTAATAGACACAATGTGTTTTTTACTTTTTTGTATTTGTACAGACAATGTGAAATTAATGTATTTGCAAGACAAATGCCTAAACAATATCAACTTTTTATGTTAAATTAACTTTCAGGATACCATTTAAAAGATAAAGATTGCCTGCACGAATATTTACTCATCATATCTATTCATATGTAAGCATGTTTGACTAAGCTAAGATGGCCGTCACATTTTGATTTCATTCCCAAACATTTGATTTGTAAATAGTCCTTTCACAATGTTTACTATTTTCATTTGGGCGCGCTATTTGCATTTGGGCGCGCTTTTTCCAAATTAACTTTGCATTATTTAAACGAAAGCTTGTCCATCTTACCGCCAACAGTGAGCAAGGGCGGCCACGCCCGAAACGCGTCTGTTCGTCGTTCTCTGTTATGCACCCCTGCACTTTTTGATTGAATAAAACAACAATCACTTAAAGACTGGCTTTGGAACGTTATTTCGTGTCTGCGCACTGGCGAAAGTGCTTTGGAGGTTTCGATGCACCACAACCGGTTGGAGTGATATATATATATATATATATATATATATATATATATATACACAAACACACAAATAAGATTGTCCTCTTTCCCAGGAAATAATCGTCCAGCACTCCAGAAGTGTTAGGACACTTGGATCTTTATTTTAGATGTCAAACATCTACGCGTTTCAGCAGTCTCAGCTGCCTATATATCTATATCTATATATATAATCTAATCTTAATTTGCCCTTGCTCTAGGTAATTATGAATGTATCCAGTTCATTTTGTTCCCATCTTTATTGTTAATAAAATCAATCAAATTAACAGTTGAACCCATTTTGTAATAAGATTTTAAGTGAAATTAAAGTACCGGATCTAGATTGACTATAGAGGGTTTCCCCTTATAAGGCCCTTATTTCTTATGTATTCCATGTTTTTCACATTTGTTGCATGTTAATTTGAAGAGGGTAGAAATCCCTGTTCTTAGTGTGGAATATCTTTCTGAATCTAAGTAAAATGGCATTTTTTTATTATGAAAATATTAACCAAAAACCACTATGAAGCATGTCGGAAATAGAAAAATAACTCTTGGAAAAATATTTGGTAACTTTTTTTTGCTATAGCTAATGTCACATATTTTCTTCTTTGCAGGTATGAGAAAAGACTATTTTGAATGCTACTCTGAGAACCAAAATCTTCTATGAATTGCATGGAATTCAGCGATTTAAGGGGTCTCCAGCCTTCGGTTCACATTCTCCAAATGGACATACAGCGGAGGAAATGTTTTGAAATGACAAATCCTTCATTTTGTTCTTGCCTTTGATTTTTCTTTCAAACCACAGGCCATTACAGAACTCATTGAATTGTCCAAATTCAGAACTGCTGCTTTATCTGTGGTCATTTCAGTGAATCAAGTGTTACAGCAAACCTTGAAGTGTGAGCTGGCTTTTGGAGTAAAATATTGAAAAGCAACTTGTGCTCATCTTAGTCCTAGTTCTTAAAGTACAACATTTGTGCTGAGTTGCTGGCATCATCAAAACCTTCATGGTGCAAATATCCTTTAGATACATATATTGGAACAATATTTTTGTACTTTTGAATAAACCAAAACCTAGTGTGCTATGGTTCTGTAATAGTATCAGCTCATCCAGTGCTGTTCCACACACCCATGATGCACCCATTTTGGCTTCTTTTGCTACCAGTAATAATCAAACGACAGGCTTAACTGTTTCTTGGACTAGATGTTTAACCCACCCAAGGCACAATAAGCTTCCCACCCCCACAACAGGGATTTGAAAATTGTGCAAACCAAGCAAAAGGATGGGCAGCCTAAAGTATCGTTGAGTTATACCCTTCTCCCCAGTAGGGGCAATAGTGTCTTACTGCCACCTGTTGGCTGATAGAAGGTTGCCCAATCTGTTCATTTCCCCCAATTATGGTCACAGGGAGGGTGGTGGTGTTAAAGGCCAACTCAGGATCAGGGCTTTTGCATTTAGGGCGAAAGAAAAGGCTGCAGGCATTGCACTATGACATTGGATCATACTCCCACCCCAATAGGGACATACTAGTGTTTTGGCTTTCTCGGAGGGTAATAATCCCCACTAGATAGAAGTATTTTCTTTTTTGGGAATGGGTCTAGCCCATCCTAACATCAGTCCCCGCTCTCACCCTCAAAAAACTTTCTGCACCAGTGTGGATCAAAACATCCCATCCCAGTGATTTTTTTTGGGGGGGGGGGTGTTTACATATGGGCCAAGACCGTGGGGCTAAATCCCAATATCGTTCCTTTTGCCATGGTGAATGGCTGCACTTTTTGGGCTCCGGCAAGCTGCCACCTGGGGAAAACCACCAGATACAGACATTTCTGAAAATGCAACACCGAGGGTAGGCCAGGGTGGTATAATTGCATGGATTCCATTTTGTTTTCTTACCCACGGTACCTTGCGATCCTCAAACCCTGCCTAAAATCACACATTTGCCTTGCAATTCATTCGGTCTTGTAAACTTCTGCCCAGCATTTCCCCCACTTCTCTTCCAGGGGATCCTCATCAATGATCATAAGCACTGAATATTCCCGCCCATGTGCGGGGACCCCAGTAATAATAATTATATATGGAAAACATATATATATATATATATATATATATATATATATATTCAATGAAAAAACCATAGGTTTCAGGCCTTATATAGTTAGGAATTAGCATTTAAAAAACCTTTGAAATTCACTCAAACTATAAGTTTTAGCGGTGTTATAGTTAGCTGGACATTTCACTCATACAAAACCATTGAAATTGCTCCTATCAGTGATGTCATTTGAGATGTCATGATGTAATATGTGATATCATCAGCAGTGGATTGCGGGTGCGCGAAATATAGTTAGTCCAACTAACTATATAGGAGCAATTTCAATGGTTTTGTATGAGTGAAATGTCCAGCTAACTATAACACCCCTAAAACTTATAGTTTATTGAGTGAATTTCAAAGGTTTTTTAAATGCTAATTCCTAACTATATAAGGCCTGAAACCTATGGTTTTTTCAGTGAATTTGCAAGGTTTTTTAAATGCTAATTCTATTAGCGGATAACGTTTAAAGGTTTTTTTAATGCGAATTCCTAACTATATAAGGCCTGAAACCTATGGTTTTTTCATTGAATTCGCAAGGTTTTTTAAATGCTAATTCTATTAGCGGATAACGTTTATATACTCAAACGTTTTTTAAATGCTAATTCCTAACTATATAAGGCCTGAAACCTATGGTTTTTTCAGTGAATTTCAAAGGTTTTTTAAATGCTAATTCCTAACCATATAAGTCCTTAAACCTATGGTTTTTTCAGTGAATTTGCAAGGTTTTTTAAATGCTAATTCTATTAGCGGATAATGTTTAAATATATTAATATCCTAGTGGGACCACCTGAGCAGCCCTAGGGGGTCAGGGTGTTTCTACCCTGCCCCCTTTTTGTGTTCTACACATTTGTTTTTATGCTTTCTTGTGCCTCAGTCTACCGAGGCACAAGATGGATGCAAACACTTCCTGGTTAGAAGTGTTGACAGCCAATGAACATGCAGCTTTCTCGGGAAGGCATGCTGATTGGCTGCCACTGTCTGTCAACACTCCAAACCAGGAAGTGTTGGCAGCCATCTTGTGTATCGGTAGAACCAAGGCACAAGAAAGCAGTGAAACAAAGGTGGAAAACTCGCAAAGGGGCCAGGGTAGAAGCACCCTGACCCCCTAGGCCTGCTCACGGGGTCCCACAAGGACCCTCCAGGCCCAAAAAAGATATATATATTTTTTTTTAATTCGCGGGATGCGCGTACCGTGCGCGTACGTACGCATATGGTATGCGTACAGTACGAGTACCCCGCAACTTTAAAAAAAATTCTTTTTTATCCAGTATTAGGGGTGTCTTTCATAGATTCACATGCCTGAATCATTCCCCGTCATCGAGACGGGAGCCTCCGGTACATAGAAAAGTAATGTCCTATAGAGAAAAATGGGCCTCACCTTAGTAGCCTATCCTTGTCCTTATGTAAAAAGGACCAAACTCTTAGAGCCAGCCAATCAGCTATCACCTCCCTCTAGAACCTTCCTGACAGGAGCCTCAGTCTCTCAGATTTTCTACCGCACATTGTGCTAGGGAGTCTCCAACCTGAGTTCTCCTCAGGATCTCTTCAAAACCAACTTGTTCACTTTTAAGTGAGTTCTTTCTTCAAAAATCTCGAACAGGATTACTTCAAACCACTTATCATTGAAGTAAGTGATTTATTTCTACAAAAGTCTGGCATGTCTGAATCCCAGAAGAAAGCCCTTTTCAGGGCCTGCTCTTCATGTGGGAAGAAAAGGCTACATGTGGACGACAAGCATGACCTATGCTTATATTGCCTTTATCCTGACCACATACCTAAAGACTGTAAGATATGTAGGTCTTTCCCTAACAAGACCTTGAGGGACAGGGAAGGTCGCCTGCTCATCTGGCTGGACAGGCTTAAAAAGAGGGATGATGGGGTTTCCTCAGAGGGAAGCTTTTCAATGACCTCAGAAGTCTCCCTGAAGAGGCCAAGGGTGGACTCCCCTGGCCCCTCAGACACTCCTCCTATGAAGGTACATAAGAAGTCTTCAGAGGCAAGATCGACTAAATCTTCAGTGTCTGAAAAGGGCTCTCAGGCTTTTAAGAAGCCTACGCAGTCATCCAGCAAGCTTGCGACATCCTCCTCGACGCAAAAAAGAGTTGTGGCGCCAGTTTCCGTCTCCACAGCGACGACGACTGTGTCGACGACGACAACGTCGTCGGTTTTCTCATCGACGACGACCACTCCTTCATCGTCGTCAGCTGGTAAACCTATTCCATCTATTATATTGCTGAAACCGTCGTCGACGTCCAAGACCTCGTCGACGACTAAGATTGCCACGACGACGTCGTCAACGAAGAGTCCACCGTCGACGGGATGGTCGTCGACGAAGACGAGGAATGAATCGTCGATGAGCGCATCGTCGACGAATACATAGTCGACGAAGAAAGTATCGTCTACGGAGTTACCGTCGTCGAAGGTCACGCTGTCGACGGGGGTCCCGTCGACGGGTGAATCGTCGTCGGAATTAACCATTTCTGAGCCGTGGAGGAAATCAAAGCTGATAGAAACGTCGTCTTTGGCCCTACCACCGTCGACAACACCAGGGTCGACAGCAGGGGCTCCGGCAAAAGGTCCTGTGTCTGGCAAACTTGGCAAGAAGCGGATTACACCAGAAACAACGTCACCAAGTAAGGTGCAAAGTCATTTGCCTACTGAGATTCTCCAGAGTGAAGAATCCGAAGAAGAGCTCCTGGGTCAGGCTACTTCCATTTCAGACCTTCACGTGAAATGTCAGAGCACGGACGAAGAACAGGATGAGATGAGCTACGAGGAACACTCCTTCCAAGCTCATGTTCGTACAGAGGTCACCCCGATGGTATGCCTTCCCGTGGCAATTGTAAATGACCTTAAATACCTTATCCAGGACTACAAACAGCGTTTCACGGAAACTCCGGCGACTGAGACAGGGGGCCCGACGCCTGCTACAAATAAACCAGCTGCAGCCCCAAGACAGACACGACCAACTACTAATGAGAAAGTGCCACCTCAGGTGATAGAATCATCAGATGAGGAGGCTGAGGAAACGGAAGAGGGGGAAGTCCAAGAGGATCAGACGGATAACGAAGAAGACGAAGAGTATGTGGCAGCTTCCTCAGCTTCGCCCCAACCGCGCCAGGCAGATTCACCGCCAGTGGACATTGGCGGTTTCCATAAAATAGTGGAAAGAGCGGCGAAGCGATTTCATATGGAGATGGAATCCACTGAGACCGAGTGCTTCTTATATGACTTTAAGGAGCAAACAAAGAAGATAACGAAGTCTATCCCAATAATAGACTTTCTCTGGGAACAGGGAAAGAAACTGATGATGACGCCGGCCTCTGTACAGGCGGTGGTTCCACGCCTGGATAAAAAATACAAGGCTCCAACCACGGCGGCAGCTTGCTTTAATGGGCACCCGAAACCGGATTCGGTTGTAACCCAGGCGGCCCAAAGAATTCTCGCAACCCTTCCTCTCCTCTGTCAGCCCCACCGGACAAGGAAGGAAGAAAGTTGGACGCAATTGGTAAAAGGTTTACTACGACATCGGCCATGACAGTCAAGGTGGCCAACTCCATAGCCCTGCTGGGGCGTTATAACTGCCAGCTTTGTGAAGATAGTTCCATATATGGCGGAACTGCCAGATTCAGTTCAGGAGGAGGTCAAGGCACTGCTTACGGAGGGTCAAACCTCGGCAGCTGAGATCATTGATTGTGCCATAGATGCAGCCATGACGGGTTTTCGACAACTAGCTGGGGCAGCAGTCCTGCGCCGTCAGGGATGGCTTAAGGCAACATCATTCAGGCAAGAGGTGCAGACGAAGGTGCTGGATATGCCTTTCGACGGCAAACACCTTTTTGGAGACAAAATTGACGAAGCGCTCCAAACAATCAAAGACACTGATACTGCTAGAGCACTTGGTACTTTGCAGGCAAGGAACCAGTCCTTTCGAGGTAACAAATACAGGGGCCAGTCCTCCTACAGGGGATCCTATCAAAATAGGTCCTCGTATTCCTTTCAGAATAAATCCCAGTACCAACAGAAGCAGCAACAAGGTCGTCAGACTTCTTACGGGAGAACAAACTTTAAGGGAAAAAAAACCAGAGGAGAGGCACTGGCGGACGCCAGTGACCAATTACTCCAGCCAGTCCAGCAACTATATCCCTCATTAAAGATTGGAGGAAAATTGACCCATTTCCTAAACAATTGGCATCTTATCACCACAGATCGGTGGGTACTCCAGTTAATAAGATTCGTCCATTCCCTGGAATTCCCCACCATCCCACCTGCAACACCACCCCGCAGACTTCCGCACAAACATCTACGACTGCTACTCCAGGAAATATCTGCGATGTTGAAGAAAGGAGCGATCGAAAGAGTTCCCTCGTCTCAAAGAGGAAGGGGATTCTATTCCTGCTTCTTTCTTATACGCAAGAAGGAGAGAAAGTGGAGGCCCATATTAGACCTCAGAGCACTCCACTCTTTCCTGAAGAGTCAATCGTTCAGGATGGTTACGATCCAGGAAATACTAGGCATACTGGAAAAGGGAGATTTTATGACATCTTTGGATCTCCAGGATGCCTACTACCACATCCCGATACTCAAGGGGCACAGAAAATTCCTGAGGTTCGAGGTGGCAGGACAACACTACCAATTCAAGGTCCTACCGTTTGGCCTCAAATCCGCACCGCGGATTTTCACCAAGTGCCTTTCACCTGTGGCAGCTTTTCTGCGTCAAATGGGTCACCAGGTCTACCCCTACCTCGACGACTGGCTGGTAAAAGCACCTTCAGCTGCAGGCGCGACCGAATCCTCCAACGCCTGTACCAATCTTTTTCAGCACCTAGGATTGACTCTCAATCAGGAGAAATCCTGCATGATCCCAACAAGGAACATCACCTTCCTTGGGGCGACCTTGAACACAGAATGCGCAAGAGCATTTCCTTCAAGGGAAAGGAAAAACAAGATATCTCTGGCCAAGGCTGTGGCATCAAGGAAGTCCCTAAGAGTTCGAACTTACAAATCACTCCTAGGAATGATGTCTTCTTGTATACTCCTCATTCCGCACTGCAGACTCAGGATGCGCCCATTGCAAGAAGCCCTTACAAACCAATGGACACAGAGTACAGGTTCTTTCGAAGACATAGTACAGATAACACCACAAATGTCCAAGGGCCTGGAATGGTGGAAAAATCACAAGAATCTGTCTATAGGACTGCCATTCCTACTTCCAGCAGCACCTCTGGTGATCACCACGGATGCATCCCTGGAAGGCTGGGGGGCTGTTCTCCAGGACCTCCAAATAAGCGGCAAATGGACAAATCAGGAGAAGCAACTCCATATAAATCTTCTAGAACTGAGGGCTGTGTGTCTGGCACTGCAAGCCTTTTTACCACGCATCCAGAACTCCCAAGTGCTCGTCAGAACGGACAACACCACGACGATGCACTATCTCAACAAACAGGGAGGAACGCGTTCGCTCACTCTATCACGCGAATCGCAGAAGATCTGGAACTGGCTTGTACTCCATGGGATCACACTCAAAGCGGACTATGTCCCGGGCAAGGACAACACCATTGCGGACGCCCTAAGCAGACAGAAATCCCTCTCCCATGAATGGGAGCTCGACGAGAATACGCTGGATCACATATTCTCAGAATGGGGAGTTCCAGGAATCGACCTGTTTGCCACCAAGAAGAACGCCAAATGCCCAAACTATGCAAGCTGGCGTCCCCAACCAAGGTCACTCGGAAATGCTCTTTCCATCGGTTGGTTCAGCGTATTTGCGTACGCTTTTCCGCCATTTCCGATGATTCCCAGGGTTCTCAGGAAGATGAAGGCGGAGCCTTGTACCCTGATACTGATTGCCCCGTTCTGGCCGAGGCAGCACTGGTTCTCGGATCTTCATCGCCTCTCCATCAGGACACCGATTCGTGTGAAGCAGCACCCGAACCTGCTGACATTGTCCAACGGGCAGGTGCAGCACCCGAACCTGCAATCGCTCAGGTTATCGGCCTGGCTCCTGAGCACAGAGAGTTCTGTCATCTAAACATCCCGCAGGAATGCAGGGACGTACTGGCGAAAGCAAGAGCGGACAGTACCAACAAGACGTACTCTCTAAAATGGAAACGATTCTGCATGTGATGTTTAGAGAAAGGCCTGAGACCACTCCATATCACACCTGAACAAATACTGCCATATCTACTGCACTTAGCACAGTCAGGATTGGCGCACGCATCTATTAAGGTGCATTTGGCAGCCATTTCACGATTCACCAGGACTTACAAGGGACCGTCTCTTTGGTCCAATAGACTTATCAAGCAGTTCCTAAAGGGGCTATATAGATCCTTCCCAAGACCCAGAAGGGTCCCACCGACATGGCACCTCAATTTAGTCCTCACCCAACTCATGAAGCACCCTTTTGAGCCCATTCATCGAGCACCCATCAAGTACATCTCATGGAAGACGGCTCTGCTGCTCGCTCTAACATCTGCCAGGAGAGTCAGCGAGCTACAGGCTCTATCCATTCAGGAACCCTTCATGCAGTTTAAACAGGACAGGGTGGTGCTGAGGACAAATCCCAAGTTCATACCGAAAGTGCCTTCAGACTTTCACCTTAATGAACTGGTGGTTCTACGTTCCTTCTTTGCAAACCCTACCACCGCAGCAGAAAGAACGCTGCACTCCTTGGACCTCAAAAGGTGTATACAGTTTTACCTAGACAAGACAAAGAGCTTCAGGAAGTCATCACAGCTATTTGTGGCCTACAGTAGGCCAAGGATGGGTATGCCTCTAACGAAACAGAGCATCTCCAGGTGGATCTCCTCAGCGATAGCATTCTGCCATGACAGGGCCGGACGGCCTTTGAGTGCTACTGTTCAAGCGCATTCCACCAGAGCAATGTCCACATCAGCAGCGCTGTTCGCTGGAGTGCCGATTTTGGACATATGTAGAGCGGCGACGTGGAAGTCACCGCACACCTTCTCCAGACATTATTGCCTGGATGCTGAACTTATGCAGGATGCAGCAGTGGGCCAGGCGGTGCTTCGCCATCTATTCCAGTGAGGTGAGCCTTCCAACATCCCGCCATCCTGGTATGCACATCTCTTACTGTTATGATATATTGATGTATGCTAATGTTTCAAAGTCGCATGATGATTGGTGTATTATCTAAAATGACTATATAGCATGATTACATCAGAAATGTGCATAATATATTGCTGACTACTCTGATTCAGGCATGTGAATCTATGAAAGACACCCCTAATACTGGATAAGAAACGCGTTACTTACCTGTAACAGCAGTTATCCAGTATTGGTGTCTTTCATAGATTCACATGCAACCCTCCCGCCTCCCCTGGAAGGACTCACGTTCTCTCTAACTATATTACGCCTACCTAGCTTGGTGCGTACGAAAATCTGAGAGACTGAGGCTCCTGTCAGGAAGGTTCTAGAGGGAGGTGATAGCTGATTGGCTGGCTCTAAGAGTTTAGTTTGGTCCTTTTTACATAAGGACAAGGATAGGCTACTAAGGTGAGGCCCTTAGGCCTATTTTTCTCTATGTATGTCTATAGGACATTACTTTTCTATGTACCGGAGGCTCCCGTCTCGACCACGGGGAATGATTCAGGCATGTGAATCTATGAAAGACACCAATACTGGATAACTGCTGTTACAGGTAAGTAATGCGTTTCTTTTTTTTTGCCTTGTGGGTCCTTGTGGGACCCCCTGAGCAGGCCTAGGGGGGACAGGGTGCTTCTACCCTGCCCCCTTTTTGAGTTCTACACATTTGTTTTTCTGCTTTCCTGTACCTCACTCTACCGAGGCACAAGATGGCTGCCCACAATTTCTGTTTTGGAGTGTTGACACAGTGGCAGCCAATCAGCATGCAGCTCGTGCACGTAGAGGTACGCGCACGTACATGTACGGGTAAGCTTACGGGTGAGCATACGGTGAGCTCATATAGATATATATGTGTTTTTGAAGTTAATTTTCATAAAAACCACTGGAGCAATTTTCACCAAATATAGCAAAGGCACTTCTGCGTACCAGTCCCTACAATTTTTCCAAGTTTGGTGTAATTCCGTTCAGCGGTTCGGGCTGTAGCTTTGTCAGAATGTCCTATGGAAATTAACATGGGTAAAACACGTTTTGGGACCCCCCCCCCTTTTTTCTCAAGCCCCACTTCACGAATCCCCCCGAAACTTTCAGGGAAGGAGCGCAGCGGAGCTGGCCAAAATTTTGGAAAATTACACACATATTCCTCAACCGGCGCCAAAGTTATTCCCAATAGAATGTTGCGGATTTCCTATGGTAGCTAGGTCCGGTAGCTAGGTCCTAACTATATATACCTACTGGCTATCGCCAGTAGGTAATATATTATTATTATTATTGGATTTTATAAAGCGCGTAGTCACCCGTAAGTATCCCAGTGCTAAGATCCGATCTGACCAGAGGGAGGCTCAGGAGGGTGGGGGGGGGCGGGAGGGAGATCAGGGGAACAAGTGTGTCTTGAGCCGTTTCCTGAAACAGAGGTAGTCAGGTTCCATCCTAAGGTCCCGGGGGAGGGAGTTCCATAGACGGCCCGTATTGACGGAGAAACGCCGTCCGCCCGTACGCACCTTCTTCACTCTAGGGATAGTGACTAGGTTTTCATGGTCCGAACAAAGGGCTCTCAAGGCTTTATAGGGCCTGATGAATTTTTTTAGAATAGGGGGTCCTTTGTCCTGTAAGATTTTATGTGACAGGCAAAGAGCCTTGAAAGCCACTCTCTCTCTCACTGGGAGCCAGTGGAGCTGCCTCAAGGCTGGTTTAGCGGAGGATCTCGCCGGGGTGTTAGTGAGAATCCTTGCTGCAGTGTTCTGGATTCTCTGCAGTTTGTTGAAAGTTGCCTCGGGAGCGCCAAGATAAATGGCGTTACTAAAATCCAGCCTTGATATAATAAGGCCTTGGATTATTATTTTCTGGGAAATGGGAGAGAGCAGGGGCAGAATCTTTCTGACAACTTTAAGGAGCCCAAAGCAGGTCCCGGCGATTTTTGTGGCTTGTGTCGCGAAGGTCAGATCTTTTTCAATCCATATTCCCAGACGTTTAACCTCAGACTTGGGAGTAGGGGGTACGCCTAAAACCGGGGGCCAGATGTTCTGCGGAAGAGAGAGCCCTTTCTGGCCAAGGAGGAGAATGTCCGTCTTTGAACCGTTAAGTTTCAAAGATGACCTATTCATCCAGCCTTGAATTTCTACCAGACAGTTGTAAAGGTCTGATGGTTCCTGGTTCGGGTGAGATAGGGACACCACTAGTTGTATATCATCAGCATAGCTGATGATTCTCACCCAGAACGGTGTAACAACCTCCTCCAAAGGGGACATGTAGATATTAAATAATGTCGGGCTTAATGATGAGCCCTGGGGCACACCACATTGGAGGAGGGTTTCGGGGGAGCGGGCGTCATTCTCCCAGACCTGAAAGGAACTGTGGTCAAGGAATGATTTGAACCAGTTCAGAGCCATGCCCTCAACACCGATGTTCTTAAGTCGCTCGATCAGCACCTGATGGTTGACAGTATCAAAGGCCGCGCTGAGGTCCAGGAGGATCACTGCCACTGATCCTCCTGCATCTAACAGGGCTCTGGCCTCCTCCACTGCTGCGAGCAGGGCGATGTCGGTGCCCTGCCCTGGGCGGAATCCAGTTTGTGAACATCTGAGCAAGTTGTTGGTTTCCAGATATTGCGACAGTTTTTTATTCACTAGCTTTTCCGCAATTTTGCTGGTGCCGGGGAGAAGAGAGATTGGCCTGTAATTGGCCAACTCCGAAGGGTCCAAGGAAGGTTTTTTCATTAATGCCTTCACAACTGCCGCTTTCCAGCCTGTAGGGACTTTCCCTTGAAGCAGTGAGGTATTGATGAGGTGCGTGAGGGGGGGGGCGATGGTGAGGGCCACTTTTTTCAAAATGCGTAGAGGGACCGGGTCCCTAGGAGAGCCGCTTTTGATAGAATCCAAAGTGGCTAAAACCTTTTCAATGCTGACTGGCCCAAGGCAGCTTAAGTGGGGAGTGGTGTGGTTTAAGCTCATACCGATTTCTTCAGCCGTACTGTAGTCAACGGCCGGGAGGGAAACGAGGATATTCTGAATCTTCTCCTCGAAAAATTTGGCCAGTTTGGTACATTTCTCTTCGTCTGCCTTGGGATCAGGCGGATGCTTTGGAGCCGAGTCTGGGACTTTCAAAAGTTCTTTTAGAATGGTGAAAGTTTCTTTAGCAGAACAGGAGGAGTTGGCTATTCTTTCCTGGAAGAAAGTACTCTTAGTGTTGCGCAGAGCAATTTTATAGTTTTTTAGGCAGGTGCGAAATGCGGCTTTTTTAACAGTTGCTTTATCTTTTCTCCAAGATCGTTCTGCTCTCTTGCATTCCTTCCGGAGGAGATTAAGCTCGGGAGTGTACCAGGGAGCTGGGGTCACTCTTAATTCGCTTAAGGGTGGTGGTTTTAGGAAGGAGTTCGTCCAATGACGAGGTAAGCCAAGAGTTGGACTGATTGTCTGCAGTGGCTGGGTCAGAGGTCTGGGCAGGGGTGGACGCCATAAGAGCAGATGCCCATGTATCCGGTGAAAGTTTGTGCCATCGTCTGTCTGAGACCCGAGTTTTGATTTGTTGGCTGGGTGGAGTAGGCAGGTGCCAAAAGATGGGTACTAGGAAGTGGTCAGTCCAGGGAAGGGGGAGAGGGGGACCGGTGGTGAGGGATGCTATGGTGGTGAAAACGGGGTCCAGGAGGTGTCCTTTGTCATGAGTGGGTTCAGAGTTGACTAATCGTATCTCAAATGACGTGAGATCTGCCAAAAGTTCGGACACGATCGAGTCACTGGGGTCTAGAAGATGAAGGTTGAGGTCTCCCACAACGAGAAAGTTGGGAGCGATAGTTGCTGTTTGAGTAATAGTGTCCATAAAGGTACAGGGGAATTTACCTGGGGTTCCCGGCGGGCGGTAAATCAGTAGCCCCGATAAGGAGTGCAGAGGGGATATTTGTAACATGAAATGGCAGCTTTCGCAGTCGGTGATGTTGGCATCCCTTGTTCTACACAGAAATGAATCTCTATAGATTATAGCCAGGCCACCTCCTCTGCCGAGGGGTCTGTTTTGATATTGAATTTGGTATCCTGGAGGCAGGGTGTCAATGATGTCAGACTCGGACCAGGCGGTGAGCCACGTTTCCGTGAGGAACAGAACGTCGAATCCATGGTCACTAATCAGAAGATTGCTTTCATGGGAGTGTTTGGGTAGGGACTGGCAGTTGAGAAGGCCAAGCCGTGTGCTGTTCTCTCCTGCAATGTTGGTGGGGGCGGGATTACACATATCACACTTGGTGAAAGGTATTCCACCTGGGTGGAGATAGTTGCATGCAGGGTTTTTGGAAGAGTTGAGTGCGAGGAGACTGTCTCTAGTATAGACTAATCGTCCATCTGGGGATTTGGGCAGAGTGGCTGGGCCTGGGTCCGGTCAGGCCCGGACGGGCCCAGACGGGCTTGCCTTAGGCGCGCCCGCTGCGCCCGTCCGCTGTGCGTACGTGTGGTGCACATGTTTTATAGGCGGAATAGGGGGGGTGTGGCCTTGTCGGAGGTGGGCGTGTCAGCAAGACCGGCTCTCTCGCTAATGGCGGCAAGCACCAAAATACAACCCCGCCGCAGCGTTAAGATCGGCTGCGCGGGTGTCACTAGTTAAAGTGAGCTGTCCCACCAGAGTGTGAGCGAGTGGAGACAGGTAGGATTATTTTTTAAAATAGCACACAATACGTTTTAAAAATACAATTTTTACACAGAGCTCCCGGCTGCGCCTCAAGAGTCGAAGGATCTGCTGTAAGCTAGTGATCAGCTCGTTATGTAGGGTGGGGGGGTGTGGCCTCGTCAGAGGTGGGCGTGTCAGCAAGACAGGCTCTCTCGCTAATGGCGGCAAGCACCAAAATACATCCCCGCCGCAGCGTTAAGATCGGCTGCGCGGGTGTCACTAGTTAAAGTGAGCTGTCCCACCAGAGTGTGAGCGAGTGGAGACAGGTAGGATTTTTTTTTTTAAATAGCACACAATAAGTTTTAAAAATAAAATTTTTACACAGAGCTCCCGGCTGCGCCTCAGGAGTCGAAGGATCTGCTGTAAGCTAGTGATCAGCTCGTTATGTAGGGTGGGGGGGCGTGGCCTCGTCGGAGGTGGGCGTGTCAGCAAGACAGGCTCTCTCGCTAATGGCGGCAAGCACCAAAATACAACCCCGCCGCAGCGTTAAGATCGGCTGCGCGGGTGTCACTAGTTAAAGTGAGCTGTCCCACCAGAGTGTGAGCGAGTGGAGACAGGTAGGATTATTTTTTAAAATAGCACACAATACGTTTTAAAAATACAATTTTTACACAGAGCTCCCGGCTGCGCCTCAGGAGTCGAAGGATCTGCTGTAAGCTAGTGATCAGCTCGTTATGTAGGGTGGGGGGGGCGTGGCCTCGTTGGAGGTGAGCGTGTCAGCAAGACAGGCTCTCTCGCTAATGGCGGCAAGCACCAAAATACAACCCCGCCGCAGCGTTAAGATCGGCTGCGCGGGTGTCACTAGTTAAAGTGAGCTGTCCCACCAGAGTGTGAGCGAGTGGAGACAGGTAGGATTATTTTTTAAAATAGCACACAATACGTTTTAAAAATACAATTTTTACACAGAGCTCCCGGCTGCGCCTCAGGAGTCGAAGGATCTGCTGTAAGCTAGTGATCAGCTCGTTATGTAGGGTGGGGGGGCGTGGCCTCGTCGGAGGTGGGCGTGTCAGCAAGACAGGCTCTCTCGCTAATGGCGGCAAGCACCAAAATACAACCCCGCCGCAGCGTTAAGATCGGCTGCGCGGGTGTCACTAGTTAAAGTGAGCTGTCCCACCAGAGTGTGAGCGAGTGGAGACAGGTAGGATTATTTTTTAAAATAGCACACAATACATTTTAAAAATACAATTTTTACACAGAGCTCCCGGCTGCGCCTCAGGAGTCGAAGGAAGTAATATAGATATATATTCTCATACCAATGCAGCTCCCATCTAGTAGGAGGCTAAACAATGTAATAACACACATAAAACTGCATTTGAAAATATAAAAACACAAGAGGGCAAGTAGCACTTGAACTCTGTTTTTAATGAGTAAAACTCTTGAAGAAAACTGCAACTAAAGCAGACCTTGTTAGCCTACAGGCTGCATTGTAAACAAATAGCATAGAAAATTAAAGCATTTTCACACAAACTAGCACTGTGCCTTTAAGGCAGCCATGACCCCTAGCTTCCCATCATGCCTCAGGGGTGACAGCTAGGTCAGTTGTTCTTTCACAGCTCTTCCTTTTTTTGGCTTTCTGTCAAAAAATATCTGATCAATTTCTAGTTTTTGTACTTTCACTTGATGTCTTTTTGCCTTAGAGTGATACCTTTTTTGAGTTCCAAAAAAGGTTTATTTCTGTCAGAAATGCATTCTTATTTGATCCTTGCCCTGCCTGTGGCAAGAAGGCCAGATCAGACACACACCCTGTGTGTATTCTCTGCCTCCCTGATTCTCACTCTTCTACCAACTGCCATCATTGTAAGAAGTCGTCAAGAAGGACCATCAAAGACAGGGAGAGAATTTGACTTTATGGCCTCTCTGAAAGGGGTAGGTCTAGAGGCAGCAGAAAAAGAGAACTTGGTAGACGTCGTGAGGCAAGGTCCCGACCTGTTCTCCATCGGCGGCTTGATCGATGTCGAAGCTGCCGACGACGAAGAAATGTCAATATACACAAAAATACCTCTGACGCATCAATCAATTATCCATTCTGCTACAATGGTTATCTGAATTAACCTTGGGCTACTATTTATTTATGTATTCATTCAATGTTTTCCAAATGGAAAAAGAGGTTACAATCCCATTATATTTTGACATATGACCCCTTCTATTTGGAAGCAAACAATACTTTAAACACAGGTACATAACACATAGACGCTATTTATATTACAAACGTTAATATGACCTAATACTTAGACAAGAGAACATACAAACAACCGTATTCCAGGTTAGAGCAATGCTTTTACACATTTCTTATTAGCAATGGTCAGTCCTACTTCGTTATCATGTAAATGGGGCTTTATTTTGTTCAGTCCTCAATTGTTTCCTTATTCAGGTCCTAGAGAGGTCAGGGACTTATTTACAAACTCTAATAAAGAGCATCAACTATTCAGCTCGTGTGTCCCTGATATGAAACGGTTTCTTTGAATTTGATCGCTCTGTACCTCTCTTTTTAACAAGCCAACACGTTCCGACCTTCAGTTGATAGGACCAAATGCAAAATTTCAAACTAAGGTATTCATCAGGGCAGGGCTTTAGTCTGGTAGGACTTTGGGTGCCATTTTGAGGCTCACATGAAGGAATAACGTGGTTCTCCTATGTTTCTTTATGTGGCATTTCAATCAAGGTGATATTCATCAAATCTGGTTTTGCTGTCACTATCTTCTTAGTGCTCTTCTTTTACGGAGTGTGGCTCCTGGTCCGCAGTATCGTAAGGATTTGGCCACTCTGCGCGTTCTATCTCCGTATCCGCGATGTGTTGTCTCTTCAGGATTGGACTCCCAGTCCGTGAATAAGGAGATCTTGCGACGAAGAAATGGGTGTCGAAGACCGGTGATGCCGGTGCATCATTCTAAGAAATAGACAATGAGATCAACGTCGACCAAGGTAACCGGTCCTCCGTTAACGTCAACCATGCGACGATCAACATCGAGAGACAATTCTCCGTCGTCTCCTCGTCAACGGCGATCGACGTCGAGACAGGTCTCCGTCGAGATCAGGCCAAAGATCTTCGACATCGAGGCACATGACACCATCATCAACTTCGAGGCAGAAGTCTCCGTCGAAGTCAGCCCAAAGATCTTCTTCGATACACTATACTCCATTGTCGATGTCGAGGCAGAAATTTGCGTTGAGGTCAGAGCAAAGATCTTCGACGTGAAGCAGATATCGCAGTCGACAGTAGCACACCGCCGGTCGACGTG
The DNA here is from genome assembly GCF_964261635.1 of Lissotriton helveticus. Lineage (NCBI taxonomy): Eukaryota > Metazoa > Chordata > Amphibia > Caudata > Salamandridae > Lissotriton > Lissotriton helveticus. The sequence goes on along the minus strand of NC_136070.1, from coordinate 1,260,744,029 downwards.
GAGACACCGGTCTTCAGAACAAAGACGGCTGATAACGAAACACCGTAGTCAGTTGGCGTTAAGTAGACGTTCGACGCGGAGAGGCCGGTCGTCTGCAAGATTGAGCCCTCCATCCAAGAGGAGAAAGTCCACGTCGAGGCAGGCGTCTCTGTCAAAGACAGTCTGTGGAGAGGTGTTCCAGATCAACGTCAAGGCACCAGTCCAAAGAAGCCTCACGTCCAATAAGCCTGTCCTCGTCACCAACACAGACTTCTAGAACAGGTTCTCCCAGCTCTCACAGAGTCTCAACGTCAAGGTCTCCGGAGGTGGTGATCTCGACTTCCGGCAGTCCAGTGTCCCTAGAACACCAAGATTCTCCGACCAGACCTGCACAAGAAGGGGTGAACTCTCCTCTCCTACACAGTCTCCTGATGGGAGAGAGAGGCAAAGATCACCTTCCATCCATCTTTCGCCACGATGGAACAGGCCCTTACATCACTGGGCCACAGCTACAGCTAAGGGGGCGCAGCATTACTCGAGCCCTCTTCACAGATCTCCGTTGCCTCGTCTGGTACAGGCTGTGGATAGAGAACGTACTCATTCAAGAGCCAGAGCTCGCAGCCGCACTCCTGTGCATCATCAAAGGAGATCTAGAAGCAGGAGAAGAAGACTCAGATCTCCAACTCCTTCCTCCTCTTCCACTCGCATGTCCCACAGAGACTACTCGCCTACCCTTACTGACAGCCCGCCGTCGAGGGTCTCTCTGGTGGATGATGTTACCACTTTCAGGACATTCTTGGCAGAGGGGCAACGAAGCTAGGCATTCCTATGCTGACTCGGCAGAATAAGTCCTCTGTGATTTTTGAGACTTTACACTAAAGGGCAGCATCAAGACCTCTGCTACCATTTGTACCAGGCCTCATAGAGCCAGTGATGGACATTTTCCTCACGCCGGCGACAGTTAAGACCACACCAGCTAGAATTTTGAAGAAGGTCCGCTTACTGGAAGACGACCCACTCTTCCTTCGATCTGACCCACCTCCAGAATCTGTGATAATTGCTGCAGCAAAAAACTCATGCTATTGCTTCCTCCTCCACTGTTCCACCAGACAAGGAGAGTAAAATGCATGATTCGTGGGGAAGGAAGGTTTGTGGCACATCAGCTTCTATGTTGAAGGTCTCGAGTGCATCGGCTCTCTTGGGCCGGTATGACAGGTCTCTGTGGGACTCCCTACAAAGATTCACACAGAAGTTGCCACAGGAAGAGCACAAGGACTTTGAAGAGATCTTGCATGAAGGCAGCTTGGTGGCTATCCAAGTTATCAGTGCGGCTGCTGATGTAGCTACTCTTTTGCGCATGCCTAGGCGCATGGAATATGCTCTAGAAGAACATGCTCTAGAAGAACATCTTGGCTCCGACTCACAGCACTCAAGCCAGAAGCGCAGTTGCGCATCCTGAATCTTCCCTTCTCCGGATCATCTGTTTGGGGCTCACACGGATGAAGAAATGTCCCGGATGAAAGCATAGCTAGACGCACTAACTGTGGGTCTAAAAAAGAAGCAATTCCGCAAACAATTCAGGCCTTACAATCGGTGATCCTCCCAACAGAGCGTTCAAACCCCTCATTGGCAGAAAAATCAGGATCAGCAAGGTCAACAAAGATCTCAATATCCGGACCGGCATTCCTCCAGAGGAAGAGGAAATCATCGTCAGGCTAACACCTCCTCCAAGACGCAGGCCAAACAATGAGTGCCCACTTCCCCTGTCGCCGCTCACCACTCCAGTGGGGGGGGAAGTATTGCAAATCCTCTCAGAGTGGCGAGCTATCACAAAGGACCAGTGGGTGTTAGCTACGCTGCAGAATGGGTACTCTCTACGTTTTCAACGCCATCCTCCCTCAATCCCTCGGGTTCCAGCATGGTGTCACCAGATGAAAGTATTACAGAATGAAGTTGCCACTCTTCCGAAAGTCAGCCATTGAGAAGGTGCCAATATCTCAGAGGGAGGAGGCAGTCTACTCAACATACTTCTTGGTAAAGCAGAAGGGTCGAAAAGCACAATACAGACCCATTCTGGATCTGCAAACACTCAACAAATCAATCCGAAAGGAGATGTTTCGCATTTTGGCTCTCCATCAAATATATCCACATCTCAGGCAGGGAGATTGGATGTGTTCGCTGGATCTGCAAGATGCATACTTTCACGTTCTGATCAATCAGCATCACAGACAATACCTGAGATTCGTGGTGGGATCTTCTCACTACCAGTTCAAAGTACTTTCCTTCGGGTTGAAGTCAGCTCCCCGTGTTTTCACGAAGTGCATGGCAGTAGTGGCAGCCGCACTACGCCGCAAAAGCATCTTCGTCTACCCGTACTTGGAATGCCTAGAGCTTTGTCACCGGCTGAGCCTTCATATGAACTTTGACAAATTGACTCCACAACCAACACAGAGAATCCATTATCTAGATGCTCTGGTGAACTCCGAGGTAGGAAAAGTGTTTCCTTCGGAGGAGAGGCAGTATTCCATCATATAGAAATGCAAGCTTGTTCTGGACAACAGAATGCTGTTGGTTTGTCGGATTGCCTCCCAGTTAGGGTTGATGGCATGCCTGCATCTTCCTGGTCCCCAATGCCAGACTATGAATGAGTCCTCTTCAGCAGAATTTGGAGGACAAGTGAGACCAGCAGAACGCTCGCTGGGACGACAAAATAAGTCTCAAACGCAGCAAGAGCTTCCATCCTATGGTGGATGAAGGAGAATATGCAAGTCGGGATACCTTTTCATCAAGCACCTCCCTCTCAAACTATGTTCACGAACGCTTCCTCCAGGGCTGGGGAGCCCACATGGGATCCCTCCAGACACGAGGTCTGTGGTCACCAAAAGAGCGGTCCTATCACATCAACATGCTGGAGCTGAGAGCAGTTCACCTGGCCCTCCTGGCTTTCCTCCCTTCGATTGAGGCAAGTTCAATCTTAGTACAGACGGACAATACCACCACCATGTACTACCTGAACAAACGGGGGAACTCGCTCGTGCACACTGTCACTGGAAGCTCAAACTCCCTGGCATTGGCTCCTGGCACGGGACCTATCAATCACAGCAGTCCACCTGCAGGGAGAACCGAACGCGAGAGCGGATGCTCTCAGTCGTCACTTCGAAGACCGGCAAAACTAGGTTCTCAACTACGAGGTCGTCTAAGATATATTCCAGGCTTGGGGTCGTCCCACCATTGACCTCTTCGCAGACGACGAAAATGAAAATGCCAAAACTTCGCCTCAAGGTTCTACCGACCAGGGTCGAAAGGTAATGCCCTTTTGATAGACTGGTCAGGGGCATTTGCTTTCCACCCCTTCCTCTCATCCCGAAGGTGGTGACCAAGCTCTCATTCCCACATGAGGATGATACTAATTGCCCCTGACTGGGCCGAGACAATGGTGGTACCCGGACCTTCTGCACCTGTCGAAATGCCCTCACAGGAGGCTGCCATGCAGACCGGACTTGCTCTCCAAGATGAAAGAGAGGATTCATCACCCAAACCTTCCCTCACTTAACTTGGCAGCATGGCTGCTGAGGTCCTCCAGTATGGCCATTTAGGACTGCCACAGGACTGCATGTCCATCTTAAAGGAAGCAAGAAGGCTGTCCACTAGACACTCATATGCGTGCAAGTGGAAGCGTTTTTATATGTGATGTGTTCAAAACAACTGTAACCCAACCAAAGGACAGGAAGAGGTCATGCTTCCATACCTGCTTTATCTGGCGAAAGCAGGCTTGAAGTTTCCTTCCATTAAGGTGCACTTAGCAGCTATCACTTTCTCAACCTTCTTTCTTTCAGTTACAGGTTGTTAAAGACTTCTTACAGGGTCTAAGGAGGGTCTACCATTCGGTCCGGCCTCCTTCACCACCCTGGGAGCTAAACCTGGTGCTATCAAAATTGATGGGTCCACCTTTCGAACCTATACACAAATCAACCTTACAACACCTTTCTTGGAAGGTGGCTTTCTTGGTAGCGATCATGTCCGCTCGCAGAGTGAGCGAAATACTAGCCCTCTGCTCTAAGGAACCTTATTCTGGGGGTCCTATTGAGGACTCCTCCCTCTTTCCTCCCTAAGGTGGTGTCAGATTTTCATGTAAATCAGACCATCTCTCTGTCCACCTTTTTCCCCTAATCCTCCACTCCAGTTGAGAGGGCTTTACACTCTCTGGACCTTAAAAGAGTGTTAAGATTTTATCTGGATAGGTCCAAGTCCACAAGAAAATCTGATCAACTATTTGTTAACTATGGGCCGATCAGAACGGGTTTTCCAGCTTCAAAGCGGTCCATCTCCAGATGGATAGTTTCATGTATCAAGCTAGCTTATCAGTTAGCACAGTGGCCCCTTGGGTCTACTCCCAAGGTGCATTCTACTAGAGGAAAAGCGGCTACGACTTCATAACGTGCCTGTATCTGAAATCTGTAATGCGGCGGCTTGGAGGTCCGTCCGTACATTTACTAGGCACTATTGTCTAGATTCAGACACCAGAACAGATACTCAAGTAGGCCAGGCCTCTTTGAAGAATCTGTTCTGTTCTGATTGCAGCTGTTATTGTATGTTGGGTGATTTTACTCTCATTTACCTGCAGGTGGAAGATGGGGCTTGCTATTCTATTCAGCGCTTATGACTATTGATGAGGATCCCCTGGAAGAGAAGGATAAGTTACTGACCTGCAATCCTAGTTCAACCTACCCTCCTCCCCAGGCAAATGAGATTTTCCTCATGGTTAAAGCAATATCGTTGTGCCCTGTTCTTCAGGGTTACACAAAGAACAACTGACCTAACTGTCACCCCTGAGGCATGATGGGAAGTTAGAGGTCATGGCTGCCTTAAAGGCACGGTGCCATTTTTTATGTGAAAATGCTTTCATTTTCTATGCTATTGGTTTACAATGCAGCCTGTAGGCTAACAATGTCTGCTTTATTTGCAGTTTTTTTCTTCATGATTTTCACTCATTAAAAACAGAGTTCAAGTGCTACTTGTCCTCTTCTATTTTTATATATTTGCAAATGCAGTTTTATGTTTTATTACATTGTTTAGCCTCCTAGATGGGAGCTGCATTGGTATGAGAAAAAATGTGTATATATTTATTTATTTATAAAGTTTTATATAGCGCAAACTTGATCCGGAAGGATATCGGAGCGCTTTACAGTTAGAAGGAGAGGAAGGAAAAAGATCATAACCAGACTAAAATGGGGAGCCAATGACCATAAAATCATATAGTGCAACCATAACAGATCCTATATAGTTCAGGGGTAACGTGGGATGGGCTAGTCAATGATAAAATGACATCAAGGGAGTGATGATACATAATGAAGTAAGGGGGGCAAATACAATTGTAACAAACCGAATTATTAACCAATACTGTAGTATTTACAGAGCGATTAGGGCTACAGTAGTCCATCGTGTTAAGGTAAGAACTTGTTCATGAGGAATCTTTTTGCTTCCAATTTGAAAGCAACCTTGGAGGAGATTCTACGGATTTCCGGTGGAAGAGAGTTCCAAATTTTTGATGCAGCGCCAGAGAAGGCTCGTTGGAATGTTCTCTTTTTGCAGAAGATCTGAGGTTTCAGAAGGAGGGAGTTAGCACTCCTAGATGGTCTACCCCCTTCGGATAGAACTAGTTTTTGCGCAAGGTAGATGGGGGTTTTGAAGTGGAGTGCTTTGTGGGATAGGCAGGCAATCCTCAGTTGAATTCTAGCTTCATAGGGCAGCCAGTTTAGAGCTTTTAAGACCGGGGAGATGTGGGCACTTCGCTTGGTGTTTTTGAGCAATCTGGCCGCCGCGTTCAATGAGGCCTTTAGGGGGTCCAGAGTGTATTTGGGGAGGCCACATAACCTAACACTGCCATAGTCCAGCTTCGGCAGTACAAGCGCTTGGACCACTTGCTTGAAGTCAGATTGGGGTAGGAAGGGTTTGAGATTCCTGAGTGTTCTCAACACATGGTTAGCTCCCTTGCACACGTTGCTAATATGGGTCTTCATATTCAGATGCTTGTCCAGGGTGATTCCAAGAGATTTAGCTGAATCAATAATGCGGGGGGGAGCAGTTGACAGCGGTGAGTTGGTTCATCCAGAGGTCTATTTTAGGAGTATGTTTCGGGGGAGAAATGAGAAGGAATTCTGTTGTGGATGTGTTTAATAGAAGGTGGTTCTCAGTTAACCAGTTTTGGGTAGTCAGTAAGGTGGAGTTGAGTGAAGTGAGGTCATCTGGGGAGGAGATTTTCAGATAGTTTGGTGTTGTCTGCATACATGTGGAAGCGAATGTCCAAGGATTTTAGAACAATAGCTAAGGGTTCAAGGAACAAGTTGAAAAGAATGGGAGATAAGGCGGACCCTTGGGGAACGCCAATGATGACTGGGGATGGCAGGGAGAGGGAGTGGTAAGCTTTAACTCTTTGTGACCTGTGCTGCAGGAAGGATGAGAACCAAAGTAGCACCTGACCGGAGAGGCCCATCCTATGTTCAAGAATGAGCAGGAGATTGTCATGATTGACAGTGTCAACGGCGGAGGAGAGGTCGAGTAGGATAAGGAGGCAGGATTCATTTCGATCAAGCATCATTAAGATGTCATCCATCACGTGAGTGAGAGCCGATTCAGTCTGTGCCCACTCCTAAAACCAGATTGGTGTTGGTCCAGAAGATTGAAATTTTCGATATGCGCACAAAGTTGAGACTAGACGCATTTTTCAAGGAGTTTGGCTAGTGTAGAGATACTGGAGATAGGTCGAAAGTTGGAAAGATCAGAACTATCAGCTGTTGTTTTTTTTTAAATAGGTGTTACCTGCGCCTCTTTTAGGCATTCAGGGATCGTGCCTTGTGATAGAGATGCATTGACGATCTTTGTCCAGAAGGGGGAGATTTCTTCCTTAATAACTTTAAAGATGGTGGGTGGTAACGGGTCGTTGAAGTGATTAGATGGGATAATACTCTGAAGAACCTTTTTGATCTCGGTTTCAGTTGGAGGAGTAAATGTATCCCAGGAAGCGTTGTTCTTGATACCCAAGTGGACTGGTTCTGCCTTGTCTAACAAGGCCAGGGGGGTGCAGGTTCATTGGATAGCAATATAGCCTTCCTGGTCTCCAGATCGATGTTAATAAGTCTAGATTTCTCCGTAAAGAAGGCAGCCAGATAATCACATGAGGGAGGAATGACTACCGAAGCTGACCGGTTAGAGGCTTCCACCGATTGTTGTTTGACCAGTTCTAACAGTTTCTTGGGTCGATTAGCGGCTTGGGTAAGTTGAGATCTGAAATATTCCGCTTTAGCTGTCTTGATTTGTTTGTTATATGAGCTTCTTTCTGATCTCATGGTTTTTAGCTGGTCCGCAGATGGTGTGGATCTCCAGGAACGTTCGATGGCCCCTAGATTGCGATGTTCCGAATTTAGGTTGGCATTGAACCAATGTTTAGATCTTTTAGTAGGTGCATTCGTTTGTTGGAGGGGAGCCATAGAATCCATGATACTGGCAATAGAGGAATCGTAGAAGTCTGTGAGTGCATGGACTTCATGTATTTCCCCTTGGGGAGAAATGGCCCGCTTACAGCAGGTTGCTAGGTCAGCTGTGTTGATATCTCTGAGGTCCCTTTTCCATATCTTTGGTTTAGTTGTTTGTGCCTTACACCGGAGGACCTCCGAGTTGATATGGAATGGAATGAAATGATGTGGTGATCCGACCAATCACAAGGTATGATGGAGTCAAGAGTGATGTTATGACCTTTGGAGATGATGAGGTCTAGAGTTTTCCCTTTAGTGTGTGTGTGTGCTGGTCACAATGTTGAATTAAATTGTGATCATTCAAGAAGGACTTGAGGCATGATACTGCTTGGTCATTAGTATTTGACCAATGAAGGTTAAAATCCCCAAGGTAAATGTGTTAATTGCTCAATGAATGGGAGATTGTCACCTGGGGGGTGATGGAAAGTGTGTAATTAGCAGACCAAATGATTGTTACTAGAAATGTTGAGGCAAAGGTATTCACAATTCGTTGGCGAGGAGGATTCTGTGAGGGAGACCGCAAGCGTGTTCCGATGTATACAAGCTAGCCCACCTCCCTGCTTCTTAACTCTATCTAGGCGAATTATGTCATGTGAGGGGGGCACCAAGAGGTCTAGGATTGGAGTGGACGCAGGGTTCAGTGAGGATAATGATATCTATCTCATTATGTTGTATGAGGTCGAAGATCTCGGAGACGTGTTTGTTGGCAGACCTACAATTGCGAAGAATGCACTTGAGTGGGGCCGGCGTGACGGTGGGAGGAGTCTGAATGATGTTTACTCTCTTGAGGTTGTTGTTATTTATGACTCTGAGGTTGTGGTAGGGTTGTCTGTTTGGACTAGAATGAATGGTTGGAATTATACCCTTTGGACTCGTGTTGCTATCTGTGTTAGACGAATAAGACTTGAGCAGGCTGTCAATTTCCTTAGGCGAAAGGCTGGATGAGCTTCTTGGATGAGAGGCTGCGTTGGGTAGGGGAATAGAATTGGAGATGGAAGAGGGATGGTCACGGGGAGCTGTGTCAATTGTGCTGGCGCGGGCTCGGGCCGGTTAGGACTAGAGAGGAGGGGCCTTAACAAAGGGAGATATTTGAGTGAGAGGGATTTCAAATCGTGGAGTTCGAGGGAAAGAGAGTGCATCTGGAGGGAGATATCGTCCAAGCGTGCCAGCAGGTCTGGGTATTGGGAAAGGGGGGCAATTGAGGAAACTGAATGTGGAGATCTGTGGAGGGGGTGGGTGTCTGAGTGTGTTCGAAGGGACCGAAGCGGTAATGGGTGATTCAAGGTGAGAGGGGATGTCCCTGTATACAGTCGGTGTTCCAGGTTGCATTGACCAGGAGGTTAATTGAGTGTGGAAAACAGGAGAGGGGGTAGGGTGTCGAAGAGTGATTAATTGATCCGAAGTGGTAATGGGAGATCCCAGAGAGGGAGAGGGGGTAGGTTGTTGTGTATTAGAGGGGTTGGGTGAAGAGATGAGAGATCCCAAATCAGGAGATTCGTCACTGAGTCTTAGAGGTGTACCAGACAACCATGGCAGGGAGGTTGGAAGTGGGGGTAAGGTTACTGTCCGTGAAGTATGTATTTCAGGCCGTTCAGAGACCGGCAGGGGCAAGGGAGGGGTAGTGAGAGAGGAGGGAGGAGAGTCCGAGGAGGAGATTGGGGCATCGGCTTGGGGTGGCCTTGAGGTAGTTGGTGTTGAAGTCTTGACGTACTGGGGTTAAGTTGCTATTTATAAAGCTTTTGATATTCAAGAAGAGTTTATCGAACTGCTCAAGGTTTAGAGTGGAAGCTTGAATGAGGACGATCCCATTGTTGTAGATCGTAATGGTGAGATCAACTTTGTGGATAGGGGAGGAAGCGATAGCAAGACTAAAGCCGTGGGGTGTTTGGAAAAATGATATGAGAGATTTTCTCCATTGGGCTCTCCTGTTCGTGTAGAAGATTAGGTCGCACAAGCTGTTGCCCTTAGACATACAGAAGTAATTATCTGATATAAGTGTTTCTCGGTTTCTTTTTATAATGCTGTGTTTAAGTTTTTTTGATGCATTCTTAGTGAGGTAGGGGGGATAAGTGATCTTAAATGTACTGAGGCCCGCTCTAGAGAGATTCTTCAGACAGGTTGAAGGCATTGTAGGTCTCCATGGTGGCGTAGGCCGATGAGGCAGTGGAGTGGAGGTGAGGGAGAAATCTGATCACTCTAGCAATGTCAAGGGCGAGTGATTACTGAGTAATTTCCTGCTGACAACCCAGTCAAAGTCTTTCAATGGGAAAGAGAAGAAGGAAAAAAAAACACCTTTCAAAGATGTTTCCAAACATGTCGAAACTTGCTCCTCTCTTAGTCATAGTCCTTTTTTTGTTTAAGTCAACAAACCAGACCTGAGTCCTATTTCCATGTCGAGGCCAGAGTTCGATATCCAGGTGATGATCCCCAGTTGGCCTCCCCTCAGGGCCATAGGTTGGGCACCATTTTGTAACAAACCAGGGAGACAAAAAGGGTCAAGAGAAACAAAATGGAGAGATTCTTCCCAGGCTACAGGGCCTCGGGCGGAGTCCAGAACCAGCAGAGAAAACAAAACTACAAATACATACACGCAGCCAGGGGGGAGGATCCAACTCCAAAATGATCTGACATGAGCTGACCCAGAATTAAGTCAGTTACCCATCCCATTATGAGACAATTGTGCTGAAAAACACTTCATCCGTGGCGTCAGGGCCACCAAAGTCAAAGCCCAGAAGCAACCGTGCTACAGAGTTGAACAACTTTGTGCTCTCATTAACAAGTGAGGAGAAACCGCCCTTAGAGCGACTTGGCCGTGAACTGTCCCTTGAAGAAGGCACTGATCCGGCTTCCTAATCAGATGTGGTGCGTAGCCTTGTGGATGCCGGAACACACCCGCCTCCCGAGCCCACAGAAACTCACCTGTGGTTAGATCTCATCCTCCCCGGGACCAAGCCTCCAACGATGAGACCTGCTCAGCCCTAAACGCCCCCATACGAGTGCCGGGCGCCAAGCAGACCGGGCCGCGATTCAGGGGCTCACCGGCACCGTGCTTGCAGGGTCCCGTCTTCTCCGCTCCGGTGCGCAGCCCCCTGTGGTCAGCAGAGCTGTATATATATATATATGTTTTCCATATATAATTTTTATTATTTCCGGGGTCCCCGCACATGGGTGGGAATAGTCAGTGCTTATGACTTTGATGAGGATATCCCTGGAAGAGAACTAGGATTACAAGTAACTTATCTTTGTTGCCATCAAAACACTACTCAATCTTGTATGGTTGTGCCTAGTGCCTAGCAGCAGGAAAAGACCCAAAACGTAATGTGGCAACATGAACATTTCTCTTCCAAGGGATACTCTTTAATAAGCAAAAGCATTAAATAATCTTGCCCGCGCGCAGGGCCCCCGGAGCATGTACAAAATACATATATGTTTGAAAACTTAAAAGTACGAAGTCCCCTCAAACACATATATATTTATATAAACATACATATATGCGGCCTAAATAACTAAATAGTATAAAATGCCAAAATTACATTGAATTTTTCATTTAAAATAAACCTATCTATTTAGCATTTTTGTAATATAGAGCATGCATACTTTCACATTGCCTTTATTTGTAAAGAAAAAGGCAAAGTAATAGAAGGCATTGTTAGCCCATATGCTATGTAAACCACAACAGAATAAACTGGTGCTGTGCCTTTAAGGTCTCCATGATTCCATCATGCCCCACAGGTAACAGTTAGGTCAGTTCTTTTTTCCGGTTCCTGTGAGGATCCTGCAGCATTTAGCTAGTTTGTTTTTGACTTTTCTGTCAAGAATTGTTATCTAGTACTCGATTGATTTATTTATTTTTACTTCGTTCAAGTGTTTTAAGTACAAGCTATATTTATAACTATTTTGCCTTATTTGTTTGGTCAGAAATGCCATCTTTATTTAACAAATGCCCTTTGTGTGAAAAAAGATGACAAAATCTGATCCACACTCTGTGTTTGCCATCTTCTCACCAGTCAGACAAGCTTTACTACTATGATCAATTTTCCAGAAGGTCTCTGCGTGACAAAGAATCAAGCTGCATGCCATACAGGAGAGAGTAGAGGTGAGATCTATAAGTGGCCTTGAAGGGTCCCAACAAACTTTTAAAGAGCCCTCTTATCTCAAAAGATCTAAGCACAGGGGCAGAAAGAGAAAAGATTGATTGAATTAGTTCTTGTATAGTGCAACTTTGCCGGGGGCGTCAAGGCGCTGGAGATGGTAACAAACAATCTGAAAGTGTGAGAGAGAAAAAGGCTCCCTCTGCTTTACAGTTGACGGAGAGCAGGTTAACGTTGCGACAGATAAGTGTGCTCACTGTCTGCTTCACGAACAACATCTCAAAGGCCTGTGCAGCATGCTATGATGTTGGGGGAGAGATCTCCATTGAGGCATTTAACAGCTCTGTCGATCTAGAAAAAGTAGACTTCGAGACTTCTTATTTCGGCGTAAGGTACTGAAGTCTACAGATTGTAGTCACAGTTAGCGATACTTAAGTCACAATGAAAAACAGGCTTGGGTGGCGTTTAACTATGGCACCACTCCATCAGTTGGCGTTGACAACCCTCATAGATCTGCAATGACGGTCGACATTGAACTCCTCTGACGGCAGGACATAGACATTCAGCGTCGAGCCTCCCCATCATCCAAACATATATTTTTGATGTTGACAGCTTCCCTGATGTCACGACAAAGGCATTCAGCTGCGAGATGGTCGATGTCGAGACATCCGTTATTGCACCAGTCACCACCAGCAAAGAGACAGCGGACTTCTGGTTCACCGACAGAAAATACACACTTGCCCTCCAAAGTCATACCAGTGATGAGATCTTCCTTGACGTCGAGAGAAGTACAAGTGGCTGAATTGCAAAGATCAGTGTTTGGATCTATGCGGTCAACGTTGAGGGGCACATCTTTCTTCCCAGGAATCTGGATTGTGCAAATTACTCCAGAGGAATCTCCGGTTCGGGAGAAACAAACTCCACAGGTCAATCTTTCAACATGCTGGTTGCAAAGTGTGAAAGAGTTGAGAGTACCAAGACAGAGTCCTGGTTTGGACTACTCACAAATCTGCTCAACTTCTAGGGTCTCAGCTGTTATCCTCTCCCCGTGTGACATCTGCTACCAGGTCTCCTAGAAGATCTCCATGGAGAACACGGTCTCATTCTACAAGAAGGTCTCATTCTAGAACACTTCTCAGGCGATCATCTCCTAGGTTTCGCCATTCTCAATCATCCAGATCTCAGAGACGCAGGCATAGGTCTTCGGACACGTCTAGATCATCTGTGCGGGACTATTCACACACTGTCTGTAACCCCACCAGCTGTAGTTTCACCGGTGGACGATATTCTCTTTAGTGAGGTCCTAACTAGAAGTGTCACTAAGTTGAATATTGAGATGCCTGCACTAACCACATCGGCATATGTAATATTTGAGACACTGCTTTACAGGTTGCCTTCCGCTGGTTCCTGGTCTGCGTGAATCGGCTCGTCAGACATTTCTTATGTCCGCGTCAATAGAGTCTGAACCATCGCACATTACAAAGAAATATAAAGCACATACCAAGACCCACTCTTTCTAAGATCTGATCCACCTCCAGACTCGGTTCATAGTAGTAGCGGCTAGAAAGGCGCACCCAGGGGTGTCGTCCTCTACAGTACCACGCGATAAGGACAGTAATCAGATGGACTCAATTTGGAAAAAGAAGTGCAACACCTCTGTGGCGTATATGAAAGTCGCTAGTGCCTCAGTGCTTTTAGGGAGGTATGACAGGGTTCTATGGGACTCCCTATCTAAGGGAAATTAGCAAGCTTTCCTAGAGATTCTCCAAGAGGTTGGATTAGTGACGAATCAAGTGATCAGTGCTGCAGCTGATGCGTTGGGCCTAGCAACACGTGGATACTCACATGGTATCTGTGCTAGGCATTGCTCCTGGCTACGGCTCACTGGGCTTAAGCCGGAGACTCCGCATAGGATTTTAAACCTACAATTCAGCTGCAACTCATTATTTGGCACTCATGCCGATGAAGACATGGTGAAAATGAAGTTTGAGCTTGACACCCTAGGAGGCAGTGGGTCTGGAGATGTGCAAAGATTTTTGGCTAAGATACAGTCCCTTCGACCGTCGCCATTATGAGCAGAGGGTTCAAACCCCTCACCGGGCAACACAGCATCAGGCCAGGTCCCACTACCATCAGCGCCAGCTAGGACGAGGAAGGGAAGCTTTCTGGACATCAGCCGCCTCTGCTAAAACGCCGGCAAAACATTGAGCATCTACTTCCACCCCATCCCTGTTTCTCACTCCGGTGGGGGGTGGGGTGGGTGGGAGAGTAGGGGGGGGGAGTATTATGGCACACCTGGACCAGTGACAGAACAAAAGACAAATAGGTGCTCAATATTGTACAGAAAGGCTACTCAATCAGATTCAAGTCTCCTCCTCTGACAGTTCCATCTCTGAGAACTTCTGTTCATCAACAAGACGTGCTGAAAGCAGAAGTAGCGATTCTGTGATACATCAGAACCATAGAATAAAGCCACTTTCCTCAAAAAACTCATGTAATTTACTCCCACTATTTCTAGATGTTAAAGAAGTGTCCAGCTCAGGAATAACCCATTCTAGACTTAGTACTCTTAAACAAATAAATCTGCATGGAAAGGTTCAGGATGCTGACCCTTCACCAAATCTTTCCCCAGCTACATCAAGGGGACTGGATGTGCTCCATCGATCGTCAGGATGCCTACAACACCTTGAAATTCCTATGGTTCTAAGTGGTGTCCGGTCACTTCTATGAAAAGGTCCTGCCTTTCGGACTCAAATCAGCACCCCACACATTCTCAGTGTATGGTGGTGGTGGTAGCAGCTTTCTTGCGTAAACAGAAGCTCTTTTTGTCTATCCATACCTAGACAATTGGTTGCTCAAAAGTTCTTAACCTCTTCTAATTTTGAATATCTGCAATTCTGCATTGAAGTAATATTTGGGTCTTCAAGTCTACTGCAAAAAGTCTGTCCTCAACCCTTCTCAAGAGATCCACTATCTGGGTGCAACTCTGAATACTGAAAACACAAGTGTATCCTTCGAAGGTGAGATTTTGTTCAATCACCAACAAGTGTGTCACTCTTCTCTGCACTTTTCACCCCTCCGAGACAGGTATCCTCTCTACTGGGATCCATGGCATCCTGCATCTTCATTGTCCCCAATGCAAGACTACACCTGACACCTGTCCAGCAGGCATTAGAAGATCAGTGGTCTCAGATCTCGGATCACTGGTAGGACAAAGTAACGGTCTCAGATGGCCAACGACTCCATTCGATGGTGGATGAAATGCCCTCATTTGTTAACAGGGGTACCTTTTCATCAGGACCTTCCCAGCCATATGCTTTTCACGGATGTGTCGCTCAAGGGTTGGGGAGACCACATGATTCCTCTCCAAATTTCAGTGATTGTGGTCAAACGGAAATGTTGTACCATATCAACATGTTGGCACTGAGGGCTGTACATCTGGCGCTCAAGTCATTTTTTCCTTCTATCCAAGAATGCTCCCCGTAAGTTCAAATGGACAATACCGCCACAAAGTGTCACCTGAACAAATGGGGAGGAATCAGGTCTATAGAGGCTCAAGCCATATGGAAGTGGCTAATGGCCAGAAGTTTGACCATTTCTGCAATCCATCTCCCCGGCACACTCAATGTGCATGCACACGCCCCTAAGTCGCACTTTCGTCGAAACTCACGACTGGGTGTTAAATGACTAAGTCGAGCAGGACATTTTCCAATGATGGGGAATTCCAGGCATTGATCTGTTTGTGGACGCAACAAACGCAAAATGCTGCTTCTTTTCAACCAGGTATCCTCAACCAGGCTCCAGAGAGAATGCTCTTTTTATCAGCTGATCAGAGACATTACTGTACGCTTTTCCTCCAATGCTGCGAATTCCCTTGTTCATAAACTGGTTCTCCAGAGCCAAGACCAGGATGAGTCTCTTTGCACCAGAGTAGCCTTGCCAATGGTGGTATCCGGACCGTCTTCTCCTGTCCAAAACCCCACACAGGAGGTTGCCATGCAAAATGGATCTCCTCTCCAAACTCTAGGGGAAGGCTCTCTGAGCTTGACGAAGTGGCTCCTGAATCCCTCTAATATGGATATCTAGGTCTTTCCAAGATTGTTTGAACAACTTGAAAGAATCTAGGAGGCCCTCTACATGGAAGTCCTACGCTCAATGGAAACTTTTCTTCTGTTTGTGGTGCATGAACAATGATCATATTTCCATCCTAGAGCAAGAACAAGTTATCCTTCCCTCATTACTGCATTTGTCCAAATCTGGGCTCCAGTAAGCATCAATAAAGGTGCCCCTGGCGGCCATTACAGCCTATCGAAAGTCGCCCACGCAGGTTTCCTTCTACCAAATGCCTGTAGTTAAGGACTTCCTTGAAAGGTTGAAGGTCTATCCTTCTTTCGGAGCTTAATGAAGTCCTTTCTAAATTAATGGGTCTTCCCTTTGAACACATACATAAAGCGTCACTACAGCACCTAACTTGGATGACTGCTTTTTTGGTGGCAATTACCTCTGCTCCCAGAGTTAGTGAGATCCAGGCTCTGTGTTCTAAGGAGCTTTACCTAATTTTCCATTCCAACAGGGTGGCATCGATAACGCATTCTAGTTATTAGCCAAAGGGTTTTTCTGATTTTCATATTAGTCGGTCTATTGCCTTGCCCACTTTTTTCCCCAAAGCCATCTAGAGAGGGCGTTACATTCACTTGATCTTAAAAGGGTCTTTAAATTTTACCTTGATAAAACAAAGGAAATAAAGAGATCTGACAGTTTATAAATTATGGTCCCATGTGTACTGGATTTCCTTCCTCCTAACTAACCATCTCTAGATGGATAGTTCCCAGTTAGCTAACAAACAACTCCTTGGTAAGCTGAAGGCTCATTCCACCATGGGAAGGCCTCCACTATTGCCCTTAGAAATGCAACTATTGCTGAAATGTGTAGAGCTGTCACATGGCGACCGGTACACACCTTTGCATGCCATTATTGCTTGGATTCTGACACTGGGGTAGATGCCCAGGTTGGGCCAGCCTTATAAAGGAATCTTTTTGGGTAATTTACCCATAGTGATGTTAACTGCTTTGGTATTCGTCCGCAGACTCTAGGGTTGGGCTTGCTAGTCTGTTCAGTGCTTATGATTATTGATAAGTATCCCCTGGAAGAGAAGGATACTTAGCTGTAATCCTAGTTCGTTTCCAAGGGTATACTATTCAAAGTCATAAGCAACCTTCCCTCCTCCCCGGACAAATACAATATGCAGCAGCACACTTGTAGCTTATTATCCTTACACAATTTTGATACGCTGTAAAAAAAAAAAGACCTGACTTAACTGTCAACAGTGGGGGAAGATGGCTGGCTTGGAGGTCTTGAAGGCACAGCGCTAGTTTATTCTATTGTAGTTTATCTATGCAGCCTATGGGCTAACAATGCCTTCTATTATGTTGCCTTTTCCTTTTCAAATAAAGGCTGTTTTAAAACAAAGTGTGCTTGTTCTATATTACAGAAATGCTAAGCAAATGTTTATTTTAAAATGAAAAATGTATGCATATGTGGCATTTTAGACTACTTGGTTATTAAGCTGCATGTATATTTACGTCTCTATACATATGTTTGAGGGTACATCGTACTTTTACGTTTTTAAACCTATATATGTATTTTGTATGTGCTCTGGGGTCCAGCCGATTGGGCGGGATTATTCAGTGCTTATGGCTTTGAGTATACCTCTGGAAGAGAACTAGGATTACAGGCAAGTAACTTATCCTTCCGGTTTAACTAACCTGATTTGACAATGGGGGTAGCTGTGTCAAATTAACTGGACGTGGGTGTAGCCACCGCCTAGGGAAACATACTAATCTCTAACATTTTTGAAAACTAGATCCAATTCTATTTTCTTACCCACATTGCCCTGACAACCTCAAACTTTGCCTAAAATCATACATTTTCCTTGCATTTCTGTGATGTTGTATTCTGAAACCCACAGGGACGCACAACATTCCTACCACCAGCATTCTCTCCCCCTTCCTGTCCTGTTAAAAACTACTCTACCCCACTTGTGTGGCTGGGCCTAGTGACCATGACAAGAATGGCTCAAACCAGGATCAGTGGGAGTCCCGCAGTGGAACTCCGATTAAACTTAGTTTGATCCACTCCTGTTATGTGGCTGGGCTTAGTGCCCACAATTGAGGCTGCATGGAGGAACAATTGGTAGTAGAAATGTTGTAGATTCCAAGAGTTTCCATTGCATAAATGTAAGAAAAATGTGATTTGAGGGTTTGCAAGCCACTATGGGTAATAACCCCTTGTGGGATTCACACAAGATATCTCGCTGTGGAATCCCTTGGGTGTCTAGTTTTCATAAATGTCTGTGGTTGGTAGATTTCCATGGAGGGCAGCCCTAAATACCACAGCTAACCCTATTTCTCATCTCTCCATGTAGAGCTTTACTGCCTTTTGTGTGGTGGTCTAAAGTGGGGTACTGTTTTCAGGGGGGGTGTAGGTATTCTGGGTGGTATGAAATTTGTGGAACCCAACAGACTGCAAAACTTTCCTGCACAGGTGTGAGTAGAATGTGTTTTTAGCCAATGTTTGAGGTTTGCAAGGGCTTCTGGGTAAGAGCCTGGTGCGAGCCATGTAAGTCCTTCCACTCGGGATTCCCCTAATTATCATGTTTTCAAACCTGTGCAGGTTCCCCTAGGTGCCGACTCAGTTAATGACCAAAATCCACATTTAACCACACTGTAAAAAAAAAAAAGGTTCAGTTTTCAGTGGAAAAATTTGACGTGTCTTTGTTGCATTTTAGGCCCTTTCTGTCCCAGGCACTATGCCTACACACAAGTGAGGTACCATTTTTATCGGGAACACAGAATAGAACAGTCATTATTACCGATTGGATTTCTGTGCCTTCTAAATATGAGCCAGTGTGTACGAAAGAAGACCTATTGGAAAAAATGCCCTCTGAATCCAATATTGGTGTGGGTACCCACAAATTCAGAGCTGTACAAATAGCCACTGCTCCTAAACTCTGGATCTTGTGAAAGGCACAGGTGGCCATGATACCTGATTTTCACTCTACATTTTGCTATAAGAATTGATCTATACACATAAAAAAAACATTGTAAGGTACAGCTCAGTTGTTGGCTCTAGTTACTTCTGATTATTGGACAATCTACAAACCCTGTATTTCTCTGCAACCAAAAGGGTATAGCAGATGTGATGGTGTCTTGCTTCTGTAAATCAGCCATCATGACAAGAAGCTAAAGATAAAAACATCACAAATGTCTGTTTTTTTCTCCGCTCAATTTCAATATTTGGTTCATTTGTACGCTATTTCTGTGTGAAAACCTTGAGAGATCTACACAAATAACCTGTTGCTGAATTCAGAATGTTGTCTACATTTCAGAAACCAATAGTTTTCTAGAATCCCCCATGGAATTCACAATGGTTTCCAACACAAACTGAAAGTAGGTTTAAAGCACAAATATTAGGAAAAATGGGTTACCTCTTTAAATAATGCGGATACTGTGGCTACAAAAAAAAAAAAAAAACTTTTTCGATTCACCGCTGATGGTTCCTGAAATATGGTAACTTTAGCACGGTAAGGGCCAGATGTAGGAACCCTAATACCGGTCGGTAACGGCCGAAATTACCGAATAAGCATTAGGCATTTGGGATGTAGGTGGCTACATTTCAGATTCTGTAATTTACCGAATCGGTATTTAAGAATTCTGTAAATTACTGAATTCTTAAATACCGATTCGGTAAACATTACCGAATTTGAAATATAGGAAGCACTCAAGTGAGTGCTTTTCACCTGTAAGGATTCGTTATTTACCACCAACTACAAGTTGGTGGTAAATTACGAAAACCCTAAAAAAAGCAATTTTTGGCATTTAATAACAGTGCCATGTGGCAGACATATATGCCCTTAGGGCATGTATGTGTGCCACATGTGCACCCATGCACAATTCAGGGGTGCAACAGGGTGTCAAAGTTACACCCTGCCACCCTTGAATGTTTCCCCCCTTTTACCGAATCGGTAAATACTGATTCGGTAATTTCCATTCATTCCTATGGGCCTACAGGCCCATAGGAATGAATGGGAATTACCGAATCGGTATTTACCAATTCGGTAAATACCGAATCGCACCGATTCGGTAATACTTACCGAGTAATTACCTACATAGCATTTACCGATTCTAAAATACCGAATCGGTAAAATTCAGTATTTTAGAATCAGTAAATGTAGTTTACCTACATCTAGTCCTTAATCTTTTGTTTATGCTATTTTTAAGAGTTGGCTATATTTTGCCTATTTCCTCAGTCCTCGCCCGCGGAATCTACACACCCTGGATATCTTTGGAATCTCCTGGAGGCTGCCTTGGATACCTTATGCAGAAAGAAAGTTGTGGAGGCCTAAGTGCAGAGTACCCAAAAAAGGGCTCTGCACTGGGGTGAAAAAGTCTCAGCAGTTAAGGGGTTAATGCTTTTCTTGATGAAGCATGCATGAGTGATGAAGTCGAAGTGTGAAGTCTGGGTCCCCTAATGATCCGGCCCCGGCCTGGGTATTCTTAGATGGTCTAACAGCCCTGGAACCTCACATTAGACACGTCCTACAAACCTCCTTTTCCACTCAACGGGTCCCGATGGAGTGGAAGAAGGCCATAGTACTGCCAATAAGGAAAAAACCAACTGTAAGCCTGGAGGTACTGGAAAACCTCAGACCCATTTCCTTATTGCCGTACGTGGCGAAGGTGGCTGAGAAGGTGGTTAACGCTCAGCTCACAGAGCACCTGGAAAAATGGAATGTACTCCATCCTTCACAATCAGGATTCAGGGCGGGCTACTCCACGGAGACGGCCCTCCTAAGAGCTACTGAGACCTTAAGAGCAGGGGCAGATGCAGGTCATACTATGGCCTTGATTATGCTCGACCTAAGTGCGGCTTTTGACACCGTAGCACATTCCATCTTGCTACGGTGTCTGCAAGAAGCTGGGGTCGCTGGTCCTGCGCTGTGCTGGCTGAAATCGTTTCTGACGGAAAGATGTTTCCAGGTACAGCAAGGGACGTGCCGCTCAGCGGAGATGTCACTAGACCAGGGAGTGCCCCAGGGCTCAGCTCTGAGCCCCACTCTTTTTAACCTTTACATGGCCTCACTAGCGAAAGTTGTACATTCCTATGGGGTAGAATTGGTGTCGTACGCTGACGACACCCAGCTGCTTATCTCCCTATCGCAGAACACCTCCAACACCCCTTACAACTTTAAATCCTGTATGCAGGCTCTAGCAGAATGGATGGATGCCCACTGTTTAAAATTAAATGGCTCTAAAACAGAGGTGCTGGTGGTAGGGGGAAAAAGTGAGAACTGGTCGGATGAGTGGTGGCCTTCATGTCTGGGCCCTACCCCAATTCCATGTCAGGAGGCTAAGAATTTAGGGATCTGGATGAACCCTGCTCTCTCATACGATGGCCACATCAGGCGTCTTGTGGGCAAATGTTTTGGAGTACTAAAGACTCTAAACAAAACCTTAGACCTCCTCCCTCTATCGGCCAGAAGGACACTAACGCAGGCACTGGTGACCTCGCGATTAGATTATGGCAACATCTTATTCCTTGGGGCTACCGAGGGCAGCATAGGTCGCCTACAAGTTATACAGAACTCCGCCGCCAGACTGGTGCTAAGAAGACCCAGGAGAGCCAAATCGAAAATAGCGCTGGATGCGCTTCATTGGCTACCGGTGAAGAAGCGGGTGCGGTATAAGTGCCTCCTCTTCTGTCACCGTATCGTCTGGGACAGGTCACCGACCTACCTGAAGGATCTAGTCAGCAGATACGAACCAACTAGAACCCTCCGTTCGGAGGGTGCCGGACTGCTGACAGTCCCTAGGATTAAGAAGGCCAGAATGGGTGGACGCTCCTTTGCACTCCAAGCAGCTCAACAGTGGAATAAACTTCCCTTTGCACTGAGACTGGAGAGCAGTGAAACGCGGTTTAGGGCTCTGCTTAAAACTTATTTATACTCCTCATAAATCCTGGTAGTTTGTCTGCTGATCCATGGACAGTGTCAGCGCGGGGACACGCCGTGATGGCGTTACTGAGCGCTCTACAAACTCTATATTATTATTATTATTATGATCTTGAAGCTGGCAGTGTCTCATGGTCAGGTGTGGGCATTTTCTGGTGTTGGAGGATCTGACCTTTCTTGAGGGCTTCTGGGGAGATGCCTTAAGTGACGGAGGCATTGGCGAATGGGGAAAGAGAACTTCCCGAGAGAGACCTTTAAACAGTGATGGTAGTACATCTGCACAAGAGATGGATTGGATAGAATTCACTATGTTGGAGAGGTCTGTGAAAGACTGGTTTGAAGGATGACCATTGTGAGATGAGCTCGGTATGGAGGAGAAGCAGACTCTGGAATCAGAAGAAAAAAAATCTCAACACAGACTGCATCGAGATCATGCGAATTGAGCGGGTTGTATGAGAAGGACTTACTTGGGGGTTAGGGTAAGGTAAATTCTCAAGTTTGTACACTCATGCAATGGTATGCTTCTTCAGTTGCCTATCACTGTGTCAGATACCCCTTTATACAGCAAAGGATTTTTCATAGATGTCTGTGCTGAAATTAATCCCTGGTGCTGGGATGTGGAAATCTCTGGGCCCGATTCACAGAACTAACTTAAGACAAAATCCTAAACTTACTACCATTTTGGTATTCACAGAAGGCACTTACTCATTTCGGTATTCACAGAAGTTAGGAGTCCTAACTTTAGGACTCCTAAATGCCTTCTGTGAATACCGAAAGTCTTAAAGTTAGGATTTTTCTCAGTTTAGGAGCCCTTAGAAGGACTAGGAGTCCTAACTTTACTACTCCTAAACTGATAAAAATCCTAACTTTGAAATTTTCAGTATTCACAGAAGGCATTTAGGAGTCCTAAAGTTAGGACTCCTAACTTCTGTGAATACCGAAATGAGTAAGTGCCTTCTGTGAATACCAAAATGGTAGTAAGTTTAGGATTTTGGCTTAAGTTAGTTCTGTGAATCGGGCCCATTCTAATGAAATGTTAACATGGCAATGTTTATATATGGCCACAAACTATATTTAGTGTGAAACAAAACAGCAGCTCTGAATCTACTTGAAGTCTAAAACATGTCTATTATGCAAAACTTGTGATGTTGCAGCCTAGAGTGACAGAGCTTTGCCTCAACAAGCAGTTGAGTAATGCTAACCCAACCCAAAATTAACATAACCTTTATACTTTTTCTTCTCATGTTCGATTGGAGCAGTATACGTGTGAGGAGAAACTACAACTTTAAATAATGGTACTAATTGGTGCAGGGTCTTATGACAATAGTACAAAATCACTTTGATAGATCAAACAATGATCTTGGGCACTGAGTTAGCTTGATTGAGGATTCTGCTTTGCTGTACAAGCACTTAACCACAGCAATGTAATGTGGGCACACAAAATGCATGCAGTTTAATAAACATGACTGTTCTTTTATACAGTACTGAATAATTGCAGAAAAAGCAAAGCGAGTTCAGTCACCCTTCTTTTGCACTTCTAGGTGCAAAACCTAAATCAGATCTATAGCCATTAGTCTACTAATTTCATTTTTCATTCTCTTAGCGTTTATTTTTTAAAGTTACATAAATAAGGATTTTCATTGCTTACATAATCTTTAACAATAATAGGAAAATGGGCAGTGGCTTTATTTGTTGTGAGACAATGAATAGCACACATTTATAAGCATGTAAACACCTAGATGGTCACTGAAAAGAATGCATATTGCAAATGCTATTTTTAAAGATTTTTATTCCTCTGCCCTCTAAGGTAACAGCTCAGCCTTGACTAAACACTTCTTCCATCAAACCTAAACCCATTGTGAGGTTATTTAACGGCTTTACCCTAGTATTATCTGTTTTTCATTAATACGAAGTGTTTGTTAAAAAGGTTTAAGACTCCGAGCCTACAATGGTACAATTGGCAGCCAGGACCACACCTGGAGACATTCTATTTGTGAAATGACATTATTTTGGGAATAATCAATTGATCAGAGATGAGTTGCGTTTGCCACTTGCTCCAATGATGCACTCCGCTTTTTACAAATCTCCTGCTTCAGTCATCCAGCGCCTCAAACATGGCTTGCATATCAGCCAAAAGTGGATGTCCAGTACCTACCAGAAGCTCAACCAAGACAGAAGTCCTGTTTTTTTGCCAAGAACTATAAACCAGATACAGTACAAACTTGGCTCTATGACCTGAACCATTATGGCTTCGAACCCCCCACTGTCACTGAATGCCAAGTCACCTGGATTCACCCTGGATCCGCCTCCCCCTCAATAAACATATTTGCAAAAAAGGCCAGTATCCGCTCTCTTCTAAAAAAAAAAAAAAATTTATTCAACAAAGTGACTTCTAAACTGCTACTTAACCCCATCCATGCTGATGACGGCCCCCGTTCGTCATGCAACACGGTGGGCGTGTGCTGATGACGGCTGGGGCCGTCATGATCCCGCCCACTCTTTAGAGGTGCCGCACAGGCGCAGAATCGCGGCCGCGCCCAAGGGGTTAAGCCCTCATACTAACATATCTGAATGGTAATAATGACCCGTTTCTCAGCCTCCCAAATTGCACGCTGGCACCCTACACACTGCAGCACGTCTAATCCAGGGCTTGAAGTAATATGATCACATCACCCTATCCTAACATAACTACATTGGCTTGCCTTGTGGCCCACACAATCTTCACAATCAGCTGCATAATTTACAAAGCTATCGCGACCAACACTACAGCTTAACTTGTAGACCATTTCTGGTGGATTGTGTGACAGCTGCAGCAAGACACCCTCCAAGTGCAGATTAGCAAGTGTAAAACAAAATACAAAAGAAGACAACAGACCTCTTCCATCTGTATACCCAGGACCTTGAACAGCAGCTCCATATCCATCAGGACCAACCAAAACTACACCACAATTTGTTAGCTGTCCACAGCTCAGCTTCCTCCTCATACATTTTGACTGTCTTTTTGACCAATTACAGAGTTCTGCTACCTTTTGGATAAGTTTATGCTATAGAAGTACCTTTGATTTCCTGTTTTCAGTTTCTATTTTTGGTAAGTTCTGGAGTTTTTTCCCCAAGTCATTTCAATACCTTAAAACAACAGTTGTTAAACATTTTTGTGCCATTAAAAACTGTGTTTTTACAGTGTTTATTATTGCTTGCTTTCTGTATTGATAGTACATGGTATATAGTGTACGTACAGTGTATATGAGGTCCAAATAATTTTACAAATCAAACTTATTGTAGCACACCACACAATACTTCGTCAAGTCAAGTCAGAGAATTTATATAGCGCACTACATACCCAGAGGGTCTCAAGGCGCTTAGGAAGGGGAGGAGGATTACTTGTCAAATATCCACGTTTTAAGTTGCTTTCTGAATGCTAGGTGGTTCTGGGTAAGGCGAAGGTAAGTGGGGAGTGAGTTCCAAGTTTTAGCAGCCAGGTATGAGAAGGATCTGCCTCCCATGGTGGTCTTGTTGATGCGAGGTACAGTGGCGAGGGCTTGGCTGGAAGAACGTAGTTGGCGGGAGGGGGCGTAGAAGGACAGTCGTGAGTTGAGGCATTCTGGTCCGATGTCGTAGAGTGCTTATTGACGGGTAGCCAGTGGAGGTCTTTCAGGGGACCAGAGATGTGTTCGTTGCGCGGGATGTCTAATATGATCCTGGCTGATGCGTTTTGGATTCGTTGGAGTTTCTTCTGGAGTTTAGCAGTAGTACCTGCGTAGAGGGTGTTTCCGTAGTCCAGTCGGCTCGTGACCAGAGCATGGGTGACTGTTTTCCTGGTTTCGGTGGGGATCCAGCGAAATGTTTTTTTGAGCATGCGAAGAATGTTGAAGCAGGATGAGGATACGGCGCTGACTTGTCTGTTCATTGAAAGTGAAGAATCCAGGACAACGCCTAGGTTCCGTGCGTGGTCTGTCGGGATGGGTGCTTTTCCAAGGGCTTCCGGCCACCAAGAGTTGTCCCATGCAGAGGGGGAGGTACCTAGGATGAGGACTTCTGTTTTATCTGAGTTCAGTTTCAGACGGCTGTGTTTCATCCATTCAGCAACTTCTTTCATTCCTTCGTGTAGGTTAGTTTTGGCGGTGCTAGGGTCCTTGGTGAGAGAAAGGATTAGTTGAGTGTCATCCGCGTAAGAGATGATGTTGAGGTTGTGTTGGCGGGCGATGGCCGCGAGGGGGCTCATGTATACGTTGAAGAGGGTGGGACTGAGTGAGGATCCTTGTGGTACGCCACAGATGACTTCAGTGGCCTCGGACTTGAATGGTGGGAGGCGGACTCTCTGGGTTCTTCCGGTGAGGAACGAGGTGATCCATTCAAGTGCTTTTCCTTGTATTCCGATGTTACTGAGGCGTTGTAAAAGGGTGCTGTGGCAGACTGTGTCGAATGCTGCAGAGAGGTCGAGGAGGATGAGGGCGACTGTGTCTCCATTGTCCAGTAGAGTTCGAATGTCGTCTGTTGCTGCGATGAGGGCGGTCTCAGTGCTGTGTTTTGCTCGGAAGCCAGATTGTGAGGAGTCGAGGGATTTGTTGTCTTCGAGGAAAGCGGCGAGCTGGTTGTTGACAGCTTTCTCGATTATTTTGGCCGGGAATGGAAGGAGTGAAATGGGGCGGTAATTTTTGAGTTCGGTGGGGTCCGCTGTGGGTTTTTTCAGAAGGGCGGTGAGTTCAGCGTGTTTCCAGTTTTCCGGGAAGGTGGCGGAGTTGAAGGAGCAGTTGATGACGTCTCGGAGGTGCGGTGCTATGACGGAGTCTGCTTTGTTGAAGATGTGGTGAGGACATGGGTCTGTGGGGGATCCTGAGTGGATGGAGTTCATCAGGCGGATGGTGTCCTCAGTGGAGATTGGGTTCCAGTCGTTAAGGGTGTTCAAGGGGGGAGAATGTTCAACATATGGTTGGGTGGGTTGGACTCCGGGTTGGTTGTCGAAGCTGTTGTGGATGTCTGCAATCTTGTTGTGGAAGAATGAGGCTAGGGAGTCGCAGAGGGCTTGAGAGGGGGTGATGTCGTTGGAGTTGGCCGAGGGATTGGAAAATTCCTTGACGATGTTGAAAAGTTCCTTGCTGTTGTGGGCGTTGTTGTCAAGTCGATCTTTGAATGCTGTTTTCTTGGCCTTTCGGATTAGTTGGTGGTGAGTGCGGGTAGCGTTTTTGAAGGCGTCCTTGGTGCTGGTGGTTGGGTCTTTTTTCCAGGCCTTTTCAAGGGAGCGGCAGAGTTTCTTGGACTCCTTAAGATCATCGTTGAACCATGAGGCCTTCTTGTTGCCAGTTTTGCTTTGACGTTTTTTCAGTGGTGCTAAGGTGTCGGCGGTGATGGATAACCATAGGGTGAAGTTGGCGGCGGCTTGGTTTGGGTTAGAGGAGTGGGCTGGGGTGTTTAGAAGGAGCGATGAGGAGATCTGGTCGGTGGTGATTTTGTTCCAGTTTCTTTGCAGAGTTGGTTGGAGGTGGTTGGTGGGTTTTGGCTTGTAGGTGAAGTGAACGCAGCTGTGGTCAGTCCAGAGGAGATCCGTAGTGTGGCTGAAGGAGACATGATTGCTGGAGGTGAAGATGGGGTCGAGTGTGTGACCTGCGATGTGGGTGGGGGAAGTGACCAGCTGTTTAAGTCCGAGGTTGGCGAGGTTGTCCAAGAGGGTGGTGGTGTTGCGGTCGTTGATCTTTTCAAGGTGAAAGTTGAGGTCTCCCAGAAGGATGTATTCTTTGGAGGGGAGCGCGTGTGGAGTGATGAAGTCCGTGATGTCTTCACTGAATTTTGCGCGGGGTCCTGGTGGTCTGTAGAGGAGGG
Organism: Lissotriton helveticus; assembly: GCF_964261635.1. Classification (NCBI taxonomy): domain Eukaryota; kingdom Metazoa; phylum Chordata; class Amphibia; order Caudata; family Salamandridae; genus Lissotriton; species Lissotriton helveticus. The sequence continues at coordinate 1,260,716,601 of NC_136070.1, read as the reverse complement.
TGCCTCTGAGTGTGGTCTTGGGGTCGATGTGGATCTGGAAGTGAAGGTGTTCGGAGTTGGCGAGGTTGGCGTCAGAGCTGGTTGAGATGCGGATTGATTTCTTATGGACGATAGCGATTCCTCCTCCTGTGTGGCCGGTACGGTCTTTGCGAGTGATCTTATAGTCTTCAGGGATGGCAATGGTGATGTCTGGGGCGGAGGAAGCGTTCATCCATGTTTCCGTTAGGAAGGCGATGTCTGGAGAGATGGTGTCTAGTAGATTCCATAGGTCAATGGCGTGTCTGTGGACCGAGCGGGTGTTGAGAAGGATGCATTGTAGGTGGTTGGGGTCGGGAATCTGTGGTGTGGTCGTAGCGGAGATGTTGTCGGTGGCGCTGAATTTGCAGGAGTAGCAGGAGAAAGGTCCATGGGTGTGTCCAGGAGCTGCTTGGACGCAGTTGGGGGCGCGACCGGGGTTGAGGGCTAGGAGGGTGGCGGCATCGTAGGTAATGCGGGAAGGCTGGGCAGCGCGAGGAGCAGGGGGTCTGGCGCTGGGCGCGGTCCAGGCGCGGACGGGCGTAGACGGGCTTACCTTTGGCGCACCTTCGGTGCGGCTGGGGCGCGGTCGCTGCGCGTGAACGCTGCACGCGAAAACACCTGTCATATATGGATGGTGGAGGGGGAGGGGCGAGGGCGTCTCAGCTGGGAGGCGGGGCGGGCTAAAGATGAGCACAACAACAAACAAAATGGTGGCGGAGGGGGGAGCACAGCAAACGCGCAAACCGAGTGGAAATAAACTTTAAATAGTTAAGTAAAATGCAGGTAAGCTCAGCGGCGATCAGGCAGGCAGCAGGCACAAATAATTATGCAGTTGTGGGAGAAAAGCGGCACAATGCGCAAACAGGCTCGAGTCAGCCAAATAAATAATTAAAGTGCAAGTTAGCTCAGTGGCGATCAGGCAGGCAGCAGGCACAAATAAAGTTGCAATTATGTAAAGCAAAGCGCCAAAACGATACCAGATATCTCAGAGGGACACTGGGGAGCGACCACTCAGCTCTAGGGAGAGGAGCGAGTCACTTCAGTGCGTCTTTGGTCATGCACACTCTCTGTTTCTTTTCCATGTAAACTTTTATCAGTGAAGAGGCACTCTCAACATTGGCACTTGAGACGGGTAACGCCAAGACAGCCAATACACAATTTGCTAACTCTGGCCACTGACATAGCTGTCCATGCTAATACTGGTGCACCCAAAGATTGCGATTTTCTACGACAGGTTCTGCAACAAATGCGTTGAACTGGGCGCATATGCCATCAGATTATTGAAGTGGTCAAAAATGAAGCAGCACTTTTGAGAGTCCAGAGAAAATTCCCCTTTACAGACGGGGTCTAGAACTTGTGCAGAGTATCACAGTGAGGCTTCATTGTCTTCAAATACCCTGGTTGGTGAAGGAACATTACTATGCATCATTGCAGCCATTTCTCATACTTTGTAAAATAGAGTTTCCTGAATAGCTACTCACCATCTTGCCCCTTGGTAAGCACGCTAACATGGAACATGTTTCAGTGCCAAATCACAAAGAAATTGTCGCCCAGCCGAATCTCAAGGAGATGTTTCACATCTACACCAATTATGCTGAACACTTGCTAGAGAAGGGTGTTTTCAGACTCCAGTTTTTTTATTTTGTCCACTGCAGCAGTCATGTTTTCCCGTAAAAATCTAAGAATGCGATAGAGTGTTGTACTTTTTGCACATCACTATCAAAATGCGACTGAAGATCCTCACATTTCTTGCCTTTGGCATCATCATTCAGCAAAAACTGTAAACTCTTGCCACATACATAATAAAGCATTCACAGCCTCTAGGACTGAGAACCACCTGCTAAATGACACAGTTGGGATGACTCTTTCTTTGATGCCACACAAAGCACAAAATGAGAAATAATTGCGTTTTAGTTCCTGCTCATAACAAAAAAGTGCACCGGAATGGACTAAAAAGTCAATAGCATTCTTCATTAACTCTGAAGATTGTAAAGATGCTTTTAACTTACCATTTAGCCAGTGGCAAGGATCTCTTACAAGGATGCCCTTCAGCTCAGGTATAGATTTTTGACAGGTCATTATACAACTTTTTCATATACAAAGCTGAATCACTGCAAATACAAACAATATCATTCCAATCTGTGTTGAACTTGGTAAGAACTTTTTGCGGACGTATTCCAAGTGACACTGCGTTCCATGTTCTCCCAAAATCTGGTGTCTTGTTTTCACCACTATCCCAGATGCTTGGTCACAGTACTCTTTTCACATATACCTGTTACTATACCTTGCATTGAATGTTTAAAGCCTGGGGTGTTTGGCAATTCACCTACTATCAATACTGACTTGCTAAAAAAGGGGGGTTGATATATAAATGAGTTTTACCCATTCTCTGTGGGTAAATGGGATGGTACATATTGGGAAAGATTCTTATGAAACCAGCCATTTTACCTATCAGGGAAATAGTCAAATGTAGGCAAAATATCAAATATGATTTTGATATAACCTGATTCTCTACAGTTTATTAAATAATTAAACAAGGCCTAAAACATGCCTCTAAAACCATGCATTTATAGACCAAAGACCACAAAACTGAAAAAAGGAAGAAGAAACAATTTGAATATTTTAGTGACATCCCTAAACAACAAAACTCAAGCAGACTAATGTTACCCCAGTGTTTCTTGCTGCTACCTTGTCTAACAAAGTTACATTGTATTGGCCCCTTCAGGAAGAGATAAAAAATAACTCGCTTTCCTTTTTTTTTAATGTGTTTGTGCAGGCGTTTTTTCAGTGTTTATATGTTTTTAAACTGGCGAGGGCTATTTCCCTGTCAGTGGGGGTTTATCCGTTATTATAGGTTTAGACCTAAAACAGGATAGCCTAGAAATACAAGATACATACATTCTGGCATGTTGCAATGATAGCCTGCCCTACTCTGCGCATAGAAAACAGAATGATAAATGTGTGGTTTAAGAACTTTTGTGTGGGCTGCCTGGCAGAGAAAACTGGGGAGGAGTGGAATGGGTGGCAGTTAGGACATAACCAGTACAGTCAGTCCTGGAGCAGGGGTGGAATTCTTTATTTCAAACAAAGTAGGTTCTGTACTCTTCCTTGGGTTGGCGCTGCAGAGATACATGACTTTTGATGTCATTTTATGGTTGTATGGAGGCACGTAGTTTGTGAGCACATCAAGGACAATGTAATCTCTCACTGTGTACCACAAAGATTCTACCCAATGTCTTACATAATAGCGTAAACAAGCTGGATAGTTGCACAATTGATTGTTGAATCAGGAAAACCGAGCCATCATGATGCATAGGTATATCTTTATGGAATGGGTCACATTCCTTTATGCAATGCCTACGAAATTGCAAGTCAAGACAAGTGTCTTCTTTGCTGAGGTGTGAGAACTATTGGGAAGCGCCTCTGGCATTAGTAGGCAAGTGAATACAGGTCCGGCAAGAAAGCCTTCTTCGTACCCTTCAAGCAGATACAGAAAGATGTTGTCTTGGTAGATGGGGTGGCGGTCTAGATGGTGGGTAGCAGGCAATTGCTTTGGACACATGCCAACCTAATCTGTGATGTGCCAGACGGGGATCTAGAGAATTAGAATTGCAGCAAATATGGATGGCCAGAAGCCCAGTGGGGTCTGTTAAAGGGTGGCCGACTAGTCCCCAGTGGCGAAGTTGATAATGGTGACAAAGAAAGAAGGAGTTTATCGTAAGATAATTGACACTGCGAATATAGATGCTGGAATCGCTCTCTGTTATTTTGGTGCAGGCTAGTTCAGAGTAGCAGTTCCGGCGGAGACACAAAAGAGGCAGCAAGAAGGATGTCTGGATGTGCAAGTGCTTGATTGCAGTGGGAAAACTGCTCCTAGGTGGAGAGTCCTCGGCTCGTCCCAGCAGCGCTGGTGGGAGCGGTACCTAGCAGGTTCCTTTCCAGCATGACTGCGGGTCAGGCTTTACTTGGTGCACCTTCACAAAAATCAGATAGTCGGGCTTCCAATCGTGGCAGGCTTCAATTGCGCCGGAAAGCTCGGACCAGAGAAAAGAAACTACAGGCAGCAAATAATTTCCCTGCATTAACGTTGAACTACATTCTCACTCAATTGCAGATCTGGAGGGGCAGGTGAAACTTGGGGATTATAAAGGGTAGGCACATGACCACTTCCTTGAAGCACAGGCTAGTCCTTTGTGAGGGGATGACTTGGATTATCTAGAGTCCCAATGGTAGTGCATCGGGCCGTGTTAGTGGTGCCTCGGAATATATTTTGCCTATCTGTTCATTTGGGTGGAATTGTACCTTTGCCAGCACATGTTGGGTGGTATGCACAGTGGACATGTTTACTCCCTAGTGCTTTGCATACTTCTTAAACTACAAAGGAGACTAATTGGGTACCCTGATGACTGGAAAGGCAAAGGGGCACCCTGAATCTGGGAAAGAAATCTCAACAGCTTCTTGGCTAAAGAAACGACATCAGGGCGCGTGCAGGAATTAGCTTCAACCCATCCTGAAAACATGTGTACCATCTTAACAATAAGAGAAACACTTGCAAATGGACTTGATCCAAATGTTCAACTGAACAAGAGCCCCCAGGAGACTGGTGGTCTTGAACCCATTTACCAACATTGTTGCCTACTCAGATGACAGAAATGGCAATAATTATGGGCAACGGATTGAAAGAAGAGAGCATACCACTGGGGTACTGCGGCATGAACCCTAACATTCCTCTAGATATGGACCATTGCATGATACAAGTGGGTCAGGCTGCAGAGAAAGAATTTTGGGTCCACTACTCTTCCAGTTCCCTTAAACTCTATTTGATCCATGACTGTTTTTCAACATCAGATGCCCGCTCCTGCAGCCCATTGAGATCTGGTACAGGAAATACATTAGTTTGTGAAACTTTGAGTGCAGCCTCACCATTAGGAGATAGTGCAGTCTCCGGCCACTCTGTCTGTGAGTGTGTTTCTTAGGGACACTTCATCTTGTCCCTAAATGCATAATAGCAACTTTAAATGGCGCTACGAACACAGTTTGTACTTGCACTCTGTTTTTAATAGGAACCCTGGAAGTTAGGAATACTTGTTGCATCCACAACAACCATAAATCATAGGCATCTACAAAGGCTTACTTGGAGTCAGTGAATTCAATTAACAAAAATATATATATCTTGGCAAGGATACAGGTGTGGATTAAGGAAAAAAATGTAGCTACTTGAAAAACTGGCTAGTTTGCAAACCCTTAGCTCCAGTACAGAGGAAGACTCCTTTTAGCACTTGAAGCTTCTCCTTGTGGTGAATCTGTCAAAAGACACTGCTGTTTAAACCAAAACAAAAAAGAAAATGTACTTTGATAATGAGTCAACAATTTGATTCTTTTACACACTCGCCAGGATGTGGATATTCATTATGCATATGATGGATATGAGAAAAAAGAAGGCTTAATATTGTTGAGGCTAGCATGATGACAGGGGGCTTCAGGCAAACAATTTTGACAAATCAATCTGTCGCAAGAACCAACAGATGTTTTGGAGACCTTACAGCGTATGATGACCTTTTGGAGAAGCGTGGCTCAGTGGTTAGAGGCGGCAGACCCGGAAGCTGAGATCGGCCGTGGACCAGGGTTCGATTCCCCGCCTCGGCGGGTCTCGGGCTCAAAAATTCCACGGACTCGACAATTCTCGCTCCGGTGCCTACTCGACTCACGGGGTCACACTCTGCGACTCTGGGCAATAGCTTGCTTAATCTCCACTACGGCCCCTCGCGGCGGGATGCCTGGCTTTCACCTTGTGGATACCCTGCCGGGGTATCTCACAGGGGAATACCAGGACGGGTTCCCTAAGCAAGCGCCTTGATGCCTTCGGGTGATACGTGCGCTATATAAGTCGCAATACATTTACATTTCAGGATCTATATGAAAGACCGCTTCCAATAATACCACTCAACCTCAATCTGCACCATGAAGCCCTTTTCAACATGACCCCGTGATTCTTCCTAGATCACCTGTCATTCTGGACCTTCAGACTGCCTTACCTGGGACATCCTTTGAACATTTGTATGCAACAATTGATAACACTTTGTTGGATGACAATGACAGTCGAGGAGAACATGAGGGTGGTGGTACTGACTAGGAAGATAGCACGCCTGGATCACAATCCTAAGTTGGTCAAATGCTTCAGTGCTTACATTCCTTCAGAAGGGTTTGATCAAGAACCTGCTCCACATAACTTTGCCAGACAATATAGGAATTTCCACAATTTGATAGACCATAATGCTCAAAGGTTCAATATTCATGTTCAGAATGAAGTCAAAACTCATTTATTTTTTGACTTTAACAACCATACAAGGAGGTCCATTATCTTGATCCTAGTTCTGCACCATCTCTGAAAGACTGACATCCTTGTTCGCAGAAGTTGGCCACCGACACAACATCTGCATCTCAAATAGTACAAGGCACCTGTTACTTCATAAGAATCTATGACAGAATATCGACCGACAAAACATCGATGCTGGAATATCGAAGGCAAGTATATCGACATCCTATCTACAACATGGTAAGTACAAAAATATCGAAACAAAAATATCGATGTTAAAAATATCGTAATTAAAAATATCGTTTTATATCTGTTAAAATATAATGTGTAAAATAATACTTATCAATAAAATAAAAATAGTTAAAAATATTTACCAATGTTTAAAATTAATAAATAATAGATATATAATAATATAACATTAATTAAACACATATGTAATATATATATATATATATATATATTTACTTAATATTAAATTTTAATAATTATTTTAATTAAAAACACTATAAATTACACATACATCTCCACACATAAAATAATTACATAAAAAAGTAAATAGTTTTTAATAATTTAAAAAAATTAAATATACTTTAAATAGTTTTTAAATTAGTAACATAATACATTATCTAAATTCATTCTGAATAATAAATAAAACTACTATTTAAAGTCCAAAAAAAACTACTGTATTAAAAACATTGGATAGTGTAAAACGTAAAATTACTATTCCCACTCCAGAAAATGCAAAATTAGGGAAGATATTGTATAGCATAGAAATAAAAATTACTATTACCACTCCAGAGAGTGAAACAGTAAAGAAAACATTGGATAGCGTAGAAGTAAAAATTACTATTCCAACTCTAGAGAGTGAAACAGTAGGGAAAGCGCTGGATAGCGTAGGGATAAAAATTACTATTCCAACTCCAGAGAGTGAAACAGTAGGGAAAGCGCTGGATCACGTAGGGGTAAAAATTACTATTCCAACTCCAGTGAGTGCAACAGTAGGGAAAGCACTGGATAGCGTAGGGGTAAAAATTACTATTCCAACTCCAGAGAGTGAAACAATAGGGAAAGTGCTGGATAGCGTAGGAGTAAAAATTACTATTCCCACTCCAGAGAGTGCAACAGTAGGGAAAGAGTTGGATAGTGTAGTGGTAAAAATTACTATTCCAACTCCAGTGAGTGCAACAGTAGGGAATGCGTTGGATAGCGTAGGGGTAAAAATTACTATTCCAAATCCAGAGAGTGAAACAGTAGGGAAAGCACTGGTTAGCGTAGGGTTAAAATTACTATTCCAACTCCAGAGAGTGAAACAGTAGGGAAAGCATTGGATAGCGTAGGGGTATACATTACTATTCAAACTCCAGAGAGTGAAACAGTAGGGAAAGCGCTGGATATCGTAGGGGTAAAAATTACTATTCCAAATCCAGAGAGTGCAACTGTAGTGAAAGTGTTGGATAGCGGGTGGGTAATAATTACTATTCCCACTCCAGAGAGTGCAACAGTAGGGAAAGCATTGGATAGCGTAGGGGTAAAAATTACTATTCCAAATCCAGAGAGTGCAACAGTAGGGAAAGCGTTGGGTAGCATAGGGGTAAAAATTACTATTCCACCTCCAGTGAGTGCAACAGTAGGAAAGGCGTTGGATAGCGTAGGAGTAAAAATTACTATTCCAACTCCAGAGAGTGAAACAGTAGGGAAAGCGCTGGATAGCGTAGGGGTAACAATTACTATTCCAACCCCAGAGAGTGAAACAGTAGGGAAAGCGCTGGATAGCGTAGGGGTAAAAATTACTATTCCAACTCCAGAGAGTGAAACAGTAGGGAAAGCATTGGATAGCGTAGGGGTAAAAATTACTATTCCAACTCCAGAGAGTGCAACAGTAGGGAAAGCGTTGGATAGTGGATGGGTAAAAACTACTATTCCCACTCCAGAGAGTGCAACAGTAGGGAAAGCGTTGGATAGAGTAGGGGTAAAAATTACTATTCCAAATCCAGAGAGTGCAACAGTAGGGAAAGCGTTGGATAGCGTAGGAGTAAAAATGACTGTTTCACCTCCAGTGAGTGCAACAGTAGGAAAGGCGTTGGATAGCGTAGGAGTAAAAATTACTATTCCAACTCCAGAGAGTGAAACAGTAGGAAAAGCGCTGGATAGCGTAGGGGTAACAATTACTATTCCAACTCCAAAGAGTGAAGCAGTAGGGAAAGCGCTGGATAGCGTAGGGGTAAAAATTACTATTCCAACTCCAGAGAGTGAAACAGTAGGGAAAGCATTGGATAGCGTAGGGGTAAAAATTACTATTCCAACTCCAGAGAGTGAAACAATAGGGAAAGTGCTGGATAGCGTAGGAGTAAAAATTACTATTCCCACTCCAGAGAGTGCAACAGTAGGGAAAGCGTTGGATAGCGTAGGGGTAAAAATTACTACTCTCACTCCATAGAGTCCAACAGTAGGGAAAATGTTGGATAGCGTAGGGGTAAAAATTACTATTCCAACTCCAGAGAGTTAAACAGTAGGGAAAGTGCTGGATAGAGTAGGGGTAAAAATTACCCATTAATATGTACAAAAAAATTGATTATAATAAATCATTAACAATAAATTTACAATAAATATCATTAAATAAATAATAGTTACCAAATAATAAATATTAAGCAATATAATACTGTAAAAAAAATATTATTAATAATTGATTACCAATTATAAAACATTAAATATAATCATTTGTATGCAAAAAATAACTTTTTATAACACATTAATTATGAATTATTGACAAATTATTTTCCATAAAAATGTATTTAATTACTAATTAAATAAATTAATTAACAATTACAAAATTAATTACACATTAATACATTAATTACAAATTACAAACATTAACTACCAATTACAAACATTAACTACCAATTACAAACATTAATTACCAAATAAATTAATTAATTACCAATTACAAATATTAATTACCAATTACAAATATTAATTACCAATTAAAACAATTAATTAGCATTTAAATGTATTATTGCCAATTAATAATTTATACAAAAACAATTATCAATTACAAATATTAATTACCAATTTAATGTATTAATTGCCAATTAATAATTAATTAATAATACAGTAATTATCAATTACAAATATTAATTACAAATTAAAACAATTAATTACCAATTAAATGTATTAATTGCCAATTCATAATTATTTAAAAATACATTAATTATCAATACCAATAAATAAAAATAAGTCATTACTTAATTACAAATAAAACACTTCCCACCCAATTCCCCTATAAACCCACTACCCGCTACAGAACTTAAACGCAAAAATTATTTAACATTCATTTATATTTCCTAAAAAGTAATAATTATTTTAATATAATTAAATTACTTCCCACCCTATTCCCCTATAAACCCACAACCCGCTTAAGACTTAACAAAAAACATATAACACACATATTAAATACATACTAAAATACATAACAATAGTACAAATATCGATATTAGTAACATCGAAATTCCTAACATCGATATGTTTGATATCGATATTACTGACTTCGATATTACTTACATCGATATAAACAAAATCGATATTACTTACCTTAGTGTCGATATTCCGTCCAACGATATTCTTGACATCGATATTCTTTACCTTCGATATTTCTGACTCGATATTTGTGTAGGTCGATATTTACAACTCGATATTTTGACTGTGTACCACTTCGAAAGCCTGACATTTAAATCAGATTGATAAAAATTGGTTGTCCAACTGTTGTGTTGCATCCCCTGCTAGGAAAAACTGAATCTGCTCATGGACCATTGTGCAGGAACTTCAGCATAGATTGCCAATGCCCCGGCAATCCGGCTGCGCTAACAGGGGCAGTGACAGATCTGTTGACCTTCTTGGTAAAATTGCCTCTTATAGTGCTTTTCGTCAGTTGTCAATGGGGGCACTCTTTAGACGGCACGGATGGCTCTGCGGCACCTTGTTTAGACCTGAAATGCAGCACAAGGTTTAATATATGCCTTTCGATGGCGAACACCTGTTTTGTAGTCTTGTGGATGGGACCTCACCGGCCATAAAGACATACAGACGTAGCCCATTTGGGCATTTTACTAAAAAGATGTCTTGCCAGTGCAGATCCCAGTATTCTGGTCAGAGAGGTTAACAGCAGTCTACTTTTCAACACTATAGACAAGGACACTATGGAAAACAAGGACAGAATTTGCAATACATAGAACATTGCCAAGCACCCAGTAGACAAAGAAGGATGAGGGGCCTTTTCAAGTAAAAAACGAGCACTTTTACTGAATGGTATTCCTCAGCATGCCTGCCCCCTTTGCTTTCAATACTGGTGGGAGGAGAGGTCTGAGCATTTCTTCTGGCTTGGCACATCACCATCTTGATTACCTGGGTTGTTTTAAAAATCTGATATGGAGCTACATTAGTTCATTTTGAAACAACTTAGTTAGTACTAGTTCCATACACCTATCACAGCTTTGTCTAGATGACAATATGTCAGTTTTTGCAGTGTACCAGTCTTACTTCCTGGAAGCACTTTGACTCGCCATTTTGAGTTCAGAGATTTCAAATGGATGAATGGCAAGTTCTGTAGAGCCTCAGGCGACCAAGACTCATTTCAAGTTTTAGGACTTTAGGGCTTAAGCAGAGGTTCTACTATGTGTTTGGTAAGGAGTTCTGTTTTCATCCTTCATCTGAAGACCCTGTCTTGCGAACTATTCAGAAGTCTTTGTTTCATCGGAAGACCCTGCATCAATAAGCTTTCTTAAATATGTTTTAAGTGTCTGAGCCTCTGGGATAAGATCATTCACTTGTACGCTGCTTCTTTATACATATGGTTCCATGTCAAAAACATGGGTGTTGGGCTGCGTCAAGCAGACTGTGGCATGCTCACTTCATTTAATGGACCTCCTTTTTGGGATTCTCTCATTAGCACTGTTTCACCACGGTTTTGGACTACTTGATGGCCACACATGGATTCCTGAGAACAGCTGGGTGCTCAGCACCGATGCCGGGACGTTGAGAGAACCGTCCAGGTGTAGTAGTGTTACAGATGACGCAAGATAGCAGCACACATCCCTGCTAGTGCCTGTTCATTAGGCTGTGGGAGTGGGAAGCGTGTCTCTGACCACAAGTGCTGACGGTGGCAAACCAGGTCAGTGGTACCTGCTTGTGATCTGGAGGAGCAGGTCAAGAGCATGTGATCCATCACAATAATAGCATAGATCACATTTAAGACCTGTTCTACCGGTACAAGTCCACCAGGAGCAAGTGTAGCAGTAATACTACTCAGAAGGGAGAAAGGATGCCCTAGTAGATTGGTTAAAGGGTTCCTTGTGAAGCTCCTAGCTCATGAGTGAACCTATGACCTACAAAGGAGCCAGACTGGAACAGCTACTCATGCCCAAACTGAAAAGATTCCTTGAGGCAAGATTTGTTGCCACCCAGAGTCTGAATACCTTTCAGGTCAAACATGGAGGGCAAGACATCTGGCTGGAAGAAAGGAGTGTGTTTTGATGGTTTCTTTCAAGTCACATGCAAGAAAGGAATGTAACAAAAGGATAGCCTGTGTTGAAGCCAAACTAGAGGGTGAAATAATAAGATCTCAGGAGCAAATTGGAGGGCACCTTCAGAAAACTGTGGGAGAGGCGTGACCTTATGTCAGATGCTGTAAGCAATTCCACCCATGTACAACAAACATATAATGCTCCTTCTGGTGGATAGTCTATCTAACCATAGATTCCTCACCTTGTAAATCGCTTCGCCTGCTAGATTGGATCTGGAATATTTTTTTACGCAATTCCCCCCGTGCACCAGTAAGTGGTGTCATGCGGCACTGTGCAAACTCTGTGCTGTCCCGAAATTAATGCCGGAGCCAGATATAATTGCCACCCCTGCGTGCTGACATCTGCACCACCGATGTCGAACCATTGGCTGATCAGATTTGACAATGTGCAGATCTCTAAATTGGGACCTTTTTATAATGGAGAAAGGAGCTTGTTACACAGAGATGGGTGGTGGAAGGGTCCAGAGGAATCTGTAGTGAGATGGAGTATCCACCAGAAAGAACATTACTGAAGGAAAGTAACTTACTCTTCTGATGAATGCTTCTAACTGCAGATTACTCACCTTGTGAATAAATTCTACCTCCAAATTTGGTGGGGCAGTGGAATGGCTCTGACCAAAAAGTAATGTAGGACCAAACAGGCAAAGTGTCCCTCCCAACGGACCTGCTGGCTATCAAGGCAGTAGTGTTTTGTGAACTGACCTCCATGTTCCAGCCTGACATTTCGAAGACAGGAACTTGTATGCCAACACATTGATAGCAGCCTTGGCCCTGATGGAACGCGCCCTCAAGCCCTCTGTAGGTTATTTCTTTGTCTGTACATAGATTTCTATGTAGACGATTAGCCACCTTGAAATGGATCTTTTCTGTGTTGCCTTACCTTTCTTTGCTCCTGCAGACTCGACAAAGAACTGACCGTCCATCCATTGGGCATCAGTGCTATTGATGTAAAAGCTCAAACTCTTCTGGGATCCAAGCGATGGAGCCTTTGGGATAAGGTGGAGCAAAGAAGGGTAATGTATTGTCCGACACAGAAAGATGTCTCAACTTGGGGCGGAAATGCCGCCCTAGGCCGTACCAGTTCTTCCAGAGTGGTATATGGTTGATGGACAGACAGCAATGCGCTGATGGTAATCCCCATGAGAGACTTTTTTTTAGAGTCTAAAGCCGAAGAGGACGGCTGTATGTTGGTTTAAATAGGGAACACATCAAATATACAAAAAACAGGTTAAGTTCCCACTGAGGCATTGCAAATAGGTTGGGTGGAAACATGTGGAATAACCCTTTCAGAAAATGCATCAAAACAGCTGATTTAAACAACCATTGTTGATCCGGTTGATGAAACAAGGCAGACCAGGCTGACAAACTTTAAGAATGACCACAGCAAGTCCTTGTTGAGCTAAAGATAACAACAAATAGCAACAAATCTGACTATTTGGTTTGCAGTGATAATATCCAATAAGACGTATACCAAGCCATAACCTTCCCCCAGCATTAATGTTTTTTGTGGATGGACCGCTGGCTGTCAAGATGACATCCACTACCCTGGGAGGGAAGTTGAAAGCAGTCAGCAGTTGCGGCTCAATCTCCACTCATGGACTCAGTATTAAAGAACAAATGGTAAAAGCCAATCGTGAATATATTTAGCCACATCGCTGCGGCGGCTATTCCGCCGCAGCGCTAAGGGGCGGGGGGGGCCGCGCGGCGGGCGCATGCTGGTGACGGAACCGCTCCGTCACCAGCCGCGGTTGAGCTGTGCTCATGACGGAGCGATTCAGTCATGGCCCGCCCGCTTAATGGAACGCCCAGCGCAGGCGCGGAATCCGCGCCGTGCTGGCGCGGAATCCGCGCCGTGCAGGCGCGGCGGCCGGGCCATGACGAAACCGCTCCGTCATTAGCACAGCGCCACCGCGGCTGATGACGGAGCGGTTCCGTCATCAGCATGGATAGGGTTAACAGGAGAACGCTGCATTGGATGCAGCATTGTAAAAAATGAGAATATGACACTGCACCCTTGAGGGCCTCTTGACCTCCAGTGTCCCATCATGCCCTGCAGGTGGCAGTTTGTTCAGTTCTTAATTCCAGCTCCTGCTGACAGTATCCTAGAGCAGAGCTCTGATGTGCCTTTTATTTAAAGTTGTTTTTTTTTTATCAAAGTCTTTCATATTTAACTTTTCTAAAAATTGTTTACTCAATGTCCTTTAGGGCGTAGAGCATTTTTAGATAATTTCCTGACTGGAAATACATCTACTTTTTTGCAAAATGCCATCTCTTTTTGCGAAATGCCCGGAATGTTGTAGAAAAAACTAAAACAAAACCCGCACAGATATGTATCCTTTCTTTGCTTGACTCTTGTGGCCCCCATGACGTGTCACCACTAAAAGACGCTCTTCAGGCGCACTTTGAGGAAAAGAGAACAAATTTGCCTTCATAGCAAAGTAGAGAACTGCAGATGATAAGGGGGCATATTAGCAAGAACCTTGTTAAAATTATCGCCATTTTAGCGGCAAGAAACTGCCGCTAAAACGGCGATAATGGGCTTGCTAATATGCGTTATAGATAGAGTGACCAGGCTTCCCCGTTTTGCCAGGACGGTCCCAGTTTTTAACCAGCTGTCCCAGCAAATTTCAAGAAATGTAGCTCATGTCCCTGTTTTTAAAGAGGGTCGACGGAAAACGGTGGGAGGTGTTTTTTCATGTTTTACAAAGCAGGGATAGTTAGCAGTTGTTTCAAGAAAGCAATTTAATTAACAGGCAAGCTACTGGGTTTAAAATTGCATTTCATGTATGTTCTTACTGCCTGTTCTGTAATTCTCTGCTGAGGAACGCTCTCATCGCTTGAAGTAAAATTGTAGTCCTTCTTCTATGTTTGTGAAATGTCCCAGTTTTTGGCTTGAAAATTCTGGTCACCCTAGTTATAGAATTCCAATAGAAGCCCAGGTTAGATGTGCAGGACATCTAACCTGGGCTTCTATTGGAATTCTATAACGCATATTAGTAAGCCCATTATTGCCGTTTTAGCGGCAGTTTCCTGCCACTAAAACGGCGATAATTTTAACGAGGTTCTTGCTAATATGGCCCAAGATTCCCTGGCTGAGGGGTGAGGAGAGACTGCTCCCTCTACCAGTGCCCCTAAATCATGCTCTGAGAACTCCAGCAGTGGGAGATTCAGAAAGAGACAATCCGGAGAAAAATGACGCTCCTGTTCGACATCAAGGGCATCGAAGTCCAGAAGAGATACAGCACCTACTAGCTCGCGGTCAAGGGCTGAGTCGATTTCGATAACACTTATGACTTTGAGGAGGAGAGCACCATCAACGGCAAGAGGTACCTTGACGATGAGACACAATACAATGAGAACTTTGACGTCGAGTCGAGACATCAGTCAACCTTAACTAAGATGGTGGAGTAGTTTTCACGCATGAAAGCTCACAGATTACCATCAGAATCTGACTGACTATTCCGGAGCCTATTCACCATCCAGACCAATGTCATCAGTCACCATACTGGATTCGCCAACACCTCCTCAGACTCTAACGAGTCTCCTGCTTCCCAACTCCTCCACAACCAATCGTTCCAGTGGTACTTCTGCCACCAATCTGCCAACCACTCCTTGTTAGTCACTGTAATCTCCTATGCCAGTGCCTTCTCCACCGTGGCGCACTAAATCGTGCTCAAATCACACTAGACCTTACAGCTATAGGTACCCTCTGATACCCGATACCTTCGGGTCAAGTTCGAGCTATATAAAACCCTATCAAATAAAATAAAAAATAGGTCTAGGCATAACATCTTGTCTACGAAAGTGGCAAAGAATAACTACCGACAAATGAGTTCTGAAGTTTGTACAGCATGAATACTTTTTCAGATTCTAGTGTCCACCACCATCTAAAATAAATCATCACTATTCCAGCAGGAAAAACTGCAACAAGAAGTCTTGATCCTCTAGCAGAAAGTGAGGTGGACAAGGTACCTTCTCACCTGAAAGGAATGGGAATTTCTTATTGTTACTTTCTGGTGAAAAAGAAAGGACTCTTAAACATCTACCCTCAACTTAATCAAGCGACAGGTTATGCTCGATGGACCTACAAGATGTCTATTTTCACATCCCAGTAGCCAAAAAATATCGAACATTCCTGAGGTTCATTGAAGGACCAGCGCGCTACCAACACTGCAAACTTTCTTCAAATGTATGGTGGTTGTAGCAGCCCACTTCAGGAAAATGAAACTCTTTGTCTATCCATATCTGGACGATTGTCTCATAAAGGAATCTGCCTATCAGCAAACGAGTCAACATTATTATCTAAGAGTCATGACTCTCAATGGACTGGGTCTACATGTGGATCATGACAAATCTATCTCAAATTCTGTTCAATTCCTGCACTATCGTGATGCAATTCTAGACACAGTACACACTCGGGAGCATATATACAAGCCCCTATCGCAACGGGAATGTCATTTTTTGCGACGTTTCTGTGGCGATGCAGCCTTTGCCTTATTTTCAAGGCAGAGTTAAGTAACCCTGGGCGGTGAACTATGCTCTGCCCGCAGAGTTTGCAGAGTTTCCTGCACTCTGCGTTACGCGGAGCTCGCGGAGTTCCGAAAACAATTCCTCGCTTGCGATCGTTAACGTAAAGCTGGTGACCACAAGCGAGGAAAATCATCCTCCCGGTGAGATTTTTCCTTGTTCGCGGTCGTCAACATCAAGTTGGCGAGCGCAACCGTGGAAAGTAAACAAACCAGCAACATTTCTCAACGCTGGGTGGTCAGGTTTCTCATTGCGAGTGGTTGCGTATACTCGCGAGGAGAAACTGCTTGTTCGCGTTGAGAAAGCTGCCGCTTGGGTAAAAATCTACTAGAGCGGCAGAAAAGGGAACAAAGGGACCACTTGCACTGTGCAAGGTGCTGTTCGCGATGATTGCACAGTGCGGACAAGCATCCGCACTGTGCAATCACCGCAAACTGCATTTTTCTATGGAACTCCGCCACTTGCAGAGCTCCGCGTAGTGCAGCAGAGTTTTTTTGCCACTTCGCGGAGTTCCGCGTAACGCAACTCCGCAAAATCCGCCCAGGGTTAGTGTTAAGCCACATAACATGGCTTAGCGTAGCGCTGCCTTCGAAATAAGTTACCGAAAAAGGGTAAACCCAAATAGTGTCACTGGGACCTGGGTGTATAGCAGTACAGTGAGAAAGTGGTCCCAGCACGCATATATTCATACAAGAAACAAAATAGTAAAGTAATTTATGGAAACATGAACAAAAACAATAGATGATGGTACACTGTTATTTAATCACAATGAACCCGCAGATACATTACTCATACAAATAGTATCACTTGTTCTAATAGCATTAGTGCCCCAAATGGCTGAAGGGGAGAGAGGGAATGTGCTGGAGGTTTAAAGTGCAGATAGATAGGTAATATACAGTGTAGGTCTTGTGATCCTCATCAGACAGAATCAATACACAGCTTCTCTGTGAGCCAAGGTAAATGCAAATAATTAAATCTCCGGCACATTCCCTCTCTCCCCTTCACTTCCTATTTCTTACTTTAAAAAAGAAGTAAAAGTGTTTGTGAACAACTTATTTAAAAGGTCACTTCTCATTTTACTTAACTGACTTTTAGGGTATGACCCTTTTTCATGTCTAGATTTTGAAGTAATTCATTAAGACTGGCAATATAACCAGTTTTAAGGCTGCAAAATGTAACGTTTGTCACATAGGTCTCCTGGCATTTTTGAAGTAAGGAGAAGTGGATGTGACTTTGAAAGAACATCTCCAGGGTACACACATGTGGGCGGGAATATTCAGTGCTTATGATTTCAATGCAGATTACCCTGAGCGAGAACTAGCATTGCAGGTAAAATACCATTCCATCTTATACAGACTTGGTGCCAAAGCACCACCCTGGTACCAACTGCTCTGCCCCAGCAGTCGATAGTGTTCAGACCGGATGACTTACTTTGCCATGGTTCCATGTTAAAATATAGATGAAAAAAATATCGATGTGAAAATATCGATAACAAACATATCGACTTCCTATACATAAACAGGTAAGCACAATAATAGCAACACAAAAATATTGATGTAAAAAATATAGAAGTAAAAAATATCGACAAAATTACATAACTTAAATAAAATTAATTCAATTATATTAATATTATTAACAAAATTAATTACATTTAATATATATTTAAATACATTTTATTAACTATTATCGTTATTTAATTTATAAACTTTTTGAATTATATCAAAAGAAAATATACACTTATATAAATTATTTTAAATTAAATAAAATATTCTATATGTAATTAACACATTAAACTATTAAAAAAATAAAACATACATTTAATAACAAAATAAACACAATAGTAGTGGAAATGTTGGATAGCGAGGGGGTAAAAATTACTATTCCCACTCCAGTGAGTGCAACAATAGGGAAAGGACTGGATAGCGGAGGGGTAAAAACTAATATTCCCACTCCAGTGAGTGCAACAGTAGGGAAAGCGCTGGACAGCATAGGGGTAAAAATGACTACTCCCACTCCAGTGGATAGTGAGTAGACTCTTGAGGCGGAAGCCGGGAGTCAGGGAACACATTTATTTTAACATTTTGTGTCATTTTATTCTTATTTGCACTGTTTAGTAGATCGTAAATCTAATCTGTGTGACATTTTAAAATTCGTTTCATTTCATTTATTTGCACTGTTTAGTAGATCGTAAACCTAATCTGTGTGGCATTTAAAAAAATCATTGAACGCTGTGTTGCTGCGTATGTAAATGTAAATGTAAATGTATTTCGATTTATATAGCGCACTAATCACCCAGAGGTCTCAAGGCGCTTGCTTAGGGAACCCGTCCTGGTATTCCCCTGTGTGATAACCCCGGCAGGGTATCCACAAGGTGAAAGCCAGGCATCCCGCCGCGAGGGGCCGTAGTGGAGATTAAGCAAGCTATTGCCCAGAGTCGCAGAGTGTCAACCCGTGAGTTGAGTAGGCACCGGAACGAGAATTATCGAGTCCGTGGATATTTTAGCCCAAGACCCACCGAGGCGGGGAATTGAACCCTGGTCCAGGATTGATCTCAGCTTCCGGGTCTGCCGCCTCTAACCCCTGAGCCACACATTGATTCTAAATAGCGCCCTGCCCCTACCTCCTCCTTTGCTCGCCCAGAGAGTCCACGCTGTTCACAGTGGCCGATTAAGGGCCCTTGGAACGCGGGACTAGGCACGACTAAGTTCCCCTCAGGCGCCATATTGGGCGTACCGCAGGTTCAGCTGGCTAGTGTTGAGGGCGATTAGGCCCAGCACTACAAAATGCACCTCCCACCTCGGCCGCGCAGCGGACGAGCGCAGCGGGCGCGACGATGGCGCGCCGGAGGTGCGCCAGAGGTAAGCCCGTCTGCGCTCGTCCGCACTAGGCAGAGCTCAGAGCTTAGCACTACGGCAGTGGGTCACCAGGTCCCACTCGAATACTCTAGAGACGCTCTGCTGCAAATGAGACAGAGGGCATCAACCCCCTGCGTACACTCTATGTCAATGGATGGTTCTTCCAACCATTGCCTCTACTGCCCCTTTAAGCTAGAGATGAATGAGCCTGGCCTAGCTTCTTCCATTGTAGTACGTATCGCCCTAGGTAATTGTAGATCGCTACCAAAACACGCTGTAGAAATGTATCGAATCTTAGAAGATCTCCAGCTGGAGATCCTCTTCCTGACGGAAACATGGTTAGGACCTGACTCAGACCCAGACATCATTAAGTCTCTTCCACCGGGCTTTCTTATCCAGCATGTAGACCGATCAAAAGGGAAGGGAGGGGGAATCGCTATAATCTATAGGGACCACCTTTCTTGCCGTTTTCAAGGCAGCCCCCTCTCTGACTGCCAAAATGTTCTATTTACGATTCAAGCTTCTTCGTGTAAATCCCTCTCAGGATTTCTTATCTACCGCCCACCGGGCTCTATAGGACAATTTTGTAGTTCACTCTTGGAACACTCATTTATGCTGGCTGCCACCCATTCTAACTTTATGATCTTAGGAGATCTAAATATCCACTTCGACAAGGGCGAAGATAAGCTGGCCTCTGATATGTCATTAGACCTTGCAACCCACCAGCTTCGACTGGAAAGTCTTTATCCCACCCACATGCTGGGTCACCTCTTGGACCCTATTTTTTCCAACATCCCGACCTTACAATCCCAGCTCCCACCCCGATAATGTGGTCAGACCACTTCTTAATAACGTTTAGTTGGCGGCTCCCTACCATCCCCCGCCCTAGACCTTTACCCAGTAGACCTACACGCCATTGGGCTAAATTGGACCCGGAAAAATGGAAGTACAACATGGAGCTCTCCCCTCCACTGCTAGTCTCAGATCCTGCAGTAGCAGACTCTGAGTTCTCAAAATGAATTGGAAAGACATTGGATATAACTCTGCCGAAAAAATCCACCTGCAAACCTCGAGGCAAAATCACCTCGCCCTGGTTCACCAAGGAAGTACGCCTCTTAAAAAAGCTCTGTAAAAAACTGAAAGGGAGGGAGGAAGAACTTCGACCCCCTCAAGAAGCTAGAATACAAGCACACGATTCTTAACTATAAAAAGGCCCTTAAAACTGCACAGTCCACTTTCTTTGAAGAAAAAATTAGGTCATCCGCCAACTCATCGAGGGAGACCTTTCAAATTGCAAAAAAACTCCTAAAAACCCCTGACCCTCCTTCCCCTGTGGAACCATCGGTCAGTCGGTGTAACAAATTAGCCGAATTCTTTGATTCTAAGATTAAAAAAATTCTCAACTCTCTCCCCCCATATACATCTGATAACTTTGCCCCTCATAACTCGTCTGGATTGATATCCCAAGCCCCGGAGCCCAAGCTGACCCGGTTTGCTCCCACGACATTAGACACGCTATTCCCAGTATTACAATCAATCAAAAGTGGAACCCCATTAGACCCTGCACCTCTTAACATTCTAAAACTAGTTACCCCAACCATCTTGCCCCACATGGCGAATCTGATTAATACCTCGATCTCTCATGGTATCGTTCCGCCGAACTGGAAAAAGGCAATCATTAAAGCCCTGATTAAGAAACCTTACTTGGACCCCCTGGAGTTAAATAATTTTCGGCCGATCTCCCTACTGCCAGGCATCAGTAAAGTTGCAGAAAAATATATTAACCAGCAGCTATCCGACTACCTTGAAGTCAATGGCCTACTTAAACCCTCACAGACGGGCTTTAGGCCAGGCCAGGCCAGGCCAGAGCACGGAGACCGCTTTAGTGGCGGTGGTCGAAGAGGCCAGAAAGATCATGGACTCGGGAGGATCAGTGGCAGTGATCCTCCTGGACCTTAGTGCGGCCTTCGACACCGTTAACCACTCCATACTGGTCCACAGGCTTAAGGGCCTGGGCATCTCAGGGTCTGCTCTGTCCTGGCTGGAATCTTTCCTGAGTGACCGCTCCTTCCAGGTGGCGGACGGTAATTTCACCTCTAAAATAACATCTATACACTGTGGGGTTCCTCAGGGCTCATCCCTGAGCCCAACCCTCTTTAATATGTATATGTCCCCCCTTGAGAAGATCGTCACTCCATTTGGGATCAAGCTATTAACCTATGCGGATGACACCCAGCTGGTGGTATCCCTTAGTCAGCATGACCACCCTTCCACCAATCTCTATACCTGTCTTGGGGACATAACCAAATGGATGGATAGGTCCCATCTTAAGCTCAACAGCGAAAAGACGGAGATCATGGTCCTGGGCAACCAGTCATACTTCCGCCCTGAGTCCCTGTGGCCTCCCTGTATGGGCACACCCCAACCCCTAAACGTGAAATTAAGAGCTTGGGGATCTGGCTGGACAAAGGTCTTACCTTCTCCACCCAAGCCAGGAAAACTGCCGGCACCTGCTATGGCCTCCTACGGACTTCCAGAAAAATTCTCCCATTGCTTCCTGCTCAATCCCAAAAACGTATGATTCAAGGCCTGGTATTGTCCCGTTTGGATTACAGCAATGCCTTGTACCTAGGGGCTCCCAATAAGGTGTTGGCAAAACTCCAGGTTGTGCAAAACACTGCCGCCCGTCTTCTCACGGGCACACACAGCCGTTGCTCAGCCAAACCAGCCCTCAAGTCACTACATTGGCTGCCTTTCCAAGAAAGGCTGTATTTCAAAGCCCTTTGCACCACTCATAAAATCTTGCATAGAAAGGCCCCACCCATTCTAAAGGACCTCATCGTCCCCCACAAAACCAATAGAACTCTCCGTTCCTCTCACCTTCACTTGACTTCAATACCTAGGATCAGGAAGGCCCGCTCTGGAGGCCGTCTTTTTTCATACAATGCCTCCAAACTGTGGAACACTTTGCCTCTAGATATTCGGCCCAGCCCAATCTTCTTCCATTCCGTAAACTTCTTAAGACTTGGCTGTTTCCTTAATTTACTCTTCCCTCAATCTCTACTGTTCTATCACTAGCGCTGGGACGCTCACGGGCAGCCACGCGCTTTACAAATCTGTAAACATAAACAAACATAAACATAAACAGTGAGTGTAACAGTAGGGAAAGTGCTGGATAGCGTAGGGGTAAAAATTACTATTCCCACTCCAGTGAGTTATGTTCTGTTATGTTAAAAATGTTTTATAAAGCGCTCGTTCACCGATTGGCTTCATGGCGCTGGATCTAGGAGGTGCTAGTGCTGAATTGGTAACAGTTATTCATAGGCCTGGGTGTACAGCCAGGTTTTGAGGGATTTTCTAAATTTCAGTAACTCGGAACTAGACCCGATTTCCAAGGGAATGGAATTCCACAGTCTGGGTGCTAGCGTTGCAAACCTACTTCCCCCTTGTCGCTTCAGCTTGAAGGTTGGGACTGCCAGAAGTTGAAGGTGAGCCGAGCGAAGGTTACATGAGGGGGGAGTACCGTGTGATCAGGCTGTCTGTGAATCCAGGGCCCATGCCTTGCAGGGACTTAAACACAAGAAAACCAACCTTGAAGGTGCAACGTTGGGGAATGGGAAAACCAACCTTGAAGGTGCAACGTTGGGGAATGGGAAGCCAATGTAGCTTCCTAAGAAGGGGAGAGGCATGATGCCACTTCGGTTGATGTTAAATCAATCTAGCTGCTTGGTTCTGGACAATCTGCAACCGTTTTGTAAGCCCAAGTGGTAGGCCCAGGTAAATAGCATTAGAGTAATCCAGGCGGGAAAGAACCATGGCTATCACAACCTGTGTCAGAGCTGCTTGGTTAAGCGAGTGCAACAGTAGGGAAAGCGTTGGATAGCGTAGGGGTACAAATTACGATTACCACTCCAGAGAGCGCAACAGTAGGGAAAGGACTGGATAGTGTAGGGGTACAAATTACTATTACCACTCCAGTGAGTGCAACAGTAGGGAAAGGACTGAATAGCGGAGGGGTAAAAATTACTATTCCCACTCCAGTGAGTGCAACAGTAGGGAAAGCGCTGGATAGCGTAGGGGTAAAAATTACTATTCCCACTCCAGTGAGTACAACAGTAGGAAAAGCGCTGGATAGCGTAGGGGTAAAAATTACTATTCCCACTCCAGTGAGTGCAACAGTAGGGAAAGCGTTAGATAGCGTAGGGGTAAAATTACTATTCCCACTCCAGTGAGTGCCACAGTAGGGAAAGCGTTGGATAGCGTAGGGGTAAAAATTACTATTGCAGGACAAAAAAGGTACGGTGTTCCTAGCTGGCAAGTAGACCACCTGGTGTGTACTCGAAGTGGTGAGGAGTTGGGGAATACCTCCTCTCGGAACTAGGGCCCTCACACACCCAGCAAGCTAGGTGTCATGCTTCCTCATATGGGTCTGCTCCTCGTCGAGCCGGTGATGCAATGCTCAACAGGCACCCTTAAAGGGGCTCTTTGTCGGAGATCTTTTGTTCCTTGCCGTATAAGTGCCATGGGTGTGAGGGGCCTAGTAATGTAGATGTGGTGTGTGGGTTAAAACAGGTAAGGGAGTACTCTGTAATTAATTTTATTCTGGAGAGGTCGCAGCCTGATTAAAATGTAAAAGAAGGGGGCGACTATTTTGTTTTAATCTGACAAAAAATACACTCTGTCCCTTGGTGGTCAACATGTTTCTCGCCTTTAATGTCTCTAAACGATCAGTGGCGATTCCTCAGGACCGTGTGACTAAACAAAACTATCCACAGTGTGTGGTGTCGTGCTACATACCACTGGTTCTCTCGGAAGGAATTTGCCCCGGAGAAAAGCAGCCAACCAAGAGTACAAACGAAAAGGATCAAGAAAACCAGATAAAGATAATGGTGCATGGTCCTAATAAGTCCAGTGAATGTGTCTGGCCGTACATTATACTTTAAAATCAATAAACGTGAAAATAACACAGGAAAAACACAGTGCTTTCATGCTGTCACGCTCTAAGTGTGGCTCCATTTTTAGGTCTCGCCTGTCAATGCGCATGCGCATTGAGCGGAGCGAGACTGTAGGGGCTTAAACAGAGTTTAACTAGACTGGCGATTTGATGCAGTGCATGTGCGCTTTTAGCTCAATGCGCAACGGCAATGAGTTAAAATGCGCGTGCACAGCATCAAATCGCCAGCCATCTGTTGCCCAGCTTGGTGCCGCCAGCAGCTCTTCCCGCTCCAACCCCTGCTGCATCAAAGGCTTTCACGGCCGGCCGGCCGTGCTTGCCCAACTTGTTTTCCCTGTTGTTCTCATCTTCATCTCCCCCTTTCTCCTCCCCCCTAATTATTCACCCATGCTGTTGTTCAGACCCGCCACAGCAATGCTGCCCTCCATCGCCGCCGGCCGTCAAGCATTTTCCGCCTGCAGTCAGAGCTTGTTTAAACCATCGGCCACGCACCTTTCTTTATGCCTTATTTGCCCTATTTTTAATTAATTAGTATTTGTTTATGTAAAGTAGCCCGATGCGCATCCTCTTTAACAATAGAGGCCCAGCTCAACTTCTTTTAGCATTTTCTGCTCGCCGTCGCCACTGCTCGTCAGTACTTGTTTAATGCTCCCACTTTTTGTGTTCTACGACAACGTACTTCTCGCCCCTGATACACTCTGTCTCCCTCTCCATGCTTCTGTCCCCTGCTGCACTCTCAGGCTCCCTGTCCGTGCATCTCACCCTTGCTTCACTCTTGGGCTCCCTCTCCGTGCTTCTCTTCCTTGCTGCACTCTCTGCTCCCTCTCTGTGCTTCTTTCCCCTGCTGCACTCTCGTGCGCTCTAGAGATGTGGCCTAACAACCAGAGCTGCCATCTAAGTCACGTAAATACAAAACATGTTGCATTCGAAATGCTATAGGTGTCACATTCGCGAAAGTTATAACTATTGGCATTGTAAATGACAAAGCTATCAATTTAGCTATTATAAAAACCAACACATAAATAAAATATTTGTCATTTACAAGACCAATAGCTCCATCTTTTCTAATGCGAGACCTATTGCATTTCCAATGCTTGTTAGTAAAAAACCTCTGTGTAGCTAGATAAAGTACCAGAACATCTTGGTGAGTATGCATCAGCTCACCTTTCACAAATTCTTATACTGCTTCATCAAATCGCAGCGGAGTAAGTGGACACTCAAAGTAGTGTCGCTGCATGTTGAAAGAGACAAAGAACAATACTAAGTCGGTTGCAGGCACAATGGTTAGTTGCTAGGGACCCGACTCTAGCGCATTGCAATAGAATAGTGGGCGGCATGGATCAGATTGAAAAAGGAGCCCACAGTCGTGAAATGAGCACTCTTGACAGTGTTATTCTACCTGATTTAAATTGCCACAGACCGTCCTGCGTCTCTATCCGTGCTCCCACCAAATGTCCCGATAACCTAGTTATCTCTCGGCAGAATGGAAGCGCCCACAGCGCCCCAGCCATGTCCGAGGACAAAACCATACAAAACAAAACAGTCAGTGTACCCTTCCTAGTAGACCGGCGGTCACTTCTCAGCAATCCCCAGGACCTCTCACCTCTTTTGTAAGCCAGTGTCGGGGCATAGTCCCAAACGCGGTGGTCCATACTCACCTGCTCCCGTTCAGAGCAGTCCGGCTCACCTACCCGCTCCGCTGCATAAGGAAGGTAATGTCAGGATGCCGGTTCCTGTATTAAATACCTTCTCCTGGTGCCGCTAAGCGTGGATAATCAGCCGTAGCTGGAGTGTGGCATGGTGGTATCAGAGTTACCTCATCCTAGGCGTAACCATGGCGGCCATCTTGGAATGTAGTGTGAAGTACTATGGATGGCCACTCAAAAATATATAAAACCGTGGAGTTAGTGAACGAGCTCAGGATCTGCGTCAGAAGGTGTGGAAAGAAAGGAAGTGTCATCAACGTTCAGGTGTGGTGATTACATGTACCTCTGGTGACACTTCTGGGACCAGGCGGAGTAGATTTGGCGGTGCATGATGCCATCTACCTGTGCGCAACAGAATTACTGGGAAAATTCTCGGAATCCTCTCTGGTGCTTAGAAGTATTCATTATGTGACGAATCTGCATCTAGAAGTATCCAACAGAAAACTTAGATTTTCTTACAAAAAGTAGAGAGGTTCAACAGTAAGACTATGGCTGTTAATGTGAAAGGTTTGCTTGTTCCCGCACTGAGCCACTTATGTCACCTGCAGAGGCCAAGGACAGCCACTTCACCCTCAAAAGAAGCCCTGGAAAGACAAATGATAATGAAATAACTGCGCAGTTCAGGTTCGCTGCAAAAGAAAGAGAAAAGCTCAAGAAGAAATGTGCACTGTCCTGAACATTCTAATGGAGACGGAATTACACAGAGGGAATACAAAATAGAGGAGCATTAATAAACAGATCCCACTAGAATTAGAGGCAAGTAAATAAGGGCTTATGGTGTTTTTCCAATCACGAGTGTAGCAATATGGGAGTTCTTTTATTAAAAAAAAAAGAGCAAAATTGGTTATATGCTGTAATCTTGATTATATTGGTTCCTACCCAATGGGTGTTATTGGTGTGTAACAATATGGAGCTTGTTTTCCAATATAAGGGCCATTTCCATGGTATGTCCAAACTGATGTGGCATGATAGCAAAATACTGAGACTCGGATGAGGCCCGAGTAATTATCAGTGGAGGGATTAATTCCAGCATTCCATCCATCACTTTATTGTATACTTTAGTGTATCACCCAACACCGCACAATATGCAGACGTAACAAGCTTTGGCAAAGCCAACAGGTCTTGCCTATGAACGAGCTCTTCGCTTTGCCAAAGTGCTTTTGCCATGTTGTACACCAGCGTGACTGCTGTACAGCATGGCTAAATGTTAGTGGTGCTTAGGAGAGTGTCGAGTAGCGTAGAGTGTTCTGGAGTGCCGTAGACTTGGGAGTTGTGGCATGGCGTAGCGTGTCGTGGAGGGAGTAGAGTGGAGGGGCGTGGAGTAGAGTGGGAGAGTGGAGTGACAGTGGAGTGATTTGGAGTGTTGTGGAGGGAGTAGAGTGGAGTAAAGTGGCGTATAGTGGAGTAGTGTTTCGTGGGGCAGAGTGTCATAGAATGGAGTGGCACAGCATGTCATGGAAGGAGTAGAGTGTCGTGCAATAGTTTAGAGTGGAGAAAAGTGGCATGGGAGTTGCATAGAGTGTTGTATAGTACAGTGGAGTAGTTTGTGATAGCGTAGAGAAGCTTAGAATGCTGTGGAGTATCAGATTGGCATGGATTGTTGTAGAGTGGAGTGGCACAGAGTGGAGTGGAGTAGAGGGGGTTGCAGTAGTGTGCTGAGGAGTGGCATAGAATGGAGTAGAGTTGAGGTTAATAGAGTGGAGTGTTGTAGAATGGAGGGGCGTATTGTAGAGTGCAGTGGTGTGTCGTAGAGAGTCTTACAGTGGAGAGGTATAAATTGGAGTTGCATGTTGTGGAGTGGTGTGTTGTAGAGTGGTGTGGCGTTGAGTGGAGTATGCATGATGTGGTAGCACACTGCCATTACAGACGACACATTTTCAATTGAAATGACCATTCCGTTTGCAAAGACATACAGTTTTACTGATAAAATTATACAGCACACAAACGATAATGGGTGGAAATGTCATCACCTAGTGTATTGAGTTGTTTTGATCGTATTAAAATATTTGTTTCCACCACACTTAAGAATTACATATAAATTTGCTTCTTTTGTGCTTTTCTAATTCTGATACATTTTTAAATATCTGCACAGTCCATTTACAAACATGTACATTTTGTTGTGTGCTAGAAAAAAGCATTTCTTTTAACTGCAAGATTGTCACATAAATCCTCTCACTTTGAAGTCAGAGAATTAAAGTACACACCAAGCTTCCTCTGAAGGAAGAGCCTGAGATTTGACCTCTGCCTTTAAATAACAAGATTTAATGGTCTGCTTATAGAAAGAGAGCTCTTGTGGAAGAATACAGTAATCAGGTTGCGTTCCATGGGAGGGGTGAACTCAAGTGGGGCAGCCTAAAACGAATAGACAGCATACAAATGTGAGTAACAAAACACAAAGGCAATGGTAAGCAATAGGCAGAAAGCAGTCCTAGGGAAGCTTTCAGAATGTCCCCAAGACGTCGTGAGTAACCCAGACAGCACAGCGACTTTAAAGGAAACATGGGGAATAAAACCTTAACCACAGGAACATACACGGGCAGGATACAACTGTACAAAAAGTAAACAAGAAGTCAGAGCAGCACATGAGGACACAGCTCAGGGTGGCCGACCACAGCTTTGTTTCTTGGTAGTGACCGCCCCTCTTTGCCAATCTTCAATGATGCACTTCCAGACAAGACAGCAGTATTCCCAGTAGTCAAATAAAAGGAACATGGGGTGCAGGCGAAGCAAAGCCCTCGGATAAATGGGGGAAGAAGTAAGTGGGATTTAACTATCAGAAAGATTCCAGTGAACTGGTGGACTTAAGACACGGAAAAATCCTGGAACTACAAAGCACTATTAGTTACAGCACTACTTAGAGAAGTAAAAGCAGGTTGAATGACGGAAACCCGCATGCGATTAACATGCATGCCTATACAACAAATGCATTGTTATCATGCGTTCCTCTACCAAGCAAGTCGTTATGACGACTTGCATTAGGGGGCACTGGACTTTAAAGTAGTATTATTTACTATTCCAACTCCAGTGTGCGCAACAGTAGGGAAGGTGTTGGATTTAAAATCCAACACCAGTCTAGCAACGCGCCTCCTAAAGCAAGTCGTTGTAACGACTTGCTTGGTAAAGGAACGCGTGGTAACAATGTGTTGTATTGACCTCGTTGTAAAGGCACATCGTGCTTCCGGCTTTGTAGTAAAGTATGTTTCCCGTAGAAGTGTTTTGAACTCGCAAGAGTAGAAACAGTTTTAGTAGTACCAAGAGTAGTATTAACAACAGAATAGTTTATAGAGGTACTGGCTGTAGGTGTGCTTGGTGTACTACAAGTAATAGTAGGATCCAGCAGTAATGATTATATTTATCATCTTTGGCCTACTAGAAGTATTAGTGCAGTTAGGGATGGCTGCACCCGTGTTAATAGTAAGGTTGAGGAGGTTCCCCATCAACGCTCACCCTGAATGCAGTTCTACGTTACTTCTTTGACAAGGTGGTGGATGCATTAGGCCTCTTGTTGAGTGGTAGATGAAAAGTCGAGGTTCAATAATTCCTCTCCCACCCCTTCTCCCAGTTAAGTTTGGGGTTGCCAATGGATTTTTGTTGTCATCAGCAGACAGAAGGCAATGTAGCAAGTATAAATTCAAACTGCGGAATCTACTGGGTGTTTCATGTTCTGAATATCCACTTATAAAACGAAATCAAAGTGTTATTACACGAGAGAGAGGCTGTGGCGGGCTGGATTGATTGCCTCCCCCGATTGTCTGAGGTGTGGCAGTGAGGTGGGAACGTTCCTACATACTGTGTGGACCTGAGGGGCGATGGAGAGATATTGGGGGCGTATATGGGACTGTTTGGATGAGGTTCTGGGCTGGCAGCTCCCACGTACGTCGCAGCTGGGCCTTCTGCATGTCTTGGAGCAGGTGGGCGGCAACATATATAAAAGACATCTCTTGCTCCTGGGCCTTACAGTGGCCAAAAGGGATGTGGCCCGCGCCTGGAAAGATTATGGGGCTCCCCCGATTGAGGTTTGGAAACGGGTCATGGATTATTGTATGGGACTGGAACGCCCAGTGTTTGAGGCCCGCGGTTGTCCCAGAAAACACTATAAAATCTGGAAGAGGTGGGCGGAATACAGGGGGCTGTGGCTGGAGCCGCCGCTGCAGCGAGATGCGACAGTGGACCAGTTGTCCCATGTACCGGGACGAGAGTGAGAGTGTACTAACATCTTTGTATAGATTGCTTTGCTTAGATCCGGGTGACCATCGTGAACGGGGCTAGGGTGGGACCCGGGAGGGGGGGGTGTTACGGGGTTGGGGGGTCCGGGTAGTTTAATGTCACTGTTTTATCCGGCTTACTGTACTGATTGCTGCAAATGTGCTTCTTGATTATTTGCTCACAGCCCCTCCGGTGTCTGGAGTACTGTAGATGTTTTTGCAATCATTTCTGAAATGTCAATAAAATCTAGTTCTGGAAAAAAAATATATATATTATTTCTATGCCAAGTAAAAAAGGACGATATGAAAGATCTCGATATTACATGGAATGAAGCTGAAAAAAAGTTGATTCAAGACTCTTTTAATGACAAAAACAAACCATTTTTATTTGTTTCTTTGGATGAATTACTTTCTCTTTCAGCATAGTTTAAAAGTCTGTAAACCATATCCATGAATATCAGTCCTATAGCCAGGTAAGGGTCGGGCTATCGTTTCTGTGTCAAAATAGGTCAAAACATTACCTACAAACCTTTCCTGAGTTGTATAAATACATTGTAAATAAAAGTAAAACAACAGTTGGTTAACATAGAATATGGTAGATTATGAATCAAGAAGAGGAGTATCTTGAGTTTCCTGTGTAGAGTAAGCACCCATGGGCAGTGGTTACAATGATGGTAGTGAAGGCAGATTATTCTCTGTCTTTTCTCCAGGCCCGGTGGGTTCATTTGTTCTGAGTTTACACAACATCTTTCTCTACGTAAAAAGGAGGGATAAGACCAGCAGCTGCAAGCCGCCTCTCACTGGTCAAGAAGTTGAATGTTGCACAGGCGTTGGGCTGTTGGAAGAAAGCGCACAACATGAACTATTTCCTATGCTTAGGATTCGCAATCCTGCACCATCTCATCATTAAGAAAAAGAAACCTGCTTGACATAACATTCAACTCATGCACTGTCAAGGTTTGATCATCATGGCATCTCAGTTGTCACTCATTCAGAGCAAGTCTCACCCCATTGAGAGTAGCCTCAATGCTGCTGTTAACTGCCATGGTCTTCACACACTGTAATCAACATTTCATACTAAGGCAAGAACCGTCAACTCCTATATTAGCAGCTCTTTAACTTTTAAATGGCAGTAGTTTGGTTGCATACTTGACATGATGGACAACACATAGCTGAGCTCCCTTCTCCTGTCTTACAGACCTGAGGCCACCCGATTATGCGTGAACCTCAGACTCCATTGCTTTATTCACTTGCACAACATCCTGGCGCCTCTGGGTGTCCACTGATGGGAAGGGACCCAGCAGCTGGATCTGGGGGCTACTAATGTTTCAAGCAGGGGTGTAGGTCCACAAGGAGGAGCTTCCTGGTATGAACTGCAAAAACACTGCACTGGAGGTGTGCATATAATCAGCATTATCCTCAAATCTAACCCACAATTGGAGTTAGTTTTATATATTCAAGCAATAAAACATCATGCAAGGAAGTCCCGCCATCTGAAGCTGGACTTCCTGGATATACAACGAAGGCTCTGCCAAGCTGATATTTTTACATAGGCAATCTCCCTGTTAGGTTATATTTTGTTGTTTTATAGCATTTTACAACACATCTTAAGGGGACAGTTGTGTTTGATGCTGCAGCTTTCAAAAACACATTTAACTGGAGGACCAAGGCCCTTGTTTACTAAAATCTGTGCTGCGCTCACGTGACAATACAGTTAGGTGCTGCGTACAATAATGAGTAAATAGTCACTACTGTTTGTGTCACACGAGCGCCTACGCAAAATTAAAGTAAATGTGGTCCCACTTGTCTGTAAGTTCTGAAATAGAAAATAAACAAACAAACAGAAATTATAAAATGTGCACGGAACTTAGATATATTTAAAAAATATTCTGCAGCACTCCATGCACTAGTGGTGCAGTCGGGGGCAAAATTGAACTACTTTAGATTGGCACCTCCCATGCTGTGTGCTCATGCAATATGTACATGGAAGAACCTATGACCTTCAAAACATGACCTGTTCCCAAAATGATGCAGTGGAACTAATGCTACAAATACAATCCACATAGAAAAGAGTGCATGATTGACATGTGTAGGCAAGTGGAGTGCACCCTCTTCTCCACCTCATCAGGTACCTTTGTCTTTATGAACTTTCTTTCTGTTTCCTTGACCCTTTTTTTATAAGTATTAAAATTAGACAGTCCACTCAAAATCTTTAAAATAAAGTTTTAAGTTGATATTGGTTTAAGCTCTCACCGTGTCCTGCACCTCCACGGCTACACCTTTCTGTCTCATGAACTTGAGGATAGCAGGGTCAAGACGCTGAACTTTGTCACCAGTTCCAAGAACAAGGATCTCTAAAGTGGCAGGGAAACAAAGAAGAGGCAAATGTTGGAATGTTAAGGAAAAGGCTACATACTGGCCACACATACAAGCAAAACCTTTTACTTTAGCACAGTTATTTATGCTGGACTCCCAAAGAATCCATCAGAGGAGGCAGCACCCAATATTCACGAACTCTCATTACCTGGGCTGACAGATTGTCCCTCAGATGTCAAAGGTCAATGAATGGATGAACACACGCTATGTCAGCTCAGAAGCAAGAGTCTGATTTAGAAGGTGAGAGCAGCCTATGAGCCTGTCTCCATAGCGGTCAGTGCTGTGACAGGGCCTACAAATGGTGCGATATCAGTAGGCTTCTCTTAGCAGTAGGAGGGAATGGGAAAAGCTGCCTGGCAGGCCACGACTATCAGAATGTAAGAGTAAATATGATTGGTAGAGTGATTAGGGTAAAGTACCTAAGTGGGAGTGCCGGATAGCTCTTTTGGACAGCCTGGCTGTGATTGGCAGGGGAGCGGAGGGCCTGGGGTCTGCATGAGAGGACCTCGCTGCCAGCATGTGATCGATGAATGTGATTGGCTGGGTGAAGCGAAGTGCCTGAGGTATACCCGTTTGGGGAATATTGCAGAAACATGCGTCAGTTCTGCAACAGTCCACATTTTGAGAAGCTCAGCTTGTATGTACCCTGCCTGGAAGAGAGAGCCTCTCCCATCTGAGTGAGAGAGGCCCCAGGAATGGAGGTCCAAGAATACATTAGCCAACAGACATTTTGGCAACTGGATACTATTTTTTCTGATCCACTTTCCCATGGATGCCTCAGAGGCCTGGTCTCCCAGCTGGGATGTTTGACAAGAGGCACATAAGTGGGCAGCATATTGAGATCGACAAAAGAGCCTACCAACCATCCAAGTGGGTGATGGCACCACAGCGGCTGAAATCAGGCCTGGTTGAGCTCTGAGATTTAAGCTGGGAGACAACGTAGCTGGATGTTCCTACCTCTGTTAGAGATAGGACAGAGTAAGGATAGGTGCCAATTTCTTGACTTTTGTGTCGTTGGTTGGGTGTAGGCCAATTCAGTTGTCTCACACAGTGCTTTGCGGCCAACCCACGATGATCTGTCTATATAATGGCTGATTATCTGACATGCTGGAGTGCCAGACAGTAATAAAAAAAAATAGTTTGACCTATAATACCAGGTCTGGGTGCTCATTGACTAATGTAGCCACTCCAGGAAGGAGCGTTTGACTTCATGGTCAAAGGTTCAATCCACGGGTCGTCTTAGCCCTTCATCGTTCCAAAGCTGACAGTGAGTACCTCTGAGTTGTGTGACAATACAAATCTGCTATTAAGCCCTAAGGGGTTAATGTGCACTTTACAAATAGACAGGTTGTGTTATATAACACATTTCTGCAAACAAAGTTGAAAGTTGTTTGAATGAGGAAACTGGTCTTTAACTACTGGTACTGGGGAGGTTGGGACTAGGTGGTTACCTACAAGACTGCCTGCTGATTGTACTGGTTGTATGGTGAAAGGTAGCCAGGGTATTAGTGCTTTCAGGGCCTGGAGTTACAAGAAAGCTACAAACTGCACAGTGAGGATACAAAGACAAAAATGTGGGGACATTTGGTTATATGGTAGGCTCAAGGGGGACATGTGCTGAGTTTGGTGTGTGACAGGTCTTTGAAGAAGAAACTTGACAGCTTCTCAGTGCAGCTCTTTTTATACTTTTCAAATAAAGGGTGTTGTTACCTTTGGTCCTCACCATCCTGTCTTTGGAGTAGTTCTCAGTCGTATAACTACTGAGCACAGTCACTTAATTGTAAAGTGCTAGGCTTAGTAATTGCAAAATAACGTGAAGTTCCGTCAGGTCAACCCTGTCCACATTTGGGGGGGGAACCAAGAAACCAAGTCTTATGGATGTTCTTCCTATACTACAAGGAGTATCCCTTTTAGGATGCACAGACCCTCATCCACCAAGGTGACATGCTTTATCATTGGTTCGTGCTCCACGCTGATTGGATGGTGCAATACCCAGCAGGCCCCTCCCAAGGGGAATGTTCGGAGGGACCTGCTGGCTACTGCAATGAGTTTAGTTTTTGGGGTGATATGTGATGGACCGCTTACACCCTCCAATTCCCTTCTTTGATTACATGCTAGGTGTATTAAGCCTTACGACAGGTTTTCTTGTGCTGTAATGTTAGTATTTTCTTGATGTGGCAGTTCAGCCAAGAATGTTGCATAAGGTGATGTTTGTTAGTTCAGGTTGTGTCAGATCTATTTATTTTTAGGTTATATTAAACGCAAAACAGACCAAAGTGTCAGAGTGCTTTTCACATACAATTAGGAAATATTCAATATAGACACATTGTACTAAAATAATATAAAGGAAGTGAGAATAAATGCAAAATCAAGCAATACAATGTACATATTATATACACAATAATGAGTCAAATGGGGTTTTGTGGTCTATAAGGAGATCGGAAAAAATGAAACCGAGAGAATCCAAACATAAAAAATGCATATAATGAAGTAGGGGAGAGAAATAACATGTAAATGGCAAAGACCCCATGTATTTACAAATGCATTAAAATTCAATGGGGGGTGAGAGAGCCGAGCAGAGTGAGGATGTGCGGGTCTACAGAACGTTACCACTGAAAGATTATAGAGTCAACCGTAAAGTCTGTACGTAGAATACTACAGTTCGTTCAGAGGAGTAGGATGGCAATGTACAGAAAATGTAAACCTTGTCACAGGATGCTCCATAAGAGCTGGTTTCCTAAACCACAGAGAATGAGAGACCCCACCTGGAGGTGTGTACATAAAAGAAGGACAAGGGAAGTCGTACAGAAGTAGATCCGTTTTGCAGCTAGCTACTAAAAAAGCATTAGGTGTAATTTGTGAACTCCCGGAGGGATACTAGAACCAAAATGGGTAAACGAGAGATGTTAAGAAATCATCCAAGGAAATATTGTTCGAAAATGTGTTTTCTGGAAGGGCAGAGGTTTGGATTTTATAGAGCATAGGGTGATTTATTTCTATATAAGAAGAATAAACACCTATTTCAAAGCTTCAGGGATTTTGCATGATCCAAGACTACATACATAAAAATAGATATTAATGAACCGAAAAAAACCTGAAGGAAAAATAAACCTTTATCTGGATTTCCTCTTTTAATCTACTCACTGCAGGCCTGCAGTACCTCCCGCTCCCCCTTCTTCTTCGGAACTCTTCACAGCACTTGTGCCCCATGGAGGTTCAGGTACTGCATGTGCTAGTTTCACTTCAAAGTTACACTTAGTGTGGAGTCGGATGCCACAATTCATAAAGTAGGAGTATAAATACCATACTGAGCACCTCTGTATACGCACCTATCCTGGGCTCCAGCATGTGGAACAGGGCCAGGCTTTCCTCCGAGATATCTTTGTAAGATCCAACCTGCGGAGAGAGGAAAGCATCAGTGAAGGCTCTTTAAGGAGTTTCGGAAATTGTTGACACTGCAAATCCACAATAGAAGCAATCATCTAAGCTAACAACCACCCTGCACCTGTGTACTAATCTACAAGAAAGAGTGCGGTCAAACATTTCAAACACTATTCAAGAACACACAACTCCGCAGTGGACGCACTCGTCTAAGCCAACAACCACTCAACAGTGTTCACTTGTGTACTGATCCACAAGACTGGATGCAGTCAAACACTATTCAGGAACACACAACTCACTGGGACCACCTCCGATGAGTTGCGCTCTATGAAAATGAGAAATAATATCCAAGTTTAATGAATTTCAGACGAATGTACATGCAACGGGGGAAATTGAAGAAGAAACAGAAGAATGCCAAACTCTGAAAATGGTCTGCAAGGTGTGGCAAAGTATTGGTAGAGTAGGTGTAGCGTCTGGCACTCTCTACACACTGTTTTTGTTTGCTGTACGGCTGCTCAGCTTCACCTTTCCTAAAGTACCCCCCCCCCCCCCACCTGTGTCAAACTGACCAAAACGCGGGCTCTTTTGGGGGTCTTAATTCATGAAGTAGGTTGTAAGTACTTGTATCTTACTCTTCACTTGAGACTTTCCAAAACTTTCAAGAGTAAAATACACCTATTCATTGAAGAAAGCATGGTTACTGAAGCCCATTGCTCTCTGCTCTAATAACCACAGGTCGACCAAGCTGCACTGGCCATAGAGCCTGGCTTTTCCCTGTCTCCAACCAGTTGCATAAACAGAACAGCCTGACCTCTACGGACCACCAATGTCACTCCAAGGTGGTACGTGCCTGTGTGAGCAATTGCCAGCCTGCATGATCCTTATGAGATGGTAAATAGGTGTGTGAGAGCTGCATCCAGGCTGCATTACCCTTAAAAGGTTGTACGTAGGTGTGTGAGGTGCTGCTAGCCTGTCTGACACTTACAAGGTGGCCTAAGGTATAGGTAAGTCACCCCTCTAGCAGGCCTTACAAGCCCTATGGCTGGGTGCACTATATCTCAGGTGTGCGCATATCTGCATAAACAGATATGCCGTACAATATTTAGGTCTAATCCTTAATATTGTTAAGTGAGAAGGAAGGCAGAGAGAATACATGGGCTGGTAACTTGACAACTCGAGTTCCACAGCACCATAATAGCTTCACTGAACACAGGAGTGTTTGGTAACAAACTACTTCTCTCAATAAACCCACACTGACGCCAGTGTAAGATTTATTGAAACATGTACTCAGAGGGCACCTCAACCTACCAACCCTGGTGTGTTTTCAGACTAGCTTTAGGCAGCCTGCAACTACCAGCAGTGTTTCTGGACCCCTGGTTCGAGAGCCCCCGCTCTTTGAGGCCAGAAGCAAAGCATATCCTGGGCGGAGGTGAGACACCTTCTCCCCCAGGTTGGGCACAGTGCTCGATAGGAAAGCTTCAAAGGCCTGCCACCTTTAAAATGCAACCCAAAGCCTCTGCTGCTCGCAGCAGATTGCAGCCCCCAGTTCAATTCCCACTTTGGGCGGGAGAACCGGTGGGAAAACT
The DNA here is from genome assembly GCF_964261635.1 of Lissotriton helveticus. Lineage (NCBI taxonomy): Eukaryota > Metazoa > Chordata > Amphibia > Caudata > Salamandridae > Lissotriton > Lissotriton helveticus. The sequence goes on along the minus strand of NC_136070.1, from coordinate 1,260,679,102 downwards.
TAGCAAAAATAGGAGGTGTGCCCTCCTTCACCAACTCCACCCCTTAGGTGGAGGAGGCGAAGAAAAACACCCTTTTCAGTGCCACCATCTTGAATATGGTGGGATGTATCCAATCAGGGATAGGGCTATGCCCCCCATCCCCAGGTAAGGAACCTATTGGTCTCTACCACGCCTCTGTAACTCCCCTAAATCTAGTATTCAGGAGGCTCCCCCAAACCCTAAAACTATCTGCTGCCAACCCAAGAAGGAAGAAGATGAAGACGATGCCGTGCAGAGAAGACTGAAGACAACTGCCGACTTGGACCCAGCCCTACAGGCCTGTCTGCATCTTTAAAGACCCTGCAAAGAAAACAACGTCTGTCCTGTGGCCAGCATCCTCCAAAACCCCTGAGGACTACCTGTCTTTGAAAAAGGCTAGAGCTCCCAAGGACAGTGGACCTGTCCCCAAGAAACCACAACAAAGGACTCGGGTTCCCTCACCCGAAGCCTCCGTCTCAATTCCAGGTGGCCCACCCGTCCAGAAAAAGTTCCCCAGCAATCCTTTATCAAAGTCCAGAAATGGCTGACCCCTCCTGGACTCCACAACGATGTCTGTAGTGTGTTTCCAAAGGCTCCCCCCAACGGTGACCGGCTCTGATAAGAGAAATCCAACGTCAAAGGACACCCCTGCACCCGAAGCCCCTGGGTCTTGGAGAGCTCGACTGACAGTGTCCCTGCAACCAACAGCATTCCAACTTATCTCTATTGTTGCTGGTGTTTTTCTTGCAGGCTAAGGTTCGACGCCTGCAGCCAGTTTTAAAAACGAAGTTCCTCCATTCACTTGCATTGGGTGCCCGACCCTGTGTTTGCACCCCGCAGTCTGCTGCTCCGTGCCTCTAGTGGTGTAGGTCTGGTGCTGCCTTGTGGCCCCCGTGCTTGCCTGAACCTCCAATGCTTGAACTCAGCAGCTGCTTTACTTACTTGCAAGCAGCCTCTCTTCAAGCACCCCCAGTCTCCTTTGAGTAACATTGGGCCCGACCTCCAGATTTGAGCTCTGCACCCGCTGCCCCTTCCCCGCTGGTGGTGCAGTGTTTGTGCTTATCCGTACCTTACCTTTTGCTGACCATAAAACCTGAAGACTGGAATTGTAAGTTGCTTACTTACCTGCAAAACTGCATTATTACTTTCCTCCATAGGATAATAATGCAAAGACTGAAAATTGCACTAAGTGCCCACTTTTGAAACAGAAAAGTATTTCTATTTAAAATCGTACTTACTTTTTTGCGAAGATCTTGGTCTTAAATAAATATTAAGACAAGCTTATTTTTATAAAATTGGTGTGGATCTCCTTTTTGAGTTTAGTGTTATTTATTGGTCAATGTGTGCACAGCAAATGTCTTGCACTCCTCTGTGTTAGGGCTAAGGCGGCTTGCCCAGACTACCACCATAGAGAACTTTGAGTTTGCATAAAGCCCTGTACACTTCTGGGGGAATCACTGGACTCGATGTAACCACCTGGTGGTATTTATATACAGAGCCAGCTTCCTGCACACTGCATGAGATCTTCAGCTAGTCCTATTTGCCATCTGAACAATGGCAGACCTTGATGTTCTTGCCAGTCAGAAGTATGGCAAGAACTTCTGTGTAAATGTTGTAGATGTCAGTGTTACCAGGAAGGCAAGATTGATTAAGCCAAGGGATTTTAAGGTTGGTAATTAATTAATTAATTCATTACCAGGTAAATGAGTAAATTGCCCTAGATAAGTACAGAAATGCAGGTTATGGACTGGATTGTGTTCCATATTTTCCCAGTAGTCTGATAGGTGGACACGTAAAAAATGCATACGTTTCGCATCACCACATCCTTTGTTGCAAACCAACATGCATAAAAAATCTATAGACATGATTTCTGGTAGCGTTTATGAACCTATAGTTCACGACTCTAAAGTGAAGGGTCGGGCTGCATGATGCAAGCTGAACTTGTTATTTATCCAATTCCTTCTCAATCTTTTGATGATGGTTGCAGCATCTACTCCGCTTCCTAAGATGCTCCAAGAGAGGTACGGTCACTCTTATGAAAAGGAATGCAGTCATGAACCCACCACATTTGAAGAATAAACTCCTGAACCCGCTCCAAGCAACTTTCAGACTGGACTGGGTGCAGAATGACCTGCAGAGAATGTAAGAGTCGAAGAAGGTCAGGGAGAAGCCGGTATCACAGAACTTCTTGACAAGCTTGCTGATTTTGGCCTTAGACCCTCCTGTTTTAGCAGTCCTCAGAGTTTCCTGCACACAAACAATATTAATGCTGTCCCGACGCCTGCCTGTTGTATGCATGACGAGTACACTTTTCTAGCTATTACACATTTCTTTCCCTGACCACTTTTTACCGCAGACACATACACAAGCCCAAACCTGTCACTTTAGGACCAGATTGTCTTTAGTTCTAAGATTCCAGACTGCTAACATGCTCCAAGGATAAGACTGTACGTAGGCTGCACAAAATGTACGTATAATTTGCTTACATTCCACTGAAGGATGACCCTAGGTAAGACCACACAGGGGCCTATGACCTTGTCCCCGTTGATGACGAAGCCTTCAGTGCTGTAGCTATCAATGAACATCATGTCAGGAGACTCCTTCTGGAGAATGGTAATCGTGGTTTTTTGGTAAAGCTCGTCATCTGAAGGAGAGAGACGATGACCACGACAGGGCTGCCTGTGGGGAAAATAACAACAGTGTAGGTAACTAAAGGGGTGGAAACTTTAAAAGAATGGTGAGCTTAGGATATCTAACTTTATCCAGCTGCAAGCTTTTCCTCAGCACATTTATGCACCAGCCATGCCAATACTATATAAATTATATCAGTCATTTCAAAGAAGTGCAGGATGCTAACCCATGGCGAATCTTTAAGCTACTCATATAGGTACAATAAGGTTCTCTAACCACATATCAACTGAGCCAAACCATCACGGTTAACCCCAACTAGAGGATCACTGAGATTCTTGTACTTTGGGATACAGCTGTTCCTTAGAGATACTTAATCATTGCACCCCAGAGAGCGATCTTCATTTCACTAATGAGCAAAAAGATGTGAATTAAACAAGGTTGTTTTTATCTATCCTGAGAAGACCCATTACAATAGTTATGACGGCCGAAACACATTGACATAAGAGCCAAACAATCAAATACTTAAATTAATTAAATATGTATATAATGGAGGAGTAGGAACCGAAAAATAGAACTAGACTGCTTGAAATATTTGCCTTAGCACAGGAATGCAAACCCCAGAAAAGATGTGTGTAGTGCTCAGAAATATGATAAAAGGACTCTGCCTTTTTAGGACTCGCCTACAGACAGCTGTCTGTTATCGAAGACCTATTGCAACTAACACCGATACTTGCAGTGGGCTTTGGGCCAGTTCGGTGCCTAACATCGCTGGCTTTCTCGTCAATCTCATTTGCTTGCTTCTTATTCAAAGGCTTCCCTTCCTCTTCTTTCGTTTGAAGCATAGCTTTTTTTCTATCCTTTTGACTTCATGATTGAATGTTGTTACGTGTCAACGTTTATTGGAACATTGTGCTCTATTCATGTTATGCGACTAAATGTATGTGCCTACTACAAAAACAACTCTACAGCATATTCAGGCTAAGCAACGGACTGGAAGGGCCGAACTCCTGAGGACCTATTTCATGATAAATAAATAGGGCCGTTACTGGGTCTTATCTAAAGAGAGCTGTAAGCTGTATGGTTTCAAAAGACCTATTGTGAACAGAATCAATACTTACAATGGACTTCTGGGCCGGGTTTAGATGTCACCTACATACAGATTTTAGTTGATGAACAGTCCTACAGACCCCCCATGGCATGCAGCTCCACCAAGACCACGCACAGCATCCTACAAGACCAACCACATTTCCTCACAGTTCTATACAGCACACAGCTCCTGAAAAGAGCATATCCAGTCTGACAGACAGCGTTAGAGTATCACATGACATGCAGTCTCCCCATCACACATGCACAACATCTGTCTTCTCACCCTACACGGTGTGCTTGAAAGAAAGGCCTAACATACAGTTTGATCACAAGCCAGTGAGAGTGGAACCATAGTAGGTGCTGCGGACGGTAGGGACCCTTGACAATTGTTTGCCTACAGGGCCAACTGCCCTCAGTGGGGTTGAATATACCCACTACAAGAGTATCTTCAGATAGTCAAGTATAAACTGCCTTTTACATGCCTAAATTTAGTATGCATGCCATGAGGACATATCAATACGTCTCAGGTTGGGGGGGGGGGTGTTTGTACTAAAAAACAAACCCACCCTGACAAATGCCCAGGACCTTGAACGGTCAATAGTTTAGGGAAGAAACATGTAGGTGCTAAAAAGGTCATAGGTCCATAGTACCCTTTTTGCCCCTTTTATAGTTCATTTTTAATCTTTCCCATCCACCCCGCAAATAAAGGGATACCTTTGGAGTGGATGAGGAATTTTTACTTACATTTCATGTCCCCCTATATAGGAATAGCCAAAGAGCTCCTTGGAATATGGTCGAACCCACCCTGGCTTTTAGGGATCATGGTGAACCCGATAATAAAGCATGCCACGATTAGGTTGGCCGAGGGTTATTTATAAAAAGGATTATTTTTCTTTTTTCTTGCCTCCTGGTGAGGTGGTGTATAGGTGTGGCATGTGCCAATAACCCTCCTGTGATGTGTCTCTTCCAGTAGAGGGATACCATGATGTTTATTGTCTAACATACAGTTCTCCAAAACACACACTATTCCCAACAGACAGACCCAATACACTCTGATAGCAAGAAAACGGACCATGATATTCAGTGAGCTGAACAGCAAATGCAGCAACATCGAAAGGCGCAAGAAAAGAAAATCACAAAGGAGATTATTGATCAACCAATCGTCTGCGACATACCTAGAATCAGGAGCTTACTATCACCACAGACTCAACGGGATCCTTTCTTTCTCCACTTTTGAAGAAAACTGAAAATTCATCTCTTTAAAGGACATATTGTTTGTCAGACCCCCCAGGATATAGCGGCATGGATTAGCAAATTTAGCGGCACAAAAATGGAAATTTAGCGGCAATTTTGCGGCATTTTATTTGGCCCTGGACCTTGATAAAGCGGCCTCCAGTGACCCCATCCGTCACCCGTCCTTCCTTACACTCTTTCTGCCTCCCAATTCTCCCTCTCTTAGTTGGGTTTTGCCGCTTTTAGCTCCTCTATCTTCCTTCCTGTTACACTCTTTCCACTGTCCCATTCAGCTTTCTGTTTCTCATGCCCCTTCCTTTCTGTGCCTCATTCACTCATCCTCTCTCACACACACATATCTCTCTCATCAGCCCAGTCTCTTATCCCCTGTCCCTCTCTCTTTCCATCTTCGGATCTCTCTAGCACCCTGCCTCTCTAGATCTCTCTTGTCTCCCTCTCTCCCTTCCTCGCCCTCTCTTCTCTCTCTAACTCTCATACTTTCGTTCTTCCAGACACTGTCTTTCTTCCCCTTCCTCTCTCGCCCTCTTTCTCGCGCATTCACCCTCCCTCTTTCTCTCCTGCTCACTCCTCTCTACTTTTCTCCACCTTTCAGTTTCATTCGCCCAGTTTCTCTCACCCCCTACTACCCTTTCCTTCTTTCCCACCTCTATGACTTCTTTGCTCGCCCCCTTTCACCCCTTCTTTCTCGTCTCACCTGCCCCATACCCTCAGTTTTCATTCTTGCTCCCCCTCTTTACCTTTGCGCTCCACCTTTCACCTTTATCCTCCCATTTTCTTTTACCCCTACCCTTTCCTTCTAAACGCCCCACTCTCCCTTGCTTTCACCCCTTTCCTCTCCTCACACATGTGCCCCCAGCCACTCTTCCTTTCTTTCACCCCTTTCTTCTCCTCACACGTACCTCCAACCCCTCTTTCTCTCTCCCTCCGGTCTGTGATCCTCCGTGCAGGAAGCCGATGGTAACTGCTGCTCGCATCCTCCGGAGAGAAACCCTGGGGTCTCGCAGGACTAGAGCAAGAAAAAAGAAAAGCAGATTTTTTTCTAATTTAGAAAAAAATCTGCTCTCCCTCTCCGTTTAGCAGGAACAATAATCACAAGCGTTATCTGGACATTTTTAATGCTGTCTGAAAACTGGACCCCCAAGGAACTCTGCCACAAGTGTTCTTAACTCATAAGTTATTTCTAAATACAGCACCCCTTCCCTGAGGTAAGCGCCCCCTTCCTAGGTCAGCGCCCAGTGCGGTAGCACCAGTTGCACTGCCCTAAAGCTAGCCCTGACAAAATGTAATATCTAAGTGAAGAAGAAAGTTCTAACTTTCGACAGCTATAATTCAAACATCATTAGCGTGAGACAGCACTATGTTTATATGCAAAAAACCTTGGGAGATTGTGCCCCTGAGTTTCCCTATATTTTATGCCACTCAGTGCATTACACAATGCAACTTGAATAAAATGAGATTTAATAGTTTTATATGGTAGGATAACCATGCTAACATTTTCCCTCCAACCCAATGGTCCAATGGTCTCCGACACAAAAACAATAAAAGCCCAGCCACTCAGTGCCATTCTGTTTAAATGTGGCTGCGGAGTGCTCTGAATTAAAAGGCCTTCCTGTCAGCACCTTCTTTCTGTTCTCACAATGCATCGCCCTCGGCTGATGTGATGACAGCTACACTTTTACATGCGCTGGGGTAGCAGGTGCTAAGTAACCAACATCTCCCACTTGTCAGATAAAAACATCTGAATGTTCTGCAGGCTCTTGCGAGGCTGCAAATGACGAGAAGCTTGCACTTAAGTTGCTCATCTAGTCCAAAGAAAGACTCGATTGAATGAACCTGGGAAACTCCAGAGCTCAGCTGTGTCTAAGGAAAAGAATAAGCTTGCAGTGACAAAGCCTTAGCTGTGCCTTTTGTATGCGTGTGAGAAGCGTGCAGAACTCTTGACCATTCTCCCTCTCATATGTGTAATGAACTTTACACATTTGCTGCTTGTTCTGTATTTATACGGTCTGATGAAAGCTTGCACCACCGCAAGCCCCTGACACCTGCCAGAGCCGAGGATAACAGGCGGGGGCGTGAAAAACTAAGCCTCATTAACAAGTGAAAGGTCTTTAAATGACCTGTGAAGTACTCGGTGCGGCTGGCTGTCTGTGTGTGTCCCGGGAAGCTGCTGACACACATGAGTGGGGGGGAGGGCGGCGCGCACAGCCAGGCATTGTTTGTTTTGCTGTCTCACTTGTAAATATCGCGGCCAATATGGTTATTATCGCGGCCATCGCGGTAATCTGCCGATTTCGCGATTTTTTCGTGAATCGCGAAATCGCGATAAACTGGAGGGTCTGGTTTGTAAAGAATCAGATCCACATTACCCTGGCTAAGGACATCATATGTAGAGTCACTACATGTCACTCCAGCAAGTTGCACCTACTCTCTTAATCGCTTCCATTCACAAATCTTAACAGTTCTATCACGCTTTATAACTAGGTTTATGCTTCATAAATCTACAAATACAGATAAAACCTAAAGCCTCCAATAAACATGAATGTTGAAAGGTAGAGGAATGGCCTGTTGGGCAACAATCATTGACAAGAAACCCGGATTGTAATAAATTCCAATGTCTCCAGCCGCCAGGGAGCAACAGTAATCTCTGGAAAAAACAAAGGCGATGGGTAGTATGCTTGCAAAAGTCTAAGTTGCTGAAGGCCGCATTAAAGCCGGTTCTTCCTCGCTCATTATATTTAAATGGCTAAGGGTAACTCATACTCCACACCTCTCATCTGGAGTACACAGCTTTAAGACCTTTCATCCCTCTTCATAAGTTTTCTAATGGAGATAGGGTCACATTTTTGTAGCTTTCTTCTGCACTCTCATTTCTGTTTTCCTTCTATTGCTATGACCTCCACAACTGGACAGAATGAATGCTCCATGTGAGGTGGTCCCAATAATTTATACAGAAGTGTAATAACTGAATTTTCTATGTTGGCTAGCATTCTAACTACTCTGGCTCTTGTCTCATCACGCTGCTTGCAGGATACTCACCAGTTTGCTGCCCTCGCAGCGGTGTTGCTGAGCTTCCAGCAATGTGCGGGCACTTGCCAAGACCTCCTGAGTGCTGCCAGAGCCGCCATGGTGATTCTTGGTTACGTCTTTGAAAATAAAAGATTAATGGTATTAACATCAGCCTCAAGATGTACTAACAATCACAAACCACAATACAAAGAGCAATAACAAGAGTGAGGAGGACTGCTGGCAGAATCTTAGGAAAAGAGACTATTTATGTATGTGATTGTTGATAACACCACTGGTGATATCCTATCTCACCAGGGTTTGTCAGGAGGTGTAGCCCAGTGAGCTGTGGGGGAGGGGTGGCGAGTGCCGTGACATGTTGCAGGTTAGGCCCAGCACCAACACTGATTGACGATCACAGTGGGTTGCGCGTACAGCCCTCTGGTCACTTCTGAAATGCGTGCCCAGTGTACCCTTGGGTTGGGTGACGGTCCAGGCTGAAGGATGGCACTCCACAGAATGCACATTAGACCAGGTAGCAAAGTTGAAGGCCATGTCCAGTGGCTTCTGGGAGTAGAGGTGCTGACTGTAGACCCTGGCAGAACTTTTGTCTTTTATGTTGGGCTCTAGCATGGAGTTCATTACTGCTACAATTTCTTGTTCACAGTACACTGCCTAGGTTGAATCTGAAGATTTTCCCATGAGCATATGGAGAAAAAGCAGGGGATATGGCCTTCAAGGGCTTTGGTTTTTATCAACTCAGACTACTTGTAAAAGTTAACTCACATATGTAGGCGCGCTGCTCCCCCATAGAATGAGTTACATAAGTACACCTCGCATTGCTGCTTACTCTTCGATTGATGGAATGGTTGCCGTAACTGATTGGTCGAGTGACACAGGAGCAGCACCCAAGCCTCCACAGGCTCTCCTTTCCATGATTTCTTATCTCTGTTTACCCAATATTAACTGGATCCTTTGCTCATCTTTGCCAAGGATTTCTCTGAAAAGGTTTGAGACTCCATGGACGATCCATTTGTTCCACAAGCACCTGCAACCTATCCATCTCCCATTTATCTCTGCCATGCATGGACTGTTTCTCATGTATCATGTGCTACACACCATCCAGAAATGGTGGCTCTGTTGCATTGTATCCATTTTTTTCTTCAGCCTCCTGTGGAATGATCTGACCGGTGCCCTTGCCCAAGCTGCACCCTCTGGAAGCATACGGACTGTGTGCCACTCTTATGTGGCTCACAGTGTGCCTCAGGATAGGTTCCATGCCTCTTTGCCCATGTCTCCAATACAGTAAATGCATAAGGAAAATGATGTCCTTATTTACATGGGGCTTAGAGCCCATGCAACTGAGGTAGATGGCAGAGGCCAGCCCGCAGACCGAGCATTAGGAAGTCGGAGTTTTCACCCTGCCAAAGAACTGCAGGACGCAGCCATACAAAAAGATTGTGGGACGATACGAAGACTGAGAATGACAAGCAGCAAAAAGAAGGGATTGAGGGTGGCCATAAGGGCCAAAAGTGGAGGCCCGCCACCCCCAGAAGCAAAGGGGGTGAATGAAGCCGAAAGAATACAGAAGGCCACGAACCAGTGACCAATGGCTAAAGTGAGCAACAATCAAACTGCCCAATGAGGTCAGAGGGGCAGCACAAATGTAAGTCCCCAGCAACCACTTTACTTGTCAGTGCAGGTGAGGCAGCGGACACATCAGGCAAACATCCATCTTTGTTATCAAACTAGCACACTTTTTGCAAAGTGCACAAACTGTACAAAAATCAAGTGCAAATGTTCTTTTTATATTGTATGACCACTGGAGTCTAACAAAGCTTACATTCAAGCTGAACAGCCTTGGCCCTTGTGTGGATTTGTGAACATTTTAATTTGTTCCTGTACAGAAATAAATTTATAGTTGTCACTGATCATCAAGCTCTTGTCAATCTTTGGCAACCTGACGAGTATAATACCACTCACATTAAATGATGGGCTTTAAAACCCAAAGATTGTTGCTTTCACATTGTCCACAAGCCTGGGAAGGATACAAATCTTGCCAGGTTCTTCTCCTGCTTTCCACTGCCTATGTCCTGACCATTTCCTCGTAAAAAAAAAAAACTTTAACAAAATATACTTACAATAAAAAAACTCTGCCTACTAGTACTGGATAACGCTGGAACCAACAATGTGTGAAATGATGATCCCCACTCTATAAACTGTGATGGATCTGGCTGACTCAGCAGTGAAGAATTCTCAAAAGACTAAACGCAGGTACTGACAATGTAACCTCAAGGAGCTGCAGGCAGTTAGACTTCTTCAGATCTGGCTCACCTTTCAACAGAAGAGACTCATACTTCAGACAACTTGTTTGCCCATTACCCATACAGGAAGGAGATAACTGGGCCTCGAGGGACTTGTGGCTATCAACAGCCACCGAATATAGAAAATGTGGTTCCCTTTTCTTGATGAAAGGTGAAGAAAACACAGGTGGTTATGATGCCTTTCAGAAGCTAGTAAACGGCAGTCTTAGTAAGCCACCAAAAATCTGATAACCACTGCAAGATGTGTAGGAAGAAGTGGCAGTTATTTTTATAAAGTTTGGTCTGTGATGTGACCGAGGGCCGCACTGATGCCAGCAGGGTGGCGGTCACGGGACTGGGAGGTGAGTGGTTGGCGTTACGGTGGGTGTAGGGGAATCGAAGAATATATTTCTAGTAGCCGAATTGCTCAATGTGAAACCAGAATACCTGGGAATAATCCCATCTTCCACACCTGACCCCAAACTGTTTGACCCTCGCCAATTGTTTTATTCCACTGTCCATCTTTTTTCATTATCACATATGAGAGGACCTTGAAATACATGGCTTCCATATAGGCCCTGTAAAAACCACCTCCTGTGTTAAACTATATTTTTAATGTATAACAGAAACTCAGGGCCACCCATAGAATGCAAATAACTGATTTGCCTCTTAGTTCAGTATTGACATTGCTGTCAATGTGGGTGAAAGAAAGAATGTTTCTAAATCCATGTTTGAAATCTATCACTCAAAAAAGAAAATACTTGTCAATGCACAGATAATCTTATGTACTAAGGTAAAACGGTTCTGCATGTTAAAGAAATACACTTTTTGAATTCTGAAGATACTTTATCATATTTTTACACTTTTGCTGCAAGAGTTCTTTCGATGTTAGTGCTGAGTTGAGTAAACAGCAGCCCTGTGCTGCTGTTGACTAGGGGGGCGCATGTAAAGGTCAGGTGGGCAGATGCGGCCCCTGGGCCATATTTTGAGTATTGCTAGGTTAGCATTTCCTTAGTGCCATGGACAATATTGCCACGTCCAGAGGTCACAACCTTTTCTAACACCTTTGCTGAGGTCGTTATCCATGCATTAAATAAGATCTCCACCGCATTTGGGATACCATCCTCCTAATTGGTTAAAGAGCCTGGACAGACTTTGGACAGCGTCTGTTGTCGGTCTCAAAATAGTGCTTCAAGGAGGACGTACACGTCTCCTTTGAGTTTCGCCAAGTAGTCTAGTGTCTTCCTACGTTTGATTGGGTGGTTGAGGCCTTTTACGTTAAGGGACACCACCTTGAGAGCTGAGCTCAGTTGGCTTTGTGTTTCCGTTGTCATGGCTGTGTACTCTCCTCGCTATCTGGTTTGGTGTGTGCCGAAGGTTCCTTTTCTATCGTCTTAGCTTGACCGTTCTTAATGTGTAACCACGCTTTGCTATGTCGGCTTAGAGGTTTCCTCTTGATAGCTAAGGCTGCGGTTCTGTCCCCTTGGTGTGTGCTAGGTGTGGGTAGGAAAGTAAGTATAGAAAAGACATAGAAAGAGAAAAACGCATATGACTGTACTCGAAAACACTCCCCCCCCCCTCCCTTCCCCCACCCCCCATGACTGGTACTGTAGGCGTGCGACAGCAAGGGCCCTCCCCCCTCCCGCCCCCGAGTTCAGTACAGATTTAACCCTCGTATTTGTCAGACCTGGGCTGCCTCTCAGTTAACATGCTTCATGTGCCATATTGGCTTGGCAGCCCAAGTGAGAAATGAAAGGATATTGGTGCTTCTTCTTTGGCAAGAGTCGATTGAGGTAGTGTATTGCACACGTGATATAGTTCCTATGATCTTGTTTAAGTTTGCGGTGTTCGGTAGCATGACGTAGGTAGGTTGGTAGGTTGTTCCTGTTAAAGTAAGTGTTTTGCATCATTCTGCTCCTCCTTAAGCATTGTCCGGTGGAGCTCTTCTCTTGTTTGACCCTTGGCCCTGTGCCTCCATGTCTTCTGGGTCCGGGCCGCGTAGGTACTTCCTTAGTTCGTTGGGGTTTTCGAAGATAAAAGTTCTGCGTCTGTCCGTAATCTTCATTCTTGCAGGTCCTGCGAAGCTGAAGGTGATATTATCTTTCAGGGGTTTGTCTCTCAGGGCTAGGAATCCTTTCCTGGTTTCCACTGTTAGTCTCGAGAAGTCTTGTGTTATGACGATCTTCTGTCCGCTCCATCTCAGGTTCTGTCCTTTCCTAGCAAAGGTGAAGATTGCTTCCGTATGGTTCGCGCGGAGTGGCTTACATATGATTGGCCTTGGAGGATGCACAACACCTTAAGGCGAGATGGATAGGTGTTGGACTTGGCCCTTCTGGCAGGTTCACCCCTAAACTTTTTGTTTTTGGTGTGTGACCCAGTAGTAGTGATTTTTGGGTTCTGCGCACTTTCACTGTGTCCCAGTGGAAAGTGCGTGCGCACTCTGAGTGCGTGGAGTAAGGTTGGCCTGCCCTCCCATAGGAATACATGGGGAATGTATGTGTCCCTGGTAGTTCCTGATGTGTGGGGTGTACAGGCTCGAGTCTGGTATGTGCGGACTCGTGTGATTGAATGCTGCAAAATGATGTATGCGGCGTGTATGTGTCTAGTATGGAAGTGCCACTTCTAGACATGGCTGTGTGTGTGCTGTGAAGGTGCTGGCGTGTGATTGGCTGGGGCTGGCTGGAGAGCCTGGCTCCAGGAGTCTGGATGGGTCTGCCCGGTAGTGAGTGTGGAGATTAGCATGCTGATGGCTGGGGAGGAGTGCACCTGGGTCCTGAATAGGGCTGGGCTTTCCCCACACAATGCTGGCTCCGCCCCCTGTGGTGCGTCTAATGACCCTAGCCCTGCCAGTGAATAGAGTGAGGGGCTGAGCACATCAAGGGTGCTCCAAAACCAGCTGTGACTGGTTTCTCCCCCACCCTGCACCTCAGACAAAGGAATTTACAGTATAAGAAGGGGCTGTGTCCTCTTACAATTTGTTCTCTTCCAGGATCCTGTCTGAGGGGGCTGCTGCTGTTGCTGGGCAGGAGGACCGCCACTTGGACTGCCTCCCTGCCTGGAGCCCCAGTGAGCTGGCTCTGGGCCCAGCTTTGCCCCCTGCCTACCTAGAAGAACTTTGCTGGAACTTTATTGGGCTTATAGCGCCTGGGAGCGCTGTATTTGCTTTCTAGCGCTGAGAGCGCTGTACTTTTAGCCCCTAGCTCTTGGGAGCGCTTTGCCTTCACCCCTAGCGCTGGGAGCGCTGTGAATTGTCCTGGAGCGCTGGGAGCGCTTTACTTCCCTTTCGCGGCTGCCCACGCCGCTTCTTGCCGATTTTAAAGTCCCCTGGCAGGTGCCCACCCTGCCAGGGACCTTGGGCTGTTTTTGGATTCCAATCGAGTGCCCACCTAGATTTATTGTCCATTCTAAACGAGCCGGTGCCCACCCGGCATTTGCCCCGTTGTTCTACGCTTCCCGAGGGAACCTAGCCCTCATCCAGCGAAGCGCCGCCGGTGCTTAAGGGAGCCGCGGACATCCAGCCAAGGCCGCACTGGGATTGGTTCAGCCGGCCGAGCCTCCCGCCGCGTCATCGGGGGAGGAGCGAAGGAGCAGGAAGCAGCCTGCCGTGTCCTGCCGAGGCTCCTGAGCGAAGGGAGAGGCCCGGGGGAAAAGAGAAGAGACGCCGCCGCGAGAGTCCCGAGGAGCGGGAGCTCTCCGTCCCCAGCCGCCGCCAGACCCGGTGAGTGTGGCAGCAGAGGAGAAGGGAGGGGCGCCGGGACACATTGTCGGTGTCCGCCCCCCCCAGTAGCGCGACCTCATGCTAGTTGTTATTGTGAAGCCACGAGGGCTTCAGGGGCAGTTCTGATGATTTCGAGCCCACAAGGGCTCCGGGGGCCATTGTCCTTTTGAGTCCCCAGGAGGGGGACTCCAGCCAAGAGGCACCCTATTTGTTTCCAGAGCCCCAAGAGGCTCAGAAGCACCACAGGTGCATGGAGAGCCCAGAAGAGGCTCAAGGCGCCCCAAGTGTTCCCGGGTCCCCCTTGAGGGACCCCACCGCCCAGTGAGGCTGTGTTTTGAGAGCCCAGAGACGCTCTAGGGGGTATCTCTTTTGGCCAGAGCCTGTGAGGCTCCCCCGTGTGGCCACAGCTCCTTACAGCTGCCCAGCACTTCGTGGGCAGCTGCCACGTTTAGGCCCCTGACTTTGGGACACAGGGCATCCTAGCCCTAGAGAGGCCAGTTGGCCTAGGGACTGCCACAGGTGGTGGCTTATGTGATTTTTGCGCAATTGTTCCTTGCTGCACCTCTGAATGTGTTTTAAATGTGTCATGTGCCTTGTTCCTTACACCTCTGAATGTTGTATGCATCATGTGTTTTCCTCCTCTACACCTCTGAATGTGTTGTGATGCATCATGTGTAATGTGCTTATACCCCTACAGGTTTTGTGATACTTAGGTGGTTGTTCTTGCTAGTACAGGTGGTGCTAGTGAGGTCCTGGTTCCCTGCGCAATATTTTCCTAAGGTGGTTAGGGTTGAGTAGGTGGTACTTAACATTTACCAGTAGTTACTGGTTGTGTGCTACAGTAAGTTTATATTCTAAGTTCTAAAAGTGCTGATTCCTGACAGTGGTCCAGGTGGCCCTGTCTTGTACATATCCCCTGTAAATTCTGCCCGTGCCTGTTGGCACATTGTAAAGTGTGTGTTTTCATCTAATGCGTTTTGGTGTAATACAAAGGCTATTTTTATACATAACTTTGTGTGGAGTTTCCTTTGTGGTGGGCCTTGGGTGTTGTTGCTGGGGGGGGGGGGGTGCAAACACTTAACCTACATCGCCTCCGAGTTTAGCCTTACTGCTCGTGCTACGTTACCAAGGGGGTGAGCAGGGGTCATCTTGGCGTGTTACTCCCTTGCCCTGACGTGGAAGGGGTGGTCTCTGACGGACTTTGGCGCAAGCCTTGGCCAGCCAGAGATCCCATTTCTAACAATAGGGGAGGTATTTTGCTCACCAGCCATACATAAGAAAAGAGGGGTCATCACAATAATAAGCAAGAAAGCTAATCTAACCCTACATGAGAGCTACGCAGACAATGACGGCAGATTTCTGGTGACAAGCCTTAAAAGAGGAGATGAGACGATACATGTTGCCCACATATACGGGCCCAACTCAGACGACAAGGAATTTTGGTATAATGTAGAGTCCAAACTAAGCGACCTCCCCCAGGGCGACCTATTGTTGCTAGCAGGCGACCTTAACCAGGTAATAGACCAGGCTACAGACAGGCACCCGTGCAGACCAAGCCACAAGTCACAAGACCCCAACATCCTAAAAAACCTATGCGCCAAGCTTCAACTCAGAGACCCTTGGAGGTTGCAACACCCAGACGCAAGGGAATACACCTTCTAATCACACCCACACAACTCATACAGCAGAATCGACTATATCCTAATGTCCGACTCTCACACTCACCTGATAGAACAAACGGAAATAGCCCCAATCACAATCTCAGACCATGCACACATCACCCTGGCGGTTAGCGGCAGGCACAATGAAACGCCGAGCCGTAGATGGAGATTTAACAGCGACATCCTACAAATCCCCGAGAACATAACAGAAATTGAAGTAGCCATTACGGAATACCTAGCATTTAATGACAATACAGAGGTAGACAAGGGCACCCTCTGGGAGGCCCTAAAAGCCACGATACGAGGCAAACTACTAAACATCAAAGCCAGAATAAATAAGGACAGGAACAAGAAAATAGTCTAACTTGAGAAGCAGATCAAAGATCTCGAAAAAGGCCACTGCGCCAACATCACAGACAAAAACACCCTGACTGATCTGGCGAAAAGGAAGTACGAGCTTAACAAGATACTAAGTGAAAGAGCAGGCACATGGATCAATAAATATAAATCCATAAACCTATGCTCAGCCAACAAGGCAGGGAAGGCGTTAGCATCCTACCTGAAAGCAAAACAAAGACAACACGCGATTGCTGCATGTTGCCACTTGGAAGGAATTAATTGAGAAGGTGTAAAGAAGCTACCTCCACCCACCACCAGGAGTAAATTTGAAAAAACAAAAATATAATTAGGGAGTCCGCAAGGAGAAAACTCCAGGTGTAGGCCTGTGGAGTACACTAGGTTACTATAGAGTGGACGCAAGCACAGTTCTCATCCCACCGCTGGACACCAATTATGTTACCTGGGGTTACCAGTCTACATAGGGTAGCTTGGCACAGAGTAGGAAGGCCTATACCAAAGGTACATGTGTAAAGTTTGCGTCACACCCTTCAGTAACACAACGTCCATCCACTAGAAAAGAAAGACACCACAACAATCGTTAGAGAAATACAGGCTGTTTTATAAAATCTCTTTGCTGTTTTTTCTCTTTCTGTTACTTAGCAGAATTTAGTTTCAGTTCATAAAATTACTCTACTTTTGATTGTTACCATCTACACATTCACATTTAACATTTTTTTACACAATATTTCGCCCCAATGAAAGGAGCTTCAACAATATTACCCGTATTGAGACAGTGTAGAGTACTCAGCTTAAGTTGGAAACTCAGCAATATCCAAACCCCCTCTACAATAAGGCAAGACTATACATTACCCTTAGGGTCTCAATGTTACTATTGACATGCAGTTACAGGTCTCTTCAACAGATTCATTAATAGCACCTTAGTTCCATTGTTCCAGCAGCTGTTTGTCTAAATGAAAACAGGCAGGTTAATTATTTACCTTTTATCGCTTTCTGGTTCACCCTATGGCCACAAAAGCTTAACAGTATAACACAGAAAATCTACCAGGCTCCAGATAACCCTACTCAAAACATTCCCCACACTTAATCTGTTGGAGGCTTCCCCAGCTGTATCCTCAGGATTTCTAATCAAGGGAAGACTCTTCCCAGGCAGTAGATTCGTCTCAGAACAAGTCCAGTATTCAGGAAGACCTGTTCAGGACGTAGTTCGTTAAGCTCGAGTCACCCCACCGCCTGCGCTGAATTAGGTATACAAGGGGGGTAGGGCTTCCGGAAGCTTTCCCTCCCCTCCTGTCAATGTTCCCAGCTTACTTCTTTGTATCGGCAGTTACGCCAGACCCACCGGCCCCGAGTTGAGTCTCCTCAGCCTGGCCCCGTTCTTCAGCTGGTGTGGGTTCCCGAGGGATGACGGCCTCACTATGAAGTCGGATCCCGTCTGTCTACCTGACAGAATCCGATGCGACCTCTCTTCGGCGCTTCCGTCAACTCCTCCTCACGCCGGCTCCTCCCTTGACGAGCTCCGCCTTCACCCGGCCTCTCTCAGCACCTCCACGCCTTCCGACGTCACCGCCGATCCGCCTCCAGAGCTTCTGGAACCTCCGGAGTCCTCCGGCGGTGCCTGCTGTCTCTCGCTTCCACCCGGCAACGCAAGGAATCCGCGGCCGGGAAGCGGGAAGGAAGGGCACTTCAATACCGATGGGTCGTCAGCTGGCACAACGAGACCTACACACGGTGAGTCCCACTTCTCCTTCACCGGGACCGTTCTCCGCCTTCCTCACACAGCGTGACAGCAAGGTCTTGGTCTGACAGCGCTGCTAGTTAAGTTTCTTCCGGCACTGCCGAGTAGGGGAAATCTGGGTTCACCGCTGCGATTAGTATCGCTGTAAAGTCAGTTTCCTTTCCGTTCTCTTATCAGCAGCAACAGCTCAGTTTACTGGTCAATCGGGGTCAAAAGGAGGGAATAATTTCGAGCTAGGGATGGAATCACGATGGCCGGGCTTGGTCAACCGGAAAGGGGTCACGACAGTAGAAAAGAGCAGCTGACCTGCCGGTCAGTCTAACCCCTCTCAGTGCGCCTTCCTCTTTACTAAGTCGCCTCACTCCTCACCAGTTCATACCACCCTCTCTCTGGTCACACCTAAAATGGCCGCCCAGGTTCTGACCCTTTTCTAGGCTGACCTCAGACTTCCAGAACCAGCTGGAAGGTTCTGGAGTGTCCCTATGTTAACCTATGGGTCCGTTCTCTGAGGTGGCAGTTACTGGCCACCATTTTATGTAGCTAAACTTGCCCTAGAAAAGGAGGGATTTAAAGGTATATAAGGAGCTATAGGGTCAAGGAGTACTTAACCCCTCAGGACAGCACCTATAAAAAAATTACAGTGGGCATCAAAATGAAAAGATTGAGGGCAAAAAAAAGGGGACAAAAATAAATAAATAATTAGGAGGGACCACCCCAAGGGCGGACAGGTCTAACACTGCAATAACGTCAAGACTAAAAGAACACAAACAACTAACAAGGGTATTTTGAAGGTGTTCAAAGAATTCTATGAAGCGCTGTACAGGGCGGACGGGGGGCTAATAGCGGACGGGGGTGCGGGTTTACTGGACAAACTTGACCTACCAATGCTCACAGCAGAACAGAGGACATCGCTCGATACAGACATAACAGGAGCAGAAATAGAGATGGCTATAATAGCACTCAAAGCAAACAAAGCGCCAGGGCCTGACGGCTACATAGCAGTCTTCTACAAACAATTCCTACAGCTACTCAAACCCACCTTGGTTGCAGTCTTCACTCACTGCGTCCGCGCAGGACGGATGACAGACTCTATGGCAGAGGCAAACATCATAGTTATACCGAAGAAAGGCAAGGACCCTCAGTACCCTAAAACCTACCGCCCAATCTCGCTAATAAACGTAGACTGTAAGATTTACGCCAAAATTCTGGCGGCAAGGCTTAATGCGCTCTTGCCACTCCTAATCCATAACTCGCAAGTAGGATACCTCAAGAATAGGCTGTCTCAGGACAACACCAGACTCCTCTGCCACCTCATCAATGACACAGCAAACAGCACAGATCAGGCAGTTATGATCGCGCTTGATGCAGAAAAGGCCTTCGATAGGGTCTCCTGGCCCTTTCTGGACCTATGCATGGGGAAGTTTGGACTAGGAACCAAATACAGAAATATGGTCATGGCACTGTACAACAGGTCCAAGGCACGAGTCGTAGTAAATGGTGGTTCGTCAGAGCCAATCACCCTAGAAAGGGGGACAAGACAGGGGTGCCCGCTCTCTCCCGCCCTATTCCTGCTAGCACTAGAACCACTGCTAGCCATGATAAGCAACAACCCAGATATCAAAGGCATCCAGATCAGAGAGAACACGGTGAAACTGGCAGCGTACACGGATGACGTACTGATCATAACAAAGAAACCGACTACCTCCATAGCGGCATTAATGAATACCATAGAGGAGTACGCGTGGGTCTCAGGTTATAAGTTAAATAGGGAAAAATCTGAGTGTAAACCCATGAACGTCCACACGAAGAAAGCAGTCCTGGGCACCTCAGGACTGGCGTGGCAAACAAAACCCCTAAAATACCTGGGCCTCCTCTTCGGTAGAGACCTGAGGACGACTCTGGCGCACAACGAGGAAGCCATTTTAAAGAAAATTAAGGCCAAACTAGACTCCTGGTCCCCGAAATACATCAGCTGGTGGGGCAGGGTGGAGACGATAAAGATGATGGCGACACCAATGATTAATTACATATTAGGCATGCTGCCACTAACAATGACAGATGACTTCCACAAGAAGCTAGACAGCATGATAAACAGGTTCATATGGAAGGGAAAGAGACCTAGGATCAACTTGCAAAAACTGAGACTACACAAAAGTTTAGGAGGGCTAAATGTCACAGATTTTAAAGACTTCCAAACGGCATGCCTGGCAAAACTGGGGATATTTTGGCTCATCCCATCGCAAGAATATACTCCAGTATGGCTAGAACTAGAAAGAGACACTCTGGGAGGTCTAGACCCCCTTGCCATGCTTACAGCCAACAAACACCCAGAAGGGAACAACGTAGTCATCAAACACACCAAAACAGCCCTACTGAAGGTAGATAAGAGAATGCAGCAAAGCATCAGAAGAACACGATGGGAATCAATATGGTTCAACACAAAGATACAATACAAAGGCAGAATATTAAACAACAAGATCTGGTACACGAGAGGGATCACAACACCCATACAACTAGAAAAAGGCAGCACCCCATTAACCTTCGACACCCTCAAACTGACACACAACCTACCCAATATAGAATTCTACAACTTCCTAAAAGTAAGAACAGCCATAACCAAAGCAAATCTAAGCAAAGATACACCTTCCATCATACAATACATGCACAATCTCAACAAGATCGGACACCAGACAGCCCACCTATACAAACTCCTACGCCCTAACACGTCCAATCTAAACAACAAAACAATTGGCTTCTGGGAAATGCTAAACAACAGACACTACAGCAATGAGGAAAAGAGCCGCCTCTGGGTCTCAGCCTCGAGGAACAAGGTCTCCCCGCAATTAGCACAAACAAAATACTGGCTTCTGCACAGGGCGTTCTGGACACCAGCACGCCTAGCAGAGGTCGGCATTAGAGAGAACGACACGTGCTGGAACTGCCAGAAAGCAAAGGGAGACCTAACACACCTCATTTTCGACTGCTTGAAGGTTAAAACATTCTGGAGGAAAGTGTGCGACCTCATTGGCACAGTAGTGGGAGGAAACATATAGCCTGGGTTCGAAGGACTAGCAACCGCATTCATGGCCCCAGACCTAGGAAGTAGTGGAGACAGGGATTTGGTTGACATCCTACTCACAGCAGCAGTCAAAATCATTCTAACGAACTGGAAGAACACTGCTAAAGCGACATTTAAGGGATGGGTCAACTGGGTCACCTTCCTCAGGGGAGCAGACAATATCACGGCAAAACACGCCCCCGACCACACAACGAGGAGCGAAATATGGGCCGCGCTAGACACGCACCTGGAGTTACACAAACCTCCGTAGAGACACGAGACACAGTACGCGGACACACACACGAATGCCAACGGCATGAGGGTTACAACCAACATATGGTATGTCCCCCCCTCCTCACCCTCTCTCCCCCCCCCTTTCTTTCTTCTCGCTCTTTCTTCTTTCGCTCTTGGAGGCCCTACAGGAACTCCGCACCACCAGGACCAGCCTACCCAGCTGCATGCATAATGTAACCACAAAAGGCATCAACGATATTACCTGTATAGTCCCTTGCATTACCACTGTACTGTACTATAAAAATTTCTCAATAAAAACCGTTTGAAATAAAAAAAAAAAGTGCTTCAAGTTCCTGAGAATCCAAAGCTTCACCCTTCGACTAATGTTTCTCCTGGTAAGCTGAGTTACTCACTGTTTTGTTTCCCGAGCAAATTATGTTGCAGCCAGTTGGTGTTAGTGACATTTAGGCCAATACAGCCTCAACTTATCCTACCACTCGCCCCCATCTGACCGAATTTACATTTTGTGATCCTGTGCACTTTACGCCATAACACATCTCCATGTAGCTCAGTTGTGTATCTGCCACAAGCTATTGAAGGGGGGAGGAAGGGAGGAGGAAGGGGGGGGGGAGGTCGGGGTCCTTAGCACCAAAATAATTAAATATTGTTTAAAATTGGGAAAAACTGGCAAATGTATTTATGTATTTTTATGTGTCACGGAAATTTCCCAAAGGTGCAAGAGCGCTTTACAGTAGCCGTATAGCTGTTACACGGGGTTCAAAATTAACAAATGTAGTACATGAGGTAAAAACTTACAAAGCTGGTAAATCATTACAGAGATTATAAAAAGTGTATAAGTATATACGTAAAAGTGCTGAGAAAAGCCCGTTTTAATTGAGTGAAACGAGGATTCCCGCGCAGTATGGGTGGAGGGGTGACCCCGAATGGGCCGAGCCCTGATCTGCTCCGGCAGGGGCAGGAGGGCGGCCTCAGGGCCGGGGCAGGGGTCTCCTGGCCGGAGCAGCACTCACCGGCCTCGGAGGGGAGGGCCAGAGTCCGGCAGCAGGGGTGGGGGGTCTCAGTGCAGGCGCCCGGCCCGGCCTGCTCACCCCAGCGGCAGCGGCAGCGGCAGCGGCAGCACAGGCAGAAAAACACAGCAGCAGCGGCGGCGCAGACTGACCTTGTCAAGGAGAGCGCGGCAGGTGGGGCAAGAGTAGACTTCCGGGTCCCCGGGCGGACGCTGCGGCCACAGCGGCATCTGGCGGCCGGAGGCGGAACTGCGCCGAAGGCTGCAAAGAAATGGGACGCAAGCGATTCCTCTGTGGGGGCTCTGAGGAGGGGATTTTAGTCCCAGTCTTAATGGTGCTGGACAGAGAGGGAACCCTAGGCAGTTTTACAGATGCTCCATGAGCTTGGAGGGGCCATGCCATACACATCTCAACATTATAAAAAAGAGAGGAAGGAACCCACACTTCATTATATTTCACACCATTCAATTTCGGATGAAAGGATAAACAAAACTTAATATGTTTATCTTGGCGATTATTTGCGCCGTTTTATTCATCAATTTTGTAAAAAAGCAACTTTTGGTGGATATTATTTAAGTCAAGAGAAAGGGAGAGGTGTGGCGCCGCGGCCAGGGCGACTGATGCTGGAATCTGGGGACCACGGTTCGATCCCCGGCTCTGGCGGCAGGTTAGCCCAGCACCATGTGACTCTGGGCAATAGCTCGGCAGCAAACGCCTGGTTCTCTTCTTGCCTTAGATCCAGAAGGCGCACAGACTCAACAAATCCATCTAAGTGTTTTGGATGAACTGAACTTACCTCAAGTCCCCAGAGGTTTAAGGAACGGGGGAAAGAATTCATTTGGCCCTGAAGAGAGTTTGTGAAGAAATCTCCCAAACTCGAAACGCGTAGGCGAACTGGATCAAGTCCTAAGTCTTGAAATATAGATAAAACATTTAGGAATTTAAAGCCTACTAACATTTCTACCGAGAGGTTGTTTTGTTTTCACGCAGACTCATTGGAAGGCTGCTTTGTGTTCAAATATTGTTTTTTGTGATTAAGTGCATGTTTGCTTAAATGCTCATTATGATGTTACTGAAAAATACTTTGACATTTTTCCCTTCTTTGTGAAATGTTATCACTTTTTTGTAAATTATTTATTAGGTATATGTCTCCACACTGTATGTATTTTGATTCAAGTTTTTGTGTTGTAAAGATTAGGCATCACGTATTTTGATTCAAGTTTTGTGTTGTAAAGATTAGGCATCACGACTTTCATGGTCAGTACGTGAAAGGCAGTGGTATTTCTCTTGACTTAAATAATATCCACCAAAAGTTGCTTTTTTACAAAATTGATGAATAAAACGGCGCAAATAATCGCCAAGATAAACATATTAAGTTTTGTTTATCCTTTCATCCGAAATTGAATGGTGTGAAATATAATGAAGTGTGGGTTCCTTCCTCTCTTTTTTTTAAAGTATTCGGGCCCTTACCCCACTTCTGTTCACATGGGCCAAACTCTTTTTTGAAAGACATACACATCTCAACAAGCATTTACAATGCAATAGTCTCAGCATTTTTAAAGTTAGAGCTATTGGCATTGCTCATGACATTATTTTTATTTATGTTTTTTTTTTAAACATAAATAAATGGCATTGTCATTTACAATGCCAATAGCAGGGCAGGAGAGCAAGCACAATGAACGAGGGGGCAGGACAGCAAGCACAAGCAACGAGCTATAAACAGACACAGAGAGGAGGAGAGAATCCCCAGGTACATGGAACATACCCAATCAACAATTGTGAGAGACTAAAGGTATATAGGGAGGCACACAAAGCACCAGTTACTAGAAGAAAGTATGTTGGGGAGCTCATGGGAGGTCAAATGAGAGCAGAAAGAGGTAAGGGGGCACTTGAAGACTGGAAGGGATCGTCAGAGCAGAAGTCATGTGGGGAGAACAGATGGCCAAGAAATAAAAGAGTGCAACAGAGAAAAGTAGGGCAGGGAGCAAGGAGAGAAAAGGCAAACACATTAAAAACGTGACAGGTTAGGAGACCGTAATGATAAGGGAGTACAAATGAGGGCAGAGAAATGCACGCAAAGAGAAGGAAGTCAAGTAGGGTAGAGAAGACCAGAGGAGCAAATGGAAGGCGGATAAGAGGGAATGAGTGAAATGGAGGGTGATTAAAAGCAGTGTGAAGCAGTAAAGGCAGGGTAAAGCAGCAGCTGGCAATGTATGGGAAGGTAGTGCAGAGTAGAGGGCAGTGGGGAGAAAGTTATCAAATCTAGCTAAAAGCAAAGGTGTTTATAGTTCTAGTGAGAGTGAGTGAAACAGACATCGACACTCATAAATTGAAATGAAAACTAATTTTGAGAAAAAGGACTTGAAAGAAATTTCAAGTATTCTCAGAGCCGTGGTGCTCCCTGCCAGCTCCACTGAATCCCACTGTTACTGAAAGGCCACAGACCCCAACTAACCATCCGTCCAGCTGAGCCCTCACAACAGATATAATTCAAGAGGCGGTCTGACGTTGGGCTTGGTCAAGCTTCATTTAGAGTAACTTCCTCTGGCACCTTTACACGAGACTACCCCTTTAATGCAAGAGCAGGACGGAGGAGGGCTGCGGGCCGAGGGAAGGGGGGGCGAGAGCAGGACGGAGGAGGAGGGCTGCGGGCAGAGGGGGCGAGAGCAGGAAGGAGGAGGGCTGCGGGCAGAGGGGGTGAGAGCAGGACGGAGGAGGGCTGCGGGCAGAGGGGGCGAGAGCAGGACGGAGGAGGGCTGCGGGCAGAGAGAAGGGGGGCAAGTGGAGCCGAGCAGCTCCAGAAAGAGCCGAAGTACGGGGGGGAAGACTGGGGGCAATAACGACGAAAGTCAGTACGGCCGTTGTTTTATTGTAATTTTAAGTGGATTGCTAACAGGCCCCGTCCTACGATCACTCACCCTCTTGATGTTCCCACCTTTCATTCACAAACCGGCTTGGCAGACGCCTACCCACTCATTTATGTGCACAAATATGGCACGCACCCAGTGGCATAGCCCGTGTGCCCTGGGATATAGTTCAGGGACGGACACTGCCCCCTAGCTGCTGTTTTAGCTGTGAAATACAGCAATACCCGGGGCTCAGTGGGGCCTTCCGGGCCCCGGTGCCACTGCACCTGCTGCACCAATGGAAGCTGCGCACCTGCACGCACCCGGGAACATGCAGCTCAGAAACATTCCTAGCTAATCTTGCCCAAGCAGCTCAGCTCCGACCTATGCATTATCACGGCACTGCAGAGCCCAGCGCTTTATTGTGTATACAGGCCTGGCTCAGGGCCAGTATCCCACCAGCACACGAGTGCCCCCCTCATCTGTGCAAACAGGCTCGGCCACAAATTACAAGTGTATCAGTACAGGCCTTGACAATCCAGGTCTAAACTATTAATGTACAAAAGCCAGGCCCTATAGAACCCGTTATGACTGGCCTCAAGGGCGTGACGCAGACCACTGGGGCGCGGAGTGCAGTTGTCCCCCGAGGAGCCCCCATTCAAGCCCATGAATATATGGGAGACTTTGTGGCCCCTTATCACCTTCTGCAGGGAGGGGGTATAATTTTGCGTTATGCCACTCACAGGCACTGCCAAGCCACCATCCGTTTTAACGTAAAGGGAACTCACTGTTTAAAGGACGCAGACCTGACAGCATCACAGATGTGCTTATGAACAGACGTCTGGCATAGATGGCCGCGGGTCACTCCGGTTTGCAACCACACAGCAGCTGGCAGCCAATAGGACGCCCATTAAGAAAAATATATTCAGGCACAAGTGCGCACCTTAGTACAGCCCGCAGTAGTCTCTGTACTGGTATAAGCGCCTTGATATCCCCTGGGATGAGTGTTACGCTCTACAAATACCACAAATAAAAATAAAAATAAAAATAAAATAGAAAAACATTCAACAAAGATGTACCACACGTGCAAAACAACATATGCCTAACATGCCTAAACCAGTAACAACATTTCATGTGTTTAAAACCAGCGCATGAAAACAATAGAAGTTGATAAAAATATATTTGTCCATACGTAGAATAGGTATATTGATGTTTTTTGATTGGAAAACTAAAATAGACATAGAGAGTCGATTCATCGGAAGAGTGGGTAAGTACAAGTTCTTCGTTAACATGTCAAGTGTGGCACGGATCAAATTCTGTTTTGGATTAGGTACCGACGTGTCAGTTAGTAGTGATAAAATATGATCTTTGAACTCCAAAGTTTAGTTGACTTTTGTGGCCAAGCACCGCTGTCTAACCTTCATTTGTTTTGTTGTAGAATTGAGTAACAGCATGAGAATCATATTTAGAGCTATACTTGGTTTACCAAAAGGGTTAGTGTCATAGACTTTTTTCGTGAATTTACTCCGCTTCCAATATTACGACATAATCACCGATGAGGAGAGTATACTCACTTATATGAGTCTCCATACCTGGCCCAAGAGCCCTTCCTTGTTAAAAAGGACTCTCACACAATAGGACTCCTAGTGGCATGTTTTTTCATTGAGTCCTTGCCCAGATAATGTCTGTATCTGGGCAGACTCTACCATGACCATCTAGGGAAGACTTATTATAGGGGGAGGGTGTAATATAGTTGACAGTCTAGTAGCTGGGGTGGGCGGAGCTAGGTGGGCTGAGGGGAAGAGGAGGAGTCAGGACAGGATGAGGGCAGTTAGAGTAGGGACAGGGAAGGTATTGGAAGCATACAATAAAGCTCCAGTAAAACAATATACAGAGTCTGTATTTCTTTGTAGCACGATGCTACAACTGGCGACGAGGGTGGGATGTGCATAACTGCAGCCCACAGAACCACCTGAATGTGCCCTGTCCCCTGCAGCGTCGAGAGAAGAGATCCGCTGCCGTGAGGTGCTGAAACCTGGAGAAAGAAGCCAGCAGTAGGTGACCCTGACGCTCCAGCGACGTTGGGGAGCACTGAGGGAGCCACTGCAGCGAGCGCTGAAACGCTCGAGAAGGAGAAGCTGTTTCGCGTTAAAAGCGCGAGTCCCGCCGGATGCGTGCAACTTGGCACCTGTGAGAGAGCAGGAGTCGGGAGCCCACCCCGACCCTGTCCAGCGACCCCTAGAGCGAGACGAAGGTCCCCTGACGTGGAGGACGCTGTCCTCAAGAGCCTGGTAACAAGCGCTGCCAAGCACGCTGAATTGGAAGCCCGGGTGCCGGTGGAGGTCGGAAAACCTCACGCCCGATGCGTGAGGTTTGGCATGCTGTCGGCATAAGAGAGCGGGAACTGCGAAAGTGAGCTGGGAGCCCACCCCAATCTCACCTGATGACTGCTGTGGCCGAAAGAGAGTGAATCCTGGTGTGGACTGCCCCCGCGAAGGTCCACTGCCAAGCGCTGCTGAGCGCGGTAAAAATTGGAGCCCAGCGTCGGAAAACCTCACGCCGGATGCGTGGGTTTTGGCACGCCGCCGCCGAATGACCCTGCAAAGTAAGGTGGGAGCCCACCCCAACCTCACCTGACTGTAGCCTTGACCAGAGGGAGCCAAATCCGGAGTATGCTGACCCTGGGAGCAACTGCACCTGGTGAGTCCTGTGTGAAGAATCGGGTCGAATGAAGAGAGAGAAAGTAGTGCCTGCAGATAACCACGGCGGCCATCTTTGAGTCAGGCAACTTTTGGGACATCCTCCCTGTGCAAACTGTAGGCGGCCATTTTGAGGTCAGGCGAGCTGAGTTTAGCAACAAGCATTGGCGAACATAACAGAAACAAGCATTGGCGAAGAACAAACAAGCATTGGCGAAGACCAAACAAGCATTGGCGAAGACCAAACAAGCATTGGCGAAGATCAAACAAGCATTGGCGAAGGCCAAACAAGCATTGGCGAAGGCCAAACAAGCACTGGCGAAGACCAAACAAGCATTGGCGAAGAACAAACAAGTAGTGTCAAGAGCCAACAGACAAGCCGTGGCGAGTAGAAACCAACAAGCAGTGGCGAAAGGAAACAAACAAGTATTGGTGCATGCAAATAAACAAACATTGGTATATGCGAATAAACAAGCATTGGTACATGCAAGTCAACAAGCCTTGGTATGTGCAAATAAACATGCACTGGTAAAGGCCAAGAAATAGGCATTGGTAAGGCAAATAAATAAGCGTGGATAACGGCGCGTGAACAACAATGAACAAGTCTTGGCAACCAAAACAGAACAAGCACGAGCAACCACAAGAGTGACTTACCAAACATGCATTGACAAAAACAAATGTCAGCACGGGTGGAAACGCGAACATTGAGAAACGCAAGCGAATGCGCAGTGGCGAATGTAATGAAGTAACACGTGTCTATAAAATAAAAGAGGCACAAGCGAACACAAGGACCAAGCAAAGACAACAGCACAATGGAACAAGCACAAGCAAATGCAAAAGACAGATAAAGACGACACTGAGCACAAACCGAAGAGCGCCGAAGAGAGAAGAGCTGCTGGGCAGAACTGCAGAAGACCCAGAGGAGGGCAGTCCTACAGAAGACCCCGGAGAGACCCCGGAGAGAGTAGAACCATCCAAGTTCATTCACCGGCGCATACTGTGATGGTTAAAAAGACTATCAATTTCTAAGCAAACGACAGACCAAAGACCTTGACCAGAATCTCCCCCTCTCATGGCGGGAGGAGACGTAACACAGCAGGTCACTCCATATGTTGAAGTACCGCCCCCAGCGGTGCAGACTGATGATTGGATCTCGGATCTCAAACGACACTGGTGGCTCGAAGCATTGGAAGATTTCTTAAAAGCCAATGGTGAGCAAAGAGAGAGAAAATGTCTGATACTACTCCTCCATCTGGTGGGTCCTGAGGGCCGATGCCCAATCAGGACATTTTCCAAAGAGGATACAGAAATCTATAAAAGACTCCAAAGGGAGATCTGTGCCCATCTCAACGCACAGACAGATGTGGATCATAATCGCATGGTTTTCAATACAGCATGGCAGGAACCAGGCGAACCGTTGCCAAATTTCATCACTCGGTTGCAAAGTCTGGTACGAGGCTGCCACTTCAACACTTTTACAAATGAAGATGCGGTTCGACTTCGGATAGTTGAAGGTTGCACAAACCCTGACACAAAGCGCAAGATCCTGCAAGGGCATTGGTCGTTAAAGGAAATCATCAAGAAGGCCGAAATTGGAATGCAAATCAAAGCAAGAGACGGATTGAAGGACGTGCACCTGAGAGCAAACCATCAAGATACCTGGGAAGATAGAACTCAGAAAACAAACAGAACTGAAAGGAGAGAGAGGGAAGGCAGACCAGCAAAAAGACAACGGGAAAGATACAGTGACAAAGAAAGTGACAAGGATTACTCAGAGTCAGATTCCTCAGTGTCCGACTACTCAAAGTCAACCAAGGATTACTCGGATTCAGATGACTCAGAGTCAACCATCCAAAAGACAATTCCAAGGAGTTATTCACCCCCCAGGAGTTCCTCAAGGAATCATTCAAAGTATGACACACAGAACTCTGATGAGGAAAGAGTGTCAAGTGGGACAGATCACACTCCTGGACAAGAGGGCATCCGGCACAACAAGTGGGAGAGAAAGACAAACCATAGAAGAAGGGGTCGCACTGGTCAACACCGGAAGTCGGCGCAGTAACATCAGTCGCCAAGCAGTGAAGACGAGTCCAAGGAAACATCTGGTAGGAGAACACATCAACCCCAGATCAGAGGTGTTAGAGCATCAAACAAACGAGAAGGAGAAACAGGTCACACAAGACGGACTGATCCTCCACGGCAACAAACCAGAAAAGATCCATGCATCCATGGCTCCCGCGACAACGAAGAAACGGAGAGGAAAGTGTTAACTTCAGACGAGAAGGACCAAGAGACAAAAGCTTGGGATCAAGCACAAGGAACAAGCACAGAATCATCAAACAACCTCCCAAATGAGACAGCATTGAAGATGTTCCAACAAAGGCACACAGAGAAGCATCTCAAAGACAATTCAAAGGGGAAAAGCAATTTGTCATGGACTACGGGATTCAAAAATCCATTACCAAAGACAGTTTCAAAGAAACGTTTGAGAAGGAATGGGGAGAAGGATCTCTCTGACGCGGAGTGCACATCTATCTGATCCTGGAAGACTACGGAATTCAAAAATCCATTACCAAAGACAGTTTCAAAGAAACGTTTGAGAAGGAATGGGGAGAAGGATCTCTCTGACGCGGAGTGCACATCTATCCGATCCTGGAAATCGACAAGAGACTTCTCTGACCCAGAAAGCACGTCTATGGCCAGGAACTCCTCTGGTTCAGAGAGCACGTCTGTCCGATCCTGGAAGTCGACAAGAGACTTTTCTGACCCAGAGAGCACGTCTGTTTGATCCCGTGAGTCGACCGAGTCATGGTCCCGACAACAGCCATGGCGTCAACCACCCGAACGCACCATGGAACCAAAGGACATCCTTCCCGTCAAGAGCAACATGTCACACACTAAGGTCTCTGAATACTCAGTCACGCTACAAGACAACCTGTCATGTCAATTACAAGTATATCCGGACATAGATCAGACACCGTCACCCCTGAAGGAGTCTGCGAGGCTGACTCAAAGGACCTACAAAAGGAAAACAGAGACAGTGGACCTTAGTCACCGGACGGGAAGGGACCAGCCAGCCATTCTGCAAGGAAAGCCGGACATGTCAGTAGAGAGAGATCATCAGATGAGAGAGAAACATGCCTATGCACAGATAGCCCACGAGTTCGCCAGACAACCCGAGGCCTTGAATGAGTTATCGAACCAAACCAAGACAGTCTCGTCAGATAACACCGTACTGTCTGGTGTACATGACCCTAAATTGGAGGGCAGTGTTGCCCTCGCCCGGACTAGACATAAAGAAGTAAAAGTAAATGCGGCGAATGAGTTACCGAACCAAACCAAGACAGTCTCGTCAGATAGTACCGTACTGTCTGGTATACATGACCCTGAATTGGAGGACAATGTTACCCTCGACCGGACAAGACAAGAGGAAGTAAAAGTAGATGCAGGTGCCCAGAAGAGGACCAGAACATTATCCACTCATGAAAGGGACCGAGCATCTGAACCAACAGTTACACCACAGGAAGGGAACATGATGACTGTGGAGTGTGGGCGTAAACAGTTCACACGCAACGTGGTCAATAATGCCCTGATTAAGGCAACGGAAAGATTGACCAAAACCAAGCCCACCACTGATTCGACACTACTGAGGCTTGAAGAACAGGCTGTCCGCCGACCCGTGTGGTGGATTGAAGAATTGCGAACACTGAAGACATTAAGCTCATTTTGTTAAGAAGGGGGAGATGTAATATAGTTGACAGTCTAGTAGCTGGGGTGGGCGGAGCTAGGTGGGCTGAGGGGAAGAGGAGGAGTCAGGACAGGATGAGGGCAGTTAGAGTAGGGACAGGGAAGGTATTGGAAGCATACAATAAAGCTCCAGTAAAACAATATACAGAGTCTGTATTTCTTTGTAGCACGATGCTACAGAGGGGATCTAAGAATAAAACCCTATTAGCCACCAGCTAATATATTCCATGGTCTCCTGGCAAGATTGAAAACCAGATACAATGCTCTTGGTGGGAATTGCTTAATCCAGCATCTGAAGGACAACATGATTCAGCCACATTGTCTGCCCTATGGGTCATTTGGCTTTCTTCAAGACGGACCTTAGAACCCATTTAAATCCTGTGTTGGTGTGTTTTTGATAATTTCAATACACCATTTCTGTAGAAAATTAAAACAGAATTTCAGTCACTCAGACATACCATGTCATACAAACCAGCCTGAATATTTCTCAGCTTTTGTTCTTTGGTTAAAGAAGGGAGAGCAGCAATACCATTCATAGAAAAATCATTGTTTGCTACGAATATGACTGTGGCTCTGCACTCAACTATTTTGTAGTGTGAGGAAGCACACGTCTGTGCCACACACAAGACCTCATTCTCCTTATAGCACTATTGTTATCGTCTAAGACACTAAGGGGCATATTAGCAAGAACCTCGTTAAAATTATCACTGTTTTAGCGGCAGGAAACTGCTGCTAAAACGGCGATAATGGGCTTGCTAATATGCGTTCTAGAATTCCAATAGAAGCCCAGGTTAGTTTCCTGCCGCTAAAACTGCGATAATTTTAACGAGGTTCTTGCTAATATGCCCCCAAGGGCCTAATTGAGTTTAGCTGTCCAAGGACCGACAAACTCAGGGTGGAGCAGCTGTGGCAGTCTGGCCATCGCTGCACTGGCGGTCTGACCGCCAGATTATAACTTGGGCAGTCGCACTGCCATGACACAGATGAAGCAGCCCGGGATCAGAGATCCCTGGTGGTGGTGCTGCAGTCTGAGGGTCACAATATGCTTGGTGGTGCCCTGCAGCACTGCCAAGCATATTAGGACTTTCTTCAGCACCAGTGTCTCATGGAGGTTCCTACTCCATGAAACTGTGGGCAGTGAGGAAAGAAAAGGGCCTTCAAGGGCCACCTCTTGGCCCTGTGCATGGGGGTGCATGTAGGGTGGCAAATGTTGTGCCCCCTTGTGTCTATGCACCCCATTCCTGCACAGCATGGACGGCACAGTCTATGCCGTGCACGAACGTGCACTGGCGGTCCCCCGGCGGTGCAGTTTAAGGCTCACATATGAGCCTTTATACTGCACCGACCCAGGCCCGCTACACTGCCCGCCTGCCAGATCACGATAATATTTGTAATCTGGCGGGCGGCGGTCAACCTTGGCAGTGTGGGAGCATGGCAGTGGTGTGGCAGCCCGCTCCCACACTGCCAAACTCGTATTCGGGCCCTTCGTTGTTAACCTATGTATGATGTAGGACTTTATGTTTGCCAGACATACTTTGTTGGTGTACATTTAAAATTCCAGAGTCGGGCGGACCTTATATTCAAAGACTAGAAAATCGAAAGTGAAAGGTAGCACCCATTAGACATCCTGCCCTTTTTTATATATCAAATCTTCCAGCCCCTGAACTTTCGTCTTCAAAGGTCTATGTCTGCTTGTCACCTTTACTACATCTCCAGCCATTAGATGCTAGTGAACGACTCCTGTGGACGCTACTTACGCATTCATGGGATACTTACGTATCGTGATGCACCTGAATTTGCGCATTACATCAGACTTCTACGTCACAAGGTCCTTCCCAATAGACATGAATTCATTTAATGCTCATAGTTGTTATGTGTAGAAATTGTACCATCTGTCTTAATAAATCTATTTATTGACTGTAAAAATACATTCAATAAGAGTCAAAAGCCTTTTCTGCATCCAGCAATAAAGCCAGTAACAGCGTTGTTGTAATGTTTGTACAACCTGCACAGGCGAAGAATGTAGCTATATTTTTGCCAACGTTGCATCTCTTTCTAAAAGCTCTCTGATCAGAATGGATATTTGTAATTTAGTATTTATGCGTAAATGTTAATATACGCATCAAGGAGGGGTGGTCTATATGGAGGAGGAAGGTCCATAGAAGAACAAAAGACATGGAGTTAGGCACATTTGGAAAATATTCTAATGGAAGTGTATTTCGAGGAAATGTGAAAACATCTGTATTCAAAAATTTCTTTCATAATATTTGAAATGGTAGGGTAATAATATCTGATAAACATTTCCAAAATTCCACACTTTAGGCCTTGTGTGGAGATTGATTGTGGTGACAGAGTTATGTGCACCTTAAAATCTTTAAATAATTGGGGGCAGATTTACAACTTCTGGCGCATCTCTGCTAATCAACAGCGATGCGCCAGAAGAGTCGCATATGCCCACCCGTGCGCCACCACGGATGCGCCGCATTTACAATGCGGCCCAACGTGGCCCACGGATGGATAGATGCATGTCGCATCCCCTGGCGGAAAGGCGGCGCATTGTCCGAGTTGCGTCGCAAGCGCGACGCAGCTCCAGCAAGGCTCGGGGTGCCCCTATTCCTAACATGCTGGGTCAAACCTTACGCCTGCTTCAAGCAGGCGCAGGGTTTTGACGCAACATGGCCGTAAAACGTGACTGAGAGAAATTTTGTAGATTTCACTCAGCCACTTTTCTGAGGCGTTCCTGCACCGGAACACCCCCCCATTCCCTCCCTGTGCCGGAAAACGCCCACATGTGGCGCAGGACTTAACAACATGACGCATCTCCCTAGATGCGTCACTTTGTAAATACCCCGCAGCAAGGTGCTGGCTTTGCGTTGCCGCTGCGTCACAAAAGTGACACAACGGCGGCACAAATGTGGCGTACAGGGCTTGTAAATCTGTCCCACGATGTTCAAAATATGGGGCAGATTACAAGCCCCGTACGCCACATTTGCGACTCCAGCAATGCGCCGCCTTTCCGCCGGGTAATACGACACGCATCTGCCCATCCTTGCGCCACGGTGCTCCGCACTGTAAATGCGGTGCATCAGTGGTGGCGCATGGGTGGGCAGATGCGTCGCAACTCTTCTGGCGCAACCCTGCTGATTAGCAGAGATGCACCAGAAGTTGTAAATCTGCCCCCTAGTGTTTAACCCTGTTGAGCCGTATAGATTTTCATCGAATTTTACAAACACATTTTGAATTGCTTCCGCCCATGGAATATTTTAGCTTTATACCTGATAACATTGACACAGATCCCATTCACAAACGATAGTAGACAGGGTTTAGCGCCAAAAGTTAACACCATTTGAAAGGAAATGTTTTTATTTCTCATTCCATTTACAACTTTGCATGCACGCTGCGCTGTGCAGAACACATGCAAGGTAGGACAAGTTTAAAAGTGTGTTGAGGCATAGTATGTTGGACTGGAAGGCTATCCTTCCAGTACAAAACCTATGGTAGACTCAGACACACATCCTTGCACTATGACGCTAAAGGTGTGTGCCTGGCACACGGTAGCTAAAATCTGTGCCGGCAACAGGGAGAGGGAGGAGAAAGTCATATCTACATAGATATGTTGCTCTCCTGCTTCCTCTTTGTCACACAATGCAGCACGGCATTTTTGACCGCTGCTCTGCGTTCCATGGCTGTTTTGAAAACCTGGGCCTTGGTCTTACTTTGATCTTTGTGGCGCGTGATATGCACAAAAAGTAGTGCCAAAGTCATCTGCATACAGGCCCATAGCAGTCTGAAAGAGTTTATTGACATAAAGAAGAATGAATAATGTCTGAGTCACAGATTCAACCAGTCAGATTTTCCCCCAGCATCAGTTAGTGGAGCAAGCTTGTAAACAGAAGGCAAGGCGTAAATATATGCTCTAGGACAGCGTTTCCCAAACTGTGGTCCGCGGACCCCCAGGGGTCCGTGACACATTCCCAGGGGGTCCGCAGGACTTGAGTGCCTAACATGTAAGAGGTGTGAAAGTACTTAGCGCCTGGGCGGCAAGACTGCAATACAATCTGGCCCCCAGGCTCACAGCACGAGAGGTGTGAATGTTGCTGGCATTGGGGCGACAAGACTGCAATGAAATCTGGCCACTGTGTTTGCAGCCTCACTAAGTATTTTTCTGAGACTCAAGATACAGTGAATTTCAAATTCCCTTCCTGGTTCATTGATATGTTCACTATATTGATCCCATCTTATTTGGCTGACAGGTAGTTTCTCTATTATTATTCCTGTTGGCATTTTTCAGAATCTAATCTCCTTCCGATGATTCCTATATTTAGACAATCAGGCCTTGGAAATCACTATTTTTCAATACATACACAAAAAACTGTGGAACGTCCGGCCGCTCATAACCCACAAAGTGCAGTCAAAATAAACGTGTTCTGCCAATATCTGCCTTGTATCTATGCCGCTCTCTTTTTCATCCCTTATCCCTGAGTGAAGGGCATTTAAAAATTCCAGTTAATTTATGTATTCATTCGTTAAGATCAGCTAAACATTTTGGAGAGCGGGCTCTGTATTTATGACATATTTTTTCATTGTTGTTTACTTTTAGTCAATTCTTGCATGGCATAAATAACTCTGGTGTGGTTCTTGAGCAGAGGTCACAGTTGTTTGAGAACATTCTCATGTGATTGTAATGTATATTGATGGCTCCTTCGGTCACACTTGTAGTTTGCATAACTTAAGCGGAGCTGTGATC
The DNA here is from genome assembly GCF_964261635.1 of Lissotriton helveticus. Lineage (NCBI taxonomy): Eukaryota > Metazoa > Chordata > Amphibia > Caudata > Salamandridae > Lissotriton > Lissotriton helveticus. The sequence continues at coordinate 1,260,642,974 of NC_136070.1, read as the reverse complement.
AAGTTGGCGAATCACAGCCAGACTTGGCGGGATGCTCCTGAATGGAGGAGCCTGGCGAGATGGGTGAGGAATTAATACAAGAAGGGAAAGCTTGTGAGTGACCAGGAGGGACTCCAAGAATGATGACGGATGAAGGTGGCAGAGTTGGAGTGCGCCTGAGCCAGGAGAATAGCCAGTTATGAGTCAATGCTGGAGGACCCGGAATAAAACAAGAGACAAGATTTATGAGCACTAATTTGAGGTAATGGGGAAGTGAAAGCAAAAGGGAGACGGACAAAAGGGAAAAAAATTATACAGAAATATATATTGTGCATTATATATTGATAGCCAGATCCTAAGAGACAAACAGGTTTAGCAGAGACAAATGTGTTTGTTTCACTTGGTGTGAGAGCAGCAATGAATGCGGAGTGAGACGACAATAATATGATGTAATGTTTGAAATGTCTAATAGCCAGGGCCACTGGAATTATGCGGCAGGGGAGGATGAAATTGTGTGGCAGGATTTACTTAATAATGCGGAAAGGAAAAACAAATTATGTGGCTTAATGCTGTACATTTTATTACAGTATTGCATCCCTGCATATTTTATTACAGTATTGCTTCCGTATTTTTTAATTTGTACACAGGTTAACACTGCCCGGGATAAGGTTTCACGCCCCATTATTATCACGTTAACACCCAAATACACAATAAGTACCAGAAGGGGAACCAGTCAACTTTTGCAAAGGGCCTTCCACTGCACAGCAACGTGTGTTGCTGAATTTTTAGTAACTTTTAATCTTTTTGAGCTGCAAACAAAGTTTGCTTGCTAAAATCCGAAGATTAGGCAGCAGATGACAGATTATGTGGCATATGCGGCAAATTCATGATTATAGAGAAAACACAGCTGCTGCAAATTTGCATTATCCCAATGACCTTGCTTATAGCATTTCCCCTTTCTGGGAGATAAATTAAGCAATTGAGATTTAATTGCAATCTGAGGTCTACCTAGGTTGGCATGGAATCTTTCATAGAAGTGCAGGAAACAGCATTTTGTAAAACATAAACTAAGTCTAGTGTCTTTAGGTGCTGGCTCCCACTTACTGTGGGCCAGAGTTTAGCATTTTCAATGCAATGGAAGGTGCTGTAGTTTGTTTTTGGCTTTTCGCTGCCCTCTGTTCTACTCTTTTTTTGTGCCCTTCTGCCTTCTGTGCCACTCGTTTTTATTCCCCTTTTGCCTTCTGTTCCACTTGTTTCCCCCACCGCTGTGCCCCCTGCGGCTCCGCCCTCCTGACTGTCCACTGCCCATTTACTGCCCCTTATCACGATAACTATAACTTATAGTTATCGTTGGATTGTAGTTGTTGCACTTTTAGATCTTTTCTTCTCAATTCAATAAAATATTTTTTTAATTAAAAAGAGTTCTTCGTTTTAGAATAACAAATTCCCCCGTCAAACTATACTAACAAGTAAACGCAACTTCTGAAAGTGTTCCCTTCCCAATGTGCACAGCCTTTGGCCAGCCGGGCCCTGTGCCTAACCCTACAATTAGCCCAGGTGGAGTCTGCTTCTACCACTTCTTTATTATAACTTTCCAGCATGCTACAGACTTCTGTACAGCAAAGCTTAAAGACATAGGCAAAGTCAATATCTCTGGATAAACACTTATAAGGTCCCAAAGGCAAGACCTATTGGTTATGCCAATTCTTGTTCTTTCAGCCCCACCTCCCCCCTGCTTCTAAATTTAAAGAGGACTGTAATGGAAATTCTAATCTGATAGACTCATGGAAGTGAGGACTGTACCACTGACCCTACCGGGGGAGACTGAGCTGGAATTCAAAAAGTGTTTTGCTTCGACAAAAGAATCAATTACATATCACTGATCACCAGGTTTACAAAGTAATATATTTCTGTTTGGGGATTCGTTTGCACACAAAGACCTACTCCCCTGCTGCCTTTGAACATGGCCGTCCTGTCATCGGAGGTCAACCTCGAAGCTGGTGAACCGGGTTTGAGTCTCAGCATGGAAGCTCAACATCCTGTGATTCTGGGAAAATCACTTAATCCCCCAGTGCCTAACAAAAATGCATGTGTCCATCTGTAACGTAACTGGTGGTCATGTAAAGTGCTCTGATACCTGATATCCTCGGGTCTAGTTTGCGCTATATAGAACTCTTAAAAACAAAACTGTATGAAGGTTCACAGGTCTGAACCTGGAGGAACCAGTCGCTAGGTTCTTCGGGGAGCTACGAGTTGCCCCTGTGTAAAAATCCTATTTGTGTATGCCTGAACGGTTGTGGAATATGTTCCCTTATCATGACCACTTAATAGACACTGTGTAGCCTTTGTGGTTTGTTGTTGGCAGGGGATGGAGGCAGTGGGCACCTTAACAGGAGAAGGTCTCGTCAGGTGCCATGTGAGGCCTCTCTAAAATATGCCTTAACTGCACTGCTCACCCATTGGTGGTAAAATGTTGTTCTACTTCAATTCAAGGAAAAGTCTCTGAGTCTGACACATTTTTGGCTGCATGTACGAACAGATTACCCTGAATTATCGTACAAGGCACTTAAGGTTTTACTTCCTTTCCCCACCACATATTTATGTGAGAAGGCTTTCTCAAATCCTATGTACCTTAAAAATAAGTGCGGAAATCGCTTGCAAAATGTTGAATCTGACCTAAGTATTCAACTTTCTGAAATAAAACCAAACATTGAAAAGTTAGAAGCCGAGATGCAGCACCATCCTTCCCATTAAAATGTTTTGATTTTTGCATATTTTTCAATATAAAATCATAAAAGCTTTAGTAATGCAAGTATTTGTTTGGTGTTTGGTGTTTACTTGTTTGTGTATTTTTTGCGAATTACTGTTTTAATTTTTTCAAATTGAAATTGTACAAATTGCTTGGGGGTCCCCGGCTTCCAGTAGTGATTCAGTGGGGGTCCTCAGGAGTCAAAAGTTTGGGAACCACTGCTCTAGGATGTAAACAGCTCAAGTCTGAAGTTTGGTCACATGTCTATAAGCACTAGCAGGTGCCAGTTCTGAGCTCATCGCACACACAAAAGGTGATGGGAGGCTGCTTGCAATAAGTATAACCGTTGGTAATCTCTTAGCTCTTTTGCCCACCATGCCTCCTCACTTTAAACCCAGTCATGTGCAAATCAGTCCTAACCCTGCTCCAATAAGAACAGTCCAGCCCGGACTATCAAGCCAGGTCCTCCCTGAACCAGAGCACAAGCAAACCTAGACTGGTTTCACCCTGATTGGAGGTTTTCAGTCGGGTGTAGTTTGGTTCCAGTATCACTGTGAGCACAGACCCACATCTGAACATACCCTTGGCCACTTAGGGTGTTACGCGAAACACACAAAAGTTGATGGGAGGAATGCTTGCAGTAAGTCGAACCATTGGCAGTCATTCGGGGTAGCATTTAAACCCAGTGTTCAGATTTATTGGTTGGAGTACCAATCAGACAAAGTAGATATAACCTCCTTAGGTTTTTGCATATTCGTATTTTCATACACATTTGTATTCATATTAGTAAATGACCCATTTTATTATTCATCCCATTTTAATTATAAACATGGCTAAATAATATAAATATGGTTGATGGGAGAGCTGTACAATATTACTAGGCTCCTGTCATATGTAACCATGAATTGAATCAACATAGATATTCCCCTGCCAGGCAGACCTTATTGCTTATTCCTTTCCAAGCACTGCTAGAGCTGGCAAATGCATTTTGGAGTTCAGACTCTATCGCAGTTTCGGTTTCTGGCTTTCACAACACGGTGGGAGATTGACACTTTAAACACTTACGAGACTACAGTATTTGAGGAAGTCATCCAGTACCTATAGATCTATATGCCTCACAGGTGAACTCATAGTAGCAATACTTTTACAGCTGGAGTCTAGAACCTCTGGCTCTCACCACAGAAGGGTTGGTCAACTGCTCAGCTTCAGGTATTTTCCTCCTTTTGCCATAGTCTTCAGATACCTGGTGCAGATTTGCAGACAGAAGGCCTCAGTGGTCCTCATTTACCCAATGTGGCGGGCTCAGGACTTGAGCCCATCTCTCTTTGAAATATCCACAGATCTTCCTGTATTGCTTCCATTAAACTCTCACCTCCTCCGATATTCATCAGCGGTCGCGTTCTCAACCTGACTGGCAATTTACAGCTGCTGGCTTGGACATTTACAGTTTATACCAAAAGGGAGTCACCGTTCCTAAGTAGAGAGAGAAAGAAAGGAAGTAAGAGGTACTTTCATCGTGTGCCACTCTAATTGTGGGGGCAGTGTGTCCTCATCTTGATGCCCTCACACCCCCCGAAGGATGTCATGCTTCATCATTGGGCTTTTGCTCCTCGTTGGTGCTGCAATGCCCTACGGGTTCCCCGAAGGGTCTCTTTTTCGGAGATCTTTTGATGAAGCTGTATGGGTGCTTGGGTGTAAGTGGCAGTGAAGTCCTAGAAGGTATATTAAACAAGCATTTACAATGCAATGGTCTCGGCATTATTAAAGGTAGAGCTATTGGCATTGCTCATGACATTTTTTTAAATCATAAATAAATGGCATTGTCATTAGCTTAATCGTTAAATAAATGTCATTGTCATTTAGAATGCCAATAGCTTAATCGCTCGCAAATGCATGACCTATTGCATTTACACCCACACAGAGCCACACACACAAAGCCACCCACACACACATACAGAGCCACCCACACAGAGTCATTCACATAGAGCCACCTACACAGAGCCACCCTCACACAGACAGAGCCACCCACACATAGAGCCACCTACAAAAAAAGCTATCCACACAGAGCCACACACGCACACACACAGAGCCACACACACACAGAGCCACACACACACACACAGAGCCACACACACAGAGCCACACACACACAGAGCCAAACACACACAGAGCCACACACACACACAGAGCCACACACACACACAGAGCCACGCACACACAGAGCCACACACACAGAGCCACACACATACAGAGCCACACACACACACACACACACACACACACACACACAGCCACACACACACAGCGCCACACACAGACAGAGCCACTTATGATCCAAGCTTCTGCTAACTAAAGGCATAATGCCATCACTCATAGATATATGTAATGACCATATGGCTAGGCCCTCCTCAAAAAGCTATCCACACAGAGCCACACACGCACACACACAGAGCCACACACACACAGAGCCACACACACAGAGCCACACACACACACAGAGCCACACACACACAGAGCCACACACACACACAGAGCCACACACACACACAGAACCACACACACACAGAGCCACACACACACAGAGCCACACACACACAGAGCCACACACACACACACACAGAGCCACACACACACACACAGAGCCACACACAGACAGAGCCACACACAGACAGAGCCACTTATGATCCAAGCTTCTGCTAACTAAAGGCATAATGCCATCACTGATAGATATATGTAATGACCATATGGCTAGGCCCTCCTCATTAAGCCTCGAGTCTCACCCCTCAAGTATGAAATCAAGGCAGTGTTCCTGAGTTAAAGTATAGCCCATCTCCCCCTTGGAAATACATACAGATGGTAGCCGTTCAGGCAAGAGACATTATACCCGACACAATTCATCAAAGACTAGAAAATCCAGGCATCAAGCAAAACAGAGCAACATGTTCCCTAAGTAGGCTTACCGGTATAAGGTCTGCAAGAGCCAAGACGTCACGGCAGGAAGGATGGGGGACGAATAGCTTCACCGGGCCAGTTTAAATACTCCCTGCTGATGAAATGAAAATGCGAGTAGTTGTGTGCCAACACAAAATGTCTCCGTTCGACATTCTAACTAGGCTGCACTTCATGGCGGCCATCATGTAATAGCAATGTCATCCTACAGCGAACAATTGATGAAAAACTGAGTCTCATACAATAGTCAAATCCAGAATACCCAGGGCATATCTATTTCAATAGAGACACCCGAAGGAATTGGCGGGCATAAAATCATTTACGATGTGTTCATATATAGCCCTTACATGATTATCTAGCTAATCATAAATAAAATAAGTATAAGTATAATACGAAGAAAATGCTTTATAACGCAAAAGATAAGTCCCCAGAACAATTTACAAGGCAGTCAGACATTTTTGACAGCCCCTCAAAATTCAGATTAAAATCGTGGCGGCCAGCTTGTAAAGAGGTATCTAGACCGAGCAATATATTAATGAGACAAAGGAACTTCAATACGCTACTGGGGCGATAAGGGTCGACGGGAGTACAAAACAGAAGCGGAGCACCCATCTTAAAATGGGGTACCTAGGACAAGCTTCGAGATGTTGTGCAAAGGTCATATTCTTGAGAAGACTGATTTAAATACAATCCTACGACAAATCAGACCAGAAAAAATGCAAGACAAAGTTCTATGTCCAGAGACAACAACATGACTCAAAATTGTTGCACAGAGATTGCTCTCAGTGTGGGTGATGGCGCGGCTCCGATGGAGAGGACGAGAAACAGGCAGCCGAGAATTAGCGCCGGCAAATAAAAGCCCGGCCGCAGAGGGCACGCCCCCTGAAAGAGATAAAGGAAAGGAAAATAAAGAGAATGATAGGGAAACAGGCGGGAGCCAATCCCAGCGCTGCAACCCTAGGAGTAATACATCTTTGATCAAAGTGCCTTAGTTTTTAAATTACTGTTTAAAACTCTCCCCACATATCTTAAGCTGTCTCATTTCATATGTGAATTGATTGACAAATCCTTTTTTTTAGGTCTAGTGTTAGCCTATCGTGCCGTCTAGCTTTACTACAGTTATATCTGTATAATATACTTATTGGGGTGTTCATACAGTTTTCTTCATCCATTGATCTAATGTTGTGGCGTTTGCATGTTCTTCCTCCCACTACAGCATTAGGCAGTGGGTCAGCCTGCTTCAGCCGTTGGCTGAGTAGCGACCTTCAGCCGCTCCACAAGGAACACATCCACACAAATTGGGTTCCCTTGAGTACCAGGAACCACAATAGGAAAGGGTGCTTCACAAGGCCAGAGCAATATTTCTGCTTTTTACCAATTTTTATATTGGTTAGGGCCCAGCCACAGATCACAAATAACATTTTAAAAAGATCATGATAAATTAAAACAAGAAATGGCTGCACCAAAAGAATGGACGCCAATGCCAGGCCATTGACTTTGCCCATGCTTCTTTTCTTTTTATTTTTTTTTACATTTTTGTTGTCATAGTTTTGGTTTCTGCCTCAGAATTGCAGTACTACCACTTAAATACTAGCACATGAACATGCAGCATTGGATGTGATAGTCTTACCTGAAGTAGATATGGTGAGAAATTAGGAAGTTACTGTAATATTTTTACCTTTGAGGAAAGTATTGCCAGAGACCACAGCCTCCAAGCATCCATACGCACACACGACAGCCTCCAAGCATCCACACACACACACACCACAGCCTCCAAGCATTACAGCTACACGCACACACCACAGCCTCCAAGCATTACAGCTACACGCACACACCACAGCCTCCAAGCATCCACATGCACACACCACAGCCTCCAAGCATCCACACGCACACACCACAGCCTCCAAGCATCCACACGCACACACCACAGCCTCCAAGCATCCAGTGCTTAACCCTGTAGATGATGGTAAACTAGTGATTGAACGTTGACTGAGATAAATATTTAGGAGACTAGGTCACGCTATCACTCCCGTGACCCAACAAAGGAATATTTAAAAGATGCCGAAAAGTTCATCGTTATTGCCATTTTAACATACGTCAATAAAAGAGTAAACCGTTATATTCTTGCCAAAGGGCGAATCCAACCGATTTAAGTTTTCCCTTTACTCTGCCTAATTTTCTGTGTTACTAAAGGTTCATGTTTACAACTTTGAACGTTATGGGACTAAACAGCAACAACAAAAGTGATTTGCCTTTTCCTACTTCCCTGGAAAACTCACACATGAAAACCTCAGAGCAAGCCCTCTGCCCCTGTTTGACTATTGTGCTAGGCGGACTTGTGTCCCTGGTGTCCCGCCCTGCGCTCCTCCTCCCCCCAGTAACAGCACTCTCCCTGTACAGCGCCCGGCCGGGAGGCAGCCTGTCTTCCCTGTTTCCTTTCCCTTTGCCCGAGGCGCTTGCACGGCAGGGAGGGTGGCGGCTTGGCCGAGCTTGGGCTCCGTGAGTTCGGGACAGCGTGGGACAGAGCGGCGACTGCTTGCTGAACAGCCTGGGGGACACAAGTGAGTGCGAGGGATGCGGCGCTGCATTCAAGTGGGACTTATCTAACGTTGCAGACCGTCGCGTGGCTTGGAATTGTCCCGGTCCAACGGTTGGTGCGCAAGACGGACTCTAAATAACCACACCTAATACAAGGACTAAAACGTGGTGATAGAGAGAGGACTGCGCTAAGATATCCTACGGCGCCATGTTGAAAAATTCGGAAGCAGCCTAATCATACAAAAGCAAAAAAACAGACTTAGACCAAAATAAATATTAGAATGGTCCGATGTAAGCCGCAGCAATTTACGGCGGACTGATAACTAAAAGATCGATCAAAAAGGCCCCACATGCGCTATAGTCCGAAATAACTTATTTATTTATTTATTTTTACGTAGATCCATATGTGCACAATAAATGAACATGTAGAGATGAATATGTGCCTGTAACAGCGAACTCCAGTGCCTGGGAGGGAACAGACGCACAGCGAGGGAACAGACGACCATGACACTAGCATCTTTCTCCGAGGCGAGGCAGAAATGCCTCAGAGAAAGCACCGTCATTTTCTGCTTTGGGGGCGCGGTTTTCTTTCTCTTCTCTTCCCATTGGCTGGAAGGTAAAATTCCAGCCAATGGGAAGAGGAGAGAAAGTAAATAGAAAGAAGCTTAAAAAATCGCCCCGAATTCGAAAAAGACAGGGCTTGAACCGAGTGACGCCCCTCTCCTCCAAAGGCTGGCCTCCGTTTAGGAAGCCAACCAATGGAGAAGAGGAGCGGGTTCCAAGCCCCCTCTAAGAAACATTAAATCTTCGGAGCTCCGCCCACTGCTTACGCAGTGCGACGGAGTCCTCAACCTAAAAATGGCTGGAGGGAGAGTGAATAATTTTATTACGGTGATCCCTCTGTCATTAAATCAAAGTGTATGGTGCTGCTTTAAGGGGTATTATGTCCCTTGGTAGCTGGGTAACTATATGTCCCTAGTGGGCATATGTTCTGGTCATTTTCAGGTCATCATGTTCTCTCCCAGACCTTTCGTCTTTAGCTGCTTGCCTGAAATAATCCTTCTGGTCTCCAGGTACTACCAAGACTTATGATCAACTCGGTGATCTTGTGTTGGTTGGTGCATGGAAAGGAATCTCAAACCAGTTTGAGCAAATTTCAATGCAGTTCTACATTTACTAGCCTCTTTGGCATCCTCAGGACTAGTATAGTCCTACAGAGGTTCTTAATTCTTTTTTTAGAGTTGCTATTGCTACAGCTCTCGTTCCTTCCTAAAGTTTAATCTCACCAGGTCATACATGAAAATCAAGAGTCCAGACTCCAGGATCTTCCTGAATAGTCACCTGGGCAATCCCAAAGATTTTTTATTTTTATTATATTTCCTTCATCTGATGTTATGTTTCCTGTTTCCTTCATGGCGTTTAAGTTCTTTTATCATATCAAGAAAAAAGCTGTCAATCATGTTCATGACGGATTGGTGGCTTCACTTGCGGTTTTCTGGGAAACGTAGATTTCTGTGCTTCAATGCTTCTATAATGAAAATAGCATGTTAAGAAAGCATAATATTCCCCTCTTAGGGCCCGATTCACAGAACTAACTTAAGACAAAATCCTAAACTTACTACTTTTGGTATTCACAGAAGTTAGGATTTTGTCTTAAGTTTGTCTTAAGACAAACTTAAGACAGACTTAAGACAGACTTAAGTTAGGGTTTTGCCTTAAGTCTGTCTTAAGACAAACTTAAGACAAAATCCTAACTTCTTTGAATACCAAAAGTAGTTAGTTTAGGATTTTGCCTTAAGTTAGTTCTGTGAATCGGCCCCTGTGTCTTTAGTAAAATCATGTCTTTGCTTCACTATTCTAGCTAAGAAAATCTGCATTATCATCGAAGGACAACTAAAATTCTCTAGTGTCTAGTCTCCCCAGTGCATTGCTCAATCCTCACACGACGTCACAGGCTGCAAATGACATTATATATCACATTAGTGGTGACATCACACATCATCTCACCATTGAAGTTATTGATAGGCATCCAGTGTGTGGTATTGAAAGACAGTTGGTTCGTTCCTTGCTGGCTGCGGCTACTGTGATGACAGTAGAGGAACCGCTGTGTGGTTGAGGTCACAGGAGGGCCGGGGATACTAAAGAAGGAGTGGCAAGAATCAGGTGGCTATTTTCTGGTGATGAAACACACAAAAGGTGATGGAAGGAATGCTTGCAGTTTGTCTAACCATTGGCAATCTCTCGGGTAACATCCCAACCCATCGTGTTCTTTTGCTAACAGGTGCCACCTCAGTATTGGACGCAGCCATAAGCAAATCAGTCTTGACCCTGCGCCCAATGGGAACAGTCCAGCCCGAACTGCCAGGCCAGGCCCTCCCTGAACCGGAACACAAGCAACCCAGGACTGGTTTCGCCCTAGTTATGGACTCATCAGCTGGGTACACCTTGGTTCCAGTGACACAGTAAGCATGGGATACACTCTGGGCATACCCATGCCACTTAGGGCGGTACATGAAATACACAAAAGGTGATGGGTGGAATGCTTGCAATTTGTCTAACCACTGGCAATCGCTTGGAGTAGCATCTCAACCCACTGTTCTTTTGCTCACCATGCCATTTCAGTTTGGACCTAGCAATATGTAAATGAGTCTTGACCCTGCTCCTAATGGGAACAGTTCGGTCCGAACTGCCAAGGCAGGTCCCCTCTGTACCAGAACACAAGCAACCAGGACTGGTTTTACACACTTTTTTAAATAATTCTTTTTATGAACTCAATCAATACCATTCAACTTTACAGATATCTTTGAGAGGAAGTGTGGTATTACATATACATATGTTGACATTTGTTTGTTACAGCACCACTAACATGAGTAATCTACACATTCACAGGTCCAGAGATTCTTCCATTGCAGGAACCACAGGTGGGCTACAAATCTCCCCTATTTACATGTTCCAAACCTCTATCCATTTTTTGGGACCGCCATGTCTGTTTTCCACTTGGTTGTGGTAGGTGACGATACGGCTCCCCACAACTGTGCAATATTTCGCATAGCAATCATAAAACCCAATGTAGCCCATAGCTTCTCTTTACTGGATAGATTTGTGGGCTCCCATACATTCAGGAGGCACCTCTTAGCTTCAGGACGGACAGTCATTTCAAGCACCTAACTCATTACTTCATACAGTCTGCACCAGTATCGTTGTATGTGCTCACACTCCCATATTATGTGCATGAAAGTGCCCAGTTGGTTACAATTCCTTCTGCACTCTCCCTTCTCCTCCCGCCCCATATGGACCAGACGGGGACCCATTACGTACACTCTGTGAAGTATTTTGAGCTGGACGAGACGTAGCCTTGCGGAGATGCCCACTTCCCGCGGGAAGGCCACCGCCTCCAGCTATTCCTCCTCATCCAGTTCCAGCCCGTCACCCACCCAATGCTCCCTTGTCTGTACCAGGGGATCTGGAGAATTGTTTATCAACTTTTTATAAGTAAGGGAGTTCGCTTTTTTGGGAAGGTGCCCGTCCAGCAGCCTGTTTTCTAAGGGGGAGGCTTCCGGGGCGAGACGCCTGTCTTCATGTGTGCCTTCAGTGCATGTAGGATTTGTAGGTACCTAGAGTGCTCGGAGTTGGCTAAATTGTACTCCAGTTGAAGCGCTTCAAAGGTGAGAATATCACCAGTCTTCCACAGGTCTCTGATTCTCGAGATCCCAATGAGAAACCCCATTGAGGTTCTCAGAGTTCCAAAGCGGTGTCGCCTGTGTAAGTTTCCGCTCCCACCCCAGACTTTTGGTCGCTGCATGCCAGATGTGGACCGAGAGTTTTGTTGGTCCCGTAAGTTGGAATGTGCGGGGTTTGGAGTAGAGGGCTCTGTTATAGTTCCCCCCAGGTAATTGCCACCGGTCCTTGGCATATCCGGGGTCGTTGGGACTCCGATAAGTACCTTGATTGATGGCTGCCAAGTGCGCCGCCCAGTAGTACTTCTTGAGGTCTGAAAGCCCGATACCCCCATCATACCAGGGCAAGACCAATTTATTCAGCACTGTACGGGGCCTGTTTTCCCACAGTAACTGCCGCTGCAGTCTTTCAATCTCCCACACTTTTGCACAATTAATAATCAATTAAATAATTAACAATACATTAAAAATTAATTGGTTGTTAAATATTACTAATTAACTTCCCACCATTCACCCCTACACATATAGCAACCTGCACCTAAAATATAATGAATTGAATGAGTACCACTTGATATCAATCACATACTTATTTAAAAGTTATTAATTAATTATTACAAAATGATTACTTATTTAACTTTCCACCCTATACCCCTACAGACCCAACAACACGCTGCAACACCATAACTTACCATTAACAATTAATTAAAACATTCTAAATCACTTGAAATTACAAATTATATTAACAAAACTAATAATGATTATACAAACAATAATAACACATCAAATTAATGTATGAAGTAAAACACATTAAAATAATCATAAAACGATATTCTTTAGAACGAAATTATTGAAAACAATATTAGCAACAACAATATTCTTAATAATGATATTTCTTATCTAAAAAACAATATTGTTGACAACGATATTTCTGCATCATAATATTTTTGCATCACATTTTTTTCCTGATATTTCTTTGTTCCGATACTAAAAACTCGGGGGCATATTATCAATTATTAGCGATATTTATCGCTAACTAGGCTTAGCAACGAATTTTTTATCGCTAAGCATCGGCGGAAATTATCGCTGAGATAACGTGCTATTAGCAAAGTTTATCTCGATAGCGATACATTTTACGGCGATAGCGTGAATATCGCTGAGAATACAGCGATATTCAAGCATTAGCGACAAAATGCTCTTAGCCATGTTATCCACCTCCAATTGGATAACATGGCTAAGAACTGGTCAGAGCAGGCGTTAGTTTTTGGCGATAGCAGGAATATTTACATCGCTACGCCTGCCTTGCTAATAGGCGATAGCGACGTTAGCGACTGCTTTCAGTCACTAACAGGTTGGGTACGCCCACTTTGCATGTCATTAGCGATAAATATCGCAGACATGCAAAGCGGGACCCAAACTGCTCGCTATTGCCTAAAGCTGTCGCTAACTGCTGTTAGCGATAGCTTGCTAATAGAGCGATAGAATTATCGCCGCTTAGCGGCCGAAAATGGCCGCTAAAACGGCGATAATTGCCTATCGCCCTGCTAGGTAATATGCCCCTCGATATTTTGTCCACACACCCTTTGTAGTATTAAAGATCTTTGTATTCCATGGACCTCATCACTGCGACTCCATTGGGTAGATGCACAAAGTCTGCCATTCGCGAAATGTAATTTGCAAATGTTTGCATGCATTTTACCTACTCTTAGACCCTAATTTGCAGAAAACACATATAGTGTGAAAGCCCCACAATCCTTGCTTACCAAGAAAGCAGACAAGGACCAGCTGCCCATGTACTCTTTGGTATCAAATGGGGGGAAGGCTACGGGCATGTTCACCCCAACAGGCACCCTGCCATCGCCTGTGGGCCTAGAGAGTGCATTTTCATTGCCAGGGCACAAGGGGGGCACCCAGAGAGAGGTGAAGCATTTACTTTCAAACCCTGAAATTGAGGTATGAGGGTGATTGTGTCACCAAGGCTTATGGCCTGCATAAGCATTTGTGTTTAGGGGTGTGCAATGCAGTTAGGGGAATTGGTTGACCACAGCCTGCCCCTCTGCTTTTGACATACCGGTTTATGCATACAAGGAAGGTGCAGTGCCAGGGGTACTGTAACAAATGTAACTTTGACAAAACAGATGTACTACTGCTTAGCCATTTATCAGAGCAGACTTTTGGCCCCTCGCCCAAGCCTACAACAGTAGCCAAAAACCTAGGGGTCAAATTTGGTAGTAAGCTATCTTTACGCCCAGATAGGGTCAACAGCAGGCACCAGTTTTTCTCAGATCTGGGCCTTGAAGAAAACCTTGGACTATATTGGGTTCGAAAAAAGAACAAAACATTATGCATAAATAATTACTTTGAGAATTGCTTATGCGAATGTCTTATAATTAGGATTGCCTAACTGCCTGTTAGATCGCCGACAAACAGTACAAAACAGCGCAGCAAGCCTGATTCTACCCGCTTCCTGTCGACTATTGACAGGCCATGCCTTAAAGAGTTACAGTGGCAGCCAGTAAAGAAATGTATCCTCTTCAAAACTCTGGTTTTTGTCCATCATGGGTTTTTACAAAACCTCTCCAAAATACATCAGTAGCATGCCTTGCCCCTATCAGCCAATCAGAGGTCTAAGATCCTGGGATGCTGTGATTTTGAAGACTCCCTTGGACAGGCATTCAAGCCGAGAGGACCGCTCCTTTCCCTACCTGGACCTGCGAGGCCTTGAACAACCTTCCACTCACTTTACGTCAACTCATAAAGGAAAGCCAGTCCAAGAATTAACTAAAACATGGATCTTCAACATTGAAAGGCAAATTTATCATTGAGTTGCATTGCCACTCTGAGCTAGGACTCAGTTATATCTCTGATCAGTTACATTTGGCCCCACTGATCTGCTGGGCCAAAACTTGGCTTAACAATGAGATTACATTGAATCACACTATCTTAAAAGACTGTATGGCACTAGATATGGCACACAAAATACCTTGGCTAGTATATATTAAAGACACTTTGTGTAAATTGGGACGTCCAGAAATATATGCATCACCAAATTTGTTGCAGAAGGGTGATGTAAATTGGATTAAGGACAACTTTTTGGGATTAGCTGTGCAAGAACGGGAGGCAGTGGAGGTGTTAAAACCTTGTGTCAGGGCGAATTATATGCTTCTGACCACTCCACTTATCGAACCCTATTTAAAGATCGTTACTCTCCCGTTCCATCGTCACCTTCTTGTCAGATTTAGATTCAACATCATCCAGTTTTCCCTGGGTCATTATCCAATATGGGGAAAATCAGATCTGTCCATTCCCTGCAGTTGTGATAATTTTTCTGATCAATCCTTAATGCACTTTATCATGTTCTGTGACCATTATGCTGTTATCAGAAAACAGTTTCTGGTACCATTGCTGAGAGAGGCGGGTTTTACACAAGTGCGGCCTGCACTCATGTATTTACAACTGTTGGGCAGCACCCGGGTAATATTTGGGGTTGCCTGCTATTTGGTTGCAGCTATGCGCATTAAGGCCAAAAGATTGATGGTGAACGTCTCTGAGGTGTGATTCCATTTTAGTTATCATTTTATTCTCCTGTGTAAGGTGTTTTTTATCCATTCCAAATGTATATTTATGATGATGAACTGGTTCAAGCACTTTTTAATTTTTTAATTCTGGAATAATGTATTGTAATTGCTTTTATGATTTTAATTAATCGAATAAGGCATGATATGACTTGACTTGACTTGCATTGCCATCTTGCCAATCATGGGTGACGCAACTACTACGTCAGATGAAGCACGCCACGCAAGGCCTCCTTGCCTTAATACATTTAGAGTAACACAACCGGCGACTCTACCCTAGGAAAGCTTTCCAGGGGTGAAGCGTGGGTATTCCCACACATCCACCCATGGATTTGGACGGATTCACAGATTTCCCATTACTGGTAGACCCGGGAATGTGTCAAAATGCTACGTCTCCTCAAGTGAGGCATAACAAGGAGAAATATCTTTATGTCTTCTCGTTGTTTCTGCACCACACATAGAAAAAGGGAAATGCCTCAGAGGATTGTTTTTGTGTAGGAAGGGATGCCTTCCTACACAAAAACAATCCTGTCTTCAACGTCAGCAACATTGCACCAAGTCGCAAGGGTGCCTGCGTTGGCGCTAGGCAGCACATTGTGCGCCAGCCCAAGAAAAAAACAGGAATGTGCCGTATCATGTTAAATACGGTGCATTCCTTCCTTTCCCTTTCACACAGCACAGTAAGGTGGCTTGCTGTGCTGTGTGAAATAATGATACATATTCCCCTGCATATCTTGCTATTTCTGTGCCCATTAGCCCACGTCTGGCGCTGGGACACCTAATTTGGCAGCTCTGTGCTTTATAAATTTGATTTCATATTTCTAGAACCGACTGATATTGATCAGAAGAAACCATTTCATCTAGGGGTGATTGTATTTATTTTTAAAACAGTCATACAATCAAGAATAAAGCAATGCATACAGGGCCGGACCTACTACCGGGCGTATTGGAATGCTGCCGAGCTGGGGGCTGATATCACTGCGGTGGGGGCTGATTTCATTGATGGGGACTTGCATGTGCTTCCATATAATTAAAGTGAAACAAATTTCATTTTTACACGCAGGTTCCCATCAACGAAATCGCCGTCGGGCACCAGCTCTGCAGCATTCCAAAATGCCCGGTAGCCAGTCCGGCCCTGAATGCATATTATATTCTTAAAATACAGTGAAGCCGAATTCCTCAACTAATTGGAGCCTGGCAGAAAATATATTTATTACAATTATATATCAGTTCATCAATTTTTACAGAAAAATCAGATTAAAAGACATTTAAAATCACATAAAAATAATTCTGCATATAATACTTCAGAAGAAATATATAAATCAAGCTATAACATTAGCTGTCAGAAATACATATCCAATATTTCATGTCACTGGACAAATATGAATAGATTTTCATGTATGTTTACTCATTGTGATTGGATTATGTAAAGGCTTATTCGTCAACGCGTTTCAATGGATTAAGATGGAAAACCAACTTCTTCAGGACTTATTATATTGATATTCTTCCCAAATAAAAATATGTTCAATACTGCATTGGTATACTAAATGCAGAATCGTCAAAACAAAAAAACCATTACTACCATGCACATCATTATTCATATACAATCCATCTCTAGATCCTAGCTAAATAAATCCCATTGACACAAACAAATTATTTGAATCCAATTCTGTCCTTTGTTTTGTTCACAGTGTTCTTAAGATATATCTCTCTAATTGTCACATTCTCACATATCTCAGACATGCTCAACCTGTGAACAACCTTTACAACGAAACTTTTACAACGGACTACCATTACAACGAAACTTTTACAACGCAAACTATTACAACGCATAGTGCTTGGGGGCGCTCTAGGATAGGGAATAGGTTTAATGTACTATCCAACACCTTCCCTACTATCCACGTGGACTGGAGTTGGCATAGTAAATTAAACTATTCACTATCCAGCGCCCAAAAGCATTATGCGTTGTAATGGTATGCGTTGTAACACTTGTGATGTAAAGGTAGGCGTTGTAAAAGTATGCGTTGTAACGTCATACATCCATGCTCAACCACTCGCCATTTCCAACCTTTCTCTTCCAAACCAATAAATCCTTCAGGTTTCCATTAAAATCAACAATAAATGTAAAAGTATCTCAGCCATATTTATATTTAGGGATTACTATTCCCTCCTCCGATGCAAGCATAGGGCAGTGGTTAAGTGCTCCCATACATCATAAAAAACAACATCCGTTACCCATCTTCAGTGAGTGCATATTACCATCATGGCTACCTGCTTGCTTCAGTCATTATACAGGGAAACGTCCTTCAGGACAAAGCCGGAATCACACTGTGCCTTCACAGCACCGGCAACAGAACAAATGCATTTTTAGCACGCAATTGTTCTGCATGCAAGTCGTTACAACAACTTGCTTTAGGAGGGCGCAATGGTGGAGTGGTTTTGGAATTAAAGCCCAACACCTTCCCTACGAATGCGTAGACTAGAGTTGGAATAGTAAACTAAACTATTGCAATATCCAGCACCCCCCTACGGCGCATTTGTTCAAATGACGAAGTTCCTAAGGCATACGTGAAAAAAGCATGTGGAATTCCATCATACATTCCATTACACAGTCATCCATGATCACCTCTAGTTAGAATTTATACTGAGGACCACAATAGATGACCACAATTCTGGTGGCAGCTGATCGCCTTAAAAACCTACGTGAAACCAATGAAAATTCCCATATATTGAGTCTGAAATTATTTAAACAAAGACCAGGTTCATTAATTGCACATTGTATATAACAGATATTGGTGTCACTGCCAGGGCTATTTGCACACTGTTAATGTTGCTTCCATGCAGGTGCCCAAGGTGTGAGGCAGAGAGATGGACACTCACTGGTTGTGGTTAGTAACCCTTTCCAGTTCTGCATTGGCCACAACCCAGACCACCCCAAGCTTAGATTGTGGTCACCCTGTTTGCATGTGAAAAATTGAGTCGAAGCGACAGCAACACATCTATGTGTCATGAAAGCAATCATGCTCAACATTCACTTTTTTCAATCTCAGGGGCATATTACCAAGGGCCTTATCGGCGCTTTAGCGGGAATTTTTCCCGCTAAAGCGGCGATAATGTTATTGGCCTATTACCTAGCTGTCGCTAACACCAGTTAGAGACAGCTAGTAGGAGATAGTGATCATCTTGGGTCCCACTTTGCATGTCAGCGATATTTATCACTAATGACACGCAAAGTGGGCGTGCCAAGATGTTAGCGACTGGAAACAGTCGCTAACATCGCTATCTCCTATTACCTACTTTTGGAAATAATCGCGGCAAAAGCTAACGCCTGCCCAGAGCAATTCTTAGCTATGTTATCCAATGGTAGGTGGATGACATGGCTAAGAGCATTAGATCGGTAATGCATGAATATCGCTGACTTTACAGCGATATTCATGCATTTCGTCCGATAAAAATAGGCAAAGCACGGCGATAAAATTATTGCCTCTAACCAAGCTTAGCGATAATTATCGCTTATTCTTGGTAATATGCCCCTCAGTTTGTTCAGATTACACAAAAAGCTGTGGGAATGTTTCTGGCTGTAGGCGTGACTTACTCTGTCTTAGTTCTCAATATCCAGAGGTACATCACACCTACAACTCTTAATATGGCGGATGGATGTCCGCCATACCAATGCTGACAGTGGGTGGACTGAGGACAGAGGACTGAGGGTTAGCCGACAGACCGCCACCCCGCATGAAAGACAGCAGTCCGTCATGCCAACAGGGGCGGCCTTAGGCATGTGCAAGCTGTGCACCTGCACAAGGCCGCCGAACCCCAGGGGCCGCCACGCCAATATATATCCTTAATATAATAATCCTCTGAGGATAAATACATATTTGCATGCGGGCCCTGGCAGGGATTTGGCGGCCGACGGCTCTGTTCCACTTCCAAATACCCTGACCCCCCCCCCTCTTCACTGGCCTCCGCACTCCGCCCCGCCCGGACCCCCTCTTCCAGGGCCCCCAGCCTATGCTCCCTGCCCAGGGCCGCCATGAGCCTAGGGCCACCCCTGATGCCAAACCCTAAATACTACAGACGGCTATCCGCCGGCCTGTCGAGCGGATCCGTCCGTCTGTGACGGAGGAGTGGCGGTCATCCACCAAAATCTAGATCAGCCCTCCTTTATCTGGTACTGGGGACAGAGGGTAGCAGCTTGTAGCAAATTCAGCACAAGTACTTATCTCCTAAATAAAATGAAATTATTAAACGTTATTGGTATAATGAGTATAACAATAAATCGTGTGGCAAAATCTCGAAACGTTTCTATATACTTTTGAACCCCCCAAAAACTTCCTAAACTTAAAAGCAATTAAATATTTGTGCTAACTACACATTTTGTTTTTGAGCCTCGAGTCAGTCAGGACAATGCAATAGTCGTTTTTTTTTTTTTGTGTTTTTTTAAACATTCTGGTTTTTTTCCTAAAAGAAAAAGTTGGCATATGGCTCAGTGTAAGCAGCACGAACCTCGTGCCAGGCGCGCAACCTGTTTATGCCAAGGCACCCTCCGTGAACAAAGGAAGCGCCTCACCTGTCTGTGGCTGGCATCGGGCCTTGCCCTTTTCTCGCCACCCTCTCCAATCCCTTGTCACCTGAAGGGGGTAGGGCACCTCATTATATAGGCGTGCCCCTTCACGCTCCAGGTCTTGGGTCAGGTGCACCAGTGGGGCAGCCCTTATTACTTTCAGAGCTGGCATATTGGCATTTAACGGCCTGTGCATGCCCAGGGGGTGGGCCTGGCATCGCCAGACAATGGGGCTTGGCATAGGCACAGATGTGCATGGGAGGCTTGCCAGGCACAGGTGCTCTGCGAGGAACAGAGTGGAAAAGAGACCACAGACAACTTATCATAAGCAAACGGACCAATATTCAGTCCGCTTTGTCCTTCTGGTTTGAAACCACCAAACTTCTCACAGCTAAAGATACTGGGCCCAATTCACAGAATGAACTTAAGACTCAATCCTAAACTTACTACTATTTTGGTATTCACAGAATACACTTACTACTTTTGGCATTCACAGAATGAACTTACTACTTTTGGTATTCACAGAAGTTAGGATTTTGTCTTAAGACAAACTTAAGACAGATTTAAGACAGACTTAAGACAGACTTAAGACCAAATCCTAACTTAAGTCTGTCTTAAGTCTGTCTCAAGTCTGTCTTAAGTTTGTCTTAAGTCTGTCTTAAATCTGTTTTAAGACAAACTTAAGACAAAATCTTAACTTCTGTGAATACCAAAAGTAGTACGTTTATTCTGTGAATACCAAAAGTAGTAAGTGCATTCTGTGAATGCCAAAAGTAGTAAGTGCATTCTGTGAATGCCAAAAGTAGTAAGTGCATTCTGTGAATACCAAAATAGTAGTATATTTAGGATTGAGTCTTAAGTTCATTCTGTGAATCGGGCCCGCAAACATCACACCAACAGGCACATGCATCAACAGAAGGAATTGGTATCCTAAATAGCAATTTTTAAGGAATCCCTATTTAGGAATCGCAAAAGCCTATACATGTAGGAATCGCTATAAAAATAGCGATTCCTACACATTCCTTAATTGCTACTCGCAAATTGCGAGTCGCAATTAAGGAATGCTGTCCCATTCATTCCTATGGGCCTCCAGGCCCATAGGAATGAATTGGAGATTGCATGAGCAATTTGCGAGTACCAGTAGGTACTCGCAAATTGCTCATGCAATTTCAAGGGCACAAGAGTGTCAAAATGACACCCTGTTGCACCCCTGAAATTAATCTCTGCACATATGTTGCGCACACACATGCCCTAAGGGCGTGTGTGTGCGCAACATGAAACTCTGAAAAATGCACAAACGTGCATTTTTCAAAGTTTTTGCAAATTACCATGAAGTTCAACTTCATGGTAATTTGCTACTCCTATTATAAAAATCGCTAATATTTTTACTTTGATGCATTGCATTTAAGGAATCTCAATTTGGGATTCCTTAAATTGCGATTTTTGCATTTGGGATAATGCATCCCAAATGCAAAAATACCAGTCACAAAGGGGCAGATTCTGAGAATTTATCCGTTTGCGACCGTTTTTTAGCTTGATGCATGTGGCTGCAAGTGCAGAATATAATGTAATGAATGCAGCCAGCTTCAAAGATAGACTAGGCCTAATCCCTTGTCTAAATTAACAGTTGTATGAAAAACAATCGTTTGGAAGTTTTGTCTTGCATGCATTGATTAAGGGCATTTTTCGTTGGGGGGGAGGAAGGTGAGTGGAAAAACAATTCCGCAATAAAAAATAAAATAAAAAAGCAAACAGAAAAGTCCTCTGGCACACTTAACAAATACATACGACACAACATGGACATTTAGACATGATACTCGTTTTGCCTTCACACATTAAGCCACACACACCACATCATGCTAACCAACCACATCCAAACGCCAACACACAACAGACACAATGCCCAGCTCTCCCGTGCTGCTGCACCACTCTGCGTTCTCCCAGGTTTTCTGAGTGCTTTCTTCTGTCTTTTCCCTCTTTTTTACGTTCACTGCTTTTTCCTTCATTTCCCCTCATTTCTCTGTGTGCTTTCTCCTGCTTTTGCCTTGTTGTTTACTGCTTTCTCCTTCCTTTCCCCTGTTTTTCTGAGTGCTTTCTCCTGCTTTTCCCTCGTTTTTTTACTGCTTTCTCCTTCCTTTCCCCCTGTTTTTCTGAGTGTGTTCTACTCCTTTTGTCTTGTTATTTTTTTACTGCTTTCTCCTTCCTTTCCCCTGTTTTTCTGAGTGCTTTCTCCTGCTTTTCCCTCGTTTTTTTACTGCTTTCTCCTTCCTTTCCCCCTGTTTTTCTGAGTGTGTTCTACTCCTTTTGCCTTGTTATTTTTTTACTGCTTTCTCCTTTCTTTCCCCTGTTTTTCTGAGTGCTTTCTCCTGCTTTTCCCTCGTTTTTTTTACTGCTTTCTCCTTCCTTTCCCGTTTTTCTGAGTGCTTTCTCCTGCTTTTGCCTTGTTATTTTTTTTTACTGCTTTCTCCTTCCTTTCCCCCCATTTTTCTGTGTGTCTTCTCCTTGTTTTTCACTGTTTTCTCTGTGAAGCAGCTAGCAACTCCAGCACTCTGAGACCCTCGCGGGTGATTTGCTGCGCTTTATAAATCCTAATTGGTGGACTGATTGCACAATCGATTACTGACGCTCCCAGGATCCCACCACCAAAGGAAATATTACAAATGATGATACCATAACAATTAAAAGCAAGCACTCTTCAAAAGCCAATTACTTCAAATATAAACGGTTGCTTGTTCAAGAACAAAGCGACACCGAGGGGCATATTTACAATAGAGTGACAGAGTGTGTCGCTAAGGCAAGAAGGCTAATGACACGCTTCGTCACTTTAGAAACGCAGGGCTGCACCATATATACTACATTATGGTGCAGCCCTGAGTTTCCCCCTGCCCTGGGCACTAAATTAAGGTGCCTAGCGCCAATGCAGGCCCCCTTGCACCAGAGTGAAAGGATGCCTGTGTTGAGGGGAAGATTGTTTATGTGCAGGAAGGTCCCCCTTCCTGCACATAAACAATCTTCAAATGTCGTTTTGTACCTTCTATGTGTGCTGCTTAATGCAGCACACTGCAAAAAGATTTTTGTAATTATTTTTTATGTGCAGGATGGGGGATCTTCCTGCACACAAAAAGAATCATAGGCAATTCGCTGTTTCTATGTGTGCTGCACAAGGCAGTACACATGGAAACAGCAAAAATGAGAAGAAATACAGCATTTCCCCTTGTTTTGCCTGTTTAAGGCTAGGATTTCCCTGGCCTTAAATGTGGCGCTGCCTCCTATTTACGCTGCCTTGTAAATAGGGGTCATCGTCAAAATCAATCGGTGTTGCAGTGGAAGACCCACCGCAACACCCACAGCCCATCCCTTTCACGCTAAACACAGTGTGAAAGGGTGCCTTATTTACATGGCTGCTTTAAGCCACGTTCATTGGCTTAACGCTGCCTTGTAAATAAGGCAAGACCCCTATTGCCAGTGATGTTGTGGTGGCGATAGGGGTTTGTAAATATACCCCTGGATGTCTTTGTCCGTTTATTGACTGGCACATTTTTGCCATTAGAGGAGGAGCTATAATACTGGATGCTGCAGCGGTGGTTGTATGTCTGCTGGTACCTCTGTATTTTTAGAGCACGTGTCTAAGCCTACAAATAATTGTTTTTCGTACACCTGGGATTTCAGGGCCTATTCACAGCACTAACTTAAGACAAAATCATAAACTTCCTACTTTTGGTATTCAAAGAAGGCATTAAGTAGTCATAAGTTAGGATTTTGTCATAAGTTAGGATTTTGTCTTAAGTTAGGATTTTGTCTTAAATTAGAATTTTGTCTTAAATTAGAATTTTTTCTTAAGTTGCGATTGTGTCTTAAGTTCCTATTGTATCTTAAGTTAAACTTAAGACAAACTTAAGTTAAACTTAAGCTTCACTTAAAACAAAATCGTAATTTAAGACAAAATCCTAACTTAAGGCAAAATCCTAACTTAAGACAAAATTCTAATTTAAGACAAAATCGTAATTTAAGACAAAATCCTAATTTAAGATAAAATCGTAATTTAAGACAAAATCCTAATTTAAGACTACTAAATGCCTTCTGTGAATACCAAAAGTAGTACATTTATGATTTTGTCTTAAGTTAATTCTGTGATTCGGCCCCTTCGGTTCAAACCGAGACCATTTTTTAAACTGGCTCTATTAATTACATTATAGAAACCTCCACTGACTGCCAATCTAAAGTGGCATTATTTATGTATCCGAAATTTAGGGCACAATATTTTTGTCCTAATATATGTAGTTAATAATATTCTGGTGGACTTGGAGCATCTGCAGTAGGAAATAAGGCGTACGCTTTTCCATCCTGTTCAGTTGTAATAAATTAAGTGATTTTGGTCATGCAATCCTTCTTGTAATAACATTTAATAACGTTGTTTTGTACTGGGCAGTTTTTTGCTTTCATGTATGAATAGTACCAGGGCTCAGAGCCAGAGCAAAAAAGTAAATTGGCCAGTGGACTAAACACATTTCTAAAAAGGTTCCTGGCAATCGGTTAACATCCTGTTTGGCAACTAGTAGGCTGAAGCCAGCTTTCTGAGGTAGAGGAGGAGATGAGAGATCAGGGCAGGGCTGACAGCTGTCGCGTCCTCCCCAGCCCGGTAGCATATAAATGATCACGCCGCACACGGAGCTCTGTAGTGCGCGTCTTTATTCTTCAGAGTGTAACCATTAACTCACTGTACGCACTGTATCATGAACTTTATTAACCACACCTAGACACACCCAAACAAGTATGTCATTCTTCTACAGAGTCCATCAGGGACCAGAGGGTCTCGCTATACATATTTACAAGACACTACAACAACCTTCTAAACTCTACTCCTAGCTC
This sequence comes from Lissotriton helveticus, assembly GCF_964261635.1. Lineage (NCBI taxonomy): Eukaryota > Metazoa > Chordata > Amphibia > Caudata > Salamandridae > Lissotriton > Lissotriton helveticus. Next base: position 1,260,618,077 of record NC_136070.1, on the reverse strand, counting down.
CTCGCAGGTCGCGCACCCTATTAGTATACTAGAGAGCGCAGGTGAACAGGAGCTCAAGGAAATAAAGGCTACAGTTAAATCACAAGCCATTTCCCTCATGCTCAAGGAATGCCCAAAAGAACCTATAGTGGTCTGCGCTTGCTGCCTCCCTCCAACCACAAGGAGATGCTGCAAGAGACCGGATCCTGGGTATTGACTCAGAAGCCAGATTCAAAGGGCTGCTCACTCATGTACGATGCCCTTTGAGGATCCCTGGACAAGCAATGAGACACGCTTCTAATGAACGGTGACACCCCCACTGCTTTAAAGTGCATTGAACCATTGTATCTCAGTGGCCCAACCAGCTATTACTGAGGATTACTCCAGCCTCTTAATCTGTGGGCAGCTGATAGCCCCTTACTGAATTTGGGAACTTTTTCAGGAGTCCCAGAGCAGACAGGGTTTAGTAAGCTCTGATGGTGACATCATAGCCCAGGGGTAGGTGGAAACTGAAATCAACAGCCTCTTTCAACAAGACATCATTGTACCGTGGGTGGGAACCATGCATTGGTTCTCTCCAATCTTCTTTGTGCTCAAGAGGCAATCAGGTGGCCAGATTTGCATCTGTGTAGACATGCGACAGCTCAGCCTTGCAGTACAGATGGAAAGGCATCCCTTTGCATCCAAAACAAAGAATATCACCTAAATGGTGCACAAATCCTTTCGAAGGTGGACTTAAAGGATATTGGGCCAGATGTACGACCATTGTGATTTGCAATTCGCAAATTGCGACAAATTGTGGGACGCAATTTGAGAGTCGCAAATCACAATGTACAACAGTGTCTCAGACACTGTTTGTGATTCTCAATGAGGCACTCGCAATTCGCGACCCATTTGGAATGGCTGGCCCTCCCAGGTATGGTGGCCAGCTGGTCTCAGCATACCTCCATTTCAGGGGCTGCTTTTAAATGAAGCAGTTTTTTTAATGCAGCCCGTTTTCTTTGAAGGAAACCGGGATGCATTTAAAAAAAGAAAAATGAAACAGTTTTGTTTCATTTTTTAAGGGCGGTAGTAGTCCCTGGGACCACTGCCTGCCCCTAAAAAATATTTTCCCCTGCATTCGCAAAGGGGAAGGAGTCGCTTTGCTTTACCACCCTTCTAAGAAGGGTAATAAACTGCCACAGTTTTGCGACTGCAATTGCAGTCGCTAAATAGTCTTTCATAGGGTCCAGATTCGCTATTAGGAAGGGACGCCCTTGGAACGCCCCTTCCTAATAGTGAGTCGTGAAATAGCGTTAGTACATGGGTTATTTGTGTTTTCCATGGCAAAAGGGTCTTTGTGCATGCACAAAAAGATCGTGCATTTGGCCCATTGTCAGTTAGGACAGCAAGATTGTGCACTTTGCATTACCACGTTTGCCATTCACGTGGGCCTGTTTTGATTCAAACGACTTCGTTTTGGGGTCTCATCAATGGGTGAAGTATTTCAGGAGAGAATTTGCAACACAGGTCAAGGCGTTAACTGTCTGAACTACTGTGACAATATCCTAGAATTTGGCATGGCCCTGCAGTAGAATCATGAAGCCCTAGAAAATGTTTTGGCAATCTGACTGAAGCTAATCACTAGAATCTCAATTTCTATCTGATTGTGCAATCTTCTGCCACTATTTTTGGTGCTTCCTGTATATATTTTACGTCTTGATTATGAGCCTGCATTAAATAATTCATGCCAAAGTGTCGAAACGTCGACTATAATTCATGCCAAAGCGTCGAAACGTCGACTAATCAACATATGTGGACTGTGTATTTTAGAATTTGATGGTGGATATGAATACTCGCTTGACGAGTATTGGCTTCAAACACTCTATTATCCCTATCAGCCACAGGTAGATATTTTTGTACATAGCACGTAAACACTTTTTTCATTATTGATCCCTCTCACTGCACTGTCACCTTATTAGGAGCACCTTATCTTTTGTATGATATGAGTAATGTATAAGAAATGCTCAAATATATATGTGTTTTTGGTGTTGTTTAATGGAGGTAGCATGACCCACACGCTGTCGTTTGACCTACTGAGGTAAAGCCATTGTGGAACACGAACGGCAGCGCTGGAAGGGATTTGGGTGGGGGATGACGTTATTTTAGCATTTTGCTTTTGATTTGGAATCCTGTACGATTACCACTGGGATGAACATTTCTACTATATTTTGAATGCATCAGAGTGCTGAATAGTGCATTTTACTAACAGCGAATAGAATTAACTTTCCATTACTTACTCTTACGTTTTCGTGCATTCTGGACGTTTGATGCTTTAATCTGTCAGGTGACCACGGAAACGCCTCTAAATTGCAGGCACAAGCACTACGGATGTCATTTCCTGCCCGTGATCAAGGCTATCTGTGCCGAAACTTGTCGGGACTACAGGACTTCTGTGCCTTTTGCTTCATTAAAAGCTTTCTGAAACCTGAAAAGGGCCCCTGCTTTGATGCTTCAAAAATTGGGAATTTTGCCGGGACTCTCCGTGCCCGGTTTCAGAGGCCGCCCTGCAGGGTCGGTGGCTCCCCAAACGTAGGTGTTTTTGGTGTTATATATATATATATTCATGCCTGAAAAGAGACATAAAAATAAATGCCCTAAACACATTTTTGAAAACCGACTTTTGTAAGGGGTTTACTCTATCCCTGTTTTGATACTATTGCAGTCAAGGGCTACACTTCCCCTTGTGGGGACCACCTTTTACATATTTACTGTCAAGCCCAGGTCCCTGGGTCACTGGGTTGCCCCTTTTTGTTCTAGAGAGCTATCCAGCTAAAAGCTGTCAGAAATGAAATTATTCTGTTTAGTTACAAAAGTAGACTAGGCTTGACGAACCCCTTGAACCCACAGTGATGGCGGGATTTCTAAAGTGCGCGGCTACTCTGAGGAGTGTCCCGGCGACTGTGATGGCATACTTGTGGTAGGGCAGATGTGCCACCCAAGGCACTCTCCTCCTGTGGTCTCCCCTCAGCACAGGTGTACAGGTGGATACTCTGACAGCAGCATCCCTCCCCTGACCTACAGCTACTACTTTTGTATGCTCCTGTCTGGCAGATCAGTAGATAAAGAGTGAAAAGACCCTCTCTCCTCAGGGCCCACCGATTGGTGGTCTATTCTGGATGGTTTGAGTCAGTGCCAGTCATCCAGCCAGTCCCTAAGGTCTTCCATGCCCTAGGGGTTGGCCAGGGTCTGGGCAGCGTGCTCCCCTTCCCCTCCTGCTTGCAGAAACTTTCTGGGAATGTCCCTGATGAAGACAAAGAAGCACCTGGCTGCACTGATCCATAGGAGGCAGTCAGACAGTTCACCTTTAAAGTCCATTCTCAATTCCTTCTTAGTACTAGCTTTCCATAGGGTATCCTATGTCACACACTCACACACTCATGTACACACATGCACACACAGACACACACACAAACACACACATACGCACACACTAACACATGCACACACACACACACACGCACACCAGACCGAGGAAAATATAACTGCACTTTTAGTTTTTTAATACACTAGCTCACCTACCTAAACACACTATGGGGATTAGTCCTCACAAAGATAGTGTTTGTCTGGCTCTGTCAGGGTTTACACACACACACAGCCCTTTGGTTTAGTCTCTCAAGCTCTCACGTGTCTCTTTGTAGTGTCCTTTTCCTTCTCTTCCTTTTGGTTTTTCCCCTCATTTCCCCTCAAAGTCTTTCTGCTTTACCCCATTGTGGTGATCTGCACTGTCAGCATTCCACGTGATGTCATCTCTGGTAGTTCTATGTGCTAATGATTACTCCCCAGTGTTCCCTGTCTGGCAGTTGCAGTTGCTGTGTCTTTCCCTCAGGCTGGACGGCTCTCTTCTCCTGAATAAATCTCTAACTACAGATCCTGCCTCCACCTCATCTTTACATTGGCGACTGAGGATGGTCAGCTGTTACTCAGCTGTCGTTTCTACTCACAGAACAATTTCTTCAAGCAAAACAGTTTGAATCCCAGAACATTTTTCATATTTACGACCTACTTCAATGTGAGTACATTTTCAAATATTTTCTACGCGCTGTACCCATTGAGAGCCGTCGCAGCCACCAGACTCTTGTACTATTTACATCGCTTCCTTTTGCGCACCTTCCAAGCTTCTCTACGTGCTGCTAAGCGCACTGTTAAACTATATAATTTGACTTCGTACTACCAACACTTCATTCTACCAACGCTACGTGTAACTTCATCCCCCATTACCTGCGCTGCCTGTACTTTCACCGTACAACTTCACCATCCAACGCTATCTGTGCTTTCACCGTCCATCACCAGCGCTGCGTATATCTTCACCACTCGTTCCTCCACCTTCAAGCTGCGCTTCGGAATGATGACGTAGTGGAACTTTCATCTACATCCAGCGCCAGCACGCATTTGGTGTCCTTAACAACCGGCACGTCAAGACGCTCTTCCTCTGTGCCAGTCACCGCGTCACCACGACGTTCTCCCTGACTCTCAACGCCTTCACGTCACAAAGGCTTCGCGTCCAGCCTTCATTGCTTTGACTATGTCAGCTGTTTCCACACGTCATTAAGATTCTATTCACTGCTTTCAAACCTCATTAATTCTACCGTGCACAGCTAATCAACCAATTTTTTTTCCTTCGCTGATGCACACAGCTCTTGATATTTCATTTTACCACGCTGATGCACACAGCTTTGGATATTTCATTACACCACGCTGATGTGCACAGCTCAAGCACACAACTAAATAAACTCACAAAGAAGAAAATCTACACGCTGACGTGCACAACTACTGCACGCACTCTTCTCTCAAAACACTAATGTGCACCATATCTACTCGCTGATGTGCACAGCTTCTACATACTAATGTACATATCATCAACACGCATATTACTCTTGACAAAAGACTACTTACATGTCTAAACGATAATTTTTTCTAAAGTGCACAGCCAGCTTATCTCCGCTGATGCACACAGCCTTCCAGTTGAACTGATAACTTCTACTAATATACAACAAACAATTACTTAAATACAAACTATGTTTTCGCGCTGATGCGCACAGCCAATACTTATACCTTGTTACCTTGTTATCGACGCTGACGTGCACAGCATTTGCACGCTGACGTGCACAGCATTTGCACGCCGACGTGCACAGCATTTACACACCAACGTGCACAGCATTTGCACGCTGACGTGCACAGCATTTGCACACCGAAGTGTACAATATTTACATGTTAATGTGTACATCATTTATTCACATCAAAATATTTAGTGTTGCTTATTTACAAAATTTTAGTCAGAAGTCATATTTACAACAGTTTCTTTTAATTTTATTATATTCACATATACTTCATTACAAAAAGTAAAAATTGATAATATCACAATGCAAAGTGTTACTCCTCCTGCTCCATTTCTTCAGACTCCTGGAGATCCTCCCCTCGAGTGGAAACTTTGGTTGAGATCTTTCATGGCCTACCTAGGTGCAATTGATGGACTCAGATTTCGTGCAGAAAAAAAAAAATCTGATGTACTACCATCTCGGTGTAGAGGGCCAGAACGTTTTCGATCATTTACCCCCTTATGTTCCACCTACCGGTGAGACTCCAGATGAATTTGACATAGCCATTGCAAAATTAGACAAGTACTTTGTCAAAACCAAAAACATGGTCGTACATCGTTACAAATTCTTCACCAGAGTCCAAAAACCTGAAGAGAGTATTGACACTTTTGTTACTGCCTTAAAAATACTTGCTTCCAAATGCGAATTTGACAACTTCACCTCTCAACTTATCAGGGATCAACTTATTGCTCGTTGTTCTTGTAAACAAATTCAAGGGAAACTATTGTCATGCAAAGATCCTTCTTTAGATAAGGCTATTGATATAGCCAAGAGTATAGAAACATCCTTGGAGGATTCCAAACAATTAGAAATTTCTCTCTCTAATACTTCTATTTCTAGTGCAGCATCCGCACCCATTAAGACTCCCAATTTTATTCCTCGTGACTCACGTGGTTATTTTAGAAGGATGGGAAACACTAGTACCAGAAGACCTTTCATGCCCAGTAGACAATTCAGCCAAAATACTTTTTGTTTTAGATGTGGTTCTTCTTACCATGTGTCTAATTTTAAGAACTGTCCAGCTGCCAATCAAAAATGTACTCAGTGTGGTAAACATGGTCATTTTTCAAGAGTCTGCATGAGAGGTAGAAGAAGCAGTGTACGTTGTGTCTTGAATGAATATGATCCCTCTTCTGATTCGAACCCCCTTGAGCAGTCAACTGAATATCCTGAAGGTGATGTTACTACTCAAGAGTATGTAGTTGTTGTGAAAGATAATGATGATGTTAGTCGCACCTTTCATGTTCCTGATCCAGAGGTTGATACCATCATTGAAAAACATCATGTTCAACTACTAGTAGACACTGGTGCTCGTATTACTATTGTTTCCCATGACAAATATTCTCATTTTTGGCATGATAAATGTCTACTTCCTCCTGATGTTCTCACTGTAGCTTTTGAAGGCAGCAGAATTAATCTTTTAGGCTATTTCTGGGCTGAAATTTCTATTTTTGGCAAATCTATCAAAGGGAAAGTTTATGTTGCCAAACGTGGCATCAATGTCCTAGGCCTTATACATCAAGCAGAATTTGGTATCACCATTAAACCTGGTTTACCCAATCCTGTTTTTATAGAAGAAAGCAATCTTCCCTGTTCTACGTCTTCATCTTCTGTCCCAGTATGCAACATTGTGGATAACAAATTGTTAGAGCACAAATATAGAAAAGTCTTTGAAGATCGTCTTGGTAAAATCACCAATTTTCAACATTTTATCAAAGTTAAAGATGACATTTCCCCAGTCAAGCACAAACTTAGAAATGTTCCACTTAGTATCAGAGAAGACTTATCCAAACACCTAATGTCACTATGCGAACAAGGGATTATTGAAAAAGTAGAATCCACATTGTGGCTTTCTCCTATTGTTCTTGCTAGAAAAAGGTCCGGTGACCTTCGCATGTGTGTGGATCTGCGCAGTCTTAATGGAGCTATCTGGGTTGATGGATTTCCCCTTCCTCGCATTGAGGATTTGATAGCAAAGGTTGGATCATCCACTTGGTTTTCCAAACTCGATTTAAAAGCGGCAGACCACCAAATTGAGTTACATCCTCACTCACGACATCTCACTGCCTTTGTAACACCAGATGGTGTATTCCAATTTCGACGCCTTCCTTTTGGGTTGGCTTCTGCCGCTGCTGTTTTTCAGCGTATCATGTCTGAAATGTTTAAGGAACTTTCTAATGTAGTCGTCTTTCAAGACGATATTCTTATATTTACCCAAACTGAGAGTGAACATGATAAAGTCATTGACCAAGTTTTTAACGTTCTACAACAAAGAGGTGTAACTCTGCAAAAGAGTAAATGTGTTTTCAAAACCAGAGAAGTAGAGTATCTTGGTCATAGCATTTCTGAAAGTGGCATCAAACCTAGATCAGGTCTAGTCAAAAGCATCATAGAAGCTCCTGCTCCCTCCAATAGGGAACAACTTTTATCTTTCCTTGGTCTCTGTGAATTTTACTCAAAATTCATGAGAGACTATGCCAAGACTACCGAATGTTTTAGACTCTTACTTAAAAAAGGTGCCACCTTCAGCTGGTCTGACGAGTGCGAAAAAGGTTTTCAGCTTATTAAAGAACATATCACCAATGCTCCTGCTCTTCAACCTTTTAATGGCAACAGAGAAACTGTAGTCACGGTTGATGCCTGTGAATACGGCTTAGGGGCTGTTCTCTCACAACTAGCTTACGGTAAAGAATTTACTGTAGGATTTGCTTCCAGGACTCTCCGTCCTGTTGAAAGGAAATACTCAGTAATAGAGAAAGAACTACTAGCTTGTGTGTGGAGTGTTGAAAAATGTAAATCTTACTTGTGGGGTAGACCTTTCATTCTCCAAACTGATCATCGACCTCTTGTCGACATCTTATCAGGCAGAAATGTCAATCGCACAACTGCACGATTGGCTAGACTCTCCACTAAATTGTTAGAATTTAACTTCAAAGCCATCTACATACCTGGTGGGAAAAATAAACGAGCAGACTGTCTGTCCAGACTACCTGTACATGAACCTGATGAAAATGATTGGGAAACTGAAATTGAAGAATGTTTCGTGGCAAACATTTCACAAAATTTCATTTCTTTCGCTGAAAATGATTGGATCAAAGCTGTTGAAAATGATACGGTTCTCAAAGATGTAATTTTGTTCATAAAAAAGGGGTGGCCTAAAGAAAAATCCCTATCTCACGAACTTCAAATTTATTGGAAGATTAACCCAGAACTTTCTTTAGAAAATGGCAAAATTGTTAGGGGTAACAAATTCATTCCTCCTTCTGTCTATCGTGAGAAAATTATTGCTGATGCACATTCTGGGCATCTAGGAGCCACCATCACCAAAAGAAATGTCAGATCGAACTTTTGGTGGCCAAAAATGGACAATCAAATTGTAGAGGCCATCAAACTGTGTACACGCTGCAATACCAGTGACAAAGTTCTTGTCATAGAAGGTGTTTGTGACTCTATTGTTCCTCCACCTGTTAGAGCTTGGCAAAAAATTGGTTTAGACTTTCTGGGTCCATTTCATGTGCTTCCTAATACTTCCAAATATTTCCTTGTTCTAGTCGATCATCTTTCCAGATGGGTTGAAGTTGAACCCATCAATGTACCCAACTCTAAAAGTGTCATTGATTGTCTGAGCAAAATTTTTCTGAGGGAGGGTTGTCCGGAAGAAATTCTCACTAATAACGGAGTGCAATTTATTTATTTTAAAAATGGGGGTTTTTCTGAATAATTGCTGTATTAAACATACCAGAACCCCATTGTATCATCCCCAGAGTAATGGCAAAACCGAGAGGTTTAATAGAGTTATTGTTGAATGTGTGCAAGCTGCTTTCAGGTCAAATAATTGTATTTTTCAAGCTGTGAAAGATCTTATATGGTCTTATCGGATTTCTCCCCATGTTGCCACAGGTTTCTCTCCCTTTGAGTTGATGAGAGGGAGGAAAGCTTGTTCCCAAGCTTTCCCATTTTGGATGGTCAAAAGTCTTCACCGGGGCTGTGATTTGGAAAAAGTCTGGGAATGTGCCAACAAAAGTCTTCCAGTTTAAAACCTTACAATGTGGATTTAAGCAAGAAGTCTTTTCAAAGTATTCGTGCTGGTGATTGGGTCAGGATTAAAAATCCTGTTACAGTCAAGAAAGGTTTTTCAAAATTTCTTGATTCGCAACAAGTTGTAGAAGTTCGCAAGAATGCGGTCAAACTGTCTAATGGCAACTGGTGGAGCACTTCTCGTGTAGCCAAAGACCCTTCTCGTGCAAATGTTTTTCCATCCAATGTCAATGTTAATGATGATTTAATGAAAAGTTCTGATGTGAATGGTAACAGTGGTCCTAGAAAAAGTTTAAGAGCAACTGTTAGACCTAACAAATATCGTGATTTTATCTGATTGTTTTTTTTGCTTAAAAAAAAAAAAAGGGGGGAGGTGTGTGGTGATCTGCACTGTCAGCATTCCACGTGATGTCATCTCTGGTAGTTCTATGTGCTAATGATTACTCCCCAGTGTTCCCTGTCTGGCAGTTGCAGTTGCTGTGTCTTTCCCTTAGGCTGGACGGCTCTCTTCTCCTGAATAAATCTCTAACTACAGATCCTGCCTCCACCTCATCTTTACACCCATCTCTCATGCTTTGGCCGCAGGAGGTACAGAGGCAACTTTTTAAAAGGTGTCTGATCCAATTGCAACAATAAATAAGTGTGTAATTAAGGGATCACAAGCATAGTGCTAGGGGTTGCAGGAGGCAACACAGGAGTCACAGCTGCAACCCCTGGTGACCCCTAAATGACTTCCGTTAGCGGGTACTAAAATACATGGCGCATTCTCGAGCACTGTAGGCGGCAATCAGACATCCGCCGCCGGTCATCCAGTGCACGAGGCAGGTCTCAGATCTGGGCAAGGACAAGCCAAGGAGATATAAGGGAGCCAGGCCCATAAGGGCTAACTCTGTACACGTGGGGTCACATTTACACTAAAGAACAAGTTACTTACCTTAGGTAACAATATATCTGTAAGAGAAATATATTAGTTATGGATTCCTCACCTTAGAATTACCCCCAGGCATCAGACTGGATCCGGAGAATTTTTTCTTCAGCAGCACCCCTACGCGTCAGTAGGTGGCGTAAGTCGACTCCTCATTCATCGTTGGCGTCTTGGTCGCCGGAATGACGTTGGGGTATCTACTTAGATGCTACCCTTGCATGCTGACATCCGTTCTTTACACGACATTCCACGCCAGAAGCGCAGAGCCAGGCAAGCCACTGACCACTGGTGCACAAAAACCAGGGCCCTGAAATGAGTCCCTTACCCTAGAAGTCAGTTCGCAGAACAGGGAGGATGGGTGGGGCAGTGGGGAATCCATCACTAATATATGTCTCTTACAGATACATCATTACTGAAGGTAGGTAACTTGTTCATGTGAAAGATACTATTAGTTAAAGCTTCCTCACCGTAGAATAGATACCCCAGCAAAACCAACCCCGGAGGTGGGTCTGCGAACCAAGTTCACACCAGAAATTCCTAGAGAACTGAACGGCCTAAGAAGCCATCTCTTCAGACTTGGATGTCCAGGCAGTAGTGTTTCGTAAATGTGTGCAATGAAGCCCACGTAGCTGCTTGGCAGATGTCATGAAGGGGAACTCCACGTCCCAAAGCAGTAGTGGCCGCCGTCGCCCTGGTGGAAAGGTCGTGCAGCCCTACCAGAGGTTCCTTTTTTGCTAAGGAATAGCAGATTTTGATGCAAAGAATGACCCATTGAGAGATGGTCCATTTTTGCATGACCCGACATTTTTTGGTGCCCACATAGCAAACAAAGAGTTGGTCATCCACCCGGAATTGTTTCGTGCGATCCAGATAAAAAGATAGCGCACATTTTGGATCCAGACGGTGGAGCCTCTCTTTCTCTTTAGAAGGATGCAGGGCGGGAAGAAGGTGGGCAAAGTCTGTCCTATGTGGAAAGAGGTAACCACGGAAGGAAAGAAGGTCTAGTGTGAAGGACAACTTTGTCCTGAAGAACAACCAGGAAAGGAGGTTTGGAAGAAAGCGCCTGAAGCTCACTCACCCTGCGTGCAGAGGTGACGGCAACCAAAAAGGCAGTTTTAAGAGTCAGAAGTCTGATAGGACAGTTCTGTAGTTGCTCGAAAGGAGCGCACATAAGGTAGGTCAGAACCAGGTTCAAGTCCCACTAAGGCATTGCGAAAGGAATTGGAGGAAACAAGTGAGTAATGCCCTTAAGGAAGCGATTTACAATAGGGGACTTGAAAAGAGAAGGTTAATCAGGAAGCCGAAGAAAGGCCGAAATATCCGAAAGATAACCTTTTAGAGTGCACAGAGCAGAGACCTGTTGGGTCAAAGAAAGAATGAAGAGGTGAACCTCTGAAAAGGGGGCAGAAAGCCTTTGCTCCGCACCATGCCATAAACTTTTTCCATCTACAGGCTTATACCGTTTTGGTGGAGGGACGCCTGGCTGCCAAGATAACGTTACAGATTTCAGGAGGAAAGTCAAAAGTTGTCAACTGTCGCTGCTCAATCCCCACGCAAGGAGGTGGGTGACGACAGCTTGGGGCGAGCACGCCTTCAACAATCAGTCATCGAGATAGGGGAAGACTGGAACCCCTGATCTGCGCAGATCAGCTCCAACCGCACCATCACTTTTGTGAACATCCGAGGGGCACTGGTATGGCCAAAGGGGAGCACAGTAAACTGAAAGTGCTTGTGGCCTACTGTGAACCGTAGGTAACGCCTGTGAGGCAGCAGGGCGGAGATGTGAAAATAAGCGTCCTGCAAGTCCATTGCTACCATCCAGTCTCCAGGGCCGAGCGCAGACAGGACCTGAACCAATGTCAACATTTTGAACTTGTCCTTCCAGAGGAAGCGGTTGACGTTTCTGAGATCCAAGATAGAACGCTGGCCCTTGTCCTTCTTGGGCACCAGAAAGTAGTGGGAATAACAATCAAGACCTACTTCTGGGGCAGGAACTCGCTTGATTGCTCCCTTGGCCAAGAGAGCCGTAACTTTCTGGTGGAGAAGTGCCGGGTGATCCTCTGACATGCGTTTGAATTGAGGTGGCATGGATGGAGGGGTAGTCTCGAAGGGGAGCGAATTCCCCTTCGGACTATCTGCAAAACCCCACTGTCCGACGTGGTCTTGAGCCAGTGGGGGAGGTGATGTTGAATTCTGCCGCCCAGTGGCAAATGATGGCCATGAAAGGTCGGACTAGGAGGGCTTGGTAGACTGGCTTGCCCGCTGGCCCCCAGACCCATGACGGTGGGTCCCACGTCCGTGCAGAGGCTGGACAGCTTGCACAGGCCTGTGGCTCTGGGCAGAACATAGCAGGCACCCCTTCAAAATCCACGAAAGGGGCGAAAAGCAGACTGCGCAGGGCGAGAGCTATTAGCGAGGCCCAAGGACCTGGCCCTAGCCCTGGAGTCCTTAAAGTGCTGCAGCGCGTTGTCTGCTTTGTCGCAGAACAAGCAACAGCCATCAAAGGGCATGTCCAAAAGCATAGCTTGGACATCACCCGAAAAGCCAGTGACCTCAGCCATGCGTAGCGTCTCAGGGCTACTGAAGTTGAAATTGTCCTACCCAGCAAATCGGCAGTGTCCAGCCCATATCGTATGGCGTACTTGGCTCCATCTCTGCACGGGAGAGCAAGGCCCGGGCCTCCTCCAGGCACTGTGGCAGCACCTGCGTGACCGTGTCCAACACAGAATGGGAGTAATGGCCCAAGAGACATGCAGTGTTCACGGACCGCAGTCCTAAGCTGGAGGAAGAAAACATTTTCTTCCTAAGATGGTCCAGCTTCTTGGATTCCCTATCAGGTGGAGTGGGGGGGAATGCACCTTTGGAAGTCAAGGCTTGGACCACCAAGCTCTCGGGGGTGGGGTGTTGGGAGAGGAAAATGGGGTCGCCCAGGGCCGGGCGGTGGCGTCTGTCAATCCTCCAATCCACAAGAGCCCCTGTTTTAGGCTTGGACCAAGTGGCCAAAAGGATCTCCGTGAGGGCCTCATTGAACAGCCTCAGGGGCTCCGAAGAGGCCGCTGTCGGTTGAATCACCTCGGTCAGGAGGTTAGTCCTGACCACCACCGTAGGAAGCTCAAGGTTTAAGGCCTCAGCCGCCCTACGCAACACTACTGCATATGATGCACCCTCCTCCATAGCCACGGTAGGGGGAGAAAGCATGCCAAGGTCTGGAGAGGTGTCCAGACCACTGGCCTCACCCAACTCCTCTCTACAGTCTAGTTCTTCTAACTGGTCTGCCAGAGGTTCCACAGACCCCTCCTAGTCCTCCTCACCCTCTTCTGGTAGCCACTCAGGGTGACAGAGAACACCAGGGGAGAACAGGGGTTCAAAAGATGGTAGACGCCGGTCTGGCTCTGTGTCCACATCGAGGGGGAGATTGGGGTTGACGTTGGTTGGGGACACAACCGGCGTCGGAGGGGGCAGAGGTGTCACCAATGGATTTGGTGCAGAGGAGGTGTTGTTGGGTCGACCGGCACCGATCCAGATCCAGGCCTGAATCCATGGGGGCCCTGTGGCACGGGAGTCGAAGCCACGGCATCGAAAGCCTAGAACACCTAGCCGAGTCCGCAGGGCCCGAAGGCGTTCCGGCGGAGTCAGGCTGCCCACAGATGGATTGGAGGGCTTCGTAAAAGCTACGAAGTTGGGCAGGGGTCATTCTGGCTCCCAGAAAGGGATGGAGGCTAGGAGATGACCCAACATGCTCTGCAGGCAGAACCGGGCGACTACCGCCTGCATCCCGCGTCGGCCGACGGGCGGGGAGAACGCAAAGAGCGACAACGCTTCTTCGTCTTCTTTTTGTGCTTCCAATTACCCAAAGACGAAGAGTTTGATGAGGAGTGGTGGTGATGGTTTCGCGACCGGTCCTGCGACCTCCCTCTCGACCGGGACCTTGAGCGGTGCGGAGCCGACTGCCGGGCCTCCAGAAGCTTTCGGGACCGCTCAGGCAATCGGGGCCATGGCCCAGCAGTCGGAGCACTACTTCGGGTCGTGGTCACGCTCCAGGCACTATAGGCACACGAGATGGGGGTCTGTCACCGACACCAGCTTGTAGTAGGAGCCACAAGGCTTGAAGCTGGTGCGCTGAGATGACATCCCTGTGTACCAGGAGTCGTGACGACTCGAAAAGATGTCGACAAAAAGAGAGTCAGAAAGTGACTTGAGGTACCGCTTTCTCTGGATCTGTGCTGGCTGACACGGAAAAAGAAAGAACTGATGTCACCTCACAGGGGCGGTGTCTAAGTAGATACTGTGACGTCATTCTGGAGACCACGATGCCAACGACGAACGCAGAGTCGACTGACGTCACCTACCGACGCGCAAGGGTACTGCTGAAGAAAAACTTCCCCGGATTCTAAGGTGAGGAATCCATAACTAATAGTCTCCTTCAGATTTCAATCATACAATCATTGCCAATGCAGAGGAGCTGAACCATTTTCACAAGGGCCAACTAGATACCGTAGCTCAAAGCATACCAAAGTTAAGAATGTCATTTGTTACATTTCCCAAACGCAATGGGTCACGCTGGGGTATATGATTGCCAAACAGAATATCGCCCAGTTGTGGGGAGCAGAGCAGCCCCCCTCCCTGGAAGAGTGGGAAAATAACTTAGACTGGTGTATGTTCAGGGAGAAAACTACGTATCTGCGAGGGGACGCCCTCTGAAATGGTTATTGATTTGGGGGCCTTGGAACAGCGACAGAGGAGAAATTTGTACACCGCCTGTCAGAGCTATCTCTGATGGTTCCCTCTCCCCGTGAAATTCCGACATTGTTTTGAATTTTGTTTATTCAGTTGCCCCGTGAGGTACGCTCGACTACCATGGTTTAAACCTCTGTGGTGTACTTATTGCTGATGTTTGTTTCAATAAAAAGAAATATAAAAAAAAAAGAATGTCAGTTGTTTGGTCATCACAGCACCTGCTTCCCCAAAATCCATTTCCACCATTTGACTTCTGGGTCTGCAGCACCCATGTAAGAATCTATGGCAACAGCTTGCAGAAGGCTGCCATTCCAAGCTGGCCACAGTTTGGCTAACTTTGTTTGGCACATTCCTACTGGGGCCAATGGTTATGCAAAATGAGTCCCCAGTGAGTCCGACTGCTCGAGGTACACTCAGAAGTTGGAGAACTGGTCTTCAGTCAAGTCAGTTACAGGGTCCATGAAGATGTTACTGATGCAAACGAACTCTGCTTGTTCACAGATCACTGAAGCCTTCCCTGATCAGGTGCTAAGGGGCAGATTTACATGCCCCTTGCGCCTCTTTTATGCCACTGTTGCGTCACTTTTGTGACGCAGTGGTGGCGCAAAAGATGTGCCATGCTGCTGGGTATGTACAACGTGACGCATCTGGGAGATGCGTCACGTTGTAAAGCACTGCCCCAGAAGGAGGTGTTCCGGCGCAGGAACGCCTCCTAAAAGTGGCTAGTCACTTTTAAGGCCATGCTGCGTCAAAACCCTGCGCCTGCTTGAAGCAGGCGTAAGGATTGACGCAGCTTTAGAAGAATAGGCCCCCCCAGGACATTGTTGGAGCTGCGTCGCGCTTGCAACGCAACTCCAGCAATGCGCCGCCTTTACGGCACAGATGCGTGACGCATCTGTGCCTTTTTTTCCCCAAGGTGCGCCGCATTGTAAATGCGGCGCATCCATGGTGGCGGAGGCATGGCGCACAATAACTGGCGCATCATTGCCGATATGCAGAGAGGCACCACTTATTGTAAATCTGCCCCCTAGTGTTTGTTTGTGAAGATCCGATGTGAAATCAACTCGCCGCTGGCAATCTTTCAGATTCATAGTAATGCATTTAGGAGGTACTCTAAAAAGGGTAACTACAGATGCGGACACTATATTAGGCCTAACGAGAGCAGTTGTAGCTGTGCGCCTTTTCCCCCGCATGTATGTACATTTATCAAAATGGCGAGGGTATGAAATTACATCATGCATCTTTTGACTACAGATGACATCACATGGTTGACCCTTGTTCCACCCATAGCCACTCCAAAGCCTCCCTTTTACTGCTGAGGTTCTGGGGTGGTCAGAGTGGGTACCACAGAGTAAGAGCCGGCCCTGCTCCTACTGTGATGAACCCTGAAACCAAAGGCGTGATTATAGCGCTTAGGGTACCACATGGCAAGCAAGGGGCAGCGGCCGCCACCCATGGCCACCCTTACCTGAGATCTTGCGCAAAGGACCTCTGCACCCAGAAGCAATGACGTGTTGAAACGCGCAAAATATAAGAAAGTAAAATTAAACATAGGATACCCCTAGCATTTTGTTGAATATTTGTCAGTGATGGAGGTGGTTTGCACCCAACACGAGATGGGGTTAAGACATCATAGATGATGCTGGACCCTTTGTAGAAGTCAAGACATTTCCTGACCACCTGGTGCCTTTGAAAGGGCAGTAGAGCTGGGGCAGTCACATGTCAGTCTGGGGCAGTCAGGTCAGTCTGGGGAAGTGGCAGGCACTGTCCAGCAAGCGCACTGCTTCCATAAGGTAAAGTTATGAAGCAGACAGGGCGCCCTCTAGTGGCGACAACACATCACAGCAAAAGAAGAACCCCAAGTGGTACTTTTTTTAGGTCGAGCCTGGGCAGCGTATACACTGCTCTGCGAGGCAGGCAGTATTGAGGTATGGCTGCAAGCTTCGCCCATTTCCCACCCATCTTTTCAATTGGCTCCTGTTACTGTCCTTGGGAAATCGTGGCTTTTCATTTGTGTATAGGCTTAGTAGTCCCTCCTTGCTACCGGCTTGTCTGCATTTGTAACATCCCTTAACGACTGGACTTTTTACTTGTGTTGTTACAGGGTCTACTTTGTAAATTGGTGAGCACTATTTTCTTTAATGAATAATGTGGGAAATAGCACACAGCACTCGTGGGATAATGGCAGCCGCTTCTTGTATATGCAGCGCGCAATTCGTGCTTTAACAATTGATGGACAGAATGCAGAACAATGTCATACATTCACCCCAGTACAGAGATCTGGGCCTAAATCCATCTTTTTTTGCTCCCCATGCCATTTCAGTTTGAACCCAGCCATATGCAAATCAGTCTTGACCCTGTGCCCAATGGGAACAGTCCAGCCCAAACTGCCAGGTCAGGTACTCCCTGTGCTGGAAACAAGCATCCTAGGACCTGTTTTGGCCTTTCAGCCCTCATCAGCCAGGATAGCTTGACTCCAGTGGCATGGAGAGCACGGGACCCAAGTCTGGGCATACCCGTCCCACTCGGGGTGACAAATGCAAAAAGAACAATTTAATTTAACTTAATTTAATTGCGGGTTTATATAGCGCTAGGAATCGACTCCCGGAGGAGTATCTCCACGCTTCGACCGCTGGGGAACCCGTCCTGGCTCACCCTGAGAGATGGTCCCTAATGGGTATCTCTAAGGTGCGACCAAGCATCCCCGGCGGTCTGGGGGGGCCGTTGTGAAGATGAGGCAAGCTGATGCCCAGAGTTGCCGAGTGTGGTTTCTGACTAGAGTAGGCACCGAGGCGAGAATTATCGAGTCCGCTGACCCTGGTCCACAACCCTGCCGCGTCGGGAATCGAACCCTGGTCCCGGGCCGTTCTCTGCTTACGGGTCTGCCGCCTCTAACCAGTGAGCCACACTTCTCCACATGATGGACAGAATGCAGAACAATGTCATACATTCACTCCAGTACAGAGATCTGGGCTTAAATCCATCGTGTTTTTACTCACCATGCCATTCCAGTTTGAACCCAGCCATTTGCTAATCAGTCTTGACCCTGCGCCTAATGAGAACAGTCCAGCCCGAACTGCCAAGCCAGGTCCTCCCTGGACTTGAAACAAGTATCCCAGGACCGGTTTCGGGGTTTCACCTTCTCATCAGCCAGGATAGCTTTACTCCAGTGGAATGGAGATCCTTGTGACTGGGGTTAATGTTTGCATATCTCCAGCATTCCGTCTATCAATTGTTTATATTGCATATTTTGCCCTAAGTGGGAAGGGTATGCCTAGACGTGGGTCCCGTGCTCACTACACCACTGGATTCAAGCTAGTCTGGCTGATGAAGGGTGATGCCCTGAAACCTGTCCCAGGATGCTTGTTTCTGGTCCAGGGAGGACCTGGCTTGGCAGTTAAAGGCTGGACCGTTTCCACAAGGAACAGGGTCAAGGCTGATTTGCTTATGGCTGGGTCCAAACTGGGGTGGTGTGGTGAGCAAAAGAATGATGGATTTAACCCAGATCCTTGTGACTGGGGGTGAATGTTTGCATTGTCCAGCATTACTTCCATCAATTGTTTCTTTTGCTTATCTTTAATAGTAGCTGCCCCAGCCACCACACAGCACTTGTGGGACAGTGGTGGCCTCTTCTTGTTTTTTAAACTTTCAAGCTGAGCATGGCGCCTGCTTCAGGGACACCGCGCTTTCTGTTTCAGCTTTTTTTTTTTTTTTAACTTTACTGTTCAGCGCGACACCCAGATCAGAAACACCACACTCTCTGGTTTTTTTTTATACTTTAAAGCTGAGCAGGGACACCGTGCTCTCTGTTTCAGCTTTCCCTAACATGCCGCAAGACCACAGAAAGGAAAACCAAGCATTTGTAATGCAATAGGTTTCGCATTTTCGAAACTTTGACCTAGTGGTATTGTAAATGACAATGGGCCAGATGTAGGAAGGCTATTACCGGTCGGTAACGGCCGAAATCGGCCGTTACCAACCGGTAATAGCCTTTTCAGATGTAGGTGGTATATTTACCGATTCGGTAAATAACAAATCGGTATTTACCGATTTGGTATTTACCGAATCATCATGTACCGATTCGGTATTTACCGAATCGGTAAATGAGATGTAGGAAGCACTTTAAAGAGTGCTTTTGTGCTTTAAGGATTCGGTATTTACCACCAACTATTAGTTGGTGGTAAATAAGGAATTCCTCTGTAAATGCAAATCTGTGCATTTACACCTGTGCCATGTGACAGACATACATGCCCTTAGGGCATATATGTTTGCCACATGTGCACACAAGCACTATTCAGGGGTGCAGCAGGGTGTCAAAGTGACACCCTGCCACCCTTGACTCTTTCCCAATCTTAACGATTCGGTATTTTTTACCAACTTTTTATCTACATTGCATTTACCGATTCAAAAATACCGAATCTGTAAAATTCGGTATTTTCGAATCGGTAAATTACAATTACCTACATCTAGCCCAATGTCTTTTATTATTGCAGGTTTTTAAACACATAAATAAAAGGCATTGTCATTTATAATGCCAATAGCTCAAAATCTCGCAATTTGGTAACCTATTGCATTGCAAATGCTTGTCTGTGTCTAGCGAGCACTCCAGAGGCAGGGGTTATGAAAACCAGGCACCAGTCGTGCTCACCGTGCTCGACTCCCCAACCCTGCAATCGGTTCTGTGTGCTGAACTTCTTTGAAAGAAAACAGGACTGGTGCTTACAACCCACCCCTCCCTCGAGGGGCCCGGAAAAGAAGGGGGAATCCAGCCATTTAAACACTCAGGAGATTCCCTTTCAGGGCGACAGGTCCTGAAACACGAACCGAGCACCCGTTAATTGCCTAATGATCTCTGTGCGCGGGGGGGTGGGGCGCCTCGAAGTCAGACACACCTCATGGACGCACAGACAACAGATGTTGGCGCTATAAGGGGCAGGCACGGCTGGCCGGGCCTGTCTGCCCGATTACTCCTCAGTGGGGTGACTGGGACGAGCTGGGCCCAGCGAGGCTTGGCTGAGCCCCTGTCTCGACTCATTAACAAGGCAGCGCGCTCGGTGCGCCTTGGCCGGGGGCCCTCCTCGCCTCCAGGCGCGTGAAGGGGCCTCATTATAAAGCGCCTGGGTAACTTTACCCCGGCACCAGGGCGGCGCTGTTGAGGACAGGGACTCCCCTAGACAGGGTGGGATGCCAAAGCTTCCACATGGGGTGCCAGGGGGCTGTTACACAAGCAACACCATAGGCGCCTTGAATGCCAGCGAGACCCCTTGAGGAGGTATGTGTGCACGAGACAGAAGCCAAACCCCCAGGGCAATCCCGGGTCAAAAACAAGGTTATAGTTTAATTGCCCATTGTTGGCCAAACATGAACAGTTTAGAACTGTAGAGTGCGTATGGTTTTAAAAATAGGGCGATTCGTACAGCTTTTACGCATCAAAGTGTCCGTCGGTAGCGCGAAACAAGCCATTCATGTAACCAAAATCCATAGCTTGGTGGAATCCGGGTTTGAGGACTTTTGGAGCACAAAGTAGGCACTGTGGGCCCGATTCATAGAACTAACTTAAGACAAAATCCTAAACTTACTACTTTTGGTATTCACAGAAGTTAGGATTTTGTCTTAAGACAAACTTAAGACAGACTTAAGTTAGGATTTTGTCTTAAGTCTGTCTTAAGACAAACTTAAGACAAAATCCTAACTTCTGTGAATACCAAAAGTAGTAAGTTTAGGATTTTGTCTTAAGTTAGTTCTGTGAATCGGGCCCTGTGGGTTTCCGCCCATTGTAAGTCTGGAGTTAGGGAGGCCAGAGAGTGCAGCATGGGTCTACAAACGAGCAAGGTTATTCAGCGGCATTTACTGGAACATTCAGAACGCGTTGCTGCCCATCAGCATTAAAGGCCGAAAGAACAAACACGTTTAGTAACTAAAATGCATTTGTCCTGCACATCTAACCTGGGCTTTTATTGGAATTCTATAACGCATATTAGCAAGGAACGGCATTAAAATTATCGCCGCTTTAGCAGCAGGAGACTGCAGACTAAAGCGGCGATGATGGGCTTGATAATATGCCCTTGTGAATTCCCAAAGCAGCCCAGGTTCTGCTATTAATGGATGTATGATGTTACAACGCATACTTTTACAACGCATACCTTTACAACGCATTTTTTACAACGCAACATCCATTAGAACGCATCCCATTACAACGCATGCCATTACAACGAATTTAAAAAAAATACTTTTACAACGCATTTCACTACAACGCATACTACCTTTACAACACATACCATTACAACGCATAACATTACATTGCATGTATGGTAAGTGTTGGATTGTGTAGGGGTAAAAATTACTATTCTAACTCCAGGGGGTGCAAAAATAGGGTAAGTGTTGGATAGTGTAGGAGTAAAAATTACTATTCTAACTCCAGGGGGTGCAACAGAAGGATAAGTGTTGGATAGTGTAGGGGTACAAATTACTATTCTAACTCCAGGGGGGTGCAACAGTAGGATAAGTGTTGGATAGTGTAGTGGTAAAAATTACTATTCTAACTCCAGGGGGTGCAACAGTAGGGTAAGTGTTGGATAGTGTAAGGGTACTATGTGTTGTAATGTTATGCGTTGTAATGGTACACGTTGTAATGACATGCGTTGTAGTGGTATGCGTTGTAGTGTCATGCGTTGTAATGGTTGCGTTGTAATGGCATGCGTTGTAATGGATGTTGCTTTGTAAAAGTTTAGTTGTAATGGTAGTGCGTTGTAAAAGTTGCGTTGTAAAGGTTGTTTCCCGGCGTTAACATGGGCTTCTATGGGAATTCACAAGGGCATATTATCAAGCCCATTATCGCCGCTTTAGCGGCAGTTTCCTGCCGATAAAAGTGGCGATAATGTATCGCCCTTTTTTGATAATATGCCCCATAGTCCATAGCTTTGTACCCCGTTGTAGAGGTGTGCTTGGGGGTTCTCCGCAAGACCATTGTTGGGAATGTCTATGCAAATGGTGGAGTTGTAAACTCATGTTTAAACCCTACCAGGTTTTGACCAAGGGCACAGTGTGGCATTGGTCAGAACTGTGTTGGATTTATTTTCCATTTTGTGGGTTGTGGCGGGGGTTCACCCTCAAAACTACTTTGCCAATCTGGATTCCAGAGGTGCAGTTATGATCACAGGGGTTTCGGTGTTTCCTCCCAAAGGATGTTTACCAAATGAAGCTGCAGATCCTCAATTTCTAGACACGCGCGGTCAACGGGGTGGGTCACAATTTGGTACGAGGTAATTACCATTTACGGGGGGTGATCACGAAAAATCAGATCAGATCACTTAACGTTACAATTTTCCTATGCTGGATTTATCTTACCTGCCAGTTCTTCGGTAAATTCCAGCATATTACACTGGACCATAACATACATTGTCTCTCTGAAAACTTGAGCCATGCCATTATTTTCTTAAAAGGTTCCTTCAAACCTTGTTCTTGAACTTGATATTCTATTGAGGAGTTCTCGTTGATTCCGTCATTTATGGAATCTACATATTTGCCTTTCACAGCATAACCTACATTTTCTTGCCCTGATGAAGTTCCCAGTATGGGAATGAAACGCGTTGGCTGAGTGTCTCAGTTTGCTGAATCTTAAAAATTGAAATAAAGAACTTTTGTTTTAAACTTTTTTTTTTTGCAGAGTTTTATATAGCGTGAACTTTACCCAAATCGGGTATCAGAGCCCTTTACATAGCACCAGTTGCATTACATGAGGACACATTCATTTTTGTAAGGCAACTTTATATTTTTATACTACTATCTGGACTTACTGACCTGCGCACCACCATTTTACAATCAACACCTTTGATCTGGAGCACAGAAACGGCAAACAGCGGCTGGCGTTGGGGTTGGCTGCGCAGTATCATTACTAATTGGAACTGGCGTGAGGTGCGGAAGTAGAGGTCTGCCATTGTTTCTTTGGACATTCACCATTTACGGGGGCAAGGGGGGGCTGTTGGGAGTTCTCCCCTAAAAAGATCTTTGAAAACTGTAGTTGAAAACTGTGGATTTTAACCCCTTCCATGCTGTGTGTGTGTGTGTGTGTGTGTGTGTATGTCCCCGGCCATCATGCACCACGGTGGGCGTGTGCTGATGACGGCTGGGGGCCGTGATGATCCCGCCCCCTCAATAAAAGTGCCGCACAGGCGCAGAATCGAAGCCGTGCCCAAGGGGTTAAGCATGTGTCCAGTGATCTTAGGAATTACTTAGAGCCTGGGTCTCCAGGGAGTAGCTGGGGAGTTACTTGTAGCTCACCAGTGCCCTTCAAGAAGGTTTCCAAGGTGGAGATCAGTGCACGACATCATTCAGAGGATTTGTGCACATTAAAGAAGACAGCACTGCTCATGCCAACACCCTTAGAGCAGCCGCCGGCCAAACCAGCGTAGGCCTTATGCTACCACACCAACAGACACTCTATTGGCCTACGAGAAAGCAATGTGTCCATCCAGGCGTGCAATACCCATTGGCCTCAAAGGGCTTCATCCCCCCCTCACCTGGTATGTGGCAGCCCGGGCTGAGACAGCTTCCCGGGCACACACACAGCCGCACCGAGCACTTCACAGGTCTTTAAAAGACCATTTCGTTGTTAACAAGGCTTTGGTGTGTTTTCACCTCTTCTTAGAGCCCCTGCATCCACACTCTGCCTATTGCTGGAGGAATCAGCCCCCCTCCCCCAAAATTTTTAGTAGCTTCCCCCCGAAATTTGGCTCTAGTTGCGCCTCTGTGTCTATCTGTAGCCGCTCTCAGTCTGGTAAGACACACGGGATGTGGACATGTTGTAGACCCCTCTCCACCAGTCACACTACATGTGTGAACAATGGGTCAGTATAGGAGAGGGCCGGAAGTAGCCTCAGGAGGAACCAGAGTAGAGTCACCTCAGGTGAGCCGGCCGGAGTGAGTGAGTTGGGTGCGTGATCCCTCCAGGATCCACAGAGAGCAGGGGCTGGTGCAGGAGGTGAGATCCGCTTCCGAACCTCACTGTGTAGTCATCTTTGTGTGCCTATGCATGAGTGCACATTTATCTGGGTGTCTCTCTGCACAGGTGTCTCCCTCAGACAATGGTACTTTTAATGCCTGACCTGGAAACAGGTTTAGTTGTCTTGCATGCCTCATGTTTCCCAAATTTATAATAAAATATATACATATATAGAGGGCCTTTTGGTCAGCCATCTTCATTCATTTTGTCTCACTCCTGGGCACCAAAGCATCAGCCGTGGTCCGTGCAGGTAATAGCGGTGGTGCCGCGTTGGGGGGGATTTCGAGGGACGATGCAGAGGGAAAATTAAATAAATAATGATTTTTCCCTCATCATCGTCCCTCAAACTCCCCCCCAACGCAACCCCGCTTCCCCACCACTGTTACCTGCACGGACCGCAGCTGCAAAGCGTACAGCATGGGGTTCCGGGTCCAACATTAGCTCTCTTTGCACTGAGTGATAGTATTTTGGAAGATGTGTGCACACCCGTCTGATAAAGAGTGCACTTCAATGACAGAGCTGCTGTGTCTGGTTTGCCAGATTCTCCTGTATTTTTGCATTATTGTAATTTTTCTGCATATCGCATTTGCGTGCAGGAATACATAAAATACAGATAAACATGGTAGGATTGGCAATCCCGATCTATTGACTTTACCAAAGCTTGTTTAATACTTCAAATGACGTTAAACGAAAGTGAGAGTGTCAGTGAATTGATTTGCACTTCTATCTTATTGTTAAGGATGTGTAAGAACTACTGGTGATTTCTGACTATTTTACCCTATTTCCTAGGAACGGAGGGGCATATTATCAAGGCGGGCGATAAGAGATTATCGCCGCTTTAGCGGCGATAATTCTATCGCCCTATTAGCAAGCTGTCGCTAACAGCAGTTAGCGACAGCTTGTAGGCGAAAGCGAGCGGTTTGGGGCCCGCTTTGCATGTCAGCGATATTTATCGCTAATGACATACAAAGTGGGCGTACCCACCCTGTTAGCGACTGAAAGCAGTCACTAACATCGCTATTGCCTATTATCAACGCAGGCGTAGCGATGGAAATATTCGCGCTAAGCGCGAATATCTCCAAAACCTAATGCCTGCTCAGACCCGTTCTTAGCCTGTATATTCAATGGGAGGTGGATATTCAGGCTAACTCCCTGTTAGCGATAATGCCTGAATATCGCTGGATTTACAGCGATATTCACGCATTTCGCCGCTATCGCTGGAAATGTTATTGCTTCAGAGATAAACGTTGCTAATAGCACGTTATCTCTGTGATCAAATCTGGCAATGCGCGGCGATAAAAAAAATTTCGCTAAGCCAATTTAGCGATAAATATCGCTAGTTGTTGATAACATGCCCCAGAGTAAGTCTCTGATGATGGACCCGACATGGCGTCAACCTCATCTGACCGACATTATTTTTATGTCAGGTGGTTGGCCATAAAGACTGGATGACATTTTGAAATTGATGATACAAACCATTCCTTACAACCCTTTCATGTGTTGCTTTCAGATTTGGGAGGGCGATAAAGTTCCAAGGTACAAACAAGAGGTGTGAAGAACAAGGATTTCTCCTAAATTATTTCTGTTCTTAGTGGACATTTGTCTCAACAGATTTCTGCCTTTCTTGTGCACTGCCCGCCTATGAGGAAAGGGGAGCCTGGGGGGCAGGCTGGATGGAATGAAGGGGTTTCCTACCGCTGGTCAGTGCCTTGCCCTGGACGTCCTGGAAAAGCTAGCTAGCCGAACCCCAGAGCACTGAGGGGCAGATTTACAAGCCCCTTGCGTCACTTTTGCGCCGTTGTTGCATCACTTTTGTGATGCAGCGGCGGCGTAAAAGTTGCGGCCCATTTACAACATGACACATCTAGGGAGATGCGTCATGTTGTAAAGCCCTGCGTGATATTATACCTGCGTCAGGTATAATGTATGCAGGGTGGGCGTTCCCACGCAGGAAAGCCTTGTAAAAGTGACGCAGTGAAATCTACAAGATTTCACTGAGTGACTTTTAGGACGCCACTGCGTCAAAGCATTGGAGGAGGGATAGCTATCATCTACCGTGACCGCCTGTCCTGTACTTTCAAGGACAGCCCAATCCTGGAATGTGAAAACGTCCACTTTTTCATTCACTTACCACCTGACACTACTCTTTCAGGAATCCTAATCTATCGCCCCAGGACATCAACGACTTTTCTATGATTCCCTAGTGGAATCTATCACCTCCCTGGCCTGCCTAACGCCCAACTTTACGGATCTGGGAGACCTAAACCTTCACTTCGACGATCTAAACAACAAAATAGCCGTCGACCTCAAAAACGATCTTGCCTCGCTGAGTCTCATCTTAAAAAGCAGCCATGCAACCCATACTTTGGGTCACTTGTTAGACCCCATATTCACCAACCTTCCAAGGCTAGCAGTGAATACCCCTACCCCCATCCCTTGGTCAGATCATCACCTTATACCCTTCAACATCAAGTTATTGGCAGAAATACCTGATATTCCCCCAGTGCAAGCTCCATCTCGTCCCTGGCAGAATCTGGACACAGCCGCGTGGGCCCAAATACTGGTGCCGACCCTGCCAGCCTTGGACCCCGATCCATCCCAGGCAGACGCGCAACTACGTGACTGGATAGATCAATCCCTGGATACTATCCTTCCTGTCAAACCCCTGCCCAGTAAGAGGAGAAGTCCTAAATCTCCATGGTTTACCCATGACCTACAACTGCTTAGGAAACAGTGCAAAAAACTTGAGCGCCTTTGGAGGCGGGACTGGGCAACCGAAAGTAAAAACGCATACAGATCAGCTATAAAACATTACAAATGCTGTATAAAAAATGCACAGATAAACTTTTTCGAGAAAGCAATACAGACAGCCTCAAATTCCTCGAAAGAAACCTATCGTATTGTGCGCCTCCTCACAAAAACCCCTGACCCAGTTTCTGTACCAGACCTATCTGATACTAGAAGCAACCAAATAGCGGAATTTTTTACTACAAAAATCAGTAATAACCTGAAATCCCTCCCACCCCCACCGCCGCCCTCCCCCCAGCGCTTCTTCCCCAGATGCTGAAACTCCACGCCTCCAAGCTTTCTCCGTGGTCACTACCGATCTGTTTCTGTCTACCCTCCAATCCGTGAAAAGTGGGGCCCCATCAGATCCTGCTCCACTGAGCAAACTAAAACTAGTCGCCGACAATATCTCACCACCTTTTACCCAACTGATTAACAACTCTCTGGCATCAGGCATTGTTCCAGAGAACTGGAAGAAAGCGACAGTCAGGGCTCTACTGAAAAAGCCTCACCTGGACCCTAAAGACTTATCCAGCTTTAGACCCATCTCTCTCCTCCCGGCCATGGGAAAGATCGCCGAACGAATTGTTAATTCCCAACTATCTCTTTTCTTAGAGACCAACAATCTCCTGCGCCATTCCCAGACAGGATTTAGACCTGGACAGGGCACCGATACAGCACTTCTTGCCGTGGTCGAAGAGGCACGAACCATCTTAGACGCAGGAGGATCAGTGGCAGTGATCCTCCTCGACTTAAGTGCCGCCTTCGACACGGTGGATCACTCCATTCTTCTCCACCGGCTCAGCTCGGCAGGAGTGTCTGGTACCGCCCTGTCCTGGATCAAATCCTTCCTGGAAGGTAGAACCTTTCAGGTGTCCGATGGACCTGTGCTGTCCAAGGCTTTCCCCTACAGTGTGGGGTTCCTCAGGGCTCCTCCCTGAGCCCCACACTTTTTAATGTCTACATGTCCCCCTTAGAGGACGTCATCTCCCCATTTGGTATAAAAACAGTCATGTATGCCGATGACACCCAATTGGTGGTATCTCTAAACCACTCAAGTAGAAGTCTGGACAACTTGGCGGACTGCCTAAATGACATCCATCGCTGGATGTGTGAATCTCGCCTCAAATTAAACGGTGAGAAATCCGAGATTCTCCTACTAGGCAACCCACGAAAACTCCCTACCTCCCTCTCTTGGCCTCCATGTATGGGCGTACCCCCTACCCCGAAAGCAGAAGTCAAGAGCCTGGGGATCTGGCTGGACCAGGAACTCAATTTTAAAACCCAAGCCAGGAAAACCTCTGGCATCTGCTTCGGTCTCATCCAACAAGCACGAAAGATTATTCATCTACTCCCCTTCCAATCTAGGAAAATGCTTATCCAGGGTCTGGTGATCTCCAGACTGGATTACGGAAATGCCCTGTATCTAGGAGCCCCTGCCTCAGTCATAAAAAATCTGCAATACGCCCAAAATGCAGCCGCCAGACTCCTTACAGGAACCAAGCCCAGATGTTCGGCCAAACCGGCTCTTAGAAGTCTTCACTGGCTCCCGATCAAGGAAAGGGTCAATTTCAAGTCCTTATGCATCACACATAAGTTAATGCAAGGCAAAGGCCCGCCAATCCTGAAATCCCTCATCAATCCCTACCACCCTAACAGACAACTCAGGTCTGATTCCCTCTCCCTTGCCTGCATTCCAAGAATAAACAGAGCCCGTTCGGGTGGAAGATTGTTTTCCTACAACGCCTCTAAGTTGTGGAATTCTCTCCCGCTTTCCATTCGAACAGAACACAACCTGCTCACCTTCCGCAGGCAACTAAAAACCTGGCTCTTCCCATAATGCTTATCTCCCCCCTCCCCTCCTGGATTAATAGGTTGTATGTCAGTGCTGGGACGCCCCAGGGTAGCTACGCGCTTTAGAAATCTAAAAAAAAAAAAAAAAAAAAAGCCGTACGCCTGCTTGTAGCAGGCATAAGGAGTGACGCAGTGTATTGGTAATAGACTGCAACACGCATTGCTGGAGTTGCGTCGTGCTTGCAACACGACTCCAGCAATGCGTGACCTTTCCGTCAACAGATGCATCAGAATTTCTGACGCATCTGTCAATCCTTTCACCATGGTGCGCTGTAATCTCAATACGGCGCATCCATGGTGACGCAAGGGTTTTGCATGGTGGCGCAGGGAAAGTGACTCATCTCTACAGATGCGTCACTTTCTTGTAAATCTGCCCCAGAGGGTCTAAGGGGCTGCTGTGTCGAAGGCTTGTCCCCAGTCTGTGTCTGAGGAGGCATGCACAGCTACGGAAGAGCATAAGTCCCAGAGGTACGAAGGGATTGTCTGATCTCTGGCCGTGCAATGAAGAAGAAATTACCCAATAACACATGTTATATAGAACATCTGTACTAATAAACACACAAACTGGCATGAGGAAACACTATGTAAGGCCTCACAGATGGTGATGTTACCTTCATGCACACATTTACTCCTTTGAATCCTGGTTTTGGCAAATATCTTTTGTTAAAAGATATCAACATGAAAAAGTACCAAGGCATAAACCATATCTGCAGATGTTCAGAGTGTAATCCTAACTCCCACGAGGCTTGGCATCTCATGGGTCTTGACACCCCCCCACACCAAACTCAACAATGGTAATAAATAGCATATTACACACCGTCCATCTCTATAAGTATACTATTTATTGAATGATAATATTAACGTTGAGGCCCCTTTTGTGTCATGAGACTAGGCAGGTGGTACAGCAGCTTTGCCCCCCTCCTTGCGCTTCACGCTAAAACAAATCATCGTTTGGTTTTAGCATTGAATTGGGCAGTGCTTAATTTAAGCCAGTGTTTGCCGATGGAGGGTCCCAGAACGTATTTTTGGGGACTAACCCTTATTTTTCTGCATCAGACATTTACAGAGGGCAAAAGATGGCATAATTCAAAGGGGCAGATTTACAAGCCCTTTGCGTCACTTTTGCGTCATTTTTAAAATGGGGAATGTGACGCAAATGTGGCGCAAGGGACTTGTAAATCTGCCCTAAAAAGCGGAAGGACGGAGAGAGAAAGATGGAAAAAGTGCCATGAAAAAAGACAGCAGGAACATGCAGGAGTGAGATAAAGGGGAAGGGTGTCTGGTAGAGGATTAAAGAGGACTGAGGTGGATTTAGGACTACGCAGCCTTGGGATTCCGCGTGTGCACATTTAATTGCACCGGCCACGTGTTTCAGAGCAGACCCATGGGGACCGGCACTCTTTCATTTACAAATTAAGCAATGGCAGCCTTGGTGAATACTAGAGTAATTCAAAACAAGTCAAAGTTGGAAAGCAAACCTCTGCCTACCTACACCCTGCTCGTGACGAGCGATGATGACCTTGTATTAGAAGATGCACTACTCAGCCTCCAAAGGGCAGTACATAGCTTGTTGTAGTATCAAGGGGCCCAATTCACAGAACTAACTTAAGACAAAAACCTAAACTTACTACCATTTTGGTATTCACAGAAGGCATTTAGGAGTCCCAAAGTCAGGAGTCCTAACTTCTGTGAATACCGAAATGAGTAAGGGCCTTCTGTGAATACCAAAATGAGTAAGTGCCTTCTGTGAATACCGAAATGAGTAAGGGCCTTCTGTGAATACCGAAATGAGTAAGTGCCTTCTGTGTATACCAAAATGGCAGTACATTTAGGATTTTTGTCTTAAGTTAGTTCTGTGAATCGGGCACAAGATGTCAATAAAACTTACGTCAGAATATCAAAAATGTTGGTCCTGAACCACATCAAAAAACAGAACTAAGCATCTTAAGTTCCTGCCAGGAACATTTACTCCTGCAAATGGTCCGCATTGTGGAGCAAGGAGTGAGCAAAGGACGCAAATCTGCATTTGCATATTTATAATTTTTCTGGTTCACCAATGACCTGGGTCAAGTTGGCAGAAATGGCGTGCCCAATATTAAAATGACTGGCACCCATTTTAGAGAATTTTCAATTGTATTCCCAGATTTTGAAGAGCAGCCTGGAAACACATGGCTTCTGCCAGCCATTAGTGCACAACTCCCACGTCCCAGTAATTTGAAGATCAAAACCGGCGGGCACCAAAATGCTGACCATAACCCGGATATTTAACCTGACCACCGACCACGTGATCAGATCTCCTTCCGGCCTTCAGCTGGTTATGGTGAATGAGAAACAGCAAATGGCGACTTCAGAATCGAGGCAAAGCTTGGGGGACCTGTCAGGAGGGGGATCCTGCTCCTGAAGCCAGCCTGGTCCCTTGCCATCCCATGTCCCCAGTCCTGGGGGGGCGAGGGCACAGTGCCCAGGGGAAGCAGTGCCAACACCTTGGCTCTGCGGATGCGTGCTGGGTGCGCCCTGGTGGTTTTTCCAGCTGCGCTGCCCATGCCTGGCGGCCCGCAGTCAACCAACCAATGGGAATTACCATGGACCTGGCCCAGGATGGGTGGATGCGGCTGCCATGGAAACCAGCCTTCATGGGTCATACCTGAGATCCCATCAGGGTGTTGTCGACACGGGGAGTGACGCTGAAGAGTATCACTAGTGTAGCCCTAGACACCTGAGCGGCTGGTGAAGGTGAGCCCTGCCTCCTGGAAACACCCCAGGGCCCACCACAACCCTGCATCAGGTTCATTTGTGAGATCAGATGACACTGACACCTGAGTTTCTGAGTGAGGTCATGGAAAGCCCCTCGCGCTTCAACAACTAGGGACTTCTCCAACACAACCAGTTATCTTTGCAGATACCGTCATATACCCAGCCGGACATTGGACACAGTTCTTCCTCGTCTCCCTGCTATGGCTCCTTCCTCCCCTCCTTTCCTATAAATTCTCTCAACCTCGTTGTTTGTTTTCTGTACCTTACTACGCTATTGTAACTGATGTAATTTGTAACGCAATGTTCCTCTGTTATAGCGCTCTGATACCTCCGGGTTTAGCCAGCTCTATATAATCCTTTTGATGTACTTTGTAATGCAACGATCCCCTGGTTAAGCGCTATGATACCTCCGGGTCTAGATAGCGCTACATAACCTTCGCAAATCAAATAAATTAAATACTGGTTTTCCTGAACGCTGAGATCTGAGTAACATGGCTGATGACCGGTGGAGCTGCTTGACAGCTAATGAGGAGATTGGCCCTGGTTTCCCCCTTGACCGTCACCTACCCAGCCGGACATTGGGCATAGTTCCTCCTCGTCTCCCCGCTATTACTCCTTCCTCCCCTCCCTCTTACGAATTCTTGAATCATTGTTTGTGTACTGTACCTTACTACGCTCTTGTATCTGATGTAATTTGTAACGCAACGATCCTAAATGTAAAGCGCTCTGATACCCTCTTGGGTCAAGTTTACGCTATATAAAACTTTATAAATAAATAAAATAAATAAGTAAATAAATACTGACAGCCTGGGGAGATTATCACCCCCTTGGCGTGACCTTGCCTCTGGTGGTTCTCATTGTGGTCCTCCAGGCCTGAATAGCCCTTAGAGGCATAGTCTGCAGAAGGGAGCACTTTAATACAAAGTGCAGTGCATCCCACACACACTGTCCAACACTCCACTACACCAACTACATCAACCACATCACACTACAACACATCACTCTAGGCCACAGAACACCATGCCACACAATCAAAAA